>NW_024100405.1:230000-857555 GCF_016545835.1 Crotalus tigris | reverse complement strand
CAAAAAGGTGTGGAGGCAAAAACAGCTATTTTGCAATATAGCCTTTACATCTCTGGGGGGTTTCCAAATAAGAAAGCTCTACTTCCTTTAATTTCTAGGCACTAGATTAGGGCAAGGGTCCTCAAACTTGGCCAACTTTAAGACTTGTTGACTTCAACTCCCAGAATTCCACAAGTCTTAAAGTGGCCAAGTTTGAGGACCCCTGGATTAGGGTGACCAGGAATTGAATTCCAGGTTCCCTCCTTGGTCTCATCTTTCCTTCAGTCACATCATGTGCAAAATGTAAAGGACCCAAAAAATTCCATACACTGAAACATACTACTTGAATAATAATTAAGAAATCTTGCTTCCATTGAAATAAATTAGAAAACCCATATGCATTGCAGTTCCAATACTATTAGAAGACACATGTGCACAATTACTTAGATATTAAATAAATCAGAAACACTACTTTCCCATTTATGTTTTTTTAAAAATCTGATTAGCTTTGTTTCCAAAACTGAATAGAAATCTGTAGTTAAGTGGCATGTTGTTATTGTTGTTCTTTCTAGCCAGTCTTGATTCTTGGTTATACTATATATGGATTAGTCCCTGAAGTTTTCTTATGAGGAGTTTGGAAGAATGGGGAAAGAATGACTGGTTCAAAGTTGCTGGCTTCCATTCCTAAGGCAAGATTAAAATTTGAATTTCTCTGTTCCTAATCCAGTGTTTTAACCAGTAGACTGAACTAAGAATTTAGTTACTGAAATTGTGACTAGTGACTGAAAACTCAACTGTTCCTTGATCTTTCATCCCAGCATTTCTGATAATTCTCAGTAACCTTTTCAATGAACATACACTAGTCATGATTTGCTTGAAAGTGTACTGCCTCTTTTGCTTTTGCTTTATTTCATCACCATATTTTTATTACATTAGAGGTTTCCAAGTTCAAGCATTCACTAACATATAATTATCCCACTAAATAATATGAATGTGAATTTAAATCCAAAAGTAAAGGTTTAAGTTTTCATTCAATGAAAATATCTAACTGGGTATCAATCTGAATTAAATGTTAGTTTGTCTCATATCTGTGCACGTGTCTTCAAGCAGCAGGGTGTAGAAATTAAAACTGTTAAAACATAGCAGCTGCAGAATTACTTTTGAAATGCTAATCATTTCCCTTGAGTATTCTGATCCAGCTGTGCATTATTTAACTAAATAGGGGCTCATTGCACTTCTGGAATTTATTTCCAGATGTAGGGAATGTTCATTCCAGAAAAATGAGATAATTAATGCTATACAGTAAATAGGTCCTTCTATCCTGCCTCATCATCATGGTGCACCAGGAATGTATGTCAAGAGCATATACTCCCAAGCAGGGTCACCTAAGGTGCAAAAGACTTCTCAACTGACCAACTAAACTGGACACAGCAAATAGGAAGACTCAGGAGGATGATCACTTTACTGACAATAGCAAAGACATCAATTCATGCTGTGGGGAAGACAAAAAACAATCCTGTATTTTACCAGAAAATTACATGGATAGACAAGACAAAGTGAGTGATGATACAGTGTCCGAGAGTGGGCCCCTCAGATTGGATAGCACTTAACATGCTACTGGGGAAGTAGCTGAAGTGGTTTCAGAATATACTTTATGACATGGCTAAATTAAACCCTTCAGAAGTCTTCCAAAATTGTAAAGACAAAAATTACAGTGGGAACATAGTATATAACAAGCATAAAGATGGAAAAGCTCAACACAGCATCTTTATGCTTGCTACTTGAAATATGAAGCAAATCAATTACACGATAATGTCTTAGGCATCAGCAAATTGAAATGGACTGCAATTGAATACTTTCAGTCAGAAAATCAAAAAAACTGAAAAACTATTACTGATGATTCAAAAGCCAAAGACGATGCAGTGTAGCTTTTATAATGACGAAGGATATACCATTGGTAATAATTGGATACAAAACTCTCAAAGACTGAATATTGTAAGACTTTTTGGACAACCCTTTAATATGACATTTTTACTCCAGCCACTGATGCAGAAGAAGGGGACGTTGCTGACTGAATTCAACAATTTGATTTATGTTAGAATCCTAGTGATACAATGGTTAAAGTACAGTATTGCAGGAAAACTCTGCCCACAGCCTGGAGTTCAATCCTGATGGGGCTCAAGATTGACTCAACCTTCCATCCTTCTGAGGTCAGTAAAATGAGGACTATCCTTCTGAGGTCAGTAAAATGAGGACCCAGTTGTTGGGGAAAATATGTAAATAATAGTTACATAATAGTTACTCCTCCCCTCTGGGAGGAGGTTTCAAAGTATTTCTAGCAGAACTACCTGATTCTGTAATAGCTTTGTTCCATATGCCATCCATCTGATAAACTCGTAAGATTTGTTTTTCTCGCCATGCACCTGTATACATAATCCGAACTAGACTGTGTTGTTTCTCTGTGTCACACAATATATGTGGGCATATGCATAATTCTGTATTTATTTATTTATTTTTGTCATATTTATGTAGTGTATATCAGAGGTGGTGACTCTTTGAGAGCTGTATGCAAGGAAATTTTATTTTAATGTATGCCGATTAGTGTACATTCAAAGTGGCAATAAAGTTATTATTCCACTCCACTCCATTCCATTCCATTCTATTCACTGTAAAGCACCCAGAGAGTGCAGTAAGGCACTATGGGGCAGTATATAAGTCTAAATGCTATTGCTATTGTTCATTGCTAATACAATCTTCAAGTATCTAAACAAACAATGCGTACGTAACAGGGACATCACCAGACTGAGTATGCAGAAATTAAATTGACCATATTATTAATACAAAGAAGTGGAAGAGCTTAGTTATACAATGAAAGTTTTGCCAGGGCTAACCATGGAACAAACCATGAACTGCTTAGGTGGAAATTCAAGTCAAGCTAAAATAGAAGAAGACTTCATATGATTTTGGACAAATACTCACCGCTTTCAAAGAGAACATCAGGAATTTTTCTGAAGTCCTGAACCCCATGGACAGGGAACCAAAGGAACTGTGGAGTGAAATTTTTAAAAAGTATTAATGATGAATATGAAAAGAGATGTCCAAGTCCCCAAAAACATAAGAAGGCAAACTAGATGTCAGAACAACTTGTGGAAATTGCCTAGAAGGCAGGCCACGAAAGACCAAGATTTCAAGAAGGACCTAACAAAAGTATTTTTTAAAAAGGTGTTAGAAGACACAAGAGCCAGTATTACAATTTCATCTGTAATAACACTGAAGATGGAAAAGGGCACAGAAAAATAAGGATAGCCTTCTAAAAGATCTCTATGCTCAGAAGGAGGTAACAACCTCAAATTAGTTTGCTAAAGCAGGGTTTTTCAACCTTTTCACCCACTGTACCACTTTTAGGATATGACAACATGCGAGTACCACTAGTCGCCTAGCAAGGTGTCAAAAACTTGACGACCCAAAAAAAAAGGAAAAAAGTGATAAACTACAGGTAGTCCTGTCTTACAACAGTTCGCTTAGTGACTGTTCAAAGTTACAATGGCACTGAAAAAAGTGCCCCCCCAAGCCACAGCCGAGCAAGACAACTGCCTGCCACCCGGCAGCGCTCTTCCTCCTGTCCAAGGTTTTCATCGTTGTGAGCATTTCTGTTGAGGATTGGCTGTGGGCGTGGGGTGGGGGTGTTTGGTTTTTATTCCCCCCATCTGCCGGGTGGTTGCAGCAGGTTTTGGTCACTTTACATGAGCCTGGAACACTGTGACCGTCATAAATATGAATCAGTTGCCAAGCATCTGAATGTGAATCACAAGACCCTGGAGAGGCTGCAACATTCCAGCTGATTGGTGCTTCTTCTGGGCTCAGCAGAAGCGCCAGGATCAATGCCGAGTTCCAGCTGGAGCCTGGTGCTGATCCTGGCGCTTCTGCTGAGCCCTGACAGCCCTGCAGCTCCAGCCATCTCTCGCTCAGGTTTGTGCGGTGCTGCCACCATTTCAGCTCATTCCCCTCCCCCGCTACCACTTTTCTAGGATGGTCGCATACCACCTGCCAGGTGTCAATGTACCACAGGTGGTACCCATACCACTGGTTGAAAAGCCCTGTGCTAAAAAATTCCATAGATCAAACGAATATGGAAGGCGTATAATAAAATTCTGTACAGTAAATATGTCAACATCCAGGATATCTCAACAGGAATTCCATATTTTCTAAGAACCTCTGGTAATTACCAAGTTTTAAGGTTAGTCACATAAGCAATGGCTTCCTACGCAAGAGGAAGATGGACTCTGAACTCTGAAGAAGCAGTCAATTCATTCTCTGAAGAACAATCAATCCAGACTATTCATTCAAGTAATAAATGATCAGGTTCAAATAATCATATTCCTGACACATTATGATGAGACCTAGCTTCAAATGTTCCTAAAAATGGGAGGGGAAGGGAGGGAAGGGAAGGACCAACAGCAAGAAGATAGACTCAATTATAGTACCGATGAGTGTGCCATTGGAAGATGAAGAAATAGGATGGGAACGGATCATCCCCGAGATATTCTATGTAGTTGCTAAGAGTTGACACTGATTTGATAATACATAAACAGATTACTTTGAACAGAAAAAGCTTCTCAAACTATACAGGTATTCCCAAGTCTCATTTTAAAATGTATATTGTACTTCATGGCTGATACAAAGAATTGAGAGCAGTAGAGTTTGGTAGTATACAAAAGCTTAGATTTGCTTAGATTAGCACATCTTCTTCACCTTAATAAAGCTGGAACCAAGGCTCTGTAAATAAAGTCATGGAGCTGTGAAATGAAAATAAAAATTAATATTGTTCTTTAAAGAAAACGTCAACCATGATGGGTTTTATATGTGTTTAAAATAGATTTTGCATTGGAGCAGGCATAATCATAGCATCTTGTTTGTTGTTGTTTTTTTGTTGTTGTTCTGGGAAAGATATTGATGCAGGGGCCTTGTGACAAGCAAGATGAAGAAAATATGCAAACTAGGATTATATATCATGACTATACCTCAGGTTTACTGACCTGTGTCCAATATTGTTGCTTAATCAAATCATTTATCTACAATATACTGTATGGAACTTGGTAAATCTATATATATGCAAATGCCTCTCATATTACTAAGCTAGTTAATGGTGAGCTAGACTGTAGATATATAACTAGCTTAAAAACTCTATGCCCATCAATAGGTTTTTATCAAAGAGGTAGGAGATACTGAGAGCAGTGTCAAGATTCAAGCCCAATATACTATGCTTTTCAGTATTTTATACATATATTTATTAATGAGGTAATGGAAATGCTTATTTGATTTGACAATGACATAAACCTGGTGAGAAAATTTATCTAAAATGACAGAAATAAATTTCAAAGAATGATAATAACAGAATTTAACTCACTTAGAAAAAAACAGATCATATGCCCATGGACAGAATTAGGGTTACCTGGCTTGGCAGTAGTACTTGTGAAAAAGATCTGGGAATAGTAGTTGATTACAAGTGATGATTCAACAATGTGGTGTACTGCAAAGGAAGTTAATACTTATTTTAGGCATTAACAATAACAGCAACAACAAAAATACAGGTTCTACATCAAATCAACATTCCATTTTATTCTAGTTGGATTAAAATCTCTTTGTGTAATGTCCATTTCTGGACAATGCACTTTTGAGAAAAATTCAGAGAAGGGCAGTGACGGTGAAGTAGAAATTAAGTCATATAAAGAGAGATTCAAAGATCTAGAAATGTTTGCTTTAGAGAAAAGGGGAGATGTGAGCGCTGTCTACAAATATCTGAAAGTGTGTCACCCAGAAGATCAAGACCTATTTGGTATCATTACAGAGGATATGACACAGATTAATACATTTTAGTTAGAAGAAAAAAAAGTTTTTAATTGAAAGTTAGGAAAGAAATTCAAACAATACGAGCAGTTCAACAGTGGAATCAATTACTCAGAAAGCTGTCTAACTTTTGCTAGAATTGACAAAGCAGAGACTGGACAGTTTACTGTTTGGATGCTTCAGTTTGGATTACTTTGCCCTCCAGATTCAGTAGCCCAAGTATTATATGTTACATAGTTGTTGTTTTTTCTTCTTCCACACAATTCATGTTAAGTATCCCTCATTCAAGTAACTAATTTAAAAAGTTGTACAGTACAGCAGTCAGGACAGAGCCCTGTGGCCCTCCGCTCAATACTTTCCTCCAAGTTAAAATGTGGTCCAACTAATGGACCTGGTTTGGATGTAGTCATTCAGTCAACTGTGAGACCATCTAACAGTTGTGTCATCTAGTCAGTGGTGGGATTTAGCTAGTTCACACCACTTCAGCAGAAACATGGCTAATTTTTTGTTGCCCAGGCCCAGAATGGACTTCCGGGTAGCGGCATCCACACAGAGAATCGGTTGTTCCCATATTTGAATCCCATCACTGCATCTAGTCCATATTTTACCACTTTGTTAAGGGAATAACACAAGTTACACATTATGCCGTTGAACTACTTTGCTAAGATTTGAGTAAACTGTTCTGATCTCCTAAGCTAGTAGGAATAGAAAAACTGGCTTTAATATACTGTCAAGGAAAGAATAGAACAACTGGCTTTAATATACTTAAAAAATTTACATTATCAAAGTGGAAAGTATGACAAGTTGGCTATCTGAAAATGAACCTTTGTTAGAAGTCCTTCAAATCTCCCTTAATAAGGAGATTGAGTACCTGTCAATTTGGAAGTGAATTGCACCCATACCTCAGAAATATGTATTAAGTGGGTTCCCTAGATTAACATTTGTTAATTTATTTTTTTTAAAGACTTCCAAGCAGCTTAACCAGGAATGAACATATTCAAGAGCTTCCAATTTCATGTCTGGTATCAGTTGAAAAAGGGTGATGGAATGCCAAAAAGGGTTTAGGAATTTAGCATTTCATTTTCAAGAGCAGGAAAGTGCTTCAGAGCATAATGGAACATAAATGAAACATTTGTCTGCAATTCATTTCCCACACACATCTGGTGGGAGATACTTGGTTTAAGAAGTGTTGACATGCTCTTTGTACTCATTATGGTTTGGAAATATTAAACTAGGGTTTCATGCCTAGCTAGCATCCTGTTAAGGGGTGCAAGTATTTAGATAGCAAAATATTGTAACATTACCATACAGTTCAGCTATTAGAAGTGTGGAAAAGAAATCAAAATGTTCCCTGCCATTCAATCTTCCCTTATTCCTCAAGGTCCAACCTCACAATCATTTCCAGGGTAAAAGGTGAGAAATTACACAACAAAAGATAACAAACTTGACAAAGAGGTTGAAATTAGTCAAAGGTAGCAGCCTATTCAGGTAAACATTCCTTTTAGGATACCAGAGATTTCACTCATTAATAAACAAAAGGTCCCTTCCTCTATGTGACTACCATTCCTATCCACAAAATGTTAAATAAATGGAAAAAAACCCCACAAGTTCAGCCAGGGTGCCTAACCAATGAGTGCCCCCTTTTGGCCATGCAGCTAATTGCATTTTCCAATAATTGCTGGGAGAAACAAAATAAAGGTATGTCTATAAAAGTAACCACATCAAAACTGTAACTTTGTAGCTATCTTTGATTGCCCTAACTGTCTATCTTGCTATGATTGTCTATCATGCTCTCCCATAAACCTCTCCTCTGTTTCCAGCAATTTGCCCTCTGTACTTGGAAAGCCAGGCCTGGAATTTTCTTCTAAGAACTATCTTCCAAAAGGTTTTCCTAGTTGTGTGGTTAAAGCATATCATTCTAAAGCCCTAAGAACCAGAACTATATTCTTTATGGGAAACCACCAATGATCGTGGGAAGCCCCAAGACGAATGGACTTTTCCCCCTGTGCTTGAAATTCACAAATCAACATTTGCAATCACAAATTTAGGTCTGATACTAATAGCCTTTTACCTCCCCAAACACCCTTCGCAAAGCAATAAATGGCATCATGATGGATAAATATTTATAGTTAATGAAATAACTGATGTCTGGAGGATGTATGGATTGACTTGGTTTAGTGAGCTAGAAAAATGTTAAGGATTCATTAATAAGAGGGATGAAAAACACAGTGACAACCATGCAGCATAAGAATATCAAGTCAACATCAACCACGTTAACAGCAGGCAATGTTAACAAGGCTTCTGGCTTACTTCCCCCATTTTTTGATGTGTGAATTGTATAAAGCCAATCAAATGAAAATCACACAAGAACGGAATGGAAAACCTCAATTAAAGGTAAAGAAAATGCTCACACTTTCCTCATTCTTGCAGTGTGACAGCAATAGCAGCTGGTAGGCTTCCGAAGGAGTTAACTCATCAGCTTCCTGCCAGGGCAAAAAGAGTGGGGGGTAAAATTTAATTGCAGCAAGCATTCACACTACAATGCACCTAACCTATTAAAACTACTTGGAAACAAAAGGGCTTGCCTGAGTGGAATCCTGAGTCAAGACAGACAAAGCTTAAGGTTGCACAGTTGAAAAGAAATTCATTTGACCTTGAGATGTTCTGATTGAAAGCAAACGGTTATAAGAAAATGATTGTCATAGCAGTTTTAAGGTAGATTTTGGTGTACATGAATGTTCTAGTTCTGAACAGCAGTACATTTACAACACAAATAGAAAGTCTGAATTATAAACATTATAAGAACAGCTGATATATTCCAGAATTCTGTTTAGCAGCATCAAGTGATAAAACTTTTTAACTTTATTGCAGATTGAAAATGTGCATTTTATAATAGACTATTTGTCACATCCACCCTCCTTTCTGTGATCCATCATGAAGGTGTGTCCATCACTGGAGGTTTTTTAGAAGAGATTAAGGGGGGGCTGAGATAAGGAGGCACTGCCTTTTAACTGCAGTAAAAACACTGTGCTAGAGGGTCAGTCTATTCTCCAAAGCACCTGAAGGCAGGACAAGAAGCAATGGATAGAAACTAATCAAGAAGATAACCAACCTAAAACTAAACATAAATTTTTTGACAGAATTAATCAGTGGAACAACTTGTCTTCAGAAGTTGTGGGTTCTCCAACACTGGAGGTTTTTAGGAAGAGATTGGGTAACCATTTGTCTGAAATGGTATAGGGTTCCCTGCCTGAACAGGGGGTTGGACTAGAAGACCCCCCCAATGTTCCTTCCGACTTTGTTATTTCAGGAAAGAAAGTGAAATGCCAAAATAGTACTTCATGGAAAATTTTAAGGAGAACAATAGCACATTCAAGGAAAGTCCCTTTCTTTGTGTCAAAACACTGGCAAGAATCTTCAGAAACACAGGCTCTTGAGTCTTACTATCTTATTTGCCTTTTTCTCATGACCTCTTGGGTAGCGAAACATCAGATGCTTGCTAAACTAAAGAAAGCGAATATATGTTAGCTGCTAGCTGCAAGAGATCCATCTCCATCCATTTTCTTCTATGACTAGAGTTACGCAAACCTAGCATACACATTTGTAGCCCCCTTTTTTCAAATATTACAATGTAAAAGAAATTTTAATCGACATATTTATTTGTTCGTTGAATTATTTTGCCACCTATCTTGCCGTGGGGCTTCTCTAGGAGGCTTACAATAATAAAAAGGAAGAAAAATGAAAAGGCATATAAACAGAAGTAAAATAATAGAACAATAGAGTAAACAACGACAAAGGAACACAATGAGAATAAATACATCAGTAAGATAATCAAAAAGATGGATGGGTAGAGAGCAGAGAGCAAAGGGGAGGTAAGAGTCTGCCATTAATCCAGCAGCCATCTCCAGTGTGGAACTTCCCCCTTGGGTCCTTAGGCTCTGGCTGAAGGATAGAAGGTTTGGAGCAGATCCTACCTTACAAGATAAGGAGTTCCAAAATGTGGGTGCTGCAGCAGAGATCTTCTTCTGGATCCTGATAGATGGGGGTTCTTTGACCAACAGGATCTGAAGCAGGCCCTCTCTGCCTGAGTAGGACAGGCTTTCTCTGGAAACAGATTTAGGGATTTTACTCTTAGAGGAATCCATAGCAGAATATATACTAACGAAAGAAATATCATATAATCATTCTAGAAAGCGCCGAAAAAACAAGTGCCACAGAACATATGCTGAGTGTTTTAGAGGTTAATCAAGATAAAAATATTTCATGTCCATCTCACATTTACTCAAATAAATGCATTTCCATCTGCCTCATGCATATTTGTTTAGATTTGTAAAAACTTTATTTTGCCATGTTTTAAAACATACTACCAGAGGGACTAGTAGGCCAAAAGAAATCTTAAGAGAGTTGCAAATCTCTACTTGCAACATTTCTTTTGTAATTACATAGATTTTCTTGCCTATGGGGAAGGTATCTCAGTGTAACCTTCTGCCATGTAAAAATCTCCAGGCAAGCACCTGCAGAGTCCGAGATTTTTTCTTAAACTGCCAAATGAATAAACTGGGGTTCATCCCAACAATGTTTGCATGGACTAAGACAGTGTTTCTCAACCTTGACAATTTTAAGGCATGTGGACTTCAACTCCCAGAATTCCACAGCCAGCAGTGCTGGCTGTGGAATTCTGGGAGTTGAAGTCCACATGCCTTAAAATTGTCAAGGTTGAGAAACACTGGACTAAGAGATGCAGAATCAAATCATTTCTAAGGACAATACCAAGGGTGGCCTTTGTTATTATAGAACTGTCCACTTTTTAATTTTTTTGTTATACAAATTCAAATTTCTGAGAATCTGACCAGCAATTGTATCAACTTTACATAGAGAATTGGGACTGTAAAAATTCAAACGTGTTTCTTCCAGGAAATAATAAGGTACAATCATTCCTTTCTTCCTTAAATCATACCAGATAGAGAATAACAATCTCTCTGCTAACGGAGCAAGTGCTAATAAATGAAAGACAAATCACAAGCAGTTGATGATTCTATTAAAAAGCATAATAACATCAAGTTACAAAATCTGATCAGTGGCACAGCAATCTCTACAATATAATGAGATGCTCCATCATCTCCTGAAACTAACCAGAACATAGCTTTAAAAATAAAATATTGCAATATTGATTGATTGTAAGAAAACTCCCTCACACCATTGACATTACATGCCATGTTTATAATTAGCTACCTCATGGCAATTGTTCCACAGCAAGCATCAGGTTTCATGGGTAATATCTCAGAATCCCTTATTTTTGCTTGGTCAGTAGCAGCAACTAATTTACTCCAAATTGACAGTTTGGATTAAATTAGAGCTATAGGCAAAATGAAGATTGCAAAGGACAATGAGCTGCTTTGCAGATACAGCAAGCTGTTAGGCTAAGAAATGTTTGCTAGCAAATGAAAGACACAAAGAAATTTTTAAGACTTTAACTTAATTAGGACAATTTCCTTAAAGGGTAATCAGCTCATAACTGAAAGTGAAACTTCAAAAGTGATTTCAGCAAAAAATCTTTGCCCAAGATCCTGACGAAGTATTTTCCAAGAGATTTGCATATGGATATTTGTCCCTATGTCTTTAGCTGGAGAATATAATGCCTATTCCAAGTAGTCAAGCTTCAAAGCAACAGTTTTATTAGTGAGTTGACAAAATGCTACATACTCTTGAGTACTATAAAAACCACTGCATTGTGCTGTTAAAGAAAGCCAATTCTGTCTTTACATTATATTGTTGAATTTACAAAGATCATACGTAGAGAAGATATGCAACTTACCCTTCAAAACAAAACAAATGTACAAAAAAACCAACAATTACTGCATGTTCTGTACTATTTCCACAAATTTAAATCTATGGGAAGTTAGCACACAATCTCCTTTCTCCATCTGGCACACCAAATTCAGTGTTTTTGATGTAGATTAGAGAAACAGCATTGCTCCCATTTTTAAATCATAAACAGTGGCTCCACCTAGGGTTTTGATGAGAAGTGATATAAAGATAGGGTTTTATCATTGTCATAATCATCCTTAGACCATTATAGTCCAGAATTTTGTCATACAGTGGCCAAATAGAAGTTCTGCTCTGAAATAGAAATATCCCAATTTCCCAGCAACCTACTTCCTTTACATTTATGGGTAATTATTGGGATTATTCTTTATAAATTAATAAAACAGCAATTATGTTCATTAGTATAAAGACTGGCCAATATTAAAGAGAGGACATAAGTGTAAAAGTTTAAAATCCCTTAACAAAAAAGTTGGATTCACCCCTCACATGGTTTGTTCTAACCATGATGTGTCTAAGAAACCACAGGGGCATAGTTCATACAATATACTAATCCAAAACAAAGCAAACTATGATTTGCCTTGATTTAGGAACCCAGACAAGTAAGTGATTGGGTTCCTACATCATGCTTAGCCAGATAATGACTGGATATATTCGCACAACATACTGAGTTTGGTTAGCATTAAATCCTTTTGATGTTTCCCTATTATGGTTTTAGGTTTTTTTACTGGCTTAATGTACTGTGCAAACCCATATGATTACTTTATGCTTTGTTCTAATTCAGTGAATCTAGAAAATCAGTTAATTCAATAATCAGGTTAAGTATATTGTGTGAACTTAGAACTCATGTTTCCACTCAGTACTATGCAATATTATTTTATATAATCTCTGGTCAGGATCAGGGCACTCTTCCTATTCATTATCACTCAAGGGTTCAAGTAATCTTACTCTCTTGAAAAATGTCCTGACAGGAAGCAAGTTTGCCAAATTGCATCTTACCAAAATTCAATGTTTTCCAATCATGAAAGCCATTTAAACTGACACTGCAGGCATTACAGAAAATAAATGGGATGTCCATTCTCTCGGAGTATTGTCTAGAAATAAATTTTCCAATCTTTTGTATTCAAGGCAGACACTTTTAAAAACTGCTTGACAGTAAAGTGTGAACTCAATGACTTTGGAAAAAAAGTATATATGTTTAATATAAAGAGAAATTCTCTCTGGTTTGTCCTTTTTGAACACTCTTTGTTTTTGGATCCAAACACCATAGATTCTCTACAAAATTATGAAGAATTTTGGGTCTTTACCTACAGCTGAGAAACAGGCTGTAACCCCAGGCTGAATTAATGCAAATAAAGATCACTAACCTAAAGCATAAGGAATTTCAACAACAATTTAAGCAAAATTTCCATTTTTGCCTTAATTAATTATTTCAATAATGTATTTTTATCATAATTTAATTTGTGGCATATATTTAAACCTCAACAAAGGTGAGTACCTGGCTTTCTTGAAAGCTATCAAGGTCAGTCCTGGTTAGTACTTGGAATAAAGGCCACAAGGAATCAAATTAGGAAATCATATAAACCTGGAAGACAATAGCAAGTTATTTCCATTCTGTCCATTATGTCAGCATCAGTAAATGTCAATTTTAGACTTTACTTGACTTTTCTTTTGATAGACGCTGGAAATTGCCAATGAGTCATAATCTGAAACACTTGCTGTACAGCTATTCATTAGATTAAGTTTAATTCCCCCCTATTTTCCAACCAGTCCAATACATTGGGGAAGTCAATGATGCTAGGAATGGTTAGTGGATTGAGAAGATGGGGCAAACAAAGAACCCGCTGGTTTGATACCATCAAAGCTGATAAAAAGATGAACATCCAAGAAGCTATGCTTGATAGGGTAGCACTTGCCTATAAAGTTGTCAAGTGTCTGAATGGTTAAAACTGTTTTCCAACCAACCAAAAATACCTGCTGAATTTATCTTAATTTTGCATCAGGTGACAGGATCTAATCAATGAATTCAAGAGGCTACATAGCATTGGCCCCAGTTAGTATTTGGATAGGCAACTACCAAAAATACCAAGAGTGTAAACTAAAACTGGAAAGTTGGAAAGAATATCCTGGAAGAAGGCAATGGCAAACCACTTCATTTGGTCTCCAAAAAGACTAATACTGATATGTCTATGGAGTTACCAGAAGTTAAGTGTGATTGGAAGAACGGACTTTACTCCCACGGCACTCAAGCCAACAGAGATTTTCGAATGTACATATGCAAAATATATACACTTTCTAGATGTTTTGTAGCTACCCCCTAACAATACCTACATATGTGTGTCAAAAGTAGCAGGCATGGTATGGAGAAGTCCTGTCCCTTTTGAACATATGCATTTGTTTAAAAATCAATACGGCAAGGAATGGGTTGCAATGTCACACACACTATCTTGGAGATTTAACACCTTCCAAAAATGTCCCTGATGACTATGCAAAACATTGCTTATTTTCATCAGATGGATAGCCAGTGTCTATGTTTACCATATGAGAAGCACGTTGTTTGTTTAGATTAAACAAGTCCATTTTGTCATTTTGTGCACAAAGCTGTGATGAATATTGCACTCAACTCTTCATTCTCCTTTTTCAAAACTTTTCCTTCCAGCAAACTGTAATTTGCCATTTGATTCAGAAGGCACAAAACTGTAAAACTCACAATTTATTCACAAATCTGGAATCAACCCAATAAATCGCCATTACCAAATTCTAAAATGATTCTTACTCATTTAAAACTACAATTGTTGTTTTCAAAGCTCTGTTTTGGAAGACAATAAACATTAACTTAGAATAAAAGACATTTTTGAGAAGAAAAAAAGCAGATTTCAGAAAAGCTTATACGACTGCAAACTGAAAACTTCAGCACCCTAGTGATTTTTTTTATATAAAACTACAATATATGGCTTTTGTTTCAGTGATTAGATGCATCAAATTAACCCATTTTGTGATCCATAATAAGCTGACTTTAGTGAATGTCATAGCTTACCAGGCTTGTAATAAACCTTTTATATGAAATAAGCTTGAATAAAGCATGCACATTCTCAGTGTAATAAGAGATAAAGTCAGCCTACAATAACTTCAAGAATATTGACTTTTAGCTACTGTCCAACCAGTGGTGGGATTCAGCAGGTTCGCACCACTTCAGCAGAACCGGTAGCTAATTTTTTGTTGCCCAGGCCCAGAATGGACTTCAGGAAGTAGCATCCACACAGAGAACCAGTTGTTCACATATTTGAATCCCACCACTGTGTCCAACCCACAGTAACAGATAGGTTCATGATTCAACTGAGTCCCATTAAAAAACCTCAACATTTTTATTTATTTTGACATATTCTTCAAAATTTTTGAACCCAAGTAAGACCGAATGGCTATGGATACATGGGGCTTCAGGATCCAGCAGTTTAACATCTTTAGTTCTGAATAGTGTTGCACTGTCCAAACAGACCCCATGTGCAACTTGAGGTTCTCCTAGACTTGTGACTCCTGCTTAAAGAAAAAGTGGCAGTTGTGGTGAGTAGAGCTTTTGCACAACTTCCTGCTGTGCACCCATTCCTGCATCTTGAATCTCTGCACTCAAGTCATTCATACCCTTGTCATCTCACATTTGGACTACTGCAATGACCTCCCCATGGGACTGTCCTTGAAGAGTATTTGGAAGCTGCAGATGGTGCAGAATGTAGCCACAAGGACAATTTTGGAGATCCTTAGGATGGCCCATGTGATACTGCTGTTGTGTGAGCTGCACTGGTTGCCAATTTGCTTCTGGGTCCAATTCAACGTGTTGGTTGTCACCTTTAAAGCCCTTTATGGCATGAGTCCAGGCTAACCTGAGGAATCGTCTCACCCCAATGAAATTGGCTTGTCCCACTTGGTCCAGCAGAAGGAATATGTAGTCAACTGCGTTGGTCAAGGACTTCCATTTGATACGGTCCAGGAAAATGTCCTTTTCTGCCATGCTCCTGCCATCTAGAACATGATGCCCCTGAAAGTGAAATCCACTCCCATCCTCTTTCAAAAGGGCTTCAAAGAGTTATGGCAATTTTTTTTACAGCTAGCAAATAAAGATACAGTAAAATAAAATAAAAAATATTTATCACATTTTTTAAACTTCCCATCTCCCCACAGAGGGACATAATAGTGAAAAAATGAGAGGGCAAACAAATATAGCAAATTAATTCTATAATCCCTTCAAACAGATTACATTTGGGGTAAAAACAATGGTTCTAAAAAGAAAAAAAGCAAGTAAAGAAACTCAGATATTTTTGAACTGGAGAGTGATAGATTAATTTCTCTAGGAAAGACATTTCATTGAAGGAAAGCCATACCAAAAAAGATTTTTCCCCAGTTGTCCACTGCTTAAGTGTGGATGGTATGTGGTTTAATATGATGGTCAAAAATAAAGATGACAGATGACGAAAAAAAACACCTGATTCATTGTACTGACATTTAAAATCCAGAACAGTTTTGCGTACAACCAGACTTACAAAGCAAAATGCAATCACGTGCATGTTTCTTCCTAGGCAATGGGAGATCCTTCGTGAGCATCTAATACCCATCCATCCATCTTTCTCTTGGCGTCCAACATATCTCCAGACCACATAGACGCCAGCTACCTGATATTAATGTTGCCTAGGCCCTAGATCAGTGGTGGCGAACTTATGGCACGGGTGCCAGAGGCGGCACTCAGAGTCCTCTCTGTCGGCACACATGCCATTTCCCCAGCCTTGCCTCCCCCCGCGACCCCCTCCTCTCCAGCAGCCCCCCTGAAGGAGACTCGTTCTCGAGCATGGCCCACACAGAGCAGCGCAACCAAGGACATGGCAGCCAGGCAGTGTAGACAAGACTCTGCCCTCACACCCCATCATGCAGTTGATGCTGCAGGGCGCAGGCAGAGGGTGTGGCCGCCATAGCGCTGCTGGGCTGCCTGGGCGATCTGCAGTGGGCCCTGGAGGCAGTGAGTGGTCCTGTGGGCAGACAGGGCAGAGGATGGGGGGCAGAGCGGGGGCGGGGCAGGGGGTGGAGTGGGGCGGGGCTAGTTTTTGGCCACTCGGCCTCTAAAAGGTTCGCCATCACTGCCCTAGATGAACCTCTATCAACCTGTTTTTAGCCTGATAAGGATGAAGTGAAGGAGAAAATTGAAAGGGAATAATTGCAAAAAGAAGGTGGTAGTTACCGAGAGCTATGTAATGATTAGACTTTTTTCACCTTCTAAAAGGTAAACTGGACAGACAGAAAAGTATGCCTAAGCTTAGAGAGAATCCATTCTGTAAACAAGTATCAGTGGTGGTGTGTATTGACATTTCAGGGTTGTGATTTTGGTACTTCAAGCTGTGGTTTCAAACTCAATTATTATTTAAGTCCTTTTGAATTATATGTAGACGAATAACTGAAGTATTTTGCACACTGAACAACCAAAGGACAGCTAGACAGGTGATTGTAACATTGCAAATAAGATCAGCAAATCTCTCTTTTGACAGAGATATTGGGTTTGCGTGGCTTAATGAATTTAGGCTACTTGGATATTCAATCCTATAATTAGTGAATTTTTATATATCATAGTTCAAAGCAAAACAACAATTTGTGATTTAAACATTCATTAAGTTTCATTGCAAACCATCCTTGCAATACCCACATCATTGTGCTTTGTAAAAACACTGAGGCATCATAAAAGCCCTATGGACAATGTTAGAAAATAAAAATGGTTGGTTCTTACAGCCCATTGCTTTGTTTAGATAGAAGAACAGATCTTTATCCAGAAAAAATGATACAATCAGCTACAGTGAAAAGGAGGAGTGAAGTAGGGATAATATTTCACCACTTTGCTTTCTGGTAGTAGTAGTAGTAGTAAAGTTGGAAGGGATCTTGGAGGTCATCTAGTCCAACCCACTGCTCAGGCAGGTAACTCTCTACCATTTCGGACAAATGGGTGTCCAATCTCTTCTTAAAAACTTCCAGTGTTGGAGCATTCACCGCTTCTGGAGGCAGGTTGTTCCACTGGTTAATTGTTCTAACTGTCAGGAAGTTTCTCCTTAGTTCTAGGTTGCTTCTCTCCTTGATTAGTTTTCACCCGTTGCTTCTTGTCCTGCCTTCAGGAGCTTTGGAGAATAGCTTGACTCTCTCTTCTTTGTGGCAGCCCCTGAGATATTGGAACACTGCTATCATGTCCCCCCTCGTCCTTCTCTTCATTAAACTAGACATATCCAATTATGATATCGTATGGTATGGTAAATGATTACATTATTCCTTTGCATTTTGTGACACACATATTCCTCACCACAAAGAAGCTCCAAACAGAAATGATTCTCCTTTTCTACCCAGAAACACAAGTCAAAGGTTTTCATTCCAATTATCTTTTGTATATTCTGAATAAAGTACGTCCAGAATTCAACTTATCAATTGGCCATGCTTTTAGAGAAATCACTATAGATTGAAAATTGGATTATTATCAGTCATAAATGTATGTGTTCTATGTATAAACACAAGAGTATCCTTCAGTGGCTATTGGCAATATTTAACTACCCAAGCTTTTTCTGCACGAGCTAGTATAAAGGCCACATATAAAACTATCTCATCCTAAATCTCAGAATTTGCAATACACCTATATTCCTGGAAAGGTTTCATATTTTTCATCTCTTCTGCCTTGTATACAGTGCTCAGGGTTGAATGGTAGGAAGACCTAATAATCTAGTAATCACCATTTGTGCTTGCTTGAAAGGAAAGCAACAAAACATAGAGCAGAGCAAGCTGTTCTGTACTTTGGATTCTTCCACAGGGACCATGGGAAAAGGCTGGCTTTGAAGGGACGTCATTCTGTGCAGACCAACTGAGAAACATAATTGATTCTGAAGTAGGAATGGACAAATCTGTCAATTTCCATTTCTCATTTTAGCTTATCAAGTTTAATTCCTCCCATTCAGCATGTTTGCAACTTAAAGCAAAAAGTTACAATTTTTTTTTCATGTCAACGGTTTCTTTTTTAGGATTTTCTTTTTCTCTTACACATGGAAAAAGTAAGTGCAGAAAAAGAAAAATTGTAAAGCACTGAAAAAACTAATCAGGAAGGAAAACCTATGAAAATCACTTCATTTAAAAAGCTGTGGTTCCAAAAAAAAGTTAATAAAACTGGAATCAAGCAAATCTCTTCTAGGAAGACTTTTCCTAAAGAATGTGTCAACTCTGCAATGAACCTGGCTGAAGCCATCTTGCTTGTTTTCAGTTGCCACAAGACTGGGGGGAGGAAAGGGAAGTTTTATACTAGCCTAAACAATTCTCTGTCCCGTGGGAACCAAAGTTGTTTCTGTTCTCTTAGCTGGGGGAAGGGGAGGTTGAACCTAATGATAGAAAGCCTGCCAAACTGGGAAATGTAGTTGATTACATAGGCTATGCATAGGGAGTTTAACTTTGTAATATTGTTACTTTTTTTGAGGGAACTTTAGTCTTGGCTTCACTTTTGACCGTGCCAATACTTTGTAACCAATAAACAAGTTCTTAGAGGAAAACTCAAGCCTCAGAGTTCTGCTTTAATTGGTCTCATCTATTGAAACCATGACAGTATGAGTCAATCCACAAGTATCCCAATGCCAAATCTCAATATATAAAGATCAGAATATCAGACCACTATCTCAGGAAACAGACAGTAATGTATAGGAATATATGTTCTTATATTCTTATCAACTATATATGTAAAGCTGGAAATGAATTTTCCCTTAAACAGTCATGAAAAGGGATAAGTGGCATTTTGAGCTATCTTTCTTAGCGGCAATTCCATTTTCTCTACCAATTTTTCATTTAACCCAGTTTTCTTTTTCTTGCTGGTATCATTTTTCTTTTATGAATCAGTTTATATTTCAAAATGAATTGGATTTGCCAATTGGTATGATATCTACCATGGCAAGCATATCCATTATTAAGCCTTAACTTCAAAGGCAAAGATAAAAGCCTTGAGCTATGCTGACACCTTGAATCTAATGCTAAATACAATACTCTGTTCAGTGGGAAGAACTTGGATACAGTACAATGTTATAGGTGTAGTTTGAGGTTATGAGTCATGTAACTGAAATGAGAGGCCACATAAATTTAATAAATAAATCAATAAATTAGGAAGAAATGGATTTACCAACATTATGAGCTTTATAAAGTACAAAAAAAATAACTGTTTGAACTGAACTGTAATCTAAACTTGGAAGGTCAGTTGAAATGATATATGACTGGCACAGACTGATCTAACAGTTGCACCTAGGTAGTATTTTTGCAGCAACATTTGCAATTACCTAAACATTCCATCACAGTGACATACAGTGCAATAATTCAAGTGGAGGATATAAAACTATTATTTTTATTACATATTGCATATACCAGGCTGTCATCATCTGGTTAAACTTATTATTGATATTTTCCCTAATGAAGTGATATAGCCATCTGAATTTATATCAGGGACCCAATAGTGGGATTCAACCAGTTCGTACCACTTCGGCAGAACTGGTAGCTAATTTTTTGTTGCCCAGGCCCAGAATGGACTTCTGGAAGCAGCATCCACACAGAGAACTGGTGGTTCACATATTTGAATCCCACCATTGCAGGGACCCATCAAATGACAGTGCATATACCCTGTTCTGTACTTATATAGCCTCCTGTCTTATATCAAACTATGAATTGAATTCAGTTGAATACTTTATTTGGCCAAGTGTGATTAGACCAGTGGTTCTCAACCTGTGGGTCGGGACCCCATTTGGGGTCAAACGACCATTTCATGGGGGTCGCCAAACAACGCAGTCCGCCATTTTTTCCCCTTTTCCTTAGCTGTGCTACTCCCTTTTATTCTGTTGGCTTTTGAAAGCCAATAGAATAGACTCTTTTGAATAGAGTCTAATTCTATTGGCTTTCAAAAGCCAATAGGAATTGTCCAGGCTGTCTCTGCCCTGCTGAGCCCGGCAAAAGCCCCATTCTGCAAACGGTGCTGCAGCACTTGAGTAGTCCTCGACTTAACGACCGGTCGAGTAGTCCTCGACTTACGACCGGTTGGGGGGGGGTCATGGCATTAAAAAGGTTGAGAACCACTGGATTAGACACACAAGAAATTTGTCTCTGGTGCAAAGTAACAGAATAATAATCATAATAATACCAATAAGGGAAGGCATAAAGAAGATAATAAGAAGAATTAATAATACTATAACCATACTATATGCGTAAAGATCTCAATCAATAATTAAAACAATATCTATAATAAAATAGCATAATACCATATTAAATTTATTAAAACTATAAAGATTAAAAACCAAAATTAAATTAAATTTCCAACAAACAGTCCCTCCTTAAAACCTCCCAGCCATCCCACCCGAGCCCAGGTCTTGGGGGGAGGGGAGAGTCAGATCTTTGGTGCTTTTCAGAAGACTAGGAGGGTAGAGGCCTGCCAAACGTCAAGGGGAAAATGTTCCATAGGGCAGTGGTTGCTGCAGAAAAGGCATACTTTTTAGTTCCCATAAGGTGGCAATGAAGGGAAGGGAAGAGGAGCATGCCCACTCTATGTAATCTAATCTGGTAGGACAGGTAGATATCTTTAGAAAAGGCAATCCTGCAGATAATCTGCCCCTGTGCCATTCAGGATTTTAAAGATAATAACCAGCATCCTGAATTGCATCCAGAAGAAAACTGGGAGCCAGGATAATTCACGCAACAGAGGTGTTACATGGGTAAACCTAGGGGCATCCATCACGGCATGCACCACTGCACATATAGCACAGACAGCAGTGTGCTGCAGCTGCCAAAAAAACCAACACAGTGCTAGACTGCATTAATAGAGGGATATCAAGATCACGTGAAGTGTTAATACCATTTTACAAATGCCACACTTGGAATACTGCATCCATTTTTGATCACCACGATGTAAAAAAGATGCTGAGACTCTAGAAATATTACAGAGAAGAACCACAAAGATGATTAGGGGACTGGAGGCTAAAACATATAAGGAAAGGTTTCTGGAATTGGGTATGTCTAGTTTAATGAAGAGAAGGATGAGGGGGGACATGATAGCAGTGTTCCAATATCTGAGGGGTTGCCACAAAGAAGAAGGAATCAAGCTATTCTCCAAAGTATCTGAAGGCAAGACAAGAAGCAATAGATGGAAACTAACCAAAGAGAGAAGCAACATAGAACTAAGGAGAAATTTCCTGACAGAACAATTAATCAGTGGAACAATCTGCCTCCAGAAGCTGGAAGTTTTTAAGAAAAGACTGGACAGCTATTTGTCTGAAATGGTATAGAGTTTCCTGCCTGAGCAGGGAGTTGAACATGATTACCTCCAAAGTCCCTTCCAACAACAACAACAACAACAACATATTATTATTATTATTATTATTATTATTATTATTATTATTATTATTATTATTATTATTATTATTATTATTATTATGGATCATCGCACAGTCAGCCAGATGTTCAGACTGGATTTGGCATTTTGTCTACCTATCGAGTCCTTACCCAGGACCTGGGATAGGCAGATGTGGATGTTTGATGGTATTACAGGTATCGTCGCAGGATGGAAGCAGTTCCTCATAAGGCCGCCTTTTGCAATTGACTAATAGCGAATTTGTCAATGCCAATGGTGTTCAAGTGGTGCTCCAGTTGTTTTGGGATTGCACCCAAGGAGCCTATTACTATTGGTACTACCCTTGCTTGCTTTTGCCACAGTCTTTCTATTTCTATTTGTAGGTCTTTGTATTTTGTTATCTTCTCCAGTTCTTTCTCTTCTATTCTGCTATCTCCAGGCACTGCCACGTCCACTATCCAGACTTTTTTGTCTTTCTTATCGACAATTGTTAAGTCTGGGGTGTTATGTTGCAGGTGCTTGTCTGTTTGAATTCTGAAGTCCCAGAGCAGTTTAATTTTATCATTTTCTATGACTTTCTCTATTTTATGATCCCACCAGTTTTTGCTTACAGGCAAATGATATTTTTTGCAGATCTTCCAATGCACCATTGTTGCTACTTTGTCATGCCGCTGCTTGTAATCAGTTTGTGCAATCTTCTTGCAACAGCTTACCAAGTGGTCCACTGTTTCTTCAGCTTCTTTGCATAGGCGGCACTTACTGTCTGTTGCTGTCTTCTCAATTTTGACTTTGTATGCATTTGTCCTTAAGGCTTGGTCTTGTGCAGCCAGAATTAGTCCCTCGGTCTCTTTCTTCAATTTTCCTGCTCTTAGCCATTGCCAGGTTTTATTATTATCTGCTTTCCCAGCTATTTTTTTCATGTATTGGCCATGTAGTGCTTTGTCTTCCCATGCCTCTATTCTGTTCTTCATTTGGTCTTTCTTGTAGGCCAGTTTGGTCTCTCCAGTAGTTAGTAAGCCTTCCTGATATACTAATTTCAGTGCATCTTCATCATTGTTCTTCAGATATTCTTCCAAAGCCATTTTTTCTTCTTCAACCATCTGATGTACTTGTAGCATTCCACGCCCACCTATTTGCCTTGGTAGATAAAGTCTATCAATGTCACTGCGTGGATGAAGGGCATGATTCATTGTCATTATTTTTCTAGTCTGCCTATCCATTGCTTTTAGTTCTGCTTGAGTCCAGTCCACTATTCCAGCTGTGTACCTAATGACTGGGATTGCCCAGGTGTTGATTGCCTTTATGGTATTTCCTCCATTGAGTTTGGACTTTAAGATCTTCTTCACTCTCTTGATGTATTCACCTCTAACCTTTTTCTTGACTTCAGTGTGCTTGATGTTGTCAGCTTGAAGGATACCCAAGTATTTGTAGTATCTTCCTCATCCAGACTCTTAATGTTATTTTCGTGGGGCATCTTGATTCCTTCAGTTTTCACTATTTTTCCTTGTTTGATAGTAAGTGTGGCACATTTGTCCAAGCCAAACTCCATTACAATATCTTGGCTATATATACGGACAGTGTTGAGCAGCGATTCTATTTCAGATGATGTTTTTCCATACAGCTTCAGATCATCCATGTAAAGGAGATGGGATAGTCTGATAGATGTTCTTGATGTTTGATAGCCATGTCCTGAGTTATTCCATATTGTTGACAGAGGAAACAGTGCAATAACAAATAGTAATGGTGATAATGAATCTCCTTGAAATATTCCTCTCTTGATATTAACCTCTCCCAGCTCTCACCATTGATCTGCAACTGTGTCTTCCATTGTGCCATCGATCTTTGCACAAATTTTCTGATGTTTCTACTGACTCCTGTTATTTCTAGGCACTTTATTATCCAATCATGTGGCAGAGAGTCAAATGCCTTTTTGTAGTCAATCCATGCCACATTCAGGTTGGTCTTCCTTCTCTTGCAGTTTTCCAAGATCATTTTGTCTATTAGGAGTTGATCTTTTGTTCCTCTGCTATTGGGGCGGTTTCCTTTCTGCTCAGGTGGAAAGAGATTGTTTTCAACTAGATGCTGTTGTACTGCATCAGCTACCACACCAGTTAGTAATTTGAAAGTTGTTGGTAAGCAGGTAATTGGCCTGTAGTTACCTGGTGTTGCCCCTTTTGCTGGATTTTTCATTATTAGGTAGGTTTTCCCAGTTGTTAGCCACTTTTCAATTTCTTCTCCTTGTAGTATATTGTTAAACTGCTTGGCAATGAGTGGGTGTATAACAGTTAGATGTTTCAACCAAAACCCATGCAGTTCATCTTCACCTGGTACTGACCAATTTTTGATTTTCTTTGCTCTTTTTTCTACCATTTTTGTTGTTATTACTAATTCTTTCATTTCAACTTCTGTTTTATTTGCATCCACCTCTTTTAACCAAGCCGCATCCTTGTTGTATTTCTTTGGGTTATCCCATATCTGCTTCCAGAACTCCACTGTTTCTTCCTTGTCAGGTACTGACTGATTCCTTGCAGTTTCTCCATTGATGGATTGGTAGAAACGTTTCTGATTGGATTGAAATTGGAGGTTCTGCCTATAGTTTGCAATTCGAGCTTCATATCTACTGATTTTCCTGGCTATAGCTGTTATTTGTTGCTTTATTATTTCCAGTGCTTCCTTGATCTTCCTTGTTTCTAAGTGGTATTTCTTGATTAGGTATTCTTTGGTCTTCTTGTTCTTCAGCTTCTTTTCTTTCATCTGTTCTAGCTTGCTTGCATGTGATCTTAACTTGCTGATCTTATTTTCTAGTCTAACCTTCCATTTTTGTGGTGCACTGTTTGTTTTTTTTCCTTTGTTGATTTTGCATCCCAGGTATTCAGTTATAACTGCAGCTGTGCTGTACATTAGTTGGTGTGTTTCTTGCAGTGAATTGGTGCTTATACTTGCTATTGCAGTATTTGCATCTTTTAATGCTTGTGCTAGCTGTTTCTTTGAACAAGCTTCAATGCAGGACAGCCTTATTCTGTTGTTTTTGTGCTGTTCTAGATGCTCAGTTATTCTTTGTTTCAATTCTTTTATTTCTTTAGTTAGAGGGTTTTGTTCTTCCTGAGGAAGAGGTGCCTGGTTTCCAAATGAGAACAGTTGTATATCTCTACTGGATTCTTTCACTGCCAACTCCCCCTGGTTTGCCTCTACATTCTGAATTACTTCTTGTAAGGCTTTGATTTCTTTGCCCTGGGTAAACCTTTGCAGTTCGTCCAATTCTGTTTCTGTAAATACTTTATTTCGTATTATAAATCGGCGTTGATCTGCTAGTCTCTGTTTATTTATGAGACTTATATACCGCTTTAAGTGCAAGCACTCTCTAAGCGGTGTACACCAGTAAGCAATGTATATATATATTTACATTTCCCCCAACAATCTGGGTCCTCATTTTACCTACCTCGGAAGGATGGAAGGCTGAGTCAACCTTGAGCCGGTGAGATTTGAACCGCTGACCTGCTGAACACAGTCAGCTAAAGTGGTCTGCAGTACTGCACTCTAACTGCTGCGCCACCTCGGCTCTTTTATTCTGTTCTGTTATTTCTGATTCTGGATGTTGTTCTTTCCAGAACTGGTGCATTCGTTTTAGATATCCTCGTCTTGTTGGACTTGATCTGTAGTAACAGATCATTATTTCTTTGTTTTCCATCACTGTGTATCTGCGACAGGTAAACACCTTTTCTTCCAGTAGTTCTGCAGCTGCTGGCCCTGGTTGCTCAGCCAACAGTCCTGAGTCCTGTAACCCATTTTTCACCAGATATCCAGGAAGTCCAATATCTAGCGCGGACCTTGTTAACCCGGGCGACATCCGAACCGGTATGGCATTCTGAAATTTACATCTCACCATATTTTTTATGGGAGAGACACTCTTTGTCTGACTCCTCTGATGAGACCTGTCCAGTATGGTTGAACCTCTGGCATAGCTCTCATCTTCCTCAGAGTACACAAGCCCCACAACCATGTCAAGGTAGTGCCTCACTGGGGAATTATTACTATTATTATTATTATTATTATTATTATTAATATTATTATTATTATTATGCCATAATCCAAATGGGAGCCAATCAAGGCATGAGTGACTATGAACAAGGCATCCGCGTCCAGGAAAGTGCGCAATTGCACACTGACCATTAGTGAAGTTAAGCCTGGTAAATATCTGAATGGGTGACTATCTGAAAATGCCAGGAGAAGTTGGTTAGTCTGAAAGACATAATGAAAGATGGTGATGGCAAACCACTTCTGTAACACTGCATGCACAAACCACACACACCCTACCACCATAATACAGTCACCAGAAATCGATCTTGATTTAGGGCATATTTACCATTATTTAGAACAAGCCAATGTTTTGTCCTGTTTACTGCATATATCCTATCCCCTCCCAAATACAAATTAGATTATCTTGATTCTGCTTAATGAATGGTGAGGAAACAACATACATTCCCTACCAAAAATAAAATCAGATGTACAGCCAAAAATTGGATATTTTGTAATGGTTTTACCATCTTTCATTCTGAAACACAGCAACTATCAGCCTAATTTCTATTAGAATACATATACATATATTAAGGCATGGGAAAAATGGCTACTTCTTTCGGTCTCACTCTACACACAAATACAGAGCAAAAATCAGAGCTGAGCACAATCAGTATATAAGCTTCTTTGTATTAAGTAGGCATTTCTCAGCATGCAATTATTCTTCTCAGTTGGAGGCCTATTTCTTTTTTATTATTAATGGAATTATAAAATAGCTGAAATATTTTAAGTAATATATGAAGATTTTACATAACAACTGGTGTGGTTCTGCATTAGAATTCCAAGTAGGTACCTGAGGAAAAGTAATTGTGCAAATTCTGTTTCCCAAACATGCTCCAATTTATAATTCTGCTGGTGGATAGAAGAAATCTTCTTATCCCCAACATCAGAGATGCTGATATAGGTGCCACTCTCCTAAGTGAAGTCTTAGGTTCAATGTAGATTTACTAGAGCAAGGGTTCTCAACCTTGGCAACTTTAAGACTTGTGGACTTCAACTCAAAGCTGGCTGAGGAATTCTGGGAGTTGAAGTCCACAAGTCTTAAAATTGCCAAGGTTGAGAACCCCTATACTAGAGCAATGTAATAAAATCCTCTGATTCTGGGCATTACTAAAATATTCCAGACCAAGAATGGGTGGAGGTTTTCATGTTATCATATAAGTAATTAGCCTCCTTCTCATAAAGCCAATAATACTGTCAGAAGGAAGATCAAAGGCAATAGGAAGGCTTGATCTTAATCTATGCACTGACAAATGAAGACTAAGATGCTCACCACCAGTTTGCAAGGTTTTGTAATTAAACCATCTTTGTTGTCGCAAAGAACCTGCCTTCCCTAAATGTGTGAGAATCTTGCTTTTCTTGATGATGAGTTACTGAAAGGGGCCTGAAAAACAAGGCATTTTAAGCTACAGTGCCAACACTGTTGAACGTGTTCCCAGAGAATCTGTCTAATCCTGACATATGCTTGCTTCCAGCATCAAGCCAACCCTGGCTTTTCTGGAAGATACTGGTTTTGGTAACAATTAAAAGTCTGCTGTCTAATGTTGTTTTGCCCGGTTTTTTTCATGTGCTGAAAAAAAAAGTCTTCTGTTTTTTTGCTAATATGACTATTTTTTAATCATGTACTTTGATTATGGCCATCAAGTCATAGTGACCACTGATAGATTTTCTTCATCAATTATGTATTTTGCAGTTGAATTATTTCTATCATAAAAGATTTAAAATGGTGCATTTTCATCATGCATATACAATAGAAAATATCCCTACTTATTTATAGATAGTATTTGACTTAGGTTATCTGTGTGAACTATTAATATTGAATCTTGAAGTAATATAGACCCCCCCCAACTCTAACTTGTGACGGCCTCTTACTCAGATTCTAGGATAATAGCATATTATGAAGAAAACCAGAAGATGGACATTATGGCAGGGCTGTGACTATGGTGACATTCAGTTGTCAGTTTTCAGTTTCAATTAAAGTGGTCATCTTCCAACTGCAAAAGTATTTTAAGAATCTAAAATAACTTAGAGCGTTAGAAATAGGCATTGGGTTTGGGCGATGGCATCTGATAAATCGAGAATGATGTTTCATGGATTCTTTTACCACAAGAAGAATCTGGACCACAAAAAGTTTACAGACAGTCCTTGACATACAACCACATAATGCAGCCTGTCCATTACAGTTATGTGTTGTAACAGTCAGAAAAAAGGTTGATCACAGGGCTGACATAATGGCACTAGCTTAGACTTCGTAGTGATTTACAGCCCTCTCTAAGCGGTTTACAGAGTCAGCTTATTGCCCCCAACAATCTGGTTCCTCATTTTACTGGCCTCAGAATGATGGAAGGCTCAGTCAACCTTGAACCGGTGAGGATCGAACTTCTGGCAGTGAGCAGTGAGTTAACCTGCAATGCTGCATTCTAACCACTGTGCCGCCATGGTTCCACCCAACAACTTGATTTTATGACCTTTTTTGTGGCAATCATAAAGCAGCTACAGTGGTTTTTAAATGGCCACAACTGTCATTATGCATACCAATGGTTCACCATGCATGCTGTTTTTCCAAAAGCCATTGAAAAATATGGGCCACTGCAAATGGCTGTAAATGAGGCTCTGTTCGCCCAACACTCTAAGTTTGATGACTGATTGCAGAGAGGATCTGACCATTGGAATTTCAGATCTGAGTTGTTAAGTCCCCTTTTTTGGTTCAATCATAACTTCAAACAGTCATAAACTAAGCAGTCATAAGTCAAATACTATCTATAGTTGTGATAAGGAAGAAGAAGAAACTATGTAATTTTGTGTTTCCTTTCATCTGTTTCACTATGTAATCCATCCATCCCAGTGGTGTCTGTAGTGACTTCAGAATGCCAAACATTCTATACATGTTCCTGTTTTAAATATACAAGATGGAAAAAAAAAACACACACACACGCACAATCCTTAACCTGTATTTGTTAGTCCCTTACAGAAAGGCATGAAATCTGCAATTTTGGCTGTATCCTAGTGCAATTCCTAATGGCACAGAAAAGACACTGTACTCCATATCTCAAACAGAGAAAGTCTGCAGCTCGCTTTCTGAATTTCCTGATTAAGTGGCAGATGGCACAAAAAGGGAAAAACAGCTAGTGTCAAATTATCAGATTTGGCACCCTGCCACTTCCTCCCCAGCAAGATTCCTTAGCTTCCCTGCCCTGATACTCATTTAAAACCAAAACCCCAAAACACATATACCTTCTGCCCGTTTAACCCACAACAGTTTTGCACATTCAGCGCACAGCGTTAAGAATGTATTTTTGAAAGGTTCCAGTTAACATTTTTATTTATTTTTGTCAGTGATCAGATATAGAAAATGAACACAAGCCTCCTTCAAAAGGCTTTTACGACAATTAAAACTGCACACTGATGAGGAAAGAATCCCACTGAATCGAATGAAGCATGTCTCTGCTTACCTATTCAGAGCTTCTTCCAAAGCAATTTCAGAGCTAAGACCGTAAACAAAAATCTTTTCTAAAGGGCTAATATGGTCACTTAAAGCAAGCGAGGCTAACATCAATCAAAGATACTCTGACTATATTACCAAAGAGCTGCTTTATCACATGGAATATATCCCATAGGGTACTACCTCTATTAAATAACACAATAAATAATTGTGACATTGTGTTGAGAAAGCAGGAATGCAAGGATATATTTGGCTAGGGTAAACTGCTTGATACAAGAGAACTAGTAAACCTTTGAGTTCCCAAATCTTGCTTTCTTTTAGGAATGGGATGTAAAAGAAAGGGTAGCATTGCATTTGCCCCCAACACCTGTTTTGCTTTGATAGAATTAATCAAGAAAAAGTTTCCTTTAATCCAGGGGAACCTTGGCTCTTTTATGACTTGTGGACTTCAATTCCCAGAGACCCTGAGTCAGCATGGCTAGTTCAAGAATTCTGGGTATTGAAGTCCACAAGTCATAAAAGAGCCAAGGTTGCCTACCCCTGCTTTAGTCCAACCCTTCCTCTAACCCAGGTGTGTCAAACTGCCAGCCCGTAGGTCGGCTGCATCATACCGAAACCATGCCCACCCCAGCTCCGGCAATGGGAAAAAAGTTGCTATACACTGGACACGTCACATGACGTGGTGAGTTTGACACCCCTGCTCTAACCCCTTTTCAATTGTCAATAACGTAAAACTGTCACAGCATCTCCATGACCATGTGATCAACATTCAAGTGCTTGGGAAACAGCATATATTTACAAATGTTACATTGTCCCAGGGTCCTGTGATCATCATTTCCAACAGAGTCAATGAGGAAAACTGGATTAGTTTAACAATCATGTGATTCATTAACAACTGTAGCAAGTCACTTAACAATCATGGCCAAAAAAGGTCTTAAAATTGGGAGTAACTCACTTAATTGTCTTGCTCAGCAATGGAAATTCTGAGATCAATTGTGTTTGCAAGCCATGGACTAGCTGTACAATCATGCTACATCCATCCTACAAATAGTTTGGGTTTGGCTTAGCTAGCTGCGAACTCAATTGCTTTGTAAGTGAAGGCAAATATATGTGTCCCAGGATAATGTTGCAGGATCCAATCTGAGTCAGTCACTGAGACCAAAGATTTATTCTTCGAAACTTTTAGGCTCATGCTGGAGCCCATCATCAGGAACTTCTCTCTCTACAATGTGTGCACTGGGTGGTTCTACATGTTGCATTTATATGGTACCTGGTTGTGTGTGGCTTTTAGTTTTTAATGGGGGAGGGTTTCGATGGCTGGTTATTACATTGTTAATTGATGTTTCCTAGGCTACCGTGCCCTTGGCTCCTAAGTACCTGGTAAACTGGTGATAAAACAGCATTTCTATTGACTGACAAGGAGTCCATTTCCCAGACTTCAATCATTTCTCTCCCACTCCCAGCCAAGAAGCTCAGAAGACCAACCAGAAGCAGAGAGTGGAGAAGGGGCACAGCTGCAACCAATGACTGAAGATGAGGAGGAACTGCCTACTGCACCAGATCCTAGCATGTGCAGGGCTGAGAGGAGAGAGACACAGTAGAAGTCAGTAAGGCTACTTAAAATGAAGCAGCCTCACCCCTCCTAATGAGTTGTACCAGCTGGCAGCTATTTATCCCTGCATGCAAGCAACGCTGAGAACAACTCTTCCATTTCAGATTGCGTATTTGTCCAGCTACTGGACACCTGACCTTGGAACTTTGCCCCTGACTCTGTTTCTGGGCTTTGGACTTTGCTTTGTGGATCTTGGACTAGGATTTTGACTTGTGGTATTTGTGTTTTGGACTGTGGACTTACCTTTGCTGGACTTGCTTGTGAAGAGGACGTGTATGTCCCAGGAAATTTTGTGGAATAGAAAATAAAATTTGTTGCCCAGACCCAGAATGGGCTTCCAGAAGTGGCATTCACACAGAGAACTGGTTGTTCACATATTTGAATCTCACCATGCTCACATTGCAAGGTGGTTTTGCAGGTGTTCTAACACAACTATTAGAAAAATACAATCATTTTCACTATTAGTAGAGCATCTTGTCCCCAACTTTTTTAAGAGTAGCACTTTTCCTCCAAGGACAAAACTTAACACAGGAAAGATAATTAGATGCTTGTCTATTTTAAACTTAGAGATGGGCTCAAGGGGAAGCTATTATTCCCCAATATTTCAATAGCCTAATTAGATGCAGAAAGCTTCTTCATTAACTGTGGCTAAAAGAGCAAGAGTGGAATTTTAGCAAAATACTAAAAGGTTATAATTGGTTACTGTCCAGGTATTTTAGGATGATGATGATGACACTGAAGGCAAAATTCTACTGACTTTATCCTGGAAGTAGTAATAATCCTTATCTTAATGAGTTCAGAATATATTGCAGTTCTTCAGATTGCCTTTAAAGAATTCTTTGCTAAAAAGAACTGAAAAACATGAGTGGGCCAATGTGTTTTGGAAAGAAGGTATATATACTACCCAAAATGGAAATGAGTTTTTGAGCTTTTTTGGACAGGTGTGTCTTCCTTCCATCTCTTAGTTCCTAATATAGTTTCTGTGCTCCAACAACTGCATGGCAGGCAGAAACGTAACAGTAGAATAATTTCACACCAGTGGATTTTGTATCTGAAAATCTGTCAACCTTTTCTTTAGAATTCTATTTGTAAAAACCCATGAGAGGGAAAATACAAGATTGTTTAGTCTTCATTAATAAAACAAATATGGCATGGAGCTTTGCTATTGGTTTTTTGGAAGTTGGAATATAACTCAGTAAATATCCATACAAGCACAATTTCATAATTTTTTGAAAAGTTGGGAAAGAAAAATTGCTAATCAATGATAAATAAGAAAAATACAATAAAATTAACAGCCATTAATTGGCAAAAATGTAATCAAGATCCATCAATTCTAAGTCACTTATTATGATGCAAAACTCTGAAATAGACTCACAGAGCAATAGTGTAAACACTGACCTATTTTTTTTTTATCAAAACAGAATATTTATGGTCATATTTATGGCTGCTTGGGCCATATACGCATCAGAGGTTCTGGTTGTAAGTATTAGGAGTAAGTGATATTGCAGTCATGAATTTCTCTCAATAATAACATGAAATCACATATCCTACATATCAAAATGTTAAAGATGATTTTAAATGTCACTTATTTTCAATCTCTGGCTAAACTGATTAAAAAAAATACAGGAATTCATCTAAGGCCAAACATTCACACTTTAATCTGGAATTGAAATTGTGAGAGGTTAAACTGATTGTGCTGAAGATATATAGCACTAATGTACAACAGCCATAACTAATTGATCTATACCCACTGCTAAAGAACTTTACATTTTTCATCTCCTACCAGTGTCATATTTCTTTGAGCTTTAACTTTTAGTTGTCTGAAATATTTAAAAAGGAAGAACATGTATAGGATAACGTCTCACTAATAAAAAAATGTATGTGAATCCATATTTTAACATCTCTAAAGAATGGATAATGCATCATATGTCATGGGATTAAAGAAAGAGATAAAACTTGAGCTGTTGGGAGAGATGCTGGGTATAAATCATACGAATGAATAAAGAAACTTGGTATGCCACTTAAGTGGAATTCATACTTTTAGGCTGAACAAGACTAAAAAAAGTAAGGGAATGAGTTTGAATCCTGCTGAGTATGTCCATGAATCTTTCCTGGGAATGGTGCAAAATTGTACCTAGCATTGTTTTCCTGGGATTTTTCCTCTTTTCTAGTCTAATTTAGAGTCCTGTTAATCAATGGCAATCTCCCTTACAACTAGGAATTAGGCCTGACCTAATTTAGTTACAGGTAGTCTTCAATTTATGACTATAACTTGAGACTGCAATTTTGGTTGTAAGCTATGTTATAAGTAAAACTGACCATGCCCAATTTTACGATCTTTTTGCAGTGGTCGTAAAGCAAGGACCGTGGTTATATAAAGCAAAGTCATTTTTCACCACTGGGCATTTTTTGCTCGAAACTGGAAGTAAACTCCAGTTTCTAATAAAACTGTCATGTGTCTGCAGGACAATGCAAATGACTATAAATGCAGGCAAGTCATTGATTACCCCAAATATGATCATGTGACCATGGGGGAGGACTGCACAGACATCACAACTTTGAATCCGGGTCATACAACCCTTTTTCAGGGTCCATTGTAACTTTGAACCAGTCATAAATTCAAAATTACCTGTACTCAGAATCAGCCAAATTCAAGTAGAAGCCACCACCTTTTGAGGAAATTTCTGATAGACATAAGAAGCAGAAAATATCTGGATGTGATAAATAATAATGCTAGATGATAAAGGTGAGAATACTACCATATTTTTCTCCGTTATATCCACAGCACAATGCTAGTTTATGTAGGGCAGTTTTCTACATTATGAGCAACCTATGCATGGTGGACTTCATCTTAGAATTCCTCAAACCAGCATGCCTATTCCTATCATATATTTATTTGTCATTGACAGCACAAACAACTGTTTTGAGGAATGCTAACACCCAGGTTGGGGAAGCTGATGGTTTATGTCCTATACAAATTGATCCAAATCATAGAAGGCCACTGCAAATCATCAAACATAATTCTGAAATAGTTATGATTATTAAGTTAATCAGTCCCTAAGATATCAAGTAATAGCTGCAATTCAATTTCCTGAAATTCATAAAGCTTCCAACATTTTATAATTTACATAGGATCCTAAGCAATCAGCTGGTTGGATCAGATAAAAATCTATCAGAACCAACGTTCTGTAACATCCAGATACCAGTACAAACACAGGACAACTACAGTTGCTTATATGAAGAAACACACTGATTCTGGAAGGATTGTGAAAAATATCCTAAAGAGGTGCTTTGCAGTGTATATGATAAAGCTTTGGATTGTTTAATAGAAGGATTTTAAAGGCTTACATGGTTCCTTTGAAAGCATTTTCCTGTGTCTCTCTCTCTCTCTGTGTGTGTGTGAGTGTGTGTGTGTGTGTGAGAAGAGAGAGAGAGAGAGAGAAAGAGAGTTGAGCAGCATGCATATTATTATTATGGTCGGTTGCAGGGTCAGCCAGATGTTTAGAATAGATTTGGCATTTTTGTCCACCTAGGAAGTCCTTTCCAAGAATCTGGGATAGGCAGATGTTGTTGTTTGATTGTGTTAAAAGTATTGTCATGGGCTGTAATTGTTCCAAGTAAAGCTGCCTTTTGAAATTGACTAATAGCAATTTTGACATTGTCAACGATGTTCAAGGGGTGTTCCAGGTGCTTAGGTATTGCACCCAAGCCTCCTATTACTTTTGGTACTATTTTTGCTTTCTTTTGCCTCAGTTGTTCTGCTTATATTTGCGATTTTTGTACTGTGGAGTTTCTCCTAAAATTCTAACCTGATGCCTTAACTGCTACATCATTATAGCATCTTTGAATACTTGAATGGATGTCCCGAAGAAGATAGTTAAGAATACTCTATCATTCCAGTGAGTGAGATATAGAGCATATTTTATGTTCTCCTCCTTTTTGGGGAGGAGAAGGAGCCTAATCCATGAGTTTTACCCAGCTAATTTGCCTATAATTTTAAAGAATTCCATATACAAAAGCCCTGGCCCTTTGAAGCCAGAAGAGGAGATGAATATTTAAAGTGAAATCCCGCAGAAAGCAATCAAAGAAACCCTGCCAGCCTCTTAAGTTTTACAAATTAATTGTGATGGCTGAATTAAAGCCCTCAATAATCTATTTTGGATCTCATCACTGTGAATCCAATAGTGGTCTCACCTGTAATTATCTTAGTAAACTACCACCTTCCAAGGCGTATGGCTTTAAACTGTACCGCATCAATATGGAATGTCACTTGAAAATCCACCAAGGCTATAGACATTATAAGACATCAAATGCAAAAAGCAGCATCCAACTTTAGTAGTTTAAATAGTCAGGAGACAGATCTGTCTTTATCAGTTAATGGAACTCTGAGGAATTAAATCAGCAAGTTTTCCCAATTCTCCGATCCCAGCAATAATACATCTATTTTCTTCTCCCTGCCCAAACCTATAACACTAAAATTAAGAAAACCAATAATAACCAGAATTCTGTATAGAGTATCTTTAGCCAAGTCTCCAATTAAAACCAGCCAGTCTCAGTGAACTACTGTATGATGGTGAACTGCTGTAGTCAGTAGTTCTTACAGTGTCTTGGTGTGGCTTAATCATAGCTAGTAACTACAGTATATTGTGTTTCAAGAACAGGGGTTATCTGGCAGCTGAGCCATCAGGAAAGTTAGAGTTACATTGAGTCGTATCTCATACCCTTCATAAACAGACAACTCTTAGATTTCTTCTTGTACAAGTTCTGCAAGAATCTGTTGAAGAATTATTGTTGTTTAAATTTTCAGCATTCCTCTTCTCTTGCTTTGATAAATGACCCATTTTACGTTGGATGTTTTCAATCATTAACTGAATCCCAACAATTGTGATATAGTACAATCTGGCAACATTTTCTTTCTGCTATGTTCCCCTGACATTACATTCATCACAACTCCTGCCCCAGACAGACTTAAGTCATCTTTAGCTGTACCAGTGTTAAAATAGCATTTTCTGCTCTATTCCAATTCTATGCAAGAGAAATGTCAAATTGGGTAACAGATTTCCATTTCCTTGGAAGAAAATTGGCAGCATGAAAATGACGAGGATCAGAGGCAATAAGTGCAGGATCAAGATTTAGGGCACCAAAGACGGTGCCAATAACAATTTTGGGTCAAGGCCCAATGAATTTTTTTCAGTTTGCACACTGAAAGCAAATCCCTTTTTTCCAATCTTTTCCTTTAAATATTTTCTATTTCAATAATGAAAAAGGCCATGAGCATTCTAATTAAAAAGAAAGTAGATCTTATAAGCCTACTTGATGAAGACATCACGAACACAACTTCTTTGAAATTTTCTATCTTTTTCCAATTATTTTACACCAATGCCAAGACAGTGAGATAGATTTTTTTTAGTTATTCATATTTGAAATAGTCAAAAAGATGCACTGTCGAGCCAAAGTTAAAAATTTCTGCCCACTGATTTTAAAGGAATTGAAAGGGAAAAGTGATTTCTTAGCCAAATCGATTACAGGGAAGAAGTGGTACTCAAAGTTGTTGCTAAACTACAACTTCTAACATTCACTAGCATTGGCAGGGCTAGCTGGAGTTCCTGACAGGTGTTGTGGAACTGGAATGCTAGAGTTTTCATTATTGAATTAATGTACAATCAAAACCTAATTCTAAAAATTAGAAAAAAATATTCTGTTTCCACCCATCAGTGTTCTAAATAATCACAATATTTTCAACTTGTCCGTTACCCAAGCCAACATTATCCAAGCCAACATCTTCAAATTACCTACACAGACAGGAGAAAAGTATTTCTGATTTCATACCCAGAAATATTTTATATACTAAATATTTTATCTATTAAATAGAAAAGTGCATGTCTGGGGTTTTTGCATGGGTATGCAAATTAATCCTGTCCCCTTTTTAGGAAGACTTTTGCAGCCTATCATAACATCAGGATAAACAATGGGCCGTTATGTACAAGGTTAGCAAGCATTAGATATAATGCCTATTTACCTGGAAGCCTGGTGGGAGAGAAATTCATTTGGTTTGCCTTTTAATGCAAATTTATTTAACGTACCTTTCGTAGGTATGCGAACTGTCACATTATCATTTGAGTTTTAAACTTTTTTTTTGAGTGTTGTGATGCAGCTTTTCAATAAAACAGTGCTGAGTTTCAAGGAAAGCTTGCAAATAAACATATACAAATAATGTACATTTCATTAGGAAAATTTCTGCAAAACATTTACCGTTAGATAGCACCATGTACCAGAATCGTTCTTCTTTGAAGAAATGTAGGAAATGTTTCATTTAGATCATAAATAAAGCAAGTAGAGAAAAGAGGCACAACAGTGAAGGAGAAATGGAACAAAAGATTTTAAAAAATGAAAACAAAAAAAAATTAGGAGTAACCCTCCTATTCTATCACCTCTTACAATACTAGACAACACAGAATCAACAGTAGATACTTTCAAGTTTCTGTGTTCTATAATATCTCAAGACTTGAAATGGACATCTAACATCAAAAATGTCATCACAAAAAGCACCCAAAAAATGTTCTACCTGCAGAAAACTCAGATTGCCCAAGGAGCTGCTAATACAGTTCTACACAAGAGTTATTGACTCTGTCATCTGTACCTCTATAACTGTCTGGTTTGACACAGCAATGAAACAGGATAGAAACAGACTTCAACGGATAGTTAGGACTGCAGAAAAAACAATTGCAACCAGCCTGCTTCCATTGAGGACCTGTATACTGCAAGAGCCAGAAAGAGGGCTGTGAAAATATCAATAGACCCCTCATGTTCTGATATAAACTGTTTCAACTTCTTCCCTCAAGACGACGCCATAGAGCACTGCATGCTAAAACAACTAGACACAAGGACAGTTTTTCCCCTATGCCAGGGGTCTTCGAACTTGGCCCTTTTATGACTTGTGCGCTGGCTGAAGAATTCTGGGAGTTGAAGTCCACAAGTCATAAAGGAGCCAAGTTTGAAGACCCCTGCCTTCTGCCATCACTCAGCTAAATAACTAATTCCCACACCAATATATTATGGCCTAAGATGTCAAACCACATAGTAGGACTATATTGCTATTATCCTTCTCATCTTTCCTATTACTTATTCCTTTAGCCTCTTATGACTATAACTTGCTGTTTGTATCTTATGATTTATGTTGATTGCTTTTTAGTATCCTATGACTATCACTGAGTGTTATATCTTATGATTTATGATTGGATTTTATGATTATGATCATGATTTATCACGTTGCTTGCATGTGCACTGAGAACTTATACACCGGAGACAATTTCTTGTCTGTCCAATATTCTATTCTATTCTATTCTATTCTATTCTATTCTATTCTATTCTATTCTATTCTATTCTATTCTATTCTATTCTATTGATATATGTTCTCACCCATTTTCCAATGCATCCATTCCATTGAATTCACTCAGTGTCTTAGAAGGATGATTCAGTAAAAACATTAACATTTGTCTCTGAATCTCAATATTTATGCAATGAATTAGCTTGTGCAGAAAGCTGTGCTGCTTTTCTCTATGAAACACTTTGCTGTGATTTCCCCATCACCACCAATGGAATCCTACTCATTGCATGGAAGCTACTTCAAAAGAAGAAGCTCCTCCCTACCTATAATTATGGAATTAACAAAAAAAAGAAACTTTTATTAAAGTCATTAATGAAGCCGCTATAAATTATTTCCCGTTTGTCAAAGACACTTGGATGTCAAGAGATAAGAAAAATGACAGATGAATGGTGAAAACTTTGGCAAGTAAACTCTATTGCAATGAATCAATGTCATTTGCAAAAAACTATTTGGAAATTATACTTCACTAGAAGTTCCAGACCTGCCCTAGTTAATTCTTGCTTTTTAAAATTTAAAAGGACAGGCCTAAATTCCTGTACTGAAAATTAAAACCAGAATTTTCTCTTTAACTGTAGTAAGAGTACATAGCTAGGCATGAATAAGGTCTCATTAAAGAAAGTGTAACAGACACAAAATACAAAAACAATAACTTAAGTACCCTTTAAGTAAGAGTAATCATCTCTTATCCGCCAACTGCAACAAATATTAATTCATTGTTTATTTGAGGCACAGTTATAACAGCATCTATACAATGTACCCCAAATTGACTACTTGACCCCGAGGCAAATTGCATTAGAATACAGGTAGTCCTTGATTTATAACTGGTCACTAAGTTCAGTTATGACGAACTTACTCAGGGCTACTTACAGCTTAGATCTGAAATTCCAAAGGCTGCATCCCTTATCCCCATCCCCCAAAGCCATGAGATCACATTTTGGGCACTTGATAATCGACCTGCATTTATAGTGATTCAAATGTTCTGTGCTCATGTGACCACAATTTATGTCATTTTTTTTTTAGAAACTGGTGTTTACTTCCTTTTTCAAGCAAAAAAAAATTAATCCCATTGAAGAGAATGGATTTGCTCAATAACTGCCACAAAAAAGGTTATAAAATTGGGTGCAGTCACATGGTGACCCGCTTTATAAAATCCTAGTGAGACTACACCTGGAATACTGCAACCAATTTTGGTCACCATACCACAAAAAAAGATGTTGAGACCTTGGAAAAAGTTTAGAGAAGAGCAACAAAGGTGATAAAAGGCCTGGAGACTAAAACATATGAAGAACGACTGCAGGACTTGGGTTTGACTAGTATAAAGAAAAGAAGAAATAGGGGAGATATGATAGCAGTATTCCAGTATTTGAGAGGCTGCCACAAAGAAGAGGGAGTCAATTTTTTCTCCAAAGCACCAGAGGGCAGGACAAGAAACATGGTTGGAAACTGACCAAAGAGAGAAGCAACCTGGAATTAAGGAGAAACTTCCTAACAGTGAGGACAATTAACCAGTGGAACGGCGTGTCTCCATAAATTGTAAGGAGACTAGACAGTCACTTGTCTGAAATGGTATAGGTTCTCCTGCTTGAGCAGGGGACTGGACTAGAAGACCTCCAAGAGTCTACTCTACTCTACTCTACTCTACTCTACCCTACCCTACCCTACCTTATTTTAATTATCCTATCCTATCCTATCAATGACTGGTACAACTTATATTTGTAATTTGAGGCTAAATTATGGTCATAAACTGAGGAATCCCTGTAAGCAGTTCTGGAGATAACTTTGACCTAGGGCCACTCACTGCTTTTTATACCAAAGCGAACACCTTGGATTGGGTTCAGAAAGTAACCAGTAACAAGATTTCAGGGAAAGACCGATGTGGCACTGCCAAGAGATGCCACTCACCCTGCATAGCTACACCGACAGCTGTATCTTCCAGATTGTCATCAAGGATTGCTACACAAAGCCTCATTGCAGTCGATTTCTTCTTAAGCTTTCCATTGCCTTTATTAAGCCAATGCCAGATTTTTCTCTTTCTGGATTTATCAATTCTCTTGCTAGAGATAATCATACGAACAGTTTTTTTTCTGGACCATGCACGTCCATGGGGCATATCACCCACATTTCAAAATCTTGGCCCCAAAGCTAAGTACTCTGCCTTGTACTCATACAGCTTCAGTATCTTCCCTTTGTGAAGATGTTGCCAATACAGATACTCTTCGACTTACAACAGTTCATTTAGTGACTGTTCGAAGTTTCAACAACACTGAAAAAAGCGACTTTCACACTTATGACCATTGCAGCATCCCCATGATCATGTGATTTACATTCAGATGTTTGACAACTGATTCGTATTTATGACGGTTGCAGCGTCCCAGGGCCACATGATCATCTTTTGCAACCTTCTGACATGCAAAGTCAATGGGGAAGCCAGATTCACTTAACAACCCTGTTACTAATTTAACAACTGCAGTGATTCACTTAACAACTGTGGCAAGAAAGGTTGTAAAATGGGGCAAATTTCTCACCTAGCAGCAGAAATTCTGGGCTCAATCATGGTCATAAGTCGAAGACTACCTGCATTTGGCAACATCCCCACTAACTGTGATAGTTGTATCATCATCATCATTGGTTTGAAATAACAGTCCCGAGGACAGGCTTTATATCTCTTCAACGATGGTGGAGTGATGCTAAAAGAGAATGCAAGTTACTCCGGGGATCCTGCCTTCAGGTTCAAACAGGGACAAACAGACAATTCTGTGAAAAGCTAATTATCTGGCTTGACTTTAGTTACCTGTTAGGAGCCTCTGGGGTGAACCTTATCAGAACTGCTGCAACTTGGAAGTCTTTGGAGAAGAATGGAGTATACATTTCATTAAATAAATTAGCTAGTTAACTAAATGTGAGGCTGTAAGGTTTATGTTTTTACTCTCCAGCATGAACAGAGTTTGCTTATCATTAGACAGCCAGAACCGAGAGAGAGAGAGAGAGAGAAGAAAATTAAACTTACCTCATTCATTCCAGCATATTTAGAACTGCAATCTTAATGTCAGCTTGACTGACATATTAGAATCATCACATTTCCTCCTTTGCTAACTATTTAGCAAACTTTACTTATCAGCTCTCACTCTTGGGAACTGCAATAAAAAAGGAGGGAGCTATTCAAGTTTCTTCTTTCTTGCAAAGGAGAAAAAGAGGATAGAAAATAAGTGGATGAAATGGGGAGTGGGGGGGGGAGGAAAAAAGAGAAATGCCAACCAGCCTTTCTAATAGACCAGCATGGACCGAGTTGTTCTTATTCTCCAATATCTACAGTATGAAAAAAATGAAGGTATGTATTTTTGAACTGTGGTATTCAATAAAGAAGCATGGCTTCTCATGTTTAGCTGCTGGCTTCTTTTTGTGACTTCTAAAGGAAGAATGCACAACAGTTTTATGTTGAGAGCTACATTTCCAGGCAATTCTCCTCCTTTTTCCAGATGTCTCTAATCTGTTACTTTCTTTTCTCTCTTCTATTTTTTTCTCTTCCTTCTTCTCTTTCCCCATATAACAAACAAAGGCACTTCATATTGTTAACTGCTTTTTTACATTCAGTTTACATTCTTTCTGTAAAATTTAAGACACAGGACCAAGAGATTAACATTTTTTTTTTTAAAGACAGGCTGAAGTAATTTCAAGAGAAAAACTACTTCGGTGGGCAGGGGATAATAGTTCTAATTACAGCATTAGGGAACATACTAGAAACATGCATGAATATATCAGTTTCAGATGCATTAAACACAGAACAAATGAGAAGGTTAACTTAAAAAAAAATAATTTCCAAAGAAATCATTTATAAAGGTGAATCCTTGATAAATGGGATCATTTTTACTTGTGTGCACAAAGGAAATAGGTTTGGGATTTGTGCAGCTGTAATTGTCTGTGGGAATGACCTTGGGGGACAGAAGGAAGGAGGAGAGGAGGTGTGGGAAGCATTTCAGAATGGACACTTCCTGATAGTAAAAGGAGAGCAGGGCAGAGATATGTAGTTGCAGATTTGAAAGATTTGGTTAATGTAACCTTTGAATAAGATAGAGTTAGTACTCATGATTCTGTTTCTTGTCTGGATAAGTAGAAGGAGTAACATCAATCTGGCAAGACTGAAAGCATTGCCCCCCTTTATTTTCCAGAAAATTAGAGGATCCTTTCTAAAACCATTTCCATGCCTAATCTCCTTCTGTGGGCTGACAAATCATTTATATGTTGGTTATCCAATTTGCAAGTTTTCTTCCCGACTGCTAAAGACATTCCCAAATACCACTATGGTAGCTCAGAGGGCAAGGAGTTCAAAATCATGGGAGACCACAAAGGAATTCTCCCCCACTACTTTCATCTTATTAAAGGTGGGGACTATTAGTAGGCCTCTCAGGATGGGCAAAAGAGGCAATGCTGATCATATCAATCACTCTTGGGTAAAACAAGAACCCTGAATTAGTTCTGGAAACCTTTCGTCAGCCCACATAGCAGTCAGAACATTAGTATAATGGTATAGTATAATTGCTGTTCCCTCTTAGTAGCAGGGCTATATTTTGAAGGAGATACACTGTCATACACTGTCTACATGAAGTGTAGCCATGTATGTAGCATTTGCACTAAATAAGAGGCAAGGAGATAGTCCAAACAAAATGAATACAGAGGAATGTTTCTTCTATATCCTTGTTAGAAATTCAATCAATTAAAACAAATGGCAAAATTTCCCAGAATTCTCAGAAAGTATGGTGGAAGGAGTCATAGTCCCAGTGTGTATGGAGGAAACTTGTTCCATTGCATATCTGAATGACAAATTTACAAAACACCATTTTTGAAAGGTGATAATGAAATGAATTCCCCTAGCACAGTGGTTCTCAACCTGTGGATCAGGACCCCATTTGGGGTCGAACGACCATTTCACAGGGGTCGCCAAACAACGCAGTCCACCATTTTTTTCCCTTTTTCCTTAGCTGTGCTACTCCCTTTTATTCTATTGGCTTTTGAAAGCCAACAGAATAGACTCTCTTGAATAGAGTCTAATTCTACTGACTTTCGAAAGCCAATAGGAATTGTCCAGGCTGTCTCTGCCCTGCTGAGCCCGCCAAAAGTCCCATTCTGCAAATGGTGCTGCACCAGTTGAGTAGTCCTCGACTTACGACCGGTTGAGTAGTCCTTGACTTACAACCGGTTGGGGGGTCACGGCATTAAAAAGGTTGAGAACTACTGCCCTAGCATGTACAATGAAGAAAATTTGGGACAACTTAAGACTTTATTTTTGTATGGAGGGGCTACAAGTTTAACTACATTATGGTCCTCAGTCAATGCTCAGAGGTAACTTAGCATATCTTTTTCATCTGGCTCCTGTCTGTTAGTCTTAGGATTCAAGTAAAACACAAAGATCAAATGTCCTTTTAATCTAAACATAACTCATAGCCTTACTATAGCTATTAATGTAGATTAAAACAAATGCAGCATCTCCATCCTACCAAGCAAGAGAGGTATAGAAGTTATAACAGTTAATATTTTTAGTTTATTTGCATATGTGACACTCATTAATTTTTGACAAGGGCACATTAGCAGATGCTGCCTAGAAATGCATATTTGATAATTAACATTTAATGCCATCTCCTTAATCTTAAAATCATTGCTATCCTGACTTATGGTAAGGATATGGCAAATTAGACATCCCTTAAGGAATGTTAATGGATTTTATGGCAGAGATTGGCAGTCAGATGCCAGATCATGGCAACTAAAATCTCTCTGGAGAAAGGAGAAATTGTGAGATTGCCCAAATGTACTCCAATTCCTCATGAGTAGACAACAAGAACTGAGGATTTTACAACTGGCTTATAAGTTTGCAACTGAGAGTCTTAAGGATTCCATTTAAGCTCACAGTCATTAATATAGCCTATATGGACATGAAGCTCTACTAAGCCTAATTTGTTAATCATGTCTGGATTTACTTTTTTATTGCTTTTTAATAGGAACAGCAAGTTTTTATTGCATTCACTAGGTGAGTTTCCTTTTCCTTAACAAAAGGAAAAGTTTTAAGTATGAATTTAAGGAGTTAGGGAAAAATTCTTTGGGGAATAAGCACAAAGGTGATTAGAGTGTTGATTTTGGAAAGTTAAAAATGGACTAAGGCTCCACAGGAATGTGAAATAAGATTCTGAAATTAATTATAAGAATACTTCCTATGGGAAATTGCTGTCATTTGGATTCCTTAGGGGAAAAACATGAAAGGACTGGATTCTGAAGGTTGGAATCTAGAGAGAACTAGAAGAAACTAAAGATTACAATTAAATGAGAAAAATATTTAAAGTTGACTCATTATCACAGAATGAAGGAAAATATCTTAGTATTGACATTTTGAAGGACATTCGTGAACAATGGACTCAGAAATTAATTCAAAGAATTTTTGTCACTATAAATAGATGGTGTGTAAATGATGTTACAGATGAGAAACAAGCTCTACTAGACAAGGCTAAAATTTATTTGAATCTGGATTTTAAATAAGATACAAGCATAACATGAAAAAAATTGTGTACTGGATATACAAATGAAACTGGGTGATGTTTAAAAATTAAAAGAGACATAAAAACAACAAACCAGAAGAATTATTTGGATAACTTTTCTGTACTGGATTTGCAAAAGAGATCTGTTGCAGTTCTAAAGTACTTTCCCAGAACGAACAAAGAAAAAATGAAATCAAGTTCTAGGATATTATCTGGAGTAAAAACCAAAATTGTTAAAAGTACATGGAAGGTATATAAAGCTAGTTTATCTGTTCAAGGTTAAAGTAGTTATGTAGTTACCTCTGGTAACTTTTAATGGACTTTTGTTGACCAAACATGAATATTTTAAAATTTTATAGTTAAGAAATGAGATATGAGAAGAAAAGAGCATTTATTATATTTTAAGGGACAAATGATAAGTTACTAAAATTGTTTATACTTGTAATGAGAGGGTAAAATTACTTCTTTTTTTCCCCTTTTCACGTTTTCTAATTTTTTCTTTTTATTCTTATATATTTTAGTTTGTATTAGTTTTTTTCTTTTTAATTGTAACCTTTAATAAAATTATTAAACTAAAATTATTATAACAATATTGCTATATATAAACCAAGTGTCAAGCCCCGAGGAAATCAGAAAAATCAGGCAGTTCAAATGAAAGATTTATAAACATTTATTGAAAGCTTCAGTTCCCCACAAAAATCTGAACTACTAATGGTCCAATCAAATTGGCTGTAGATAAGAGTCAAAGGGATTCAAAGTGGGCTGAACTTAGATCTCTTGTGGGTACGAAGAGACTCTGACTGATGAGTCTTCCCCTCCCTTGCCTCAACACCATTTACATTGATTTAAAAAAGACATAGAAAAGGAAATGGGAAACAGGAGAGATGAAATGGGAAAGAATTAAACTCGGTTAAACAACTAAATTTTTTTGAATAGATTACTGATACATTAACGTTAACAATCAATAACTCAAACAATCTTTTTCCTGAGATGAATATATCCTCATAGCTCCTGAAACCAAGTATGGGTCGCCTTTTAGTTTCTTCACGAGGTCTCACCCAGTCTTGATTTCTGGAGCCAACGGAGGTTAACAAACCTATCTGTACAATCATGTTATGGATTCTTGTAAACCACCCAAGGATTTATTATCTCAAGCTTCAAAATAATGATTTGGCCATGGTGTGGCAGGAGAACAATATGATTTAATTTGGTTGCAGATATTTTTCAAAGCAAAGAAGTGACAGGTAAAGTTAAATAGGCTCTTGATAAGAAACAGAAGTGTGAGAAAAATCTGTCATGGACACAGTGGCAGCTACATAATGTCTTTGTGGTTATTTCTTTCCTTTCCAACTGCAATCAAAGGTTAGGTTAGTAGTAATACTATTCAACAATGTACATTTAATGCTAGGTTTTATGTGTATTCTTAACAGAAAAATCATGTGGTCAATTCTTGCTTCAGTACTTGCTTTTGACTGGTATAAACACAATATGAAAAATGATCAACAAGAATACCATTCATAATTCTTGAAGGCATGATGATTAGGCTTCCTGTTCAAAAATAAATTCTCAGGGTTAAGTTTTTCAAGCACAGTTCTATATTCTGAGATGCTTTTGTTGTCTCAACCACTGTAAATTGTATTTAGGCAGGAAGACAAACTAGACTGAAATAAGATTTGGCTTGTGTATTTTATTGATGATACATTCCAGGAAGTGTTTGCTGTAGGAGTGTTTAACTTGTAGTTTGTGTGGCTTCTCAAAAGTGTTTCTGTGCAGCACCAAACGTTACTTCCTCATTACTATGAGGAATAAACAAAATGCCATAAAACTAACTTTGTAAAGTTTTCCATAACTCTTTGTCAAAGTCAGGATACAAAAACACAGAAAGGAAAAAAGAACCCAAATACCCCAAACTAGCTCAGGAATTGTGATTCTTCAGGTGCAGAAGCCAGTGAAAACTAATCAGAAGAAAATCCAAAACATCTTCATGTGCTATTGAGTAGAATCATATTTGGCCAAAATTTGATGATCAGTTCAATATGCAGAGTACATGCAAAATGATACTAAAATTACATATTCATTGCAAAGTCTCCAAAATCTGCACCATAATATTTCTCAAAAGAATGTAGGTAGTACTCGACTTACAACATTTCATTTAGCGACTATTCGGAGTTACATCATTGAAAAAAAGTGACTTATGACCATTTCTCACATTTACAACCATTGCAGCATTCCTACAGTCATGTGATCAAAATTCAGATGCTTGACAACTGGTTCATTCTTATGACAGTCGCTATGTCCCGAGATCATGTGAACACCTTTTGTGACCTTCTGACAAGCAAAGTCAAGGGGGAAACTAGATTCATTTAACAAACATGTTACTAAATCAACAACTGCAGTGATTCACTTAACCTCTGTGCAAAAAAGGTCATAAAATGGGGCAAAACTCACTTAACAAATGCCTCTCTTAGCAACATAAATTTTCGGCTCAACTGAAGTCATAAGTCAAGGACTTCCTCTACTTCAGGCATGTCAAACTCACGACGTTATGTGATGTCATGCGACGTATCAGAACTTTTTTCCCATTGCCGCCAAAGGGGTGGGCGCGGTTTCAGTGTGATGCATCTGGCCCGCAGGCCAGCAGTTTGACATGCCTGCTGTACTTAGTTAGCTTCTCTAGTCTGCAAGGACTTATTTCACATAATTATCACCAGATGAGTCAGAACTGTGGGGTGGAAGAGCTACCCCAGAAGTACACTTTCAGGAAACATATTCCCTGGATCCATATTTGCACTAGGGAAAGCAAGGAGCATTGTGAAGTGGTAGGTGGATTAATTGCTGATTGTAACCATGTTATACCATCCATTCTGACAGGACTATAGCAGAATAGAAAGTGTAGGAAAAAGGAAGATAAATAAATTTCCTGCACAATTTGACATCATTTTGTATTGTCTCTTCTGCAATTTACAGAGGCCGATAAACATTCCTTGCTCGTTTGGCAATAGATTTTCTTTCTTCAAGGAAGTCTGTTTTCTATTACCATGTAAACTACAGGATTGCCAAGCAGACTAGCCTCATTAATCTTGTCCCAATGTAGAAGAGTTAGCACTTCTGTACAATATTTGTGAACTTATGTCTTATTTCTCCACCCCCAGCCTCATCATCCATGGCTTACAGTAGACTTCATCTTTGCAGGAGATTCATTTGATAATTCCATTAACTAGAAAAGGATCCTTAAATGCCCTGAGCTGAATTTCTAATAATTTGTAAGAGGTCCCAATACTAATATTGTTGAATGTACAAAAATAATTTCTCTGCTTTTGATGACAGAAGTATAAAATGTTGGGTCTTAAAGCATCATTTTTTTCCCTCTGACATCTTTTAAACTATAATGTCAAAAATCAGAGATGCAGTTTTCTAACATTTTAAAACAAAAAATATGTGAAATGCTTCAGAATGGTTTTGTTTTGGCAATAATAACCACTAACACTAGTCTCTCCATTTCTCAAGGAAAGACATCTTAGCCCTGTCCTTTTGTGTAACAGGGCTCTGATAACTTTTTATGATTGCCCCACACTCAATGATCCAAAATGAAATCATCTTTCAATCAAGTTTAACTCAGATTATTTCCTTTTAGTTTTCTGGGCAACACAACCACATCTGTTTTTGACTATCTAATGCCAGTTCTGGGATTTAGTGGTGGTTTCCCATTCAAGCTCTATCCAAATTCACGCTGTTTAGATTATGAGATCATCCTTCATCTGGATGTGCACTGCAGTCCTGAAGCCTCACAGAATTTAAATGTGAGTTGAAAATACCAAATGTTGACATACAGTACACGGACATACTATTCAAACATTCCTGTCAATGTCCTAAAGACACAGGATTCTTCAGACTCAATAAAGATGGCAATATCTTGTAAATGAGTCTCAGAGAAAAGCTAATAAATAAATATATCATTATAAGATGACATATAAAATAAACATGTCTTCTGTTTAATGGCTTGAGAAAGTTATCTACAGAGTTACAACATGAGGAAGCACAATCAGCAAACTTATAGCTTACCATGGTTCCAATTTTTTTCACCTTGTTGAAATATATTACCCAAAGTTGCCTCAAGCTACGAGATAGGTGAACATATAAAGTTAAATAAATAAATAAATGAATTTCTTTTACATTATTAAAAAAATACTGCAAAATCATAACTGATTCTAAATTTTCATTATTTGAAAATTGCCATTGACAAACAGATAGACAAAAATAAATAGAGCTAATGCCAACCTAAAAAAAAGGTTTATTACATCCCTCAAGATCTCATCGGTTCACTGATCTGTAGCTTGGTTTTTAAGCAACATCTTAAACAAGAGTTTCCTGGTTTAAGAATCACAGACAATTGTATTTAATGAATCAGGAAGTCACCTTTCAAGATGGACAAGAAAAGAGAAGGTAATTGCTGGAATTCCCTCCCTCCCTCCCATGTATTTTTTATTGTAATTGTAGTTTTACTTCTGAGTTGGGCCATGTATTAAAGCTGTTTCTGTTCATTTAAGACTGTGTATTGGAGGGAGGAGTCATCATGAGCACAAAAGAAGATTTTATATTCCCCTATCAAAAAAGAACCTCATGTCAATAATCATCAAAGGAAAACTAGCTGCTTTTAGGAAGGTGTCCATTTGAATACATCGGGTCTTGAGTATTAAAGGTCAAAATCAACCTCTGAATTGTACATATCAATTGTTCTACCAGATTCAGGATGTGCAAATCTGCATTCTGACCATCTGCAGAGATCCAGAAAACCCTTGCTGCTGATATCTAGTGTTTGCTTGAATTTATGCACCCCAAATCTTGTAGTTGTAATCTAAAAATAAATTAGAAAAGAACTGTGGAATCAATGCTGGTGATTTGCAATCACTTTTTTAGCAACTGGATCAGAAACTTTTATAAAATTAAAGATTCATAAAGTATACAGTCCGCTAGCTCTGATGATGTTACCTAGTTTGGATAATGAAAGGTCTGCAAAAAAACAACCAAGCTCAGATAGCAACAAGGACACCTGGACTACAAATATTCCCCTTTATTAGTATACAGTCCAGATGTAATCAAAGTATTTATATAATTATTGTATACTTCAGATGTAATCAGTAGAGGAGTTTGATACCTGGCATTTTTGCCTTTAACCTTTGGTACTCTTATTATTTTTACTTTTTTGAAAAAGGGCATCTGTACAAAAACATATTCCCTACTGCAGTGATGGCGAACCTTTTAAAGACCGAGTGCCAAAACTGCAACCCAAAACCCACTTATGTATTGTCGGGTGCTGGGTGGGTGTGGCCAATTGGGTGGGCATGGTCCATTGGGTGGGCGTGGCTGCGGTGGTAACGGCAGGCTAGATGGGACTAAATAGTTCAATCAATCAATTCCAACTTTGCGAGATCTTTTTTTTTCCCTGCAAGAAGTTGAAATTGATTGATTGAACCTTTTTTTTTTTTTTGCACACGGCGGCAGAGGCCTGAAGCAAAAAGGTTTTATAAAACCCAGCTGAAAGCCTAGGACTGGGGCGACAGTGTGCGTGCCCACAGAGAGGGCTGTGTGCCATCTGTGGCACGCGTGCCATAGGTTCGCCACCATGATCCTACTGGTTTTATTCATTTTTCAAATCTTTGTTGCCCAAACTTCTTATTTTGCATCACTCTTTCACTTCTGTCCAATAAATTCCTTGGGCAAACAAAAATCTTTCATTTGTTATCAGAATTCTATAATACATAATATAAAATGAGGGTATTGTTTTTTAGAAAAGTTTCTACTGAGCTGCTCAAAGTTTAACTTGGAGTTTCATAGAAAGAACCAGAGGCTTATGCTAGCAGGACCTTTGAAGTGTGAATAGGTTTGAATGTGTAACTTCTAAAGTTTAAGCAAGGCAATTTCATCCATCTCACTCTCCTCTACGAGTTCATATGATGAGATCAGTCCCACATTATGAGTAAAATAGCCATTTCAATCTTCTCATACTTATCTACCAACATGGATTAAGACTATTTTAAATACAATTTCCATACCAAGGGACTGTATAAACATTTGTGTCTTCAGCTGATCTTTCTCAACATAACCCAAAAAGGCTCATGCATCCTTAGATTAACCTACAATGTAGGATGGGACAAACTGAAATGAATGAGCCCCACTCTTATTTCATTTCAAAGAGCAGCCCACAGCAAACCAATTACTATGCATTAAAAAAAATGTAATGAATGCAGCCCTGCTCTCAGTAACGTCACAAATTTAACACTAGAGCTCATTTTCTGCTTTAATTGAACCATTAATTAATGCAATCTTCCCAATATGCATTACTTCATCAGATTCTTCACTCTGTAATGACATCCAATGCCTATTCTATTATTGACTCAGTTGCAATTAATATGGCCACAAAGATTTGGGCTAGACAGATTTGGACTTCATTGTTTGGGCCAAATTTTAGTTTTACCATTTTGTTTTCAATTGAGGGATACAAAAGATGTTTGAGGGCATTAATGGAAGAACCTGGACTTAAAAGTAGTGTGCTTTTGCTGTTATTTTGTCAGGGTGATAAATTGTGCTACAAAAATTAGCCAACTTGCTGCAGCAATGCAATCCTAAGGGGCTTTGCAAGCCAGAAAACTAGATCTGGATAACCAAATGCTGACACAGGCCATAAGCTGCTTACCCCTGCTCTTTATGAACACATTAAAACTCCATTTTTCCATTTATTGTTTTATTTAAACCATTTATATAACCCTTATTTCACAGCTGTGGATCTGGGCAGTGTACAAAAAATTAGAACCTAAGCCAAAAATATAATATACCAAGAATATACATGCTATTCTGCCCCATCTTAAGTTTGAAGGGTAGTAACAGTATTTTTATTTTTTATTCCTGTCTATTTTTAATGTAGCTTTCAATGAAAGCTACAGTTCCTTACCTAGAAATATATACCTTCGCTAACCAACCATGTCATAATTTCTGCTGGAAAATAATGATTAAAAATAGGACAATCTATTAAAAAGTTGGCTTTTTCTTTTAATAGTGCTCTCTCCTTGAAAGTTTCTTGGAGAGTAAAGCAAAAGCTTAGAAGTCATAATGATGGCAGCTGCAAATAAGTAGGATCTTCAAACAGAAGACATTTCAAATAGCGATTATTTTGCTAATATGTACAGAAATAAAATATCCATTTCCAAAATGTTTCAGCCATCTTTATCTGTCTATTAGTCTGCTATTTTTATACTGTCCTTCAATCCACAAAGATCACCAATATGGCTTCATTATAAATTACAGACATAATTAACACAGTGCTGCTTTCATCCTGCTTTTCCCTTGCATTCTGACTGGAGAAGAGATATTAGTTATCATATTACACAAATGAGGGTGGACCTTTTCCTGGTTCTTTTGCCTGTTTTAGTTAGTATAAACTAGATTAGAAATGATTAGATAACATGCTCTAGTCTAGTACATGAAGTCTGTAGTGGGAATAAAAATAAATTTAGTATGATAGGGATAATCATCTCCTCCTTTTTTATGTGTACAAAGGCTCTGATCTGCCATCTTGACTTTGGTGACTCCCTCGTCTACAGAAGCTCCTAGCCCAGGACATTTGTTCAATTTCTACTAATCTAAAGTTATTCAAAATTCTGTTTTCTACTATCATTCTTTGGTAACTGGTCCAATCAGTAACATTCCAACATTCATTTGATGGTTATTATCCCATTTTGTTTAATTGCCTTCTACTACTTTTCTCCTATTCTGCAGGACTTTTGCTGCCTAAGAACAGAGACCAAAGTGGGATATTGGGCAATGTTGGTGACACTTCGCTGAGGCTCACTCAAGTAAAGAACATGTTTTTACTTTCCTTTTGCCTATGCCAAGGTTGGTAACCTATAGGTGTATGGCTCCATGTGGTCCTCTGTTTACATTTATGATGGCCCTTTGCAAGAGATCATTTCTGAACTCATTTCTGACCTTCTTGGAAAAGAATCAGAAAGAGAAAGAGAATTAGAATTATTTTCCATGTCTTTTACACAATGGAGAATCTAAAGCTACCTGTGTCAGTGAAAAAAACATATAGTTACGGTATATTCTATACCGTAATAAATTTTAGCACTGTGTTGCTACAAAAGAGAATTTGATCAGAATATAGTCAGGATTTTAAATTCTGCACTTCCAAACTTCCCTATCCCCTTACACATTCATTTGTCACACTATTTTAAAGCCCAAATCTCCCAATTTTCCCTTCATAGCTACTTTTAACAAAATTGAAAACTTACATGAAATACTATACTGTACATATTTCAGCCATCTCATTCTGTTTAAATCAAAGAATGTGATTTGCCCCACATCATGCACACCAAAGAATAGGCCAGGAGAGATATTTAAATACTGATGTCAAAAGCTTACCTGCCATTTTGATAACAGATGCTCCCCACACAGATGCTTTCTCTTATTTGGAAATCTTACAAAAAAAATCTGAGCAGTCAATCTGTTGAGGGTGTTGCACTGCATTTTGGTTATGTGTTGCAGAGTTAGACTATAATGGAATATTCTGTTCAACTCCCTGATTTGGTGACAAGATGCTTTTCAGATACAAGTCATTGCTTTTTTGCCATCACAAAAAAAATGAAGAATTTACCACCTATCTAACTTGAAGATCTGATCCATAAAAAGTCCCTTTGTAGTACAGTGATGTCACCTGGTGAAAATTAATTGTACTTATTCAGCAGTGCAGCTGAACACAGTAAGTAAATTACAGCAGTCTTTTTCCCATTTACATAAGCCGTAAAATAATGGCAGGAATATATCCAATTGCTTGAATTTGTTCTCCTTTGTGTCCCCATTACTTCCAGGACAGAAAAGGCCAATTCAGACTGATATCTACAGAGACTGATATGGATCATGATCTACATTTCTGCAACTAAATAAGCAGCTCTTCAAACACAAAAATCAGAGAACTGGGAAGAAATAATTGCTTCTTCCTCCAAATGGTGTATCTCTGCAAGCTGGCTTAGTACAGATATTTAATTAGTCATAAATATATATCAGTCACGTTGCAAGAGAAAATCACACCTGATTTTCCTGAGAAATGCATAAGGGAATTTTAATCATTAAAATAACTATCATATCTTTTGGGGAGGGGGTGGTTTCCTAGATCAAAGAACATGAAAAGATTTTCTTATATGAAAAGAATTAGCATAAAAAATCCAGCTGGGAATTAAAGAGTTAAGCTGTCAGTGTAAATCAGGAATTGCCTCAAAACAGGATATAACACTTAAAAGTAACCCATGTTTTCCTTCTATTCATTATTTCCTCTGCTTTTTCTTTCACTACTAATAAATGCAGGAGAATCCAAAAAATATAAGATGTGGTCATCAAGGCTGCAGCAATCTGTGGCAAAATTTGTCTCCTCACATCAGTCAAAAGCTTCAGCAAAAAATACCTAGAATCACATTATTAATCCCAGATCTCTTCCAGGAAGAACAATAACAAACAAAATAAAACAAAGATCTAATGGTTAAGGCACCAGGCCAGAAACTGGGAGTTCATGAATTCTAGTCCTGCCTTAGGTATGGAAGCCGGCTGGGTGGTTTTGAGTCTGTCCTTCTTTCTTAGCTGAAACCACCTCATTGGGTGGTTGCTGTGGGGAAAATAGGAAGAGGATGGAAAATTAGGTATGTTCACCGCCTTGAGTTATTTATAAAAATAACACAGGCAGGATCTAAATAAATAAATATTTAAGGGCTGTTCATCGATATACACTATTTTGGGTCCCTAAGTATCACACAGGTCATGGACACAAAGGAAGCTGTTTATTATAATCCATGCAAAATTTTCAGAGTGTGTCCAGTTTGGGAAATAATTTGCTTTGAGCTATACCAGAAAATTCTGAGCAAGCTGTGTTCCATTGGAAGAGGACTCTAAGGAGCTTGAGAATTTTCCTCTGAAACTGAAAATAAAACAAAACAAAAATACTCATTTTGTTTTGTGTTTAGAATATTCAATATGGTTTAAAAACAAACTGCCCTGTTGTTTCTTGTGATTTGGGCATACAAAACAACCATACTCAAAGCAACTGATATATTTCAAAGTTTAAAAAAATGTACATGCCTCACATATATAGAATATGAAATTCATATACATCATTTTATTCACTGTGATCTATAACCCCCCTTTTTTTCTGAAGGCTTCCTATCATTTTGTTCCCACAAGTATCTGTGAGGTAAATTGGATTGAATATATAATTAAATGTAAATTAAGCCAATTAAATGCAGCTATGGCTATTATTTCCTCTAAACTTCAATATATTTTCCTGCCTTTCACATTAAACAGTTTGTTCTCCATTTTGTTGAACTCCAGGACCCTATATAAGACTCACATATTTGCAATTCTAATCTGTTCATTTAACTTATGCCCAACTTAATTCTGGAAAGCCTTACTCTAAATTAAGTTAGGCATAAATGAAATAGATTGTTTAGACTAGTTTTCACCCCCTTGTGTCAGTTGCAAATCAATTGCATAAAATACATGGAAGAAGGGAAGAATACAGGTAGTCTTCGACTAACAAGCACAATTGAGCTCAAAATTTATGTTGCTAAATGAGACATTTGTTAAGTGCGAGTTTTGCTCTATTTTATGACTTTTCTTGCCTCAGTTATTAACTGAATCATAGCAGTTGTTAAGTTAGTTACATGGTTGTTAAGCGAATCTGATTTACCCATTGACATTGCTTGTCAGAAAGTTGCAAAAGGTGATCACAGGATCCCTGGATACTTCAACCGTCATAAATGTGAATTAATTGCTAACTGTCTGAATTTTGATCATGTGACCATGGGGATGCTGCAATGGTTGTGTTAAGAATGGTCATAAGTCAATTTTTCAGTGATGTTGTAACTTTGAATGGTCACTAAATGAACTGTTGTAAGTTGGGGATTGCTTGTATTTGTAATCTGCCCTGTGTGGTTACCTTATGGAGTGAAGACACATTGTGTAGCGTCAGCCCTGAGTTTCTCTGTGCAGACATCTTACTTCTCCAGGAAATCTCTGCCTTTTTGTCATTTATTTTGCCCATCTTTGAAAAATAGGACAATACCATTTCATCCTAGGGTTATTCACATACTTTGTTTGTTTATCAAAAATAATCATTAAATCTCTTCTCTACCTTTGCCATATAATCATATGGAACACCTCTAAGGCTATATCCTGCTGGTCCTAATATTCTATTCTCTTTAGTTTTCTAAGAGGTTTTCTAGTCTCTTTACTTTTCTAAGAAGGAGTTCATTATCTGACCTATCTCAGCCCAAATCCTATTTTTGCTGATTGAGTCATTCTCTATCTTTGTATGGTATATAGCCAGTTTGATTTTGGTGTTATCTATCTGCAGCCTCATCTTTCAAGTTATTGGAATTATTTGCTAACACCATTTAATTTTCTTGGCAGGATATTAATCATCTCTCTGCTTTGTTTCATATACCATGGCAAAAATTTTCCATTCCAATGCTTTTTTACTGTAACTTCAGCAGAGCATTTCAGTGTTTTGTTGTTGTTATTTTGGTGTGTAAATCTTCTGTTTCAACCTCTGCCTTCTCTGTATCTGCAATTGGAGCATAGACATAGATTTTTATAATAGCAATTAGCTTGGTATTGGACTCAGACCGAGATAATCTATTCAATTTTTGGACTTTATCCAAACACACCTTTTCTTAACAGTGGTGACACCATTTCTTCTATAGTTTTCTTGTCTGCGATAGAAAATATGACGCTATTCTGATGAGAAGTGACACGTTACAGTTCACTTCAGTTCACCGATTCCCAAAATGTCATTTTTCAGGCTTGACATTTCCGCTCTGACAATATCAAGTTCACCTTGGTTCATGATTCTGACATTCCACATGCCTATGATATGCATTTCTTTGTCTCATTAAACTTACCATTTGTCTTTGCCATATGAAGACCTGAACATTCTTTTGGCTTTAATTCAGCTAAATTTACTTACTTATTACTTGCTTACTTATTTACTTATTTACTTACTTTTATTGATATTTATGTTTCTACACCGTACATTTCCCTCAAGGACTTTGCACTTACCCCCTCTTCTCTTCCACATTATCTTATTGTTTATCTTCCAACCTGAGGCTGTTCCAGTATCATTATAGCTATTGTTCATTTAGTTGCATTAAATAAGGCAAAAGTATGAGGTGTAAAGAGCTACATACACATATTTATGGAGATTCTCAGTCATCCAAGTCATGGTTGTCCCAAAGGTGCTTTTTCAAGGGGCAACTGGACTTTCTTTGTTTTTCCTTAAAGATGTTTCGCTTCTCATCCAAGAACTGAAGCTTTATTTTTGCTTATGGATAAAGAAGTGAAGATGTTGTGACCTGTAGTTGTATAGGGAAGATTTGGTAGTGTGAATAAAGTCATCAACTCAGAAATAATGGAAAACTAAATTCCAAAGTGCATTTTCAGGGACAATTGGGAAGAATGTGTACATGACAGGCGATCGATGCTGGCTGAATATACTGGAATGAGTATATGAGAACACTGGCTAAAGCCAACAAAATGGACTGCAAAATACAAAGAAGGTTATTTAGAATACAGCTTACTATGGCTAAGTGATTTTCTTTAGCTTAGGCTCAATTCATAGGAACTACAAGGGGGATTTTAAGCACTTCTAGATGGGTTTCCTATTTTAAAGCTTGGAACTCTCCCAACCCCAGAAGTGTTGCTAAAGTGAACGTGTACTTGAACAAGAGCTGTACAAGTTTATGAGATTGAAACCACTCTCATAAAAATCCTGAAAGCCACTTATGGATATCTGGTTAATTATTCTGCATTCCTTTAAAAAAGATAGACCTGTTTTAACAAACTTCATTTCCACATGCTGTTAAGCCATAAAAGGTAATGTGGCATAACTAGAACCTAGGAGATATAAATTCACATTCAAAGTCAGCTATGGAAATGCACAGAAAGTTACTCTTTTTTACCTTAGGGAACCTCACAGGACTGTAGGGGAAATTTGGAACTTTGTATGCCAATTTGAGTTCCTAAAATAAAATTAGGATACAACAAACACCAAATCCAGTGTTTGGCATATCCTGCGAGAAATGGAAAATGCCTCTTTCAGTTCTGGAAAATCTGGGCCAATCTATGTTAACACTGCAAAGATAAATGTATTCTAATGCAGCTTCATGTGTGCTGGGTGAGTCATCAAGCCTTGCATCTGAGATCATCTGATTTGCCTTGAAGCTGTTCAGAATTTGTCTCAGTTCTTTCTTAATAAGGTCATCCTCACATTTCAAGGTAGTTCATTCACAGAGATTGCTGTGTTGTAGAAAGAGTACCATGAAACATTAACTTAACCCTAGAAAATAAAATAAAATAAAACCCAATCAAACCATAAAACCTCTGATGTGCTCCTTTAGCAAGCAGTCCTAATAATTACCAACGGAGCAACTGCATCTGGTTTTAAAGCTACAGAACACAATTGTATGTTCATTGGCCAGCTTATTCGCACAAATCTGTTAATGGGATGGAGAGAGCACTTTTGCAAGGCTTTCCCTTTTAGTTCATATCAGATCTTAAAACATTTCCTTTATTGGATGCTTATCTTGTTTTATGAGACAGCTGGAAAACACTGTGAACATTAAATGTAGATTTAATTTGTCACACAGACAGAAATGCAAGGGAAGAATTATTCAAGAGTGAAAGAAGAGAAATGAATACTTGGGACTAGGGTTGATAGAAGAGAAAGAACAACATTCTGCTAAGATGAGGTTGTCATCTCTTTTTTTTTTCTAGAGAAGTGTATCTCAGTTTCCAAACCAATATTTTCTCTGAACCTCCAAAGCAATATTTCATTCACTCCATAGTAGGAACTGAACATAAGAATTGACACTCTTATATTAAAAAAATAACTAGGCTTTAAACGCCTAACATTGCTATACACTCTCATATCTTCCATAAATATTAATATCTGAACTTTTGGATTAACTAAATTGCCACCTGTAATATAGATTGAAAAATAAAGTATACCGCGCTTTCATAAGCAATCAACATAAGCACAAGTCTAAACTTTAAACTGTATTTATTGACTGCTTGCAAGTAAAAGACATGCTAACATGCCCCATAACATTCATCTCAAAGCTTATTTGCTTCATTATGGATAGCAGAAGTAAGCCACTTTAATGGAACTGGTGCCTTCTTATTTATTTATTGAATTTATGCTAGGGGCATGGTGGTTCACAAGGTCAGAACACTGGGCTGATTATTAGCAGCCTCATGTTCAAGACCTATTGCTGCGACAGGATGGGGTGAGCTCCTGTCACATGCTCCAGCTCCCACTGACCCAGCGGTTCGAAAGCGGGTGATTTCATGTAGATAAATGGGTAACACTTTGATGGGCAACTTCGCAGGGATGCAAAAGGAGTTCCCAATTGGATGTCCCCCAGGCAAAGGTGTTGTCACCCGCAAATCCTTTTACCATGGAAGTACTTTGGTGCTTCTGATATGGAAGTATTAGTACTGAATTTATATGCCAACTTTCTCACTGTTGAGTGACTCCAGACAACACTGATTGTCACTAGAAAGATGCTGCTGGATTAATTTAAGTCATTCAAGTGGATTTAAAATGAATGGTTTTTTAAAAAGTGAGTAAAAAAGCATTCTTAAATATATGAAAAACAAAATTTATTGACTGAATACATTACAATCATTCTTTATCCGTGTCAGAATCACCCTCAAATTATAGGCATATAACATTCCAAGTAAAATGGGTATAAAATAGGTCACAGAAATAGGGCACGTGTAAAAAGTATGTAAGATAAATAGGATTAAAACTAAATGATTGTCTTTGGAGATTCTCAATCATCCAGGTCAGTGGTTCTCAACCTGTGGGTCGGGACCCCATTTGGGGTCGAACGACCATTTCACGGGGGTCGCCAAACAACGTAGTCCGCCATTTTTTCCCCCTTTTCCTTAGCTGTGCTACTCCCTTTTATTCTATTGGCTTTTGAAAGCCAATAGAATAGACTCTCTTGAATAGAGTCTAATTCTATTGGCTTTCAAAAGCCAATAGGAATTGTCCAGGCTGTCTCTGCCCTGCTGAGCCCGCCAAAAGTCCCATTCTGCAAACGGTGCTGCACCAGTTGAGTAGTCCTCGACTTACGACCGGTTGAGTAGTCCTCAACTTATGACCGGTTGGGGGTCGCAGCATTAAAAAGGTTGAGAACCACTGATCCAGGTCATGGTTGTCCCAAAGGTGCTTTTCCAAAAGGCAACTGGACTTTCCTGTATTTTTTTCTTCGAAAAAGTTTCTCTTCTTACAAAGAAGCTTTTTATTCCGGAACTGAAGAAGCTTCTTGAATGAGAAGCAAAACATTTTCAAGGAAAAAAACCCCAAGAAAGTCCAGTTGCCTTTTGGAAAAACATCACTGGGAAAATGAAATGACATTAGGCTGGTATCGGGCCACATCTATGCTGTCTCACTTTTCCTTCAGAACTCAAGTCAGTGTACAAAGTTTCAATTTTTTTTTCTACAATCCTATGAGATTCACTAGGGTGAAAAAATATGAAAGGAGCCTCTTGGGCGTCCCATGGGCAAAAGTGTTGTCAGCAGCAAATCCTTTCAACCCAGAAGCACTCTTCACTCAGTCTCCTTGACCTCTAGTAACTACCAAGTCAGATTTCACTCTGCTGTCCTTTTGAAAAGGATTTCCAGCATCTACTAAGATCAGTTATATTTTATGTCATTTTCTTTCCCTTTGATTCACATCTATTTATTGATCTACATCCTTATATGTAAGAGCGAGTTTGGTTCAGTGGTTAAGGCGACAGTGAGTTCTAGTCCTGCCTTAGTCATAAAAACCAGCCAGTTAACTTTGGACCAGTCACTTTCTCTCAGTCCAACCCACCACAAATTATTGTTGTTGTGGGAAGAATAGGAGGAAGAAGAAGTGTTAGGCACGTTTGTCGCCTTAAGTTATTTGTAAACAATAAAAGGGTTTTGTTTTTTTTTTAAAAAAAAAACTAAAATAAATCTATACATTATATGCAAGTTAATGAAATCTGCCTCTGCGACCACATTTATTGGGAAACAAATGAACAAACAAATAAAGTGTAAGTCCAATTCTGCTTCCATAATTCAGATTTAAAATTTTAGCAAGTTCTTTTACACTTTGGTTGCTGATTGTCATGTTTATAGTGTTTTCGTTGTATATGTCTAGTCTTGGACTGAAATAAAATATGTATCTATCTCCCTAACACTGGTGGAATGATGAGAAAGCGGATTGCTCATTCCTTTCCAGGCCCTCCATATGAGCTGTTGAATTGTGTAAGAATTATTGCAGGAGACTGCAGAGAGAACTCCTGAGAGTAGAAGCTGTATCATTCCTTTCCTTCCATAACAGTTTACTGCATTATTAGTCTTTCAGGAAAAGAAGACTATATGGCTGTTTGTAAAAGCTATTGGCTTTTCATTAAAAACAGTATTCAATCAGAAAAGGAAGTTTGTAGTTTTCCAAATCCTAAAATTCTAGCTCCCGTAATCCTAGTCATCTTGATTTGATGGTCAGAAAAGAAGGGAGACATCCTTACATTATCAAGAATAATAAAATCCACATTTTTGCTCAGTTCTACTTTCTATAGCCAAAAAAAAAAAAAAATTCTGTTCAAAAGAGACTGCAGTTATAGTAATCACTCACTATTAGAACCCAGGAAGATTTTGGATTCTTTTTTTTAATGAGGACTTGGACTTTAAATCACTTGACTGAATTCAACAAATCTGTATATGCTTTAGCAATTCAACTATAAAACAGAGATAGAAGCAATGCGAAAACTTTGTAGGTTATACCAGCAATGAGCACTCATGTGTAAACATCCATGCAATTCTGCTTCTCAGGATCAGAGAGGATTAATGCTCAGATACATATTGCTGCCAAATGAAAAGCGAGGATATTCATATTTTGTGATTTGCAAGTCTTCCTTCATTTGCATTCAAATTCAAGTCATTTATTTGTTAAAAAGATGCTTTGGTTTAACACATTCCATATCTAAAATTCTTCTTCTAAAAACCAATTTAACTTTCTGCAAACTCAATAACAAAGATAGACAATGAATTAAAATTTTCAACAGCCAGGGCCTGATCCTAATAGTTCTGCTGCAGCAGGGCAGAATAAGACAATATCTACTACCCAGAGGCCAGATTTTCGCTTTGCATGGGCAGCATATTTCATACCACTCTGGGCAAAATTGCAATATCACTTGGAGAATTATCATTATAACATGCAGGAATATATGGAAGATAGCTTTCCTTTTGGCTTATTTTGTAAAGGAAAGGAATTTCTTTATTTACATGCACATCCTATGTGATACAGAATTCAAGATAAAGTTTATTGCAAATAAAAGTTCTAGATAAACACCTGCTCACACTTACAGCATTATTTTTTTGGGGGGATGAGTTATACAACTAGACCTGAATGCCCTGTTCCCATGTTTCAAAATTCTAAAAAAGAATTATCAGAAAGGGCAACACTAGGACAAAAAGCATGTTTAGTTGATATATGCTCCTGTTTGCTACTCAAAACTTCAATGAGGCTGGATTCCCAAGCATGGATAGGGGTTGTCAACCCTTCAAGGGGTTGACTTCAGCATGGTTGAAGCCCACCTTATGCAAACCTTCATTTTAAACTTGTGAAGTTGACTCAGATTCACTTTCATGATAGAGTGTCTCTATACCCTACAGCAGTGGTTCTCAACCTGTGGGTCGGGACCCCATTTGCGGTCGAACGACCATTTTACAGGGGTCACCAAACAACGCAGTCCACCATTTCCCCCCCCCCCTTTCCTTAGCTATGCTACTCCCTTTTATTCTATTGGCTTTTGAAATAGAATAGACTCTCTTGAATAGAGTCTAATTCTATTCGCTTTCAAAAGCCAATAGGAATTGTCCAGGCTGTCTCTGCCCTGCTGAGCCCGCCAAAAGTCCCATTCTGCAAACGGTGCTACAAGTTGTCTGCAGCGAAGACGAGCTGTCTGGAAGTTTCCACCCCTCCCTGCTGAGCAACTACTAAAAATATAAGTAAAAGAGGGCCAGGGATGGGAGGTGGGAAGCCGGCGGGTGCAGGGAGGGTTGCTGGCGCGCGTGGGGCCTGGCGGGTGCCTTACCTCCCTTGGGCTGCGCAAGCTGGTGGCCCAGCCGGTGGTCGGCCTGCGCCGTCTCTGCCGCTTGCCAGCTATGCCTCGGCCGGCGCAGGGAGCGGTACCACGCATGCGCGGCTCTCCTGGGCAGGGAAAGTCCTCGACTTACGACCAGTTGGGTAGTCCTCGACTTATGACTGGTTGGGTAGTGCTCAGCGTACGACCGGTTGGGGGGTCACGGCATTAAAAAGGTTGAGAATCACTGCCCTACAGTTTAGCTGTACATGTGAGCACATTAAATGAAGGCCTTCAAAAGTACTGCCCAGAGATGTGAGAAAGGTTAGACCAGCCATATTTGAGTTTGGCACTCTTCAGAATTTAGGGATGGAGTTTCCAGAAATTTTCTGGGCTTGGGTCATATGAACTATAAATTCTAGAAGTTGAACAGATAGGAGGGAATGAAGAATGGAGTCAAGTAAGAGAAACTCAGCTGTGTTTATAGCTGAAAAAAATATCAATTGAATCCAACTTGAACAGTATCCTTTTAATATATCAGAAATTGAAAGTATACTGGAACTTTGGACAGTCTTTATGCATGTTTTTTTTAAATTCCACTTTTATTTTTTGTATAAATAACTCAAGGAAGAAAACATACCTAATTCTCTTTCCTCCTATTTTCCCCACAACAACCCTGTAAGGTGAGTTGAGCTGGGAGTGACTAGCTCAAAGTCACCTAACTGGCTTTCAGTCCTATAATGGGACTAGAACTGGCAGGATCCTGGTTTCTAGCCTGATGCTTTAACCACTAGACCAACTGGCTTTCATGTTGCAGCATTAGCTATAGGAGCTTAACACCTGAAGGCCTCTATTAAATGCCACTAGCCCAAACTAAATGAGGGAGCCTCATGCATTTTAATACCTATTTCAAAATAGGGAATAGATAATAGAATACTGTATACTGGCATAGGTTTAAGGGATACCAATGTAATAGTAGGCAATGTAGCATTCTTTAGATGTTTTTGAGTTCACATTCCATCAGCTCTAGTTTTCAAAATTGGCTATAAATTGTGGAAATCAACTTCCAAAATAGACAGTATCTTATTTCCTATTCTGGATTTAAGGAATAGTTTGTCCTTGGTAACTGATACTTCTTTTGGGAACTTCTAATGTGTTTAGAGCATGGAGTCCTGTTTGCTCTGTGCTCTAAAACAGCTTAGCTGTCCTCTTCCTTTTGATGCCTTCTTTACAAGAATTGAACACATAAATAATGGCTAACTTTGAAAGGATTACAGCTTTAACAATGCAAAATGATATGGCTAGAAAAATTCCTGCTGCTGTTCTTTTCCTGCTACTTTCTCAATCATATGACAGTGTTCTTAAACTGGTCCTAGTTTCTCATTAGTGTCCAGGCGCAAGTCAAGTAGTTGGTCCAATGATTTAAGGGGAGGTGTCATTTCATATCTAAAGATACCTATCACAAGAGGCTTCTGTCCTATTTTATGGCATGTTAGGGATACAAAACAGGGCTTCTGAGTGAAAGCATCACTAAGGTGAGGTTATGCTGAACATAAAAATAATTTAAAATAGCTTCGCACTAAGACATTGGCAGGGTCTACCACAGGTAAATCCTCATCTTATTACCAGTTGCTTAGTGACTGTTCAAAGTTCAGATAGGCCTACCTAGGACGTACTAATGACCCTGATTTGTAAGAAGGTGACAATAGCAAAACCACTTCCAAAAATCTTGCCAAGGGACTAGTCCAAACAGACACTAGAGTCAGTGTTGATAACACACACACACAATGCTGTATTACAACAAAAGCAAGGGTAACAAAATGGTCTCATGGAGGGGTCAAGTATGTCATCATTCACACCCATAAGAGATCTAAGTCCAGCCTTCCCTGAATTCTGTTGACTCTTATCTACTGCCAATTTACCTTGAGCATTAGTAGTTCACATTCCTGTTTAGAGGTAGCATGGAATAAACCTGTAGTCATTTTGGACCTAACCTGACTCTCAATTTCTTGTGCCTGACAATTTGCATTTTATCTCTGTAAATTTACTTTGAATTCCCAGAGGAAATTCACACAGTGCAAATATAAGAAATAAGCAGTAGAGAAATAAAAGTATTCTCACCAAAGGTAGATTTGCAAGAATTTCCATCCTGGAAATGTGTTAGAATCCAAAGATGGTCATTTTTGTAACATGGGAAGTTAACTTCAGAAACACATTGTAATAATCCTCCAGGGAAAGATTGAAGGCAAATGAGGTCTAGGCAGAAGAACAACATCATGGCTTCAAAATCTAAGGGACTGGTTTGGACAAAACTCAGCAGCACTTTTTTGTGTGGCTGCTGATAAAAACAGGATCGCCAACATGATCGCCAATGTCCAATAACGGATATGGCATAAGAAGAAAAAGAATCCAGTAGATCACAGGTCGGCAACATGAAGCTCCGGAGCTGCATGTGGCTCTTTGAGCCTTCCCCTGTGGCTCCCAGCCTCCTCTGCCATTTGCAGAGAAAGACAGAGACAGAGAGAGGCACTTGCACTTCTCTCTCTCTCTCTCCGCGTGTGTTTGTGTGTGTGTGTAAAAAAAGAGAGTGGACTCACGGTGTTCTCCGATGAGCTGAAAAGCTTACTGGGTGGAGCTCCTGCCTTGGCTGCATCTCTGCAGGAAGCAGGAAGCAGGAAGGGCAGGAGAGAGCTAGCTAGCCCAGCTATGCTGGCTCAGGAATTCTGGGAGTTGAAGTCCATGAGTCATAAAAGAGCCGAGGTTGCCTACCCCTGAGCTTGTTGGAGAACAGCTTGAAGCCAGCTTTCCAGGTGAGCAGAAGATCGGAGAGAGAGGGGGGGAGAGAAAGAGAGAGAGAGAGGAAGAGAGGGAGGGAGAGATACATATATATGTTTTTGGTTATTCGGGTTTTCTCCCATGTAAAATTGGAAGTGTCTTGGCGACGTTTCAACAAAGTCCCATTCATCATCTTCAGGCTGGTGTTTTCGGCTTCGTGCTTCTAGGCATTGGAATTCTGGGAGTTGAAGTCCACATGCCTTAAAATTGTCAAGGTTGAGAAACACTGGACTATAATATGGTCATTCTTTGACTTTTCAGCCTAGTCCACACATTCTGGATTTTCTAGTTCCAATTTTCTTTAAAAAAAAAAAAAAAAAAATCAACCAAGATTGGTACTATATAGCACCTCTTGCGAACAGCTAAAAAGGGAGCCACATGAAACCACAAATTTCTCATGACTTAACTTTCTGTAAATAAATATGTGAGGAAATTTGTTTGCTTTACCCTACAATCTCCAGTAAATGGAGAGGTAAGGGAGATGCATGAAATCATAAAAAAATATTTTATTAAAAAATATATCTCTTGTGCAACAACCCATTTCATGATCATAATTAATCTCCTAATTGTCTGTTGATTTAATTTATTTGCTATTTTTTTTTCTGGACAAACTATGTCAGTTAACTTAAACTAAACCTTTGTGCCAAGAAAACCATGGGGGGAATGAACTAAAATGGAAATTTAATTTATACTTTTAATGAAATAGGAAGTGAACTGAAATATTTCTGCTAAATGCTTAAGCATTTCAGGTGGAAATGGTTTCCAAAGCTTACTTATACTGTTTTCTCCCATCCAAAGATACACAAAATCTATCCTTTTATATCCTCAGTTTCTGCTTTCCTGAAAAGAAAATATATCATATGGTTTTTTCTATGTTGGGGAAATGGATTCTAATGAGCAAGTGCTTATGTCAGAAAAAAGCACATAGTTTTTCAAGTATCACTGGCTTATTTTTGCTGCAATAGCTATTCCACCTTCAGATTCTTCACTGAATTTTACACAAAAAGCCTTTTGTACAGTATTTGTCTCTGTAGCAAAGTGCAGGGTTTCACTCAAAGTTCATATTGCAGCAAAAGGATGATGTGGTGTTGACAAGATACACAGCCTGGAAGTCTGAGGTTTCAAATGTTCTTTTCATTAACAGATTGTTTTGGCTACCAGAAAGCAATCATTTCTTAGGTCAACCCTTCTTTAGATTTACAGATAAAAAATCGGCTTCAGCTACAGAACTTAATCATAGATAGTGATGAGAAATTCTTGAAGATAATAGACAATATTGCCATAACCTTTTTTGCCACATAAATGCACACATATACACTGACACAAAACCTTTAGTCTTGCAAGCAGAGATTAGTGATAGTGTGACTTTGGTATCTGAGATATATATCCTTGGCTGAATTAAATACAGAACAATGGGAAAATATTCCTTGAGGTTGAGTTTAGTCAGCTCATAGTTGGAGTCTAAATCAATGGAACTTAAGTAAATCAAAGATAGCAATCTTCTGATTTTCTGAGACCACATTTTACATTAGGGGAATCAAGGATCACAGCAGGATGAGAAAAGGATGCAAGGCAGACATGATGAGATCATGTCATGCCTATCAGAGAGATTTTGCATTTTGTGCATTTCAACTGTGTCAAGTTTGTGCTAAAGCCAAAGTACAGTTCACAGAAAAAAATAAAACTGTGAGGGTGAAGGTTCGTTCTCTGAGCTTATGGGTTGGTTTCTGAACGTCTCATTACCAGGCTAGGTAATATCTTCAGCAGAGTTTAGGGCAGCGGTTCTCAACCTGTGGGTCAGGACCCCATTTGGGGTCGAATGACCATTTCACGGGGGTCGCCAAACAACCCAGTCCGCCATTTTTTCCCCTTTTCCTTAGTTGTGCTACTCCCTTTTATTCTATTGGCTTTTGAAAGCCAATAGAATAGACTCTTTTGAATAGAGTCTAATTCTATTGGCTTTCAAAAGCCAATAGGAATTGTCCAGGCTGTCTCTGCCCTGCTGAGCCCGCAAAAGTCCCATTCTGCAAACGATGCTGCAAGTTGTCTGCAGCGAAGGCGAACGGTCTGGAAGTTTCCACCCCTCCCTGCTGAGCAACTACTAAAAATGTAAGTAAAAGAGGGCCAGGGAAGTGGGAGACCGGCGGGCGCAGGGAGGATTGTTGGCGGACGTGGGGTCCAGCGGGTGCCTTACCTCCTTGGGCTAGGCCAGCTGGTGGCCCAGCCGGTGGTCGGCCTGCGCCGTCTCTGCCACTGGCCAGCTACGCCTTGGCCGGCACAGAGGGCAGCACCACGCATGCGCAGTGCTCCCAGGCAGGAAAAGTCCTCGACTTACGACCGGTTGGGTAGTCCTCGACTTACGACCAGTTGGGTAGTCCTCAACTTACGACCGGTTGGGGGTCGCGGCATTAAAAAGGTTGAGAACCACTGGTTTAGGGGATGTTTAGTTCTTCTATTTATAAGGTTTTCAGGTGTGGGTGTATCAAGTGAGGGTCTGTCATGGGTCAGGTATGAGTCATCAGTGAGTCTTTTGATGGGTCTTGTGATATGGAGGTTACATCAGGTCAGGGTCATTGGGAGTTCAACTGCTGGTGGGACTGGTAATATAATCTAATATACAAAATCAACTGTAACCATTGCAACCAAGTGTACGTGGGACAAACATCACGTCAGTTGAAAAACAGGATTGATGAACACCAGCTGGCAGTTGATCCCAAATCCTTAATCTCTACCCACATCAATGCCAAACAGCACCAGTTCAATTGGAGCAACACAAAAATCATCAGCCACACTACCATCCGTCACGCTCATGAGTTCATTGAAGGCTGGCATTCCACAAGCAACTCCATCAATAGATACATTGACCTACAAACCCCTCAAATCCAAATCAACCACACAGCAAACCAGAGACAACACTGACCCATCACAAGACTGATGACTCATACCTGACCCTTCACATACCCTCACTTGACACACCCACATCTGAAGCCCTTATAGACAGAAGAACACTAGCACTGACATCCCCTAAACTCTATTGAAGATGTCACCTAGTGTGGTAATGAAATGTTCAGAAACCAAGCCCTAAGCTCAGAGAATGAAGCTTCACCCTCATCCTACACCTGAACTACAGATATTCACCACTACTACATAATAAAATTGTATTCAGCAATATTGCAATGAAATTTGGCTGCCCACTCAAAGGTATCTAGAATGACCTTCCCCACTCCCAATGCAGCGGAAGACCTAATGCAACTCTAAGTTGCCTTTATTGAAACTGAATCATGGTTATATTTATCTAAATTAACATCCCATCTTCTAGACAACTTTTTTCCATCTTCTCACTTTCTATCCTGTTTTGAGTGGGAAAGCCCAACAAGGAATTATACTTGCATTCATTTGAACAGAAATAAAATACCTATTTTGTTTCAATGTCTACAGTTCTAAAGAGAATTCTAGTTACATGAAAAAAAAATGTGAAGAAAAAGTTCAAGATTTGGGGATCCAAGCTAACAAATTCAGGGAACCTGAGACAATTGTGCACGAAAGACAGAGAAGAAGGTATGTCAACTTAGAATTCTGAGAAAACTGCTAAATTATACCAGAAGGGTAGTGAGTGATCTCATTGCATTCAACAATAGCTAAAGATTTAGCATAATATCTAATTTTGTCCCAAATCCTGTGGAACATCACTCCAAGAACAGGGAAATCACACCTGGGAATAGAATGAACTTCAGTTTATCCATTCAATTTCTAAATTAAGCTTCTGGTATAATTTCCATTGTGCCTCACTCCCATCTACACAACACTAAAAAGGAAGATAAAATAAATTAATGCTACACAGATTCTGTATTTCTTTAAAGGCGAAAATCTATAATTCATTTTAATTTGGGAAAATAGTATCATTACAAGCTGTTAGTAGTGCATACTTTGAGCACCTATATTTATGAGCGTTAACAAGTAAATGTGTTAAAAATAACAAGCATTTGTATGTACATCAGTGAATGCAGTAGAGAAAGACTTATAAAGATGATCACTGGGTGTTATCATTAGACTAAGCTAAATGTGGAGAATAAGAAATTCTAACAAACTCTAATACCTACAAATGTTTAATAAATATTTCTGACTCAATATTTAATATCTTTCCCTGCAGCTTTTAATGGAGCCCAATAGGCCTTAATGGCAATGCCAAACACAAAACCTAAATTATCTTCATTTGAAATATAAAGCTGTTACCAGAGATAGCAATTTATTGTCATGTTAACAAAAGCAGCATATAAAAAGCATGTCATTCAATCCCCTTTCCATTTTAGTGATCTCTCAGCTTCAGATCAGAAGCAGTATGGGGGCTTGTTCTATATGCATGGCAACATAAAGCATAGAAAATTCTAGTAATCATTCTGATTCCAGGCAAATAGATGTAAAGCTTATAACTGGATCAGTATGAGTTTTATGGACTTCAACTCCCAAATTCCCAGTCAGCATGGTTTGCTGAGGAATTCTGGGAGTTGAAGTCCACAGGTCTTCAAGTTGCCTAGGTTGGACAGCCTGACTAGAGTAATGATTTTCAGATATTTCAATTTCAGGCTTCACTTTCTCCATCAGCTGTTCATAGGACATGTAAGGTTGGGTCCTGCAATATAGCATGTTGTAGTAGGCATAACTGGATCCAAACGAAAAAGAAGGATTTAGAAATCCCATATTGAGCATTTTGGAAGGTCTTCCTTCCCCCATTAGATAGGAAAGTTTTATTATCTTCCAAATGTTCCAATTCCTGATCTCAGCTTACTGCAAGAGATCTAAGGGAACACTATCCAACAAATTCCTAGCAAACTCCCCACAGTCCACATTTCCCAGAATTATTTTAATAATTAAATTGGATAAAATCAGGCTAGATCTGCAGCACAGAAAGGATTCTCTTTTCAGCTAATTATTATTTGCAGTCGATCCATAAAAGAAAGATGAGCCTTCAGGGATTAACTCAGAATTTTAGGATGGAAAAAGAGCAGAAGGCAGATGGAGTCTTAGCTTCACCTTGAGAGTGGCATTTGAGTTCAGTGTTAATAAGAGATTTGCATTTGATGAACTCTTTGACAATTATTCATTTGTTAGCAAGCTTGCTGCTACATGTTGGATGTCACTAGAGTTGTTCTTACATGTATGCACTTGCTGGCACATATCATTTAAGTGTTTCTGACATACATACTTCATTTATGTTTAGGAGCTCTAAATGCATACTGGGAAGCCCAAGAAATCTTCCGCTGTAAATCAGAAAGAAACACATGACTCTTCCAGACAATGTCAATCAGTAAAATATCTGAATTCAATAGAAATAGAAATAGCACTTAGACTTATATACTGCCCCACAGTGCTTATCAGCACTCTTTGGGTGACTTCCAATGTCAGCATATTGCCTCCAACAATCTGGGTCCTCATTTCACTGACCTCAGAAGGATGGAAGGCTGAGTCAACCTTGAGCCAGTCAGGGTCGAACTCCAGGCTATGGGCAGAGTTAGCCTGCAATACTGCGTTCTAACCACTGCGTCACCAGGGCTCTTATGGTGAATGTGTTCACTGCTATCAAACCTCTGCGCCTGATTTATCAGATATTAAATAGTTTATACTAATTATTTTAAATTAAATACCTATGGGAATCATGAGCTCAGAAGAGACATTCTGCCTATCTCACCAAGGAACTACTACCAATTCTCAGATGAAGCCTAACAAAACATATGCATACATATTTTTCTTTAAAAACATTCCTTGGAACTATTTATATATGCAAATGTTCACAGATTTTTTTGAATCTAAACTCACATCATTAAGACTTTTTTAATTCACTGATAACATAAATATGCTAACACATACGTCCTGAATGTATTGATTCAGGCTTCTATAATGAGAGAATTCAAGAAGACATTTCTGCATTTATTATTTCTTGTCTGCTGATTTTCTGTGCATATATCCAGGTGAGCCTTAACGTATTGCCTAGCACAGTGGTTCACAACCTTTCTAATGCCGCGACCCCATAATACAGTTCCCCATGTTGTGGTGACCCCCAACCACTTATACATCACTGGGTGCCAGGGGCGTGGCCAAAGAAAAGGGGGGAAAAAATGGCGGACAGCCTTGTTTGGCGACCCCCGTGAAATGGTCGTTCGACCCCAAATGGGGTCCCGACCCACAGGTTGAGAACCACTGGCCTAGCAGGAAGGAGGCATCTGTCATGTTTATGTACTTGAATCTATGCTCATGTTACCAATGGCTTAGTTTCCAAAGAACTACTTTTGCCTAAGTAAACAAAAAGGAAAAAAAAATCAACTATTATGCAAAAATTGATTTTTGTCTAAATTGTGATTGGTTCATGCATGGTATAAGAAATGCATATTTACATGAAATGACAACTTACATACAATGTTTGCTTTAATGCCTTCCAAAGAGTTGACTACATGAACCAAAAGACCATGCAAGATTGCACAATCAGTCAAAGAATGACATTCTGAATTGTTTGTTGCAGACAATTAAGGATGAACAAGACATAAAACTTCTCCCAACCTTGGATTACAATTCCCTTAATTTCCATTTGGCATGCTTAATACTATCCTTAGATCTAAGTCTAAAAATGATAATTTAGCATGCAGCTATACCAATCTACTCTTTTGTTGGATATTTCCTTTTTGCCATTCTGTCCTTTCTTCAAGATACTCAGCATCTTATAATTTTATTTTATTTTCAGAGCAACCCTGAGAAGTAAGTTAGAGTGTAATAAAGATGTCTTGTTTTAAATCATCACATAAAATAGAAATTTCAAACTAGGTTTCTACAAAATCCCTACAATTCACTTAGTACCTCATACAAATATCTGTCCTAGGGAATGTGCTAGGGCTAGGCCACCAAAATCATCTAACAATGACACACACAAACATTAAAACCTGCAATATTCTGAAGTTTGGGGGCAGTATTTGGCTAAGTCTCATATTAGAACACTATAATCTCATAATGGAACACCAAAGCTTTTTGTGAGTTTTTCAGCCTCATTCAAGATCTATATTATTATCAAATCTATTTTGTTGAATCTATGGTTCAACTTTGGGGCACTGTGACATCAAAATATGCCCCAGTGAGAATAGCAACTCTTTCAAATTTATCAGCACTGATAAGAAAAATTTAGGGGCATACAATTCTCTAGTAAAGTGATGGCGAACCTTTTAGAGACCGAGTGCCCAAAAACTGGCCCCACCCCCACTCCACCCCCTGCCCTGCTCCACCCCATCCCCCACCCCACCTGCCCGCAGGGCCACTCACCGCCTCCAGGGACTGCCGCAGATCGCCCAGGCAGCCCAGCAGCACTATGGCAGTCATGCCCTCTGCCCACACCCTGCAGCATCAACTGTGCACAATGGAGTGTGAGGGCAGAGTCTGTCTACGCTGCCTGGCTGCCATGTCCTTGACTGCACTGCTCAGGGGCGACTCTCCTTCAGGGGGCTGCTGGAGAGGGGGTCACCGGGGGAGGCGAGGCTGAGGCAACAGCACGTGTGCCCACAGAGAGGGTTCTGAGTGCCGCCTCAGGCACCCGTGCCATAAGTTCGCCATCACTGCTCTAGTATGTAGGAGAGAACTTGCCAACAATACAATCAAATATTCAGGTTTCTTTTAGAAAATTATTATCACTTGTAAGGTGGGTCCTTACTATTTCTTTCCAAAAGCTACAAATGCAGATGGAAAAATTAAGACAAATAACAGAATATCTCTTTTTTTTATAAGGAGACATTTCATCTTGGTCAAAACCTTGACAGCTTGGAGAGCAAACACCTAATCTTGTTTTCCATTATGGTGGAGCAGTAGTTCAAAGCAGACTGCTAGGAGGCACTTTTTCATTTGAAGCTAGCCTTCACTGCCAACACGGTATTATGTAAAATAAGTAAACAGAATTAGATCAGGATAATATATGCTTGCTCTGTCAGTTTGCTTTAGAAAAGAGAGCAGCTTCCCACAAGAGGCTTTTAAGAAGAGATTTGATAGCCATTTGTCGGAAATAGTATAGGTCTCCTGCGTGAGCAGGGGGGTTGGACTAGATGATCTCCAAGATCCCTTCCAACTCTGTTACTGTTAATTCATCTGTACAGTATTAGGGATACTGGCATGCAAAATAAAGCTTGGCAGGACCTAGAAAAAGAGTCTTCTCTGTCATTGCCCCTGCATTATGGAAAATCTTGCCCCTCACTCTCCTGGCAAAGAGATCAAATCCTGGCTGTGCAGCCTTACCAGGGTGCATCCGTAGGGCTGACTGGCCCATGAGAACCGCATCCGTAGGGCTGACTGGCCCATGAGAACCGCATCACTATTGTTAAATGCCCATCTTGGAATTTTCTACCTTTTTGAAAATGTGTAATGTTATATTGTATAATTTTAAAAAGTTAATCTTAATGTTAATATTTTAATGTTATATGTTGTTTATTTATTGATAGATTAGATAGACAGACAGACAGATAGATCAATGCATTAAATCACTGATCTACGTACGTATATACATAGATGCTATGTGGTTTGAAATAGAGGAGAACGTTGTAATTCCCTTTAGCCAAGGCTTCTGGTGTTAATTGTTTGTGATTATATTTTTCTTGTGTTTTCTTTTGTTGCACTTGCATTTTAGTCTGTGACCGCAAAATAAAAATTAATTAATCCTATGTGGTTTGAAAAAGCAGATATGTGCTTAAATCATTGTGGGTTGGTGATTCTTTAAAATTTCCTCTCTAAAGGCTTAAGGCCGAAAGGTCTAAACTCCCCAGTTGCTGCTCACAAATATTTTAATGCATTGTTTCATATGTCCTACATGGAAATGGAATCACACCCAGCTTTCTCCATATGTAAAATATCAAGTAGCATACCGGTATATCAGAATCGCCCCTCTCACACAAAATGCCCACTGCTGTGCTAGCCATTAGCCATTCAAGATATATCTCCAATGCTGCCTTTCTCTCTCTTAATGTTTTGCATCACCATTTCCCCAGTTTTCTCTTACCTACCCTTTATTTTTCTATTTTCTAAGTAAAGAAAAATAAAATGAGAAACCAACCTGGATAAAGATAAGTTGTAGAGGAAAAAGCAACTGGGGGAGGGAAGCGAAGGAAAGAGAGACAAGGCATTGTTTAGCAATTGAATCAGATATTTAATATTTGCAAACACCCCAATAATAAATGGTAATTAAAAAATATTTTCTGACCAATGTACATATTTACCACAACAAAAGTCTTCAGTGTAAACTAATTAAGGTCTGGTCAGTTTCAGGCAGCAGCTACCAATATCTATGTTCTAATTAATTAATTGAGATTACAGAGCTGAGCTTGTTAACTTGCAGTTAACACTTTTTTTGTGAAATGTTGTGCTGAGGAGAAAAGCAGGAAAAGATAGGTTGTTTAGATAATTTCTCTGCCCTGCCAGAAGGCAAATAAAGGGTTCTTTTCACTCAAAGCTAGCATGGTGTGGGAGCTGAAGTCCACAAGTCATAAAAGGGCCAAGTTTGAAGACCCCTGCTTTAAAAGATCTGCAAAACCTTTTTTTTACAAAGAGAAGCAGTACAAAGGTTGATGAATGTGCCCTCTGGTTTTCTTATTTGCTCTTTCAGACCTTCACAGAGAGTTCAAGTTTCCTTCCTCACAGAAAAAGATTAACAAACAATTTTGGTGCAGGCAGGAAGGGGGGGGGGAGAATGGAGGACAGCAACTACCCTCCAAAATAATTGAAAAATCAGAGCAGGAATGCTTCATAAACTGGTAAATCTGGCTTTTCGTGTATCATAGAAACTCCCTTGCTTTCTATGAGGTTGCACTATGGAGCTTCCTAGTCCAAATCAAAATAACTAATGTGGATACATTAATTGCCTGTGACAGGGCTTCTCTTCAAACATTGGAACTTGCTGACATTCAAAATAACCACCAACAAAAAATATTTTTTCTCATTTTTTTTTTTAAAAAAAACCTTGCTGAAACATTTGCTCAAATCTCATGGCCCTGTTTTTGAAGCAGTGCAATGCCCTTGAACATGACTGCTTTAGAGAGGATTTTTAAAAACAAAAATACATTAGAAGGTATTTTGCCTCCCAACTCAGGAAACCTGCCTGCTTCTCCATATTTACACATATTTGCAAATGGATTTGGAGCCACATTTTGGATGTGCCATTTATACAACACATCTGACAACCACACTGGATATATCTATCACTTTGCAAGAACTGGCAGATTACTCTCAGATAGTGTCAGCCGCAGGCAACAATATTTCTGGCAAATGCTTATCTTCTTTTGAGGGACCCCCTAGTAAACCTCAAAATGTTCTTTTCTAGCACAGTTCCAGCTTCTTGCCATCTCACAGGACTTGAAATGATACAATTTCAATATACCAATAACAACCACTTAGCTCAAAATACACTGGTGCAGCCTCAAATTTGTGCCATAAAGAATAAGTTACTAGCAAAACATTAAGAATACCACAAAGTCAGGCTCTTTATGCAGCATTTAATTTCTGCTTCCTTGAGGTTTAAAATCCTAAATCAACACAGGACCCATTAAATCAAATGTCTAAGTTATCGAACAGAAGGGAAATTCTTGCCAAACCCCTGCTTCTCATTAACCAAGTTTCCTGCTTTTCTAATGAAAAGGATCTCAGACTCTAGAGAGGAGCCTTCTATTTTGTTTAATAGTTACAATTTAATAAAGCAGATATAATCCAGACCTCTCTAAACCTTAAGGGAAACATCGATTGGATAAAATCCATGTGTGTATTTTCAACTCTCTTCGAATAGAAGCCACTGCTTTTATCCTCCTAGGGTCAAAAAGGTATCTACTTGAAATGATACAATTTCAATACACTAATAATAACCACTTAGCTCAAAATACACTGGTTTAGCCTCAAATTTTTGCCATAAAGAATAAGTTACTAGCAAAAAGTTAGCCTCTTTTTGAAACATTTAATTTCTGCTTCCTTGTGGTTTAAAGTCCTAAACAGCTTTCTCTCTTCTGCTTAATAACTATTTATTTGATGAGCCACATAGGATTTTATACACACATTGGATATCAGACTCACAATCAACCTGGAGATGGGACTAGGAGATGGGAAAACCTCAAAAGGTTTAGAGAGTCAATTAGGGTGCCCTTTCAAATGTCATCTAGGCTATTTAAAGCAAATTAATGCATGGTGAGATGGAGATCACGATAATCAAGTAACAGGGCGAAAGGACTGGGATTCAGATCGTGCACTGATGTCTGATACTCCATTCTATTAAACTAGAAACTATTAAACAAATGTGTGATAGTTTTACTATCTATTTGGAAGAAGGCAAGAATGTCACTAAGCAGCATCTGAGAATCAAGGAAGCACACCTAAAGTCAACTATTTTATTCAGACAAAGGGCTCAGCAGTGAGGCACCATGTAATTACAACAAAATGATCAAGATTTTGCGAGAATTAAGTTACTTAGTACAAAAATTCCAGCTAAATTTCAGAGCTCTCTGTAGAAAATTCACAAAAGTCAAAATCTCATGTGGTACATTGAAATTTTGTGAAATCTTATATAGGATGTTGGCCATTTTTAAAGTTGTTGTTGTTGTTGTTGTTATTTGTCATATTTAGGAACCACTCATCTCTCTCACAGTTGTACAATAAAATATTAAAGGCTTAAAAATAGTATGCAAATTTAAAAAGTGGCAAGGAATATTAAAAAGTTTATTAAAAAGCAGGACAACTTTCAGATCAACAACCAGTCTCACTTCTGCAACAGGTGACTGTTTTACAGGGCAGAAGCAATGGCAGAGAAGACTCTCTTCTTGGACCCCATAAATCAGAATTCTGGTGATGATGATGTTACCTAGTTTGGCTAGTGAAATGTCTGCATAAAAACAACTAAGTCCAGATAATTGTTTTGGTTGATGGGGTCCACAACATACCTTCTCTGCCTCACTGGGTGAAATGGGCTGATGTAATTGGATGAAGACAATTTAATGTTATTGTATTTCATATTTTTTCTTGACTATTTACAAGTGTCACAAAAGGGTTCTATCTTCTTTCCATTCTTCAACAAGAGTGAACAATATTGTGTCTTTGTTACTTAGTTATTACTTAAGACTTGCATAAAAGCTTTTCTAGTTTAAGATTTTACACAAAAAAAATGAAAGTTACTTTAACAACTTACTAGAGTTCTTAAAATACACCTCCCCACTCCCCCTGGGACATTCATGGAAATAAATGAAGAAATCCATTCTTGAATTACATTGCAAAATGTTTACCATTCTGCTTTATCACATTTTTTTAAAATAGGCAGATTTTCAACACCAGATTCAGGGCAACTCAGTAAGTAAAAACTTCCCAACTAAAAGTGCTCATCTGGCCAGCAACTAAGGGGAAAAAAAATCTATTGTTTTCTGCAAAGACAAGCCAGGCCTTTTAACTGAGACAAACTGTCTGAATCCAACAGAGGTATTGAACACAAAGTTCAGCTCACTTACATCCATGTGCAGACAAAGTCATACGCATGTAAACTGAAAGACAAAGATTGCATTATTCAATTCTTTTTGTTTTAAAGCAGTCTAAGCTTCACCACTTGCATGTTGGAAATTAAAGATAAAAATGGCCCCATTCATCAAGGGGAGAGTGGTGTTGGAAACTTACTGTCAATTATTATCTGAGCTTCTGAACCATAATAAATGGCAAACCCTCTGGGTTTTGCAACCCCAGTCATCACAAGACTTCTGAAGTAATTGCATTCCTTTTGACACAGGCAAAGGATACTATCTGGTGACAGATGGAGAGAATTTGGCATGTCATTTCACAGGGTTTGGGATGGTTGACATGTCATCTAAATTTCAGTGGCCTGTCACAAGCATCACTGCCAATTAAACTGAAAACCTTCACTCTTAAGAAAATCTTTGCGACTGTCTTTTTCCCTGTCAAATCAGACTAAAGAATAAGGGTTATAAGGTGTTGAGATCTTTATTCTTATTAGCAATGTGGAGAAAAGCAAGATGGAAAGTCATTGTAACATGAATATAATGATTAGATTCACACTTGTAATTTGTTATAAAGTGATTTGCTTGTTAGTGGCTTTGAATGAAGTGTGACCAAGGCAATGTAATCATGGTTTAGGCTAAACACAAATTATGAATCCAGGTCTAGGAAAAATAGTGCTATCGGTCATCTGAACCTGGTTAATTTATACTCCATAATTATGGAGCTCAAGATCCAGAAAATCAGAGATTCATAGATGATACCTTACTATGCATATTTACTTTCCATTTTCATCAGACTAACAGCAGGTACAACATTATCCAAGGCCACCAATGCTCTCTTATATCAAGAAACAACCGAGGCCTTAGATCAGTGGTTCTCAACCTGTGGGTCGGGACCCCAGTTGGGGTCGAACGACCATTTCACGGGGGTCACCAAACAAGGCTGTCTGCCATTTTTTCCCTTTTCTTTGGCCACACCCCTGGCACCTGGTGATGTATAAGTGGTTGGGGGTCACCACAATATGGGGAACTGTATTATGGGGTCGCGGCATTAGAAAGGTTGAAAACCACTGCCTTAGATAAATTGCCCATCAAAGATTCAGGAAGCTCCCAACTGTCTCTGGAAATCAAATGGATCTAATGGGGTGACTCGATCTAATGGTCCCACCTTCTTGAAGGGAGAGCAGTATTAGATAGCTCCAAATTAACTAGAAGGTGATCTTAATGTTCCACATCGTTTGGATTATATTTCATCTGCCCCATCAAAACCATCAAGCAGCTCAATAGGGATATTACAATATTGTAGGGAACCATTGTTACTCAATCATTCTAACTTCACAAAAATCATATTACATCCACTCATCCACTCATCAATGAAACAGTGACTCTGGACACTATAACAGTCCTCCAAATAAAATAGCTATTCAAATCACACCTGGGACTGCAGCTACAGTAGTACCAAAATTAAAAACAGAGGGCCTGTTTCTCACACCATACATGCCAAATCATCCTTCTCATCAATAATAAGTAAATGGATAATGTAGGATATATTACAGTCTGACCTTATATTTCATACCAAAAGTCAGAGACCAAGCCTACCAAGAATTTGGTGACCTAGAATCTGGGATGAACATGGGGGCTAGAAGTGGGAGTGATGCTAAACTCTTTATTGGCAATTCAAATGATTTGCAGCAATTGTTTGAGATAATATGATGCAAGAGGTGTGTGCCTTTGAAAATTAACATTATCAAAGGCTAACATAGTTGTATTTGACAGGGAAAATAGAGGGAACAATTACAAGTTCTACATCAGTGACAAAAAAAAAAAAATCCAAAGCAAACAGATGATCTTGTGAATTTGATAGAATGCTTACTAAAGATAGGAAAATGAACAGAGAAATTTCAAGATGTGTAAATATTAGTAGAAAAGTAATGACAGATGAAAAGAATTTATGAAGGAATATCCTACAGTATGATGGCTGTTAATATTCAATTAAATGAAAGTATTAGATAAGCAAAGTTTCATCTCATAAAATACACAATATAAAGGCTTTAAGAAGGTTCAAAATAGAGTTCTCCCATAATTCCAGCTGCATTTCCATCTAGCTTTCAGAAATCTGTGCCCCCAAAACTCAGCTGTTTCTGGATCCCATTTTCCACAAGCCCCAACCAGGGTAGGCAAGAATTGGGGTTTATTGAAATTGTTGCTCATCATCACCTGAAACAGATGCACATCTATTTCATTCTTCCATTGTTCACTTTCAGTACCATCTAAGCTAGTCACCATTGCAACTTTTTATGGCAGCAAACTATGAAAGTTATATGTCAGTTTGTCCCTGATTATGTTTCATTGGAGGACCCCTGGTTCAATTCAGATGAGCGATTTTTTAAAAATTGTGCTTTCTATCATGCAACATTTTATATGACAGCATCATGTGGATTGTTCTGCTGTACCTTTGCCTAGTGAGATGCCACAGGACATGATAAGGAAACTGAAATAAGGTTGTTTGAAATAGCTTGGACATATGCTAGCAGTGAATGTTCACACTGAAAAATGGGACAATAAGATTGTTGCTCTAGGGTAGATAATCAGATCTGTGCCAATAAAAAAGCTATGTCAAAAAAAAAATTTCCTAGTCCTGATAAGTGAGAATTTAAAGGTAAAGTATGTGAACATTTCTGAGTTGATATTTTGATAGCAGCATTTCAGGAAAGCTCAAAACAAGACAGCAGTAACATATTAGTATTTTACAGGATCTGGGTAAATTAATCCTAAGGGATCATGCAGACTGGCAGGGTGTCAGCTAATAAACAAAACCTGCCAGTACAATACAGTTCACAGGATGTAACTGAGCAGGAATTCCTGAGGTTTTGAAAAACTGATTTTCTTCATATATAGAAGCCTCCTAATTTGTGAAATGGAACATAGCATAAAAACTATAGTCAAGGTCTTGAACAAGCAGATGCAATAATAATAATTTGCTTAAAAACAGTTTTCACTTCCTAACGATAGTGACTATTAAAAAAAGTTATGTTAAGATCTGCACGTGTGACACCATTCTTGCAATTCTCAGCCACTCTACATTTCACAGAAATGGCTATAATCTGTCATAAAGTGTTGTTTAAGCAAAAATCAAGTATTATCTTTTCCCTAGTTGCCTAATTTAAGTCACAAAACACTAGAAAATTAAAGCACATATTTCTTTGAATCAAGAAAAAGAATTTTCAAGTGTGAGAAACAGCACTTGCTGAAAAAAAGAGAGCAATATATATGGGGGGAGGCAGTAATCAAGGATTTAACACCAATGCTGTTGACCCTGTCATGTGTTTATCTACACAAATTTCTCTCAAGGATGAAACATGAAATATGGATTTCCCACATTTCTGTACTTCTCTTTAAGTTATCAATGTATATATCTACCACCAAAATTTTGGGACTCTTTTCTATGTTTACCTATATAATCTTGCTCCTTTGGTTCTTGATGTATACCACCATTAATTTTTTATTTATTCTCAACTTTATGAATCCAGAATCTGCCAGAGATATTCACCATGGTCTTGACAGAGTTTCATCTCTGTGAAATATAAACTGAAGACTAGGATCACGTAAATGCTTTGCAAGCTCAGAATTGCATTTAGTTGTTCGGGTAGCATTCTAAAAGCCATATTCCCCCAAGCGGGAGTAGGGGGAAAGGATAAAAAATGGGTAACAAAGACAAAATTGAATGAGATAAATGACATCAAAGCCATCAATACATGGCCATACCTGTGATACAATACAGTGTTGGAATTATTAACTGGACTGAAAAACAAGAAAACTGATAACTAGTCACTATACATAATATCTCTGTAGTTATATTGATACCTGCCTCTCAGAAATATAGAGATTTACTTAAGTCAAGTGAACTGTTGAAGAAGAAACACGTGTATTGACTCATTAAGTAAAAGATAGCTAAGAACAAACATTGGTGCAAGTTAAAAAATGGAACTTACTGATTGTATAGAAAACAAAACATGAATATTGAAATAATATAATACAATATGAATATAATGTTGGAAAGGAAAAGCATTGCATCATGTTCACATTAAGTTAAATTAACATGCTATGTTAATTTACATGTTATGTATTTCCCTTTTATGCCATATAAACTTTCGCTTGTAAACTTTTCACATTTTATAAGTTAAGGAAGATGGAACTTTGGAGGTTTATAATTTACCCAACTTTAATGCATCGGGATATCACTATTCTAGAATATTGACAAAAACAAACCCAACTATCAAATCAAAATCATGACATTATCATTGATATTTAACCCAGCCTCTTCTAATGTTAGCTTGTAGCTTCCATAATCCTCAACAAGTAAATTCAGTTGATTGGGGATGCAATTCTAATTCCACAGATCTGGAGGCACTGAATCAGAGGATGTTTTTGCTATGCTTGTTTCAGAAAGATGCAATTTTTGAGTAGGCATTGTTGTTTAGGAGTGGCATGGTGGCCTAGTAGTGAAGATGCTTTCCTCCCACTTGGAAGGTTGAGAGTTCAATCCTAGGTAGCAGCAGATATTTCTCTCTAGGGTGCAAAGAAAAAAATATCTGTTGCAAACCCCACACGGAATCAAGAATTGCATCCAGTCAGTAAATGCTCAGCTCCAGCCAGTCACCAGGATTCTACCCTGTATTAAGAGATTACAGGGTCATAAAAAAGAGAACTATTGTTGTTTAGGAGTAAACGGAGAACATGGTTTGACTATAGAAACAACTATTTCTCTCTCTCTCTTTCTCCCTCTCCCTCTCTCATTTGGGGCAAAACTCCAAAGTTTATACAATGCTTTATATAATTGATATCATATAATCATGCAAATTATGGGATGAGCAGATCTTCCATTCAATATCTTTTTTTTAAATATAACATTTTAAAAAATGTGTGAGAAGGCTTTAGATAAGAGTGCTTTTTTTACTCATTACTATCCTCATTACACTTCTGATAGTTTAAGGTGGCAATTCATTTATTATGGTAGTCAATCATTATTACCCTGTCAACCTCTTGATATTAGCAGTTAGCCTGACAAGCAGATAAATAATGGGGGGAGGGGGAAGAAAATCACCTGCCTGATGAACTCTTGCACTGAAGAAACTAGTAAACTTGTTCTTGTGAGTTTTGTTGTGAAAAAATAAAGGGGTTGGGAAGCATCCTATATAGAAACCAGTTATCAAATGCTGAAACCCCATGGCCTGCACTAAGTTGAATGAAAATAAAATGTTTGGCATATTGCTCTCCTCTGAGCTGTTAGCAAAGTCACATTGAAGACATTCTTCCTGCTGTTGCTATTTAAGTTGTAATCACCTCGGAGCAGGTATCTGTCATTTCAAATCATTCCATGCAGACACACACAGAGCTCAAGGCTGAGAACATGTTTATAGACATAGATCTGAAAATAAGACCCCAAAATTCAGTAGGACTTACTCTAAATGCAATTTCATTAAGGAGGAAAAGGGGGAAATAAGAGGGTGTTTTTTTTAAATAAGTTTTTTTTTAAATATTTAGCTCCAGGCCCAGGTAACTATAAATTCAGATGAATAAATCTTTTCCACTGTTACTTGCCCAAGTTGCCAATAGTTTGAAAAAAGTTCTAACACAAAAAGATAGAACTGGTTGAAACCTCCACTTTTGGTGGCCAATCAGGTATCTTTAGGAAGTTCAGCAGTTCATGCAAGCAACATGAGATGAGATAAGTTTAATTAGTAGGCACTCATACAACCAAAGGCTCTGTATAATTAGTCCCCATTCTGATTAATAGCCATTAAGAATCTTAACGGAACATTCACTAGACTGATAGGATTGGAAGGTGTTATTTAGATCATCACATCCAATGAGCCCTGGTGGCACAGTGGTTAGAATGCAGTACTATAGGCTAACTCTGCCCAGTTCAATCCTGACGGGGCTCAAGGATGATTCAGCCTCAGTCTTCCATTCTCCAAGATTGGTAAAATGAGGACCCAGATTGTTGGTGGCAACATGCTGATATTGTAAACTGCTCAGAGAGTGCTATATCACTATGGAATGATATATAAGTGTAAGTGTTATTGCTATTCTTGTTCAGAGCAAGAATCCAAATTAAAGCGTTCCAGACAAATATTCGCACATTAACAAAGGACACTCCATTATTTGAGTAATTGTTATATCACTGAAATGCTCTTACAATTAGATTTTTTCCCCAAACATTCAACTGAAATCTACTTTCCCATAATTTTTATCCATTATTAAATAACATTTGGTTCAGACGATGTTTAAAATGAATGGCAAAACTTCAGTTTTGGAAACTGTGATGAGGAACCATTATCAGTGTAGCGTTACCTCCTCAGAGGCCTCCAGAAAGCAGGCCCTCCCAGCCCCAGCCCCCTGTGTCAAGCCCTGCAGTAGTGTTCTTTAGGGGTTGATAAGATGTCTGTTCTAGCCGGAGCTCATGCAGAGTTAGTAGGTAGCCGGCTCTTGTCGTCAAGGAGGGGCTTCCAGGAACGAAAATAACCAGTCAAGATAGTCAATGCTATGATGATATCCAACAGCCCAAGGCCAGCATAGCAGCAGGAATAAAAGATTCCTCAACGATCGTTCAGAGTCAAGTGGGATGGAGGAAAACCCCAGCTCTAGACAGTAGTAGAAACAACAACAGTCAGTGTGCTGTAGCAATAACTCGTCCCCCCCAGGGCAACTCCCCCACAATGTCTAAAACCTGTACCAGCAGCAATAGTCCCAATCCAAATAGCCTACAGGCTTTGCAGCAACAATGTTGTTGTTGTTGTTAATTGCGAAGTCGTGTCCGACCCATTGCGACCCCATGGACAACGTTCCTCCAGGTCTTCCTGTCCTCTACCATTTTCTGGAGTCCATTTAAGTTCACACCTACTGCTTCAGTGACTCCATCCAGCCATCTCATTCTCTGTCGTCCCCTTCTTCTATTGCCCTCAATCTTTCCCAGCATTAGGCCCTTCTCCAGTGAGTCCTTCCTTCTCATTAGGTGGCCAAAGTATTTGAGTTTCAACTTCAGGATCTGGCCTTCTAAAGAGCAGTCGGAGTTGATCTCTTCTAGGACTGAATGGTTTGAACGCCTTGCAGTCCAAGGGACTCGCAGGAGTCTTCTCCAGCACCTTAGTTCAAAGGCCTCAATTCTTTGGCGCTCAGCCTTTCTTATGGTCCAATTTTCACAGCCATACATTGCAACTGGGAAAACCATGGCCTGGACTGTATGCACTTTTGTTGGCAGGGTGATGTCTCTGCTTTTTAGTATGCTGTCTAGATTTGCCATAGCTTTCCTCCCCAGAAGCAAGCGTCTTTTAATTTCTTGGCTGCAGTCCCCATCTGAGGTGATCTTGGAGCCCAGAAAAATAAAATCTGTCACTACCTCCATTTCTTCCCCATCTATTTGCCAGGAATTGAAAGGGCCGGATGCCATGATTTTGGTTTTCTTAATGTTGAGTTTCAAGCCAACATTTGCACTCCTTCTTTACCCGTATCAAGAGGCTCTTTAGTTCCTCTTCACTTTCTGCCATTAGAGTGGTATCATCTGCATATCTTAGGTTGTTGATATTTCTCCCGGCAATCTTAATTCCAACTTTTGATTCATCTAGCTCGGTCTTTCTCATGATGTGCTCTGCATATAAGTTAAATAGGCAGGGCGACAGTATACAGCCTTGCCGGACTCCTTTTCCAATTTTGAACCAATCAGTGGTTCCGTGTCCAGTTCTCACTGTTGCTTCTTGACCCGCATATAGGTTTCTCAAGAGACAAATGAGATGGTCTGGTACTCCCATCTCTTTAAGAACTTGCCACAATTTGTTGTGATCCACACAATCAAAGGCTTTGCATAGTCAATGAAGCAGAAGTAGATGTTTTTCTGGAACTCCCTAGCTTTCTCCATGATCCAGCGTATGTTGGCAATTTGATCTCTAGTTCCTCTGCCTCTTCGAAATCCTGCCTGTACTTCTGGTAGTTCTCGATCCACATACTGCTGGAGTCTAGCTTGTAGGATTTTAAGCATAACTTTACTAGCATGTGAAATGAGTGCAATGGTGCGATAGTTTGAACATTCTTTGGCATTGCCTTTCTTTGGAATTGGAATGTAAACTGACCTTTTCCAATCCTGTGGCCACTGTTGAGTTTTCCAAATTTGCTGGCAAATTGAGTGTAGCACTTTTACTGCATCGTCTTTTAAGATTTTGAATAGCTCAGCTGGAATACTGTCACCTCCACTAGCTTTGTTGTTGCTCAGATTTTCTAAGGCCCATTTCACTTCACATTCTAGGATGTCTGGTTCGAGGTCAGTGACCATCTCATTGTGGTTATCTGGGATGTTAAGCTCATTCTTGTATAGTTCTTCTGTGTAGTTTTGCCATCTCTTCTTAATCTCTTCTGCCTCTGTTAGGTCTCTGCCATTTTGGTCCTTTATCATGCCCATCTTTGCATGAAACGTTCTCTTCATATCTCCAATTTTCTTGAAGAGATCTCTGGTCCTCCCTATTCTGTTGTTTTCTTCTATTTCTTTGCACTGTTCATTTAAGAAGGCATTCTTATCTCTTCTAGCTACTCTCTGGAATTCTGCATTCAATTGGGTGTATCTTTCTCTTTCTCCTTTGCCTTTCGCTTCCCTTCTTTCCTCAGCTATTTGCAAAGCTTCCTCAGACAGCCATTTTGCTTTCTTGCATTTCTTTTTCTTTGGGATGGTTTTAGTTGCTACCTCTTGTACAATGTTGCGAACTTCCATCCATAGTTCTTCAGGCACTCTGTCTATCAGATCTAATTCCTTAAATCTATCACCTCTACTGTATATTCATCAGGAATATGATTTAGTTCATACCTGAGTGGCCTAGTGCTTTTCCCTACTTTTTTCAATTTAAGCCTAAATTTTGCAACGAGAAGCTCATGATCTGAGCTACAGTCAGCTCCTGGTCTTGTTTTTACTGACTGTATAGAGCTTCTCCATCTTTGGCTGCAGAGCACATAGTCAATCTGATTTCTATGTTGACCGTCTGGTGATGTCCATGTGTAGAGCCATCTCTTGGGTTGTTGGAAAAGAGTGTTTGTTATGACCATCTATTCTCTTGACAAAATTCTATTAGCCTGTGCTCTGCTTCATTTTGTACTCCAAGGCCAAACTTGCCTGTTATTCCGGTTATCTTTTGGCTTCCTACCTTAGCATTCCAATCCCCCATGATGATAAGGACATCATTTTTTGGTGTTAATTCTATAAGGTGCTGTAGAGCTTCATAGAACTGGTCAATTTCATCCTCTTCAGCACCAATTTTAGCTCTTGTCACTTTCTAGCTAATTTCACAATCCCTATAAAGTCCTTGACTTTGCCTCCCAATCTCTAGATTCAAACCAATTATCATTCTGTCCCAACAAAGAACCTGCATAGCTGAGTTGTTGGGAAAAATGTTTGACTGAAAAACCAGAACATGAACCCACCATTACTAATTCCAGCAGGAACATTACGCAGAAATAGTAACAAGGTCTCTTCCCAACCATCTTTTTGGGAAGGTGCCCTAAGAAATGCATATGTATTAAGGTTTTTTTTAAAAAAACTCCAAAAACATGGGATAGTCCAGGAAGTAGAAACACCAGCTCAGTGATAATATTTGCAATCTCTGGTTGGACCAGTTGAAGAGCTCACTAGTTGGGTTATGCAGTTTCCAGTTTGTTCTCAGCATTTCCTGGATAGCGAAACCCTGTGCACATTCACTCGTGCCCTGCTCATCTCCTGGTTGAATTACTGCAATGTGTTCTACATGGGGCTACCTTGAAGAGTATTCAGTGGCTACAACTGGTTCAGAACACAGCGGCACGGACAGTTCTGGAGACCTCTCAGTTGGCACACGTGACAGTGCTGTTACGTGAGCTGCTGGTTCAGAACACAGCGGCACGGACAGTTCTGGAGACCTCTCGGTTGACACATGTGACAGTGCTATTACATGAGCTGCACTGACCCAATTCAAGATGTTGGTCATCATCTTTAAAGCCCTGTATGGCATGGGTCCAGGGTATATGAGGAATCACGTTACCCCAATGAAACTAAACTGCCCCTCTCATTTCAGCTGAAAGAGCCTACTTCAGATCCCATTGCCCAAAGAATTTTGACTCATAGAGTCCAGGAGAAAAGCATTTTCTGCTATGCCCCACCTTCTGGGATATTCTCCCATCAGAGATGAGATCCACCTCCACACTCCTGGTCTTCCAGAAGAGCCTAAACACTTGGCTCTGCCACTTGCCACTTCCCCCAATGGTTTTCCATGTGCTTACACACAAACAGTAAATTGTGTACTTGTAACCTTCTTAAAATGATACATTTGCGTGATCACTTCATGAATAAAACTAATTTACTTCAGTGCTATTAGGATGGAACAAGAATAAATATACACTTGCTGAAATATAAGTAATTTTCATCAAACTTTCTTGCCTTAAGCTTATTTTTACCAACATTATAAGTAGATTAATCATCTTTACCTTTTCTTCTCTTTGCCATTCAAGAGTAACTTTACTATTTAAAAAGCACAAGAAGTTAAAATAATGGATACAAATAATTTTTAAGGTATTAAAATGAAATTCTATGTTTAGACCCAATGCTACTGATATACTACACTTGGCAGAAAACTATGCACCAATGCTAGTGTGATCTCTCAAGACGCACTCCAGGCTTGGCTCTTTACCTTGCCTTGTAAATCTGATTTTTTTAATTGTAGCCACTAAGGGGCACAATTTGCACTTTGAGAATCCTTGCAAATAGAGTTGGTTTATGGCAGTGGTGTCAAACCCTTGGCATGGGTGCCAGAGGCAGCACTCGGCGCCCTCTGTAGGCACATGTGCCGTTGCCCCAGCCTCACCTCCCCCTGCAACCTCCTCCTCTCCAGCAGCCTCCCTGAAGGAGAGTCGCCCCTGAGCGTGGCCCATGTGGAGCAGCGCAGCCAAGGACATGGCAGCCAGGCAGCATAGACAAAACTCTGCCCTTACACCCCATCATGCACAGTTGATGCTGCAGGGCATGGGCACAGGGCGTGACCACCATAGCGCTGCTGGGCTGCCTGGGCGATCTGCAGCAGGGCCTGGAAGCGGTGAGTGGCCCTACGGGCAGGCGGGAGATGGGGGGTGGAGTGGGGGCAGGACAGGGGGTGGAATGGGGGCAGGGCCAGTTTTTGGGAACTCAGTCTCTAAAAGGTTCGCCATCACTGGTTTATGGGTTCATAGAAAATGCAAACACTGTAGTTTGCAGTAAAAGCAAACCAGGCCATTGAAAACTATTAATACTGCTCCCCTCTCAACACAGCCCAGGAGAATGGCTGATGCAGCTGGTACCATTATTATGCCCCAAGGATGAAGGAAGTGAACCTTTTTGCCCAGTGCTTTGACCCTTTTGAAAGAATCCCTAAACAGGAAGTACCTGTCCAATCTGGAGGAGTTAGAAATATGAAATCGGTATCTTAAGCTTTCTGGTGACACTATAGTTTACACATGGAGTACTTGCCTGCTGTGTGAACCCAACCCATGCATTACTACCAGTTGTACTTTAAACATCCTTTCTTCTATAACTATATATGTTTTGAAACTTTCATGTGGCCAATTTAATCAACTCTTTTTTCCCTTGCAGTTTCTCGTTACGTAGGCATTTGTATCTTTGCTCTTCCATATCTTAACTGCAGATTAAGTTGTACAAATTTCATATTCCACATCCCTGATAGTTTCTGCTCATACTGCTACATTTGGCAGGATGGATATGCTCCAGGTCCTCTCAGTGAAATACTGTCAATTAGTGGGACCTTGGAAGTGTGCTTTCTCTGTCATGACAACTGCCTTATGGAACAGTCTTTCCCTGGAGATACAGATCACCCAAACCCTGTTGGCTTTCAAGAAAGTGGTGAAGACCTGTTTTTTTTTTCTTTTTCCTCCAGGCAATGAGACCAGAATGTTGATGGAGCTGATACAAAGTGGCTAGTGGATGAATGTGAGTTTTATTGGAGCCGCAATGTTATTAGTTTATGTTTGTTGTTGGTGGTTTTACTGCGTTTTTATTCTGTTTACCCCCCAGAGTTCCTTCTGGTAAATATTTTTCCTTTAAAACTATATGTGTTTGTTTAATAAATTAATAAACAAAATGAGCATTGCTTCTCTCAGTTTTCCAGCTTGTGTCATTAATTTAAAAGAGAATCTCTAGTAAGAAGCAGGTAGAAATCTAACAGGATTATCTGCTCCCAAGCCCTGAAGGTCTTTGTGTGAGTATGCTAGGTGCCATAGGAATCTTCAATCCACTTCAACAGAAAACAAGATTCTCCCAGTGATTCCTTTAACAGGATGAAAGAGGACAAGAAAATCCAGAAATCTGAATAGTTTACAGTATTTTATTCAGGGCCTCTGTGTAAATTGGTACACGTTTTCTTAACTGGTGTTTTCTGGGGTATCAGCGAGTGAATCTTTCTCAGGCCCTGAACAAGGCCACTAAATCAAATAAAACACTGAAATACTGTTCTTATTCTTATCTATTAGCAATACTGCATGATTAGTAACACTGCATAAAACCTGAAAAGAGCATTTTGGAGTTCCTACTCATTTCTGGTTTCTTAGTAAAATGAGTCCTCATTTTAAGAGACTAATTGGGAGAAGGGGTGCCCTGAATCAAAGAGCAGAAATTTATATCATTTGTCTGATGCTGGTTGCAAAGAATAGCTATTCGCATAATGGTATGATGCAAAAGAAAGCAGAAAATACGTCCCCATCTCTGAAGCCTTTTATAATACAATAACTTTTTATTGAAATATTGAAAATGCACCGTTGGAATCGGACCCATAGTTATCTATACAACTGTAACACCTGGAGACTGTCTATACTGCTTTTATACCAAGTAACAATTACAACTGCATAGCTGTATATTTGAAATTGCTAAGGCAAATTAGAATAAAACAGCATGCACTTAGAAAAAGAGGAAGGGCTTATGCTGAGCCCTTTAATCATTCTACTGGAACTTTCAAGAGTGCTGAAAGCGTGCTAGATGAAAAATAATTCTATTGCACAATTTTGGAAAAGCATTTCTACCCAATCCTCCTCCTTCTCATCCTCATTATTGTCTTCAAGGCTTTATATCCTTTTCCACCATCCAAATATTCAAAATATTAAATAGATACATAGATCCTTTTATGCAATTTCCACAGGTACTATATAAAATTAATTGTAACAATAAAAGAGACTATAGCTCAGGGTTGAAAGGAGGGGTCTTTGGTGCTCTCTGAACTTGGTTATTTTCTTGCAGATAGTTCATTACTCAAACTAGGTAACATTATCAGTGCAAAACAACAACAACCAAGGTCAGAGAGAAGCAAAGACCCATCAAAATTAATTGTGCATTAGCTTTTTTTCTGGGGTTGTTTTCATGGTTTTTTTTAAAAAAAATTAAAATCTTCATTCATTTGCATGAGACATGAAAACATTTGCATTATATGTGCTATCTCCTTACTGCTGTGCCTCATAATTCTTAGTCATGCATGGTGGGTAGCTCTTTGTACTCTTGAAAACACTTCTGAAAATCAAATTCTTCACAAGATCTCATCTGCCTGGAGTCATCTATGTGTGAGTTGGCCAGCTATGTAAATTTGTTTGATAAATAAATAAATAAAATGAAATAAACAAACATATAATTCCATCCTCCATACTGCTTACCAACTCAGGTGAAATTACAAGTCTATGCAAATAACCTTTCCACATTCAACCTTTTCTCATCTGATCTTTATTAGTTCTTTGCCTGTTACCTACCTTTAGACAACTTAGCTTCTACCTTGTATTTTGACTCATGCAGTAATGTAGAAAGGCAAAAAAGACAGCCCATCAACAGCTTTTCTGTGACTCCCCAAAAGTGGGTAGAGCTAAATATTTTGGGCACTTTTGGTTTGGAAAAGAAAAGTTTAAGGGGCAAAATGGATACAAAATCTTAATCTTTTCACCAATCAAATCTCTGATTCCTGCCCCCCCCTAACCATCACTTTGGGGATTCAGTCCATGAAGTGCCTGGTGTGGCCCCCAAGTTATAGATATACATTCTTCCTATGAGTTATTTTGTTAGCTACTTGGGATCACTACATTTCATGGAAGGCAAGTTTGCAACCCAAGCAACCCTGATACACAGGGACATAAGAATTTTATTATTTTCCAGGGCTTGTTTCTTCCAGCGATGGGGCATCTTAATATTATTAAAGATTATGCCCATTTGAAAGCTACCATTATAAATTTGATGAATGCCCAGCCTTCCAATTGCCTCAGTTTTTTACAACAGTAGTTGAGAAGTGTTCTCTAGCAAAATAAGAGGGACTGCATAATTATTGTCCTTCCAGTTAAAGAACACCTGCATTGAAGGTATTTTTTGAGCAGTATTCATCAGGAGGATATGTAAAAATGCCTAGAGATCAGCTTTTTATTAGCATTAGGTCTTCCTGGCCCCTACCTTCAAAGTTAGATGTAAAGAAAGGACTGAAAGCAAAATGCTGGCAATTTAACCGATGGATATTGCCTCTCCCATCCCTGTCAGCTTTTCTAAGCTCCACAAGGCTACAAAATTACAGTGCGGGAAAACAGATTTAGGTCAGCAACCCTGAATATAAAGTGCTCACAATATTGGCAACAGTAAGAAACCAATTGCCTGTGAATTCTTGGTGAACCTAAAGCAATTAGATTTACAAAAAGGGGAAACGGTTAGAAATAAGTTCTCTGTAAAAAGGCAAACTCCAAATAGTATTCCCATTATTTCTGTATGTCCAAAGCTAAAGAATGCTATCACAAACATTTCACATCCATGGAAAGAAATGGAAGCTACTTTCATCAAGGTGACCGGAGGGAAAGAGAGAGGAGAAAGCCGACGTAAAACTCTGGTTTGGGAACACAGCCAACACAATGGCTTTTAGAAAACTTGGGAAAAGAAAACTAAAGGGGAAATTTCAAACTGTGGTTCCCCTCAAATTGAGACATCAGTAAGACCAGATATGTTTTTGTAAAAGAGGGATATCTCTGCTTTATGCTCTTACCCGATATGCTAAGTGGCTATTTACATTAACTCCAGACTAAAAGGTCATATTGAAGCAAATGGAATATATGCATGTAGGCCACATAAAAAGCGGGGGGGGGGGGAAATGTAACCGTTGTTATTTGCTGTCTCTCTAGGGCAGTGTTTCCCAAACTTGACAATTTTAAAGCATGAGGACTTCAACTCCCAGAATTCCACAACCAGCAATGCTGGCTGTGGAATTCTGGGAGTTGAAGTCCTCATGCCTTAAAATTGTCAAGTTTGGGAAACACTGTTCTAGGGAAATCTTTATTTCTGCTAATACTTGTTCGTTGAGCCTTTCTATCAAATGACAGCTTTTTTTAAAAAAAGGAAAGAAAACACTCTAATGCAGGTTGCCTGGAAAGTTACTAGCATTATCCATTTTTGAGCAGCTGTTGCTAAAACCACAGGGTTGCCAGCTCCTAATTAGATCCAGCTGCCCCTTCTGAGAGCTCATTCGTGATGGGAGCAGGGCTACTGAGTGGTTGATGATGGGTCTTTCGCCTGACTTTTAGACAGACAGTGTAATTAACTTTGCTGCCCCTCTTAGCGCAACTCTCTAGCAGAGCTGAAAAGGTGCTCAAATGCCTACAAACTATTATATATGCACTGGAAATGAAATTATTCATCCTGAAAACTCAGGAAAAAGGGGATTGGCAGATCACATGGAGAAGACAAGAAAAGGTGAGCAGGCTAGTTAATTTCTTCTGCTCTGCAGGCAAACCCACTGATGTTTATCTTTGGCTGGACACAGGTGGAAAGTAGCTATATATGCAACCTGTTTCATGTCACCTTGATCTTAGGAATTCCTCGCAAAAAGAAAGCTTTCCCTAGACTTTGTGCAAGCATGAAGGACTATCTGGTGTTTCCTGGACCCACTCAAAATATGACTTCCCTATTTTTTTTGTTGTAAAGCTATTCTGGGAGGGTGTTTCTAAAAGCAAGCAGATGGATCAATATCAACATGATTAGCTTTTCAGATGAAAGGATAAGTGGGACAATTTATGGACAACAAAAACTCATCAACACTGAACTACAGCCCATTCAATCCTAGGCCAGGCTGGTGGGAATTATAGTTGAAACCCAATACATTTGGAAGGTGCCAGGCTATTTCACAGGATATGAAAAGGTTTTATTCCCTACACACATGTACAACCATCATACGGGTGCCTGGCTGAGGAATTCTGGGAATTGAAGTCCACAACTCATAAAAGGACCAAGTTTGAAGACCCCTGAACTAGATATTCATTCATGAATTTTGAATAATATTGTTTTCTATGAGGGAGAAGCTTAGATAAAGTCCAGAGAATTTCATTAACATCCATTTTCTGTTAATCTGCATCTCAACTCAACTTTATGGCTTAGTGAACATAAATATGATTATGTAGGCTGGATGGACAGGCTATTCTGACTTGTAAGAAGGCAGAGCCTTGAAGGCAGTCCTTGACTTAGAACTATTCATTTAGTGACTGTTCAAAATTACAGTGGTACTAAAAATAAGTGACTTATGACCATTTTTCACACTTATGTTTATTGCAGCATTCCCAGGGCCACGTGACCAAAATTCGGATGCTTGGCATTTCATGTTTATTTATGACAGATGAAATGTCCCGAGGTCATGTGATTGACTTTTGCGACCCTCTAATAAAGCCAAGTCAATGGGGAAATCAGATTCACTTAAAACTGTGTTGCTGACTTAACAACAGCAGTGATTCACTTAACAATTGTGGCAAGAAAGGTCATACAATAGGGGTAAAGCTCAATTAACAATTGTCTTGCTTAGAAATGGAAATTTCGGGCTCAACTGTAGTCATAGGTTGAGGACCATCTGTATACCTTAATGGGAAACAGGACAGTTCTGTTTCTGTAAATTCATCTCACTAGCACCTTCCCCTTAGGCTGTTGTTATGCATAGGTCCTCGTTTCTGCGCACCTCTTCAGTACAGCTATTTCACCTGAAGTTTAGAATTTCCGCTAGTCCCCTGGTTCATCTTTTGCCACCTTTGCTTTTTCCCATTTCCCCAATCATCTGTCCACCCCAATCACCGACGAAGAATGCATTTATTTCTGCTTGGACCCCACTTCTCCTCGCTGGCAAAGTAAACAATCTCTTGCGTTGCAGGCATTAAGAATGCCTTCGTTCTCAACTGCTTATTCTTGAGAGCATTTACTGTTGTCACATCCACTTGGTAGTTTGCAGTTCTCTTGCTCATCTATCCATCGCTCAGCAATAATAGCTCTAAAGTTCACGGACTCCAGGGCAGTTTGTCAAGATGTATGGATTAATGTCTTGACACATCTGTTCAGGAAGCAGACAATGATTTTTCAATCTGCACTTTACAGTTTTCATTCCCTCTGCTTTTTTTTTTTAAAGTGGACCCCAGAAAGAGGAGATATAGTACATTTGTGTGTATTGGTACATCAAGGGAGAAGGAATGTTCCGGAAGTGCTCTTCTGCTAAGAATTTTATATCAGGGTTCAGAGCCATAGATATCATGATCATAATTCCTAAAAAAACACCAGACATTCAACCTTGAAAGTTTTTCCCATGTGCATTGACATAAAGCTAAAGGTTTCCTTTGTCCATTCTAGGGGGTGGTGTTCATCTCTGTTTCTTAGATGAGGCACCCAGCATTGTCCAAAGATATTTCCGTGGTTACTTGGCCAGCATTACTATATGCTGAGGTGCACAGAACACTGTTACCTTCCCACAAAAGTGGTATCTGTTTATCTACTTGCATTTTCATACTTTCAAACTAGTAGGTGTGCAGGAGCTGGCGTAGGTATCAGGAACTCACCCTGTCGTATAATACTCAGGTCTCAAACCCGGGCTGTCAGCTTTCTAGCTGAGAAGCTCAGAGTCTTTAACCACTGAGCCACCATGTCCCTGCATTTGATATAGTAAAATATCAAACATTCAATGCACAAAATCTTTACCTGTTCTATCATCTTTGCAAGCCAATGTTCTGTCTCAAAGAGGATGGCCTAAAAAATATCAAACATTCAATGAATAAAATCTTTACCTGTTCTATCATCTTTGCAAGCCAATGTTCTGTCTCAAAAAGGATGGCCTAAAAATAATGTGTTTACAGTCAAAGAGATTAGGGTTGAACCAGGAGAGTTAAATCACTACCCACTTAGGAAATTTATAAGATAATCTTAGGCCAGTAACAATTTCTCTATCTAACTTGCATCACAAACTTATTATTAGGTTAAACTTGGGTAAGTGCATGGATAATCAGGAGCCCTGGTGGCGCAGTGGCTAGAGTACAGTATTGCAGGCTAACTCTGCCCACTGCCAGCAGTTCAATCTTGATCAAGATTTCCATTCTTCCAAGGTCAGTAAAATGAAGACCCAGATTGTTCGGGGCAATATGCTGATATAGTAAACTGCTCAGAAAGTGCTGCAAAGCACCATGAAGTAGTATATAAGTCTAAGTGCAATTGTTATTGGTATATCTTCTTTAAAGAATGATGAAATTTAATGTGGTAATAATGACCAGTTCATATCTGTCATGAATCTCGTTTAATGCTGCATTTTTAAGTATCACACAGATAGAAAGTTAGCTATTCATCAAAATATACATTACTTGTCCGCACACATTACTGAATATAATCATAAAAATAAGACATCTATTATACTAGGGAAGTACTATTTACCATGGATTTGTCAATAATATGTGCACATTTGTAGAAACATACTCAAAAATACATAGGAATACTTTAAATATATATATTCTGTTCCAGGAATGGAAGAAAGCCCTATTAAGAAATGGAAAACTGTAAAAGTAAAAGAATCCTAAAGCCTAGCTTTAACTAGAAATAAGATCGACATACAAATTCTTGTCAAAGTTCAGAATCGTTTCCATAACACTCTAATCATTTTGCTTCTGGAAAAAACAGAGATTCTGCCAGACATTCATTACACATGAATAGCCCCACACCTTAGCAAATCTCTTGCTCCCCACATTCAGGAATAAATTGACATTCTTACCCAGTTGCTAGCATCACTGAACTTTTTTTTTTAAAAAAAGGTCATTATAATCATAAGGAACCTAACACAGGTATCTCCTAGTGATTGTCTCTTTCAAAAGAGACAATTTTGGAAGAAAAATTGAGAAGCGAAACCTATACTGGGGTTAGTGAGGGTAAAGTTGAAAACATAAACTCTTCTATCTTTGTTGTCATATGAAAAAGCAATCCCCTGTACTACAATAACATGAAGATACCTCTCCATTCAGCAATGATTCAGGTCAGAAGTGTCAAAATATGTTGGAATGCCTCATGGAGAATTTAAGCTGCCTGAAAGTTTGAAAGAAAAAATACAATGATGGAAATATGATCTTCCTGCTAAGGACTTTGATTATGAGCCAATTATTATTGTGGATGAGATGTGGACTCATTAATTAGAAAATAAAAGTAGGGGCTTCTGGAAATCGCTTTTGTTTTCACATGCATAATATTGTTAACTACAACTAAAAGACCATCAAACACTACTACAGAAAAGAGCTGAAGCTTATATTTATTATTTAAAGAAATTTAAAAACTATTTTCTACACTAAGCCTAAAGTAGTTTTTGTAAGCATAGACTAGTTGTAAGTAACAGCTAATCTGTTTTTATAAGTCTTATATCTTGAAAGGAAAGCCAGAAAGTTGAATAGACAAATTAAGTTTGCTTAATATGATGTGAATCTGGCAGCTTTTGCAAATCCAATTCCATAGTCATTTCTGGAACCTTATACGGAAAACCTTATGCCCAATAGCTGAAATATTTAGATCAATGGTGACTGAATGGACACATAGGACAAGTTGCTAAATGGCAGCTCTTTTTCAGGAACGTGCAAGGGGATGGAGCAAGTCAAGATGGGAGGTCATGACCATGTGATTAAGGTCCCACCCCTTTGTTCATGCATCACATGAGCTCTGATCATGTAATCATAACCACAGACTGAACTCTGCACCCCTTGCAGACACCCTTAATCTTTATTTAATTATTAGGTCATATTGATCAACTAACCGAACAACCATTATTAACACTCATTTTGAAGCTAAAATCTACATGGAGAAATTCTGATCTTTTCCTTTATTCTGAATAGTCAAATTAAAAACATATAATTGTTTGAAGAATGACATATTTATTATTAAAATATGTTTAATGCAAACAAAAGCTGGATTATAGTTGTATAGTTTTTTTAATAGTTTTTTGTTTTTAGAAAGTCAGAACTTAACATAGGCTAAACATTTAATTTCTGTTTCTAATGAAGCTTGTGGTCAGGTCTTCCTAACAGTTTGCTTTCAAACTGTTTGCTTTCAAACCTTTTTGTATTATGGCTGTTAGGAAAAGTAAACCATGTATGATGAAATGCAAAATTGTAAAAGGACCTGTATTGCTGACCACTGTTCCATAAAACCCAATTTGAAAGATCATAACCATGATAACACCTCACAACCAGGAAACATCTGCAGGTTTACAAAATAAATTGTAAATATCTTATAGCTTTCCAATTGCAAAAGAATTGCTCTTTATCACAAATTGTTGATATCCCTGAGCTGTCAATAGAGCTACAGCATAATGCATTAATAATATGTCTTCTTTTCAGAAAGCCAGTTTTCTTCCAATATGTTGGCGTGGAAACTAACAAGCAAAAGACTACTTAGGAGACAGAGACCTAGAGACAGACAGAGACATACACACATTGATTTATAGAGCAGCACATCTCCTGGCAGTGACTTTGTGCAGAGTACAAAGATTAAAGCCTTCACAAGAACATGTAACTTACGACATCCTGGTTAAAACAACAACACCACAACCCCCAAAGCCACATCATTAGCATTGTTCACTTATTCTCCTGGCTCCAATGCCTAGAGTCACAGTTAGAGCTATCCAGATTTTTTTTGAGGGAGGGGAATGTTTTTCCACTGAAATGCACAGCCACATAGAAGGCATTGTTTGATGGAAGAGACCTGAGCATGCACTTGGTCCTACCAATAACATGACCCTCTGTCACATAGGACTTTACAGGGGTAACCAGTCACTTGAATCAGACATGGAAGTCTACTAAGAACCAGTACAAATATTAGAACTACACTTAAAAACAGAACCATGAAATGATCAGTTCTTTTCTTCCATGCATCTCAAAACCTACAATATAAAGTATCCAGTTTGTGTTGGGTTTAGCATTGTGCCAACTAGCCCATCATGGCTTAACAAAACAAAATGAAAACAAAAACAAAACCGACTTAGCATTCCTTGTGAACCAGGTCATGCTATTAAAAAAAGCTAAATAGCTAGATGGTAAAAATGTGTTGGCCAATTGAGGAGATTCTGCTATCCAAGAGATAATTCCAATTCATCTATTTTTATAATTGATTAATTGAAAAATTTAAGCCACGCAATAGTCAAAGCTTTTGGAATGTTTTATAATAAAATATTATAAAATATACAATCTGAGTAGAAATATATATATAATAAAATACAAAAAAATGCTATATACACCTATACGCATATTATACGTACCCATACCCATATTAGGCAACAGAAGTGATCATTCAAAAACTTATTAAAATGCAAGTAAAAATACACTGAGTTAAAATACATGTAAAAACCAGTTTAAAAGCCTGAGAAAATGATAACTGATTTTCCAAAATTGTATGTTCCAGTTCTTTATTCCATAGATCATATACTATTTAACAGTTACCGCTATTACAGCTCATCATACATTTTGGTTTCTTATCAAATATAAAAATAAGGAACTACAATTAAAACATTCAACTTTTTTTTCTTAGTTGTAAAAGGGGTATATTTTTATGACATCTGCAAGAATATCTAAGCAAAAATAATTGTCTTATACCTAAAAACTACACCATAAATAATTACTGTGAATTCAGTTTATTTTTGTTCCTTTTATATTCTGCTTTTCCTCCACGTGCTCAAAGTAGCTTAAATCATATCTTGCTTCATTTTATCCCCATAACCTTTGTGAGGTAGCTTGGGCTTGCAAACCTAAAACACAATGTAATACATTTCATATGTAGGTAAATCAATATCGACAGGAATTAAGCTAATAGCTGTCCCTTGAGGAAACAAGCTGAGGATTCTGGGAGTTGCAAACTCACACATCTGAAGAACATTAGGTTGGGGAAGTCTGTTCTGAACTTTCAGCCATTTATCCACTTGTCACTCTCTCAATAACAAGTGTAGTGGCACGTAACAGAAGCTAATGACTGAATTCCGTGCAGGTCCTCAAGTGCACAGATCACTATGGTAAAACACCTCTCAAAGGCACAAGCCTACAAATGGTAGACTAAATAGCACTGCTTTCAATGGCATCTCATCAACCCTCTAATCAACTCCCCATGGAGCTTGTTTCTGATTCCCAAACCTGCCCTTATTCCTGCCTATACCGGTATTACAGCACCGCCATTTAACCCTTCTCAAAATGCTGAATGCTTTGGAGACCCTAGGAAACACCTTTACACTCAAGGTGTTTTTAATGAAATTGCTGTACTCATGACTGAAGTTTCCAAACTGCTGAGTTTTTTTCCTACCTCTGAATTTTCTGCTGAAATGAACACACTGCACTCATCACTAGAACCCCAATTTCATACAGCGCCTCCAACTTGCTGATATGTATTTGCTATTCTACTAATTATTCGTTGCAGGAAGATTTCAATCAAACTTTTTGTTTACCATGCCATATTACAATTTAGTCTTTAAATTATACAAAAATCATTCAAAAGTCAAATGTGCAACAGCATCAATTTGCACTAGAGAACAGCTTATCATAAAGTGAATAATGTCAGACATTTTGGTTGCCCACCATTTAGTTCCAGGACATCAGGCTGACCACTTATCTGTCAGTCTCATTACTTCGTTCCAGATGATTTTTTAAAAGTTATTCTTTATCTTATATCAGATTATTCTGTTTAGTTAAAAGGGGTGATAAACTAGACTAAGAGATATCTCATTTAATCTGACATAACTAGTTTATATAGATCCTCTAATAAAAGATCAAATCAAATCAAGCTTTTAGTTTTTTCAATTGGCACTTGAGATATTCTTTCCATAATTTTTCCTTGGTCCCTAATGATTACTGAAGTTTCATGGGAAAATGTCAAAATTGTTTACAAGGATGCTAATATTGAGCCTTGTTTATTAGAGCAGTGAAACACTTTTTGCTATGTGTTATGCTTCCAGTGTGAACTTCAGTGAAATGTCCTATTTTGAGTGCAAAACTACTCTTTCAAGTACAAAATGGGCTGTTTGTGGATCTTGGAAGCATTTTATGCTTGAGATGTTTTGAAAAAAAAAAAACCTGTTTTGTGTATCCTTATGTTTTGTGCCTTTAACTTTGCCTGTGGTAAGTCAAGACCAGGATCATGCTGCAGTTTTACCCTTATTTCCCCTAACCTCCATGCATTCAGTTAGAGATCTGAAAAAGAGTGGCCCTTGCATTTCCTGACTCAAATATAGCTCTCATGGCAATTTAAAATCTTAATAAAGCAGAGATCTAGATGTCATGGATTGTTATACATGTATTCATGCAAGTAAAACGTCTGGGTAAATGCATGGCAGAAAATCAATCTAGAATACATCACATATAGAGAGATGCTTGGATAGTGAGATGAGCAATGTCTAAGTTTGACACATAAAATAAATATTTTTTCTCTAGTCTTCCACATATTTGCATAACTTCAAGTTTATTTATTCATGTTTCGCTGCCAATCCAATCAAAAGATTCTGAAAGGCTTACAAATCCTGTTAGAGTATGTGAGGTGAAGCAATACAAGGAACAGCCAAACTAATCAGAAAAAGTACAAAATAATCCTATCAGCCAGTAGTGCTTGACTAGGAACAGCACTATCATCTGGTCAATGGTCTTCCTTCTCAAGATCCACAGTCCCATAACTTGATTCATAACATTTATAGAAAGAATTATTCACTCATTTCACTATGAAGCACAAAATTTCCTAGGATGATGTCCCTTTTTATAAAGCTATTTATAAAGTTAATTCTGTATATTTGTAAGAAAGCACTGGCTTTCATTGAAGCAAGTATGTACCAAGCATCAAGTGGGATTGAAGGGAAGACAGACAGCAAATAAGCAACTGTTATTAATGCTAGTTCTTAGCACCCGAGGAAATCCTTCATGTCCCATTTAAAGCTGCATGTTTGCATAACCTACCTCTTCAAGAGTACAGATAATCCTCAATTTATGACCTTTTTTGCCATGGTTGTTAAATGAATGGTTAAAAAGTCAAGGACTTTTTTGCATATCGCACACCAACAGATTCAGAATTCCCCATTTATGCAAATTTAGTCAGAGCAAAAGTTGCATTTACAATACAAAGCCATACAGTTTTTATCCTGGACTTTCCCTTTTCAACACACACTTTTGTAAACGTATATTTATATTTATGAATCAAGCCTGTAGATGAAGCATTTTGTCAACATTCCTCCTGTTTCATTCAGTCATTTAAAAATAGTGTGATAATATACAGTTTCTTCTAGATCAGGGATTCCCAACCGGGGCTGCGAGAAGATATTCCAGGGGGTGCGAAAACTTGGGTTTTCAAAATTATAGTGTATATGCATAATTTCTTGCTGTTATTTTGAACTTTTTAAGGGGTGCGAGAATATATCAGAAGCGTTCTAGGGGTACAGGGAATACTTTGGGATAAGTATACATATAAAAAAGCTGAGGAAGTGAGGAACATATTTTAAAACAAATATTCACCTATTTTGTTTAATCAGTGTTAAGGGCTACATCCAGCAGAAATTAAACAGCATGACTTTTTCTAGGACTTTTTATTTTGAAACACATGAATCAGTTTCTGTAAAGCAACAGGTTTCAAGTTTTCGATCTCCTTTCGTACTGATTTATTCATGATTCTCCATCATTCAAATGAGCAACCAGAATTGACTGCTAGGTCTCTGCAGGAACACTTGACAGCTTTCTAACTCACAAAAGTGAATAAGGGCAAATTTAAACATAAAACAAAATTTCATGGACTCAGAAGATAAGTCTAAGTTAGTACTTGAATAGGAGACCCCAAAGAAATATCCGGAAATTAGGTTATTTTCAGAATCAAAAAAAAATCTCAGAAGGCAGTGATGGAATATCATTTTTGTACTGTTACTATATTAAAAAGAAAGTCCTGTATGGACATACCTATGGAATTATCAAGAGTCCAGCTCAAGCCAAAGAAGTCTTTATGTCAAGCACAGAAAATCAGGAGTCCAGGCAGTTCAAATGAAAATATAGGTTTATTGCAAGCTGAAGCTTTCTATAAGAATCTGAACTCCTAAAGATTAAAGCAAATTGGCGGTAGGTAAGAATCAATGGAATTCAAGGTGGGCTGAACTTAGATCTCTTGTGAGCTCAAAGAGACTCAAGACTGATAATGCGTTGACCCCTTCCTTAGACCAGTCTGGTCACTTCCTACACTTTATCTTCCATGCTGGTTAATGAACTTTCAGTAGTGAACTAGTGAAATAGGACTCTCTCCCTCACTTACTGCTCTTGACTAGATATGAAGCAACTTTAGATATATCTTAAGTCCAATTTACTCAATGCAGCAACTTTAATACAGTTTGTTTGGTTTGGCTTTGTGGTGTGAATTTGGGCCTACATATTTTAACTGCAATCTCTAATCTCTTGTAGCTCTGATGTATATTTGTGCTGACATATGTCATTATCATAGTATACTGATAGAGTAGAGGAAAATTAAAACATTAAAATGATTTCTAATCATATGTTGTTTGGAAATACTTAGAAATAAAGAGAATCCTATCTATGAATTATTATATGCCTGCCTTTACCAAGTTCCTCTTGATGAATTTAAAGTGGTAGTAAAACTCACACTGAGTGACTGGATTTGCTATCTTTGTTCTTGTTTGATTATGTGCCATTGTCAAGTAAAAGCTTGCTTAATGATGGTTCATTGTAAAAATCATAATTGGCTAAATTTACATACATAATCCAAACCATATTAGCATGCTGTGTGGATCTTTTGGTGAGGATTCATGGAGAACTAGACATCTTTTTTTGAACAGGACAGTGTGTATAGTGGAGATCATGGTTTGATGTAGGATCTGGATTGGCAATTCTCTCCAGAGCAAGGCAAGAGCATGAGATAACGTGTGTAGTTTGCACAGCCCCTCTTTGCGAGTACATCTCAGGAACATAAGCTTTTGCGATAGATTTCTGAATTTGAGTGACTGGGAATCAAGGATTCCATCTTAGTTCACAGTTGTAATAGAACTGTTTTTATGCACTAAAAAATTGATTGAGCCTCATCTCTTAGTCTAGGGGTCCCCAACCCCCCCCCCCGTCCGTGGACCAGCACCGGGCCGCAGCATGCCAGTAACCAATCCACACAAACAAGCAAAGCCCCATCAGAGGGATGCAGACAGTACAATGAAACCATACCCTCTCCAGTCCGCGGAAAAACCTGTCTCCATGGAACTGGTCCCTGGTGCCCAAAAGGTTGGGGACCTCTGTCTTAGTCATCTTTGAAATTATTTTTTTTACTGATTTTGAAATATTAAGAGCCTTTCAAACAGCAAGGTTGTATTGCATTCACTGAGTGAGTTTCCTTTTTCTTTGTGAAAGAAATTTAACATACAATTTTAATTTTATAAAAACAGGAGTTTTTTTAATAATTAGCCAAAGGAGCTTCAAAATGATGGCTTTGGAAAGTAAAAACTGGACTTAAGAGTCAAGTTGATTTTGAAATGAGAATTTGCAATTAAGTATAGTAATCTTCCCATGGGAAACTCTGTTGCTTTAGTTTGCTGGAAATATAACACAATAAGAAGGGAATCTGAATGTTGGAAACCAGAGGCAGTTAAAGATTATTTGAAGGAGAAGAACACTCAGATTAGACATGTTAGTACAAAATTAAACAAATTATTTTAACAATGGATGCTTTTATGGAGGTTTGTGACTTATCAATTGAGAAATTAAGTTTAAGAATATCTAACATCATAAATAGATGATGAGAAACACTATTACACAAGTAGAACAATTTATTCTGGAAAAATTAAAATTGATCTGAATGTGGATTTAAATATGACATATATGAATTTAAATATATGAAGCTATAAGAATGTTATGCAAAAGGATGACACACTGAATATATAAATAATAGGTGGCTTGATATTTAAAAAGGACATGCAACTATCAGTTCAGAACAGTGATTTGAAATTTTTAAATTGGATTTACAAAAAAGAAATTTTTAAACTTTGAAGGATTTGCTAGAAGGAGACAAAGAGAAGATCAAAAGAAATCAAAGCTGATGACATTATTTTAAGGGATTAAAAACTGAGATGGGTAAAGTTCAGGGAAAGAACGTACAAAATAAATTTGGCTTATTTGAAGGTTAAAATAGTTATGTAGTTATTTTTGGTAGCCCTTAATGATCTTTTGATGACTAGGAATGAATGACAATGTTTTAAGATGTTATTAATAGTTAAGAAAATAAATATGGAAAGAAAAGTGCATTAAAAATGTAGTGATAATTTACAAAAAAATGTTTCTACTTGTTATAAGGGGGAATTACTGCTTCATTCTTTTTTTCTTTTTCCTGCATTAGTTTTTACTTTTCCAATTCTAAGCTTAATAAAATTATTTGAAAAACAAAACAAAACGTAGTCCCTAGATGTTAGTCAATTTGTTTGTGATACGAAGGCCCTTCCATTTATTTAGCTTTTATTAAAAAAAAATTAAACACAAGCCAATATGTTACCTATGAACTACTACAGATTGCTTCCATATCTTTACTACACTGAAGATGACAAGGTTATTGATGTCCTACCCTGGCTTACATTAGACCTAAAATATTGAGAGAAAAATTTGATCTCAACAATACAATGCTGAGATACAACATAAAAAAGCTACGTCAAATGATCTTGACACTTATTTGGATCACCCAGATGTTAGAATGATTGTTGTTGTTAGTTAGATGGGTGTCTGACCCATCGCAACCCCATGGACAACATTCCTCCAGGCCTTCCTGTCCTCTACCATCTTCTGGAGTCCATTTAAGCTCATGCCTACTGTTGAGTCCTTCGCGAAATGGCAAGACACGAGAAGCAGTTGTAGTTCTCAGGAAACTTCTTTATTCATGTGTTCAGCTTATAGTTAGAAGACGCCGACGACGCCCAAAACTCCTGGCCTCTTATATAGGCCATCCCCGGGTAAATCTGCAACTTTTGGCACGCCAGCACTTGCGCATGCGCACAAGTACTGGCGACAGCCTGTCTGGTCACGGGCAGCTTGCACCTGCCGGAACTGTTTGCAATGCCCCGAGCCTGCTTGCACAGGCTCAGGACATAACACCCCTTCCCCCCGGGCTAAAACTATTCCTTATACCATAATAACACATAACTCATTTCTGTAGTGTAGTGCCATGCTCCCCAATACCAGGTATTCCTGGTCTTCCGTCAGCCTCAATGCTCTATTTTTCTACTAGCTCTGTTTGGCCAAGAGGGTTACAAAATCCTCCAAATACTTAGGAGATTTCCTTGCTCTCTGTGACCTCCTAAGTTCAGGGTGCTTGCCAAGTACCCTCTGATTGAGGGGTGATGCGTGCCTGTCCCCCTTGTTTTGCCTTGGTGATTCCCAAAGGCTGTGCTCCAATGCCTGGCCTGCTTGCTTGCCCACCGGGCTCATCAGGCCAGGGCTTCTTTCACTATGTGACCTGGTTGTCCCGCCTAGCTGTAGGCTCTCTGGCCCTTCTAAGTGACTGTCACTGTTGGGCATTTCTGTAGAACCTCCTAGGTCCGTCCAAGACCTGTCAGGAGGCTGTCTGTCCCCTGAATCCCGTTCTGTGCCCGGGCTTGTGTGGGTTTCAGTACTGTCCCAAAACTCAGTTGTCCCCTGAGTGGAGTCAGAGGTGTTGTAGTCGGGATTTGGTTCCTCGACCACATACCTGTGTGTTTGCCCCCTTCTAGGGACAGGGGTAGTGTCGGGCCAACTCGGAGGAGTGTGTGCCAGCTCTCTTGCGGGGAATGGTTTATTGGGATGCTCCCGGGTATTCTCCCTGACTGGAGTACTGAGTGATGCGGGTGAGTAGTGATTATGCCCCCGGGGTAACTCCCTGGCTGGAGTAGGCGTTGATGCCTGGTATCTAGTTGGGCTCCTTGAATTCCTGTTTGGAGCACTCGCGGAATCTTGAGATGGGCTGATTGTGGCTTCCCCATTGATAATGGGCATCATTCCATGCCCCTCCCTTTGCCCAAAGGGCTCCCCCTCGCCCCCTGGAAAAGACCTAGGAGTCTCATCGGGAAGGTCCCGTCTAGGGCGAAGTTGGTCAATGTGCCGACGCAGGACACGACTGTTGTCCAGGGATACCTCGTAGGATAGAGGACCTGTGACCCTGGATATAGATGTGGGGACCTATGTATGACCAGGCCCGTAATTACGAGTCCAAACCGGGGCACCCACAAGTAGTTGCCTAGGTGCCCTGGGGTGTGAGACAGAAGGAGGCAGTCTGTCCGGATGCAACCGGTCAAGCTTGGTAGTCAGTTTGCGCCCCCAACGAAGTTCAGCTGGGCTTCTCCCTGTAGAAGTGGACGGTGTGGTGCAATAAAAAAGGAGGAAGTCAGCCAACCTGTGATGCCAGTCTCCGTAGGTGAGTTTCTTCAAGGCGTCCTTGGTGATGCGCACCATGCGTTCAGCCATACCGTTGGTGGACGGGTGGAAGGGTGCAGAGGTGGCATGACGAATCATGTTAGCCTGTAAGAAAGCTTGGAATTCGGAGGAAGTGAATTGAGGGCCGTTGTCAGACACAATGACGTCTGGGAGCCCGTGTGCAGCAAAAATCCCCCTCAGTACCTGAATAGTCTTTGCAGCGGTGGTGGATGAGACAGATACAACCTCAAGCCATTTTGAATGGCTGTCAACGAGGACCAAGAAGAATTGACCCTGAAAGGGCCCAGCGTAGTCAATGTGCACCCTAGACCATGGAGATTGTGTTTCCTCCCATCTATGCACAGGAGCTTGAGGCATTTCAGGGCGCGAGCGTTGACAAAGGTGGCAATGCATGCACCTTAGCTTCAATGTCTTTGTCTAGGCCAGGCCACCACAAGTGGCTGCGCGCAAGAGCCTTCATTCGTACAATGCCAGGATGACCCTCGTGGAGGGAACCTAAGACCCTAGTCCTCATTGAGGTGGGAATGACAACTCTGCTTCCCCAAAGCAGACAACCCTGAGAGGTGGACAACTCGTTCCTTTTTGACCAGAAACTCTGAAACTCAGGACTAGGACAGCGCTCAGGCCATCCAGACAAAACCCAAGAAAGGACACGTGAAAGTGTGTGATCTGTGCCCGATTCAGCGGCTACATCCCTGGCATTAAGGGGAGACTCGGGCAAGGCTTGGATAGAGAGAATATTGAGCAGGGTCAGCTTCTATTACCGGCAGGGGTAATCTACTGAGGCCATCAGCATGGCCCATTTCCTCCCCAGGCATGTGAAGCAGGGAAAAATCATATGCAGATAAAAAGATAGACCATCTGAGCATCCTGGGGGAGATGATTTGGGGGGTTTGTTTACGTGTGGTAAACAGTCCCAGCAAAGGCTTATGGTCAGTAAAGACCGTGAAATGCCTACCATATAAAAAATCATGGAATTTTTTAATTCCAGCAACAACAGCTAAGGCCTCCCTGTCTATTTGAGCATAGTTGCGCTCAGCTGAAGACAATGTCCTGGAGTAATATGCAACAGGAACCTGAGTTCCATCAGACCTGAGGTGGCTCAGTACAGCTCCTACCCCATAAGGGGAAGCATCACAAGCGATGCACACAGGAAGGGACTCATTGAAGTGTGCAAGTACACTGTTAGAAGTGAGTAAGGCCTTGACCTCATTGAAACTAGACTCATGTGTTTGTGACCACTGCCACACTGCCTGTTTATCTAATAGCCTGTGAAGAGGCTCAGCTACACTAGCCTTATGTGGAAGAAAGGAATTGTAGAAATTCAGAAGGCCCAGGAAAGCCTGTAGTTCAGCCTTAGACTTTGGCCTGGGGGCTTGCATAATGGCTTTTAGTTTGGATTCAGCAGGGTGAATCCCAGCAGCATCAATTTTGAACCCCAGAAACTCTGTGGAAGGCACCCCAATTTTACATTTGTCCTTCTTGAGTTTGAGTCCCGTTTTCCTGAACCTTAACAGGACAGCCCTTAGCCTTTTAGCTAGAATGTGCGTGGAGTCTCCTGCAATTAAGACATCATCAAAATAGGGGCAAACCCCTGGTATACCCCGTAGTGTGTTTTCCATTATGCTTTGGAAAATCCCAGGAGCGACATTTACTCCAAATTGAAGTCTCTTTACCTTGAAAGCCCCTCTGTGGGTCACAATAGTCTGAGCTATAGCAGCGTCATCATCAACAGGCAGCTGTTGATATGCTTGAGCTAGGTCAAGCTTTGCAAAACCACGCCCCCCCCCCTTGAGGGAGGCCAGAATATGACTGACCACAGGAACAGGATAGGCATGTTGCTGCAATGCCTTAGTCAGAGTGAATTTGTAATCAGCACAGATGCGAATGTCCCCATTTGCCTTGAGAGGCGTGACAATGGGGATCTCCCAGGGACTGGAGTCAACAGGTTCCAGAATTCCTTGTTGGATCAGTTTATCCAACTCAGTGTCAATTTTACTCTTTAAAGCAAAAGGGACCCTTCTTGCTTTAATTCTAATGGGAGTGACAGTGGGGTCTAGCTATAAGGACACAGGAGGTCCTTTGAATGTGCCCAGCTGGGGGCTGAAAACATCTGCAAATTCTTTGCAGACTTCCTGTAGGTCGAGTGTTTGTAGGCTGTTGAGCCCTGTGACGTGTATTCCCAAGGCCTCAAACCAATCGAGTCCTATGAGACTCGTTCGTTCACCCCCTACTACTAATATGTCTAGTGGACCTTCAAAATCCTTATACTGTACGTTAAGGGTGGCCTCCCCCTTAACACACACTCTGGAGTTTTGAAAGTCTGTTAACACAATGTCAGAAGGCCTCAGCTTGGCCTGAGTTCCACTACCGGAACAAATCTTCCTAAACGTTTGCATGGAAATGATTGAAAGGGCAGACCCCGTATCCAGTTCCATAGCTAATGGAACCCCTTGTAGCTTCACCTTAAGTGACAGCTTTTTCTTAATTGGCTTGTGTGTGCCTGTCCTATAGATGCTTCTTCGCGAAGCGCAAAACCCCACCCTATTCTGGCTGGGGACCCTGGTACCTTTCAGGCGCAATTCTTCCTGAGGTTGTACCTTCAGATGGCCCAGGCACACAGCTGCAATGTGTCCTTGTTTTCCGCACGCCCTGCAGATAGCGGAGCAGAACTTGCAGTCGGTTCTCCTGTGGCGACCTCCACAACCGATGCACTTGGGGAGAGCTGAAGAGCTTCCCTTTTGTTTCCCTTCCTTTGTGGGGTGAAGACGGTCGACTTCCTCGTCCGGATCCTCCTCAGAGTTTCTTTGGACTTCTTCCTGGTGCACGGATGCAGCATCTGGACTGTTCCTGATTGGCCGCATATTCTTGACGGCGCCGCCCGCTGCTTCCTCTGCGGTGACCTCTCTCAAGGCATCTTGGAAAGACAAGTCCTCCTTAACAAAAAGTCTCTGTTGTAACTCACGATGCCTTAGCCCGCATACGAATCTGTCCCTCAGTCGTTCTTCGAGGTCCTTGAACTCGCAATGTTTGGCGACTTTCCTTAATGCGGCGATGTACTCCTTGGCCAATTCTCCGGGTCGTTGATCCCTCTGCTCGAAGGTGTGGCGCCACGCGATGACGGACATCTTAGGCTGGAAGTGCTCCTTCAGTAGCTTTTTTAGATCTGCGTAGCTGACAGAGTCTAAAGGAACAGGTGCTGCAAGGTTCTCAGCGATTTCGAATGCGTCTTGACCGCAAACGCACAGCAGGGTGGCAGCCTTCAAACTTTCTTCCCTCACTTGGTTCACTTTGAGTAGTTTTCCACCCTGGCTGCGTAGGACTCCCACCTCTCTGGATGTGAGACGTCGAATTCCGAAAGCCTTCCAATCTTTGCCATTTTTGTATCAGGAAGGGTCTATCAGCCAGCCTACCCCCGAATGCACGCTGGATTGGCGTGTTCCTGCCGCTCAGGACTCACTCGGGTAAGCTTACATCTTTTTGTTGATGTAAGGCAATCCCACCTTCGTTGCCAGTGTTGAGTCCTTCGCGAAATGGCAAGACACGAGAAGCAGTTGTAGTTCTCAGGAAACTTCTTTATTCATGTGTTCAACTTACAATTAGAAGATGCCGACGACGCCCCAAACTCCTGGCCTCTTATATAGGCCATCCCCGGGTAAATCTGTAACTTTTGGCGCGCCAGCACTTGTGCATGCGCACAAGTACTGGCGACAGCCTGTCTGGTCCCGGGTAGCTTGCACCTGCCTGAACCGTTTGCAATGCCCCGAGCCTGCTTGCACAGGCTCAGGACATAACACCTACTGCTTCAGTGACTCCATCCAGCCACCTCATTCTCTGTCGTCCCATTCTTCTATTGCCCTCAATCTTTCCCAGAATTAGGCTCTTCTCCAGTGAGTCCTTCCTTCTCATTAGGTGGCCAAAGTACTTGAGTTTCAACTTCTAAAGAGCAGTCAGGGTTGATCTCCTCTAGGACTGACTGGTTTGATCACCTTGCAGTCCAGGGGACTCGCAGGAGTCTTCTCCAGCACCATAGTTCAAAGGCCTCAATTCTTTTGCGCTTAGCTTTTCTTATGGTCCAACTTTCACAGCCATTTAGAATGATAGAGCTGACTAAATAGATTGGAAAAAAGGACAAGAAACCTCTGATAACTCATTGTTTAATTACTCACTGATGAGCAATGAACTAAAACCACTGTTTCCCAGCGCTAAATGTATTCTTACCAGATGATATTCAGAGTACTGGATTTATAGTTTAGATATGTCTTTAATTCATATTAAATAATATAAATAAAAAACGCTGTGAGCTGCTCTGTGAGTGTTAAATGTAATACATTAAACTTGTACATTAACAGAAGAGCTTTTGATGCCTCTACTAAAGCAAATGTCACAAACTGGATCAAGTTAACCAGCATATTTGCCATCTGAACATTATTGATTTCTTTCAAGTCAGTATAAAGTTATGCAGACACATTATTGATGTCCCAGTTCCATGAGCAACATTACAGAGCTCATTTTTCTTTGGATACAAGAATAACTTTGGAGACTTAGATTATTGTCACAATTTGTATTTTCAAATGCATAAGTAAATAGGAATAGAAGTAAAGAGATTCAGTTAACATGTAGAGTTAAGCTACACTTTAATTTAAATATATAGTTTAAATTTCCTCTTTATTTTCTTCTTAGAGTAGATGCCAAATGGATTAGAATTCCAGTATGGAAGATTTAGGGAGCTTAAGCCTCTCTAGACATAATAGGGCATCTAAGACCACATTTATATTTGTAATCAGCAATGTTTGAATAAGTAAATAACAGATTTTCATATATTTAATAAACCTTTATTTTATAAAGATACAATAACAGTTCTTCAGTAGTATTGGTTGTTTAATTGGTTATGTACCATTATTTAGTATCTTCAACTAAAAAACACAAGAACTAATAAGTGTATATGTGTCTATACACATATAGGTATGTATATCTGTTAAAACGAACACATATATACACACACACATAATCTCATATACATCAATACATCACACATACCAGAAGTATTATATAAAAATTAAAAAAAGAGAGGAAAATAAAATTTGGACACTCCCTTTGGTCCCTATCTAGTTAAGATTATTGGTTTGTTTAGGCTTCCTGCAGCTCACTCTATACAGAAGAAGAATATCTAGTCTTCTGAATAATTGTTGGTCTCCAACTTCTGTCAGCATTTACCAACATAGCTAGTAGTTCCAGAGACATCCAAAAGTTCTTACCAAATTAGGAGGAAGAAGACCACAATCATATTAAATACTTACATATTAAATATTTTGATTAAATGTAAATTAAATTGAGTTTGGTTTTCTTTTTTGAAATGTGGCCAGTGGCATGCTACTCAAAGGATAGTACAACACTTGCACTAAAGAGAGAAACAAAAATCTATATTTACCTTTGGGTGGCAAAATTATTTCGGGTATGGACAATAGATGGCTAGAGGTCTCTCTATTTTTTCCATCAAGGGAATTTTTTTTTTTTTTTTTTTTTATTGAAATTTTTCAAAAGTTTTACAAATAAAAATCCACCCCCCCCTCCCCAACCACCCCACCCCCCCCCCGACTTCCCAGAACTGAATATAGGATTATTTAACAAATATTTTAAAAATAACATTTGCAATTTATAAAATAATTAATAATAATAATAAAAATCACAATAATAATATATATAATAATAATATAGATAACATAAACTTTAAAATGAATAATATATACTAAAAAAGAAAAAAAAAAAATAAAAAGAGAAAAGAGAGAGAGAAAGAAGAAAGAAGAAAGTAGACGAAGAATAAAGCATATATATATATATAAAAAAAAAATATATGAATAATAATACATAAAAAATGTATATATATAAAAAAGAAAAAGAAGAAAGAAAGAAAGAAAAAACAATCATTACAAATTATAAAAAGGCTAAATAATATTTTTCCATATCCAAATTATGTTGTATAAAATTTATCCATTTTTCCCATACCGCAAAAAAATTTTCTTGAGATTGCTCCTTTAAGAAAGCCGAAATCTTTGCCATTTCTGCCAAATACGAAACTTTATGAAACCATTCTTGTAAAGTAGGCAAAGATTCCTTCTTCCAATATTGTCCTATTAACAACCTAGCGGCTGTAATCAAATTTAACATCAATATAACCTCCTTAGCATCACAGTCAATAACAATACCTAGTAAAAATAATTGCGGAGTAAATTTTACCCTCCTTTTAAAAATTCTTTGAATATTCCACCATATCTTAATCCAAAAAGCTTTTATATGCTTACACGTCCACCAAATATGGTAATAGGTAGCATCCAAATATCCACATCTCCAGCATTTCGGCTGTAGATTAGGGTACATAATGGACATTTTCTTTGGGTCAAGGTGCCATCTATAAAACATCTTATAAAAATTCTCTCTTAAATTTTGCGCTTGTGTGAATTTAACATTTCTTATCCAAATAAGTTCCCAAGTATCCATTGAAATCGTTTCACCAATATTCTGTGCCCATTTAATCATACAATCTTTAACTAGTTCAAGTTCTGAATCTAATTCCACTAAAACCCCATAAACTCTCTTAATATGGGTTGGCCTTTGATCTCTTACTTGTTTTAAAAAAATTTCATCTTCTCTAAGCCAGCCCATTTTACAATCCATCTTCCATCTATCCACTATTTGTCTATATTGGAACCATGAATAAGTTAAGTTTTCATGTGTTAATTCTTCCAAAGATTTTAACTGCCAGTCTTGGCCATCCCATCTTAATAACTGTACGTAAGAGACCTTGTCCATATTTACCCCTTTCCTTATACCTTCTATGGCATGCCGAGGTATAGCCCATAATGGTATTTTGAAGTCACTTTTATAATACTTTCTCCACACTCTTAGCAAAGAGTTTCTTATAATATGAGACTTAAAAACCCAATCCACTTTTTTATTAAATATTAAATAGGCATGCCATCCAAAAAATAGGTCCCAGCCTTCCAAATGAAGTATTTCTGTATTTGTTAAATTCACCCAGTCGCTAATCAATGTCAATACTACAGCATCATAATACAATTTCATATTTGGTACCTTGAGTCCACCTCTCTCACGAAAATCTTGCATTATTTTAAGTTTCACCCTTGGTTTTTTCCCTGCCCAAACAAATTTATTAATACCTTTTTGCCATTCATCTAAATTACATTCGTTCTTTAAGATAGGTAACATTTGAAACAAAAAAATAAACTTTGGCAGGACATTCATTTTAATAACTGCAATTCTGCCCATAAGGGATAACTGTAAATTATTCCAGTTTTTTAAATCCTTCTGTACCTCCATCCACAGCTTTTCATAATTATTTTTATACAATTTTACATTAGAAGCAGATAATGTAACCCCCAAATATTTTACCTTATCAACAATTTCAAAGTCTGTTAAGTTAACTAGAGCCTGTTTATCACCATTAGTCATGTTTTTAGCTAATATTTTGGTCTTATTATTATTAATTTTAAAGCCAGAAACACGTCCATATTGTTGAATCAATTGTAATAATTTCACCACCGAAGAAACAGGTTGAGACAAAGTAACAACCAAGTCATCTGCAAAGGCTCTTAATTTATATTCTTTTTTATTAATTTCTATTCCTTTTATTTCTTGAGACTCCCGAATTTTAATCAACAAAATTTCCAGTGTTAAAACAAACAATAACGGAGACAACGGGCATCCCTGTCTTGTTCCTTTTTCTATTACAAAAGCCTCTGACAAACCCCCATTTACAATAATTTGAGCAGTCTGTTTTTGATATATATTGGATAATACTTGTAATATATTTTGTCCAAAATTCATCTCCTTGATTAAACACAGCATAAACTGCCAATTCACTTGATCAAAGGCTTTTTCAGCATCCAAAAATATCAGGCCTGCAGAGACTTGGTTATTCTTTTCTAAATACTCTAATAAATTAATAATTTGTCTAACGTTATTCTTCATATACCTTCCAGTTATAAAACCCGATTGATCCCTATGTATAAACTGCTGCAAGATCCCCATAAGCCTGTTAGCTAAAATTTTTGCAAAAATTTTATAATCCACATTTAAAAGAGATATAGGCCTATAATTTTTAGGCAAAGTAAGATCTTGACTATCTTTTGGAATCAATGATATAAATGCATTACGCCAGGATGGAGGGATCTCTAACCCCTGTAATAAATTATTAAACAGTTCACACAACGGTTGAGTCATCTCTTCTACTAAAGCTTTATAATAAATAGATGTCAACCCATCCGTACCCGGCGCTTTGCCCAATTTCAATTGTTTAATAGCTGTAACAATTTCTTCCTTAGTAATTAAACCGTTAATCTTTTTTTCCTGATCTTCTGTTAATTTAGGAAAGTTAACTTTGCCTAAATAATTATTTATATCTGTAATTTGAATATTAGTACCCTTATATAATTTTTGATAGTATTCTAAAAAAGATTTCTTAATCAATTCTTTCTGATAAACCAATTTACCATTATAATTTATTTTATCTATATTCCTCTGTTTCTGTTTTTTTCTTAACTGATAAGCCAACCATCTCCCTGGTTTATTAGCATTACAAAATGTATTTTGTTTCATAAATAGCAAATTAGTTGCAGCTTGATCAGCCATCAGCATGTTAAATTGTGTTTTTAGCAATTTTAAAGCTCCTTTAACCTTTTCATCTAAGGGATTTGAAATTAAAAGTTTCTCTTTTAATTTAATCTCCTCTTCCAAGTCTTTCCGTTTCTGAGTCTGTTTCTGTCTATGCAAATTATTCATTTTTATCAAAATACCACGCATAAAAGCTTTACTTGCATCCCAGACCATTGACATTGATGTTCCCTTGTTCATATTTAAAGTAAAATATTCCTTTAAACATTCCTTTAATTTATGAACATTTTTTTCTTGTTTAAATAAATTCTCATTCACCCTCCAGGATCTCCTATCTTCCTTCTCTACAAACAGTTCCATCCAAACTGGACTATGATCGGACAATGTCCTAGGAAAAATTTTTACATTCTTCACCCTGTTGTATAAATCTGTTGTGATCAAAAAGAAATCAATTCTTGAGAAAGATTGGTGTCTATCTGAGAAAAACGTAAAATCCTTTTCTTCTTGATTACGTTCACGCCAATAGTCTCTCAATTCCCAATCTTCTTTCATATCAAAAAAGGCTTTAGGTAATTTAGCCTGTTTAAAAAAGGTAGAAGAGCCTTTTTTGTCCATTTGTATATCTAAGACACCATTCCAGTCTCCCATTAAAATCACAGATCTATAGTCCAACAAAGTTATTTTCTGATGTAGTAACCTATAAAATTGCTCCTGTTGCTGGTTTGGTGCATACAACCCCACAATAAGAATTTTCTTGCCATATAAACCAAGTTCAAGCATAACATATCTTCCGTAAGGGTCTGATTCTAACAAGGTAGCGGATAAATTCTGTTTAACATAGATTACCACACCCCCTTTCTTCCCAGGGGCGGGAGATACAAAATGAGATCCCAAGCGAGGATTATTTAAATATTTTTGATCTTTAGCTGTAATATGAGTTTCTTGCAAGCAAATAATATCATTGTTATGTTGTTTCAAATAGTGGTAAATTTTTTTTCTCTTTTGAGGAATGTTTAATCCATTAACATTCCAGGACAGGAGCTTTGCCATCTCCCTTGGCCTTCAGCCTGGAGAAGATCCGCTCAAATTCTGCTGCTGATGAATATGTAGCAGAGCTTTTGGGTCTTGCTCCTCCCACCGGCACTGAAGCAATTTGCTGAGTAGATTCTTCAATTTCTTTTTCTTTTTCTTTTTTCTGTTGTTCTTTTTCTTTACGTTTATGTGCTGCACGGGTCATTCTCTGTTCTTTAACCTCTGGTTGAGACATCCATACCACCTGTCCAGCAGTCATCATCCCTGTACCTTCAGATTTCTGTTCCATCTCTTTGTCACTCAAGACTTTATGCATCATGGGCAAAGGAGAGCCTGCTCCCAGGACCGTTTTATAAAATTCCTTAGCTTTAGCAACTGTATTAAGTCTATAACGTGTCCCCGCATGGCTCAAAACAATGCCCATCGGAATCTCCCATCTAAATGGCATTTGTCTTGCTTTAAGTTCATTTACTAAAAAAGCAAAATCTTTTCTGCTTCTTAAAATTTTAGGTGGAATTTCCTTTAAAATAATAATATCTTGGGCAGCAATCTGAAATCTTTTATTATAAAAAGTTTGTAGAATCTGATTTCGCAAAGACTTCTTAGCAAAATATATCACCACATCTCTAGGCAAATTCCTCTGTTTTGCAATCCAAGAATTAACTCTATAAATTCTTTCCACATCCCCACGTAACTCTTCTTTATCAATATTCAAAATAACAGCCAAGTCATTAATCACCATTTCCATCAAATCTTGAGTTTTATCTTCTTTCAGACCCCTTATTCTCAAAGCATATTCCATCTGTCTATACTGGAACATAAGAATATCATCTTGTGAAGTCTCCACTTTTTTCTCCATATCTTGAAATTTATAATCCAAAAGTTCAACTGTTTCTTCAATTTCCTCTACTCTGGAGTCCAGCTTCACAACCACTGAGGCCATTCCAGATAGAGCTAGAAGTATATCATCCCTCAAAATAGCATTATTCTGTTCTAAAAGCTCCTTCATCTCTTTCTTCATTTCCTCCTTAGTTTCAGATTTATTCTGGTCCAAAAGTTGTTTCATTTCCTCCCTAAACTGTGAGACAGCACTTACCATTATTTCTTTAATGTCTTGTGCTGATGTGCCAGATGGGGGAGGTGAAGGTGGAGTGGATTTAGGTTGCTGCACTGAGGGTATTATTTTAAGTTGTTGTTGCACAGTAGAAGTAGCAGGAGAAGAAGTTACTTTAGAAGCTGCAGTAGCTGGTTGTCGTTTTGAAGCCATTTTAATTTATCTTCCTTTCTTCTTAAAAATACCGATAAAAATAAGTAATCCAAAAAAAAATTAAAAATAAGATAAAATAGAATAAAATAAGATCAATCTAAAAGTCCCCAAGAATAAAAAAGTAAAAAAAGTAAAAAAAAAGCAGTATTAAACAACAATTCAGCCGATCCGTCTTTTAAAGGAAAAAAAACTTTCAAAACGCCATTTTACTTTCACTCTCACTTTTCCGCCCGAAAAAAAAAGAGAAAGCTTAAAAAAATAAAAAAAAATCAGCATATACTAAATAAACTAAATAAACTAAAAAAAAATAAAATGAAGCTAAACTATAAATAAAATCCTTTAAACAGTTCTGTCCGGTTTAAGATTACTCACGGTTTCTTTAAGTACGGAGATGGTAGCGGCGTCTCGCTTTGTTTCCGAAGAAACAAAGACAGCTGAGAGGCGGAGAAGGCAATGAACTCCGAGGGAACCCTCTTTCTACCCCCCTAAAAATAAAAATCCAGGGAGAGTTAAGAGGTTCTACCTCTATTCATGCGATCTCTACCCCTTCCCTTCGCCCGGGAAGGGGATTGCGAGCCGCGGGCCAGCTGGTAAACGCTGTGCTCCGCGGATCTGACACCTTCTCAGGAGGACGGCTACAAAGTAGCCGCCATCTCCACCGCTTTAACCACCGGAAGTCCCATCAAGGGAATTTTGACATAAATGGTTGCACCACAAGATTTTGTATGTCTCTCACTTAGAGGTAACTAACCCTATTAATTTTCAGCAACTTTGGCCGGAGAGAATAATAAGAGTAATAAAAAAATGAGACACTATGTTTGATAGGGAAGCACAATCTAATCTACAGCAATCCAGTTTTAACAATAGTAATACATTCTTTCATAATTCTGGACTAACAAGAAGCAGAAGCACATATTGGAGACATATTTGGTATACAGTACATTCCTCACAACAGAAAATATTGTGAATCTAAACACAAGGAAATAACTGAAATTGAGAGTTCTTCGTTTATTCATTTCAACACAGATGATGACTCCGTGTAGCAGTTGCCATGCAAGATCCTTTAAAAAAACCATAAGGATTTTGCACTTTAAAGTTCACCAAAATTGGATAATGAAGCCATTTTAGAATGATTTAGAAGTTTAAGGACTGCTAAGTTGGCCACATGTTGCCTGTAGCTCAGAGGTGTCAAACTGCTGGCCCGTAGGCCGGATGCATCATAGCAAAACCGCGCCCTCCCCATTGCTGGCAATGGAAAAAAAAGTCATGATACATCGCAACACGTCACATGGCATTGCAAGTTTGACACCCCTGCGTGTAGCTAAACTAAAGGATCAATGGAGTGACATAGCTATCCTTTTGATCAAGCCAATTTCAAAAATAATTCATATTTATCTGCCAACATATTTACTGAAAAAGTAGACAATAAATCTTGCTTATTTATAGATGGTGTCCATCACAAATGAAAGCTATACATCCATAGTGCTGACAACTGTTTATTTTCTAATACATTTCATGGTCTTCCTAATAAGTCATGCTTCTTACCTCTGAACTCTACAGAGCTGTACATTAAGGTAACATGAATAAGGAATGCCTGGAAGTATCACCAGAAAACATCTGGATGAACTGAAGCTTCAAATGTTTACTTTTGCATGCCAGTTTCTGCTCTGTGCAAAGAATCAAATCTATATGATGCCATCAAATAACACGTTTACTAATTCAACTGATTTTTATTGATTAAAAAAATGTAAATGCATTTGTGATATGCCTGGACTCAGGGTAATGCTATTAAACACTAAAATCACACTGTGAAATATCTTACAAGGTTTATGGAAAAATAAGCAGATGGAATTTAAGATATCACAGGGAGATTCGACAAACTCTTGAAATATCAAGTAATAGGACATGGAAAAGGATGCCAAGATCCCCATGGTGTTCTTCATGTGTCTAATAGTATGATCATGGAGAAAAAATAGTATAGATTTTCTTTAGTGTGGAAGAAGAGTGTCAGACAGTTTCATACAACACACTGGGCTGCATATGAAATAGCTTAACATACAATATGAATCCATTTATTGTGGTTTGTAACCCATACCTTATAGCTTTGAATGTTGTATAAATGTAACCAGCTGTGATTTATCACCTTTCTTGCCACAGTTGTTAAGTGAGTCATTGCAGCTGTTAAGTTAGTTACACAGTTGTAAAATGAATCTGGCTTCTCCATTGACTTTGTTTGTCAGGTCGCAAAAGAGGATTACATTACCCCAGGACACTGCAACCATCATAAATATGAATCAGTTGCCAAGCATCTGAATTTTGATCACATGAACATGGTGAGACTGCAACGGTCGTAGTGTGAAAAACGGTCATAAGTCACTTTTTTCAGTGCTGTTGTAACTTTGAATGGTCACTAAATGAACTCCTTGTAAATCAAGAACTACCTGTATGTGACAAACTGATGTGTGAAACTACCAGATTAAATAATGGCCAACAATGTTAATTTTACTCCATCCAATTGCCCAGATTCTACCCCGAATAGGAACTACAGGGTCACAAAAAAGGAGTTTCATGTTAATTTTAGGTCCCAACTCTTAAATCTTACATTCCTGCAGCATAATTCTTTCTATAAACTGAAGCAAGCATATTGAAATGATGCGGACCAACTTAGAATCAAATGAGACTTTTATCTGAACATAATTGTAATCAAGATTTCTTTTGAATACAATGGTCACTGAAGCTGTGCCAATCATGTTTTATGCAGCAGTGTTAGAAAAAGAAAAAGAAACATACAAGCGAAGCCATGGGTCACATTAACAGTAAATCTGAATAAATATCACTGTGCACCAATATTAGATTCCAGTTTTCTAATTCTACTGAGATTTCTCCAGCTCTGTGCATCAGTACAGCCTAATTTAAGATATTTGTGATAAGAGAATTCATTTATTCCGATATGCTTACCAAAAAGAAAAAAAAGAAAAATAATCATAATTGTATTTTCCCCCAGTGGAGCACAAAAGAACTTTGGAGAGGAAAATTTGTTCTGAAAAATTGTTGAATGAGGACTAAGCTGCACAGATTCTCTCCATCACCTTTCAAAAACTCTGGATTGGTTTGGGTTTGAAAACAAAGAAATGGGCAGGAAGAGGAAGAATCTTTAAATATTCAACTTTACTCTGGCCTTGTGCATAGCTTTTTAACAGAAATTTCAGGCATCTTATGTCATGTAAATTCCAAAACACTGTCAGCTTGAAATGTAAATAAACCAGTTGTAACTTGCAACTAACTTATGGAGAAACACATTTTACGAAGAACCACAGGCATGTAAATTAATTTCAGCATAACAGTTGAAAAACCTACTCACTCTTATTACAGAAAAGACATGTTTATATAAAGCAATTCTTTTTTTAAAGAATTGTTCTATTCTATTCTATTCTATTCTATTCTATTCTATTCTATTCTATTGACACTGTTACTAGGGTCACACATTCTACTAAGGTTTCCGCGGTTTAACATTTTTTGTGAACCCAAATAATTGTGGCTTATTCAGGAAAAGTGGCTTAGCAAAGAGGAGGAATCGAGCCATTTTTAAAACCTTCAACAGTTTTTTTCTCCCCAACTTATAAAATAGGATACGGCAAGTCATCGGTTTATGCCCATTTATTTAGTGATTGTTCAAAGTTACAATATTGCTGAAAAAAGTAACTTAGGACCATAGCTACATCCTCACAGTCACATGATCAAAATTTGAGCACTTGGCAATGATCTCGTATTTACAACAGTTGCATGATCACAGGGTCATGGAATCACCATTTTAGAATATTCCCAGCTGGCTTCTGACAAGCAAAGTCAATGGGTTGCTGGATTTGTTTAATGACCACTCGATTCATTGAACAACTGTAGTGATTTGTTTTACAACCCTGGCCAAAAAAAGGCAGTAAAATTGTACATGACTCACTTATTTGTCTTGCTTAACAACAGAAATTCTGGTCATAAGTCGAGAACTACCTCTATTGCCTAGAACAGTGGTGGCGAACCTATGGCATGCGTGCCAGAAGTGGCACTCAGAGCCCTCTCTGTGGGCACGCATGCCATCGCTCCAGCCCTACCTCCCCCCGCAGCCCCCTCCTCACTAGCAGCCCCCCTGGAGGAGAGTCGCCCCCAGGCGCGGCCTGCATGGAACAGCGCAGCCAAGGACATGGCAGCCGGGCAGCAGGGACAAGACTCTGTCTTCGTGGCCTGTCGCACGCAGATGATGCTGCAGGGCACAGGGGGAGGGCATGGCCACCATGGGGCTGCTGGGCCGCCTGGGCGATCTGCTGCGATGGGCCATGGAGGCGGTGGGTGGCCCTGCGTGTGGGTGGGGCTGGAGTGGGGCAGGTGAGGCGGGGCGGGACAGGGGGGCTGGGTGGGTTTTGGGCACTCGGTCTCCAAAAGGTTCGCCATCACTGGCCTAGAAATTTAAATTTGTAATATACTAGCCAAACCTGAGATGAGCAAGATGCAATAAGTGTATCCTTGAAAAACACAAGGGCTGATGCAGGGAGGAAGCAACAGAACCAGAGAGGGGATGGGGGGACTTTAATTCCGTCCACCAATGCACAAAGATTGTGCAACAAGCTCCTATTTACAAGACGAGACTTTTTGTCCTTGAAATAGGCAACCAAAATTCTCACCCCAACTTTATTTTATCATATCTTGGCCAAACTTAAAGTCTCTCGCCACCTTATAAAAACATAATCAGGTAATATAATGATGAAATCCATTTTAAGGTAGAAAACTGTAAAATGTGGTTGACAGATCCTTTTTAAGATTTGTTTCACCATGTAAGCTCTATCACACAGGAAGGACAAAACTGTTGATCTTAAAGATGCTGCACTGCTTACTTGGGAGCAGAGGGTGATAGATAGATGTACACAGTGGTGGGATTCAACCAGTTTACACCAGTTCAGCAGAACCAGTAGCTATTTTTTTGTTGCCCATGCCCAGAACGGACTTCCGGAAGCGGCATCCACACATAGAACCGGTTGTTCACATATTTGAATCCCACCACTGTATGTAGGTGATCCTGCAGGTAATGGAGCCTAAAGTCTGTATGATTTCTTTCCTAAGCACTTTGGATGGAGCTTGGAAAGCAGTTACAGGCAACCTATTTTGGTTTGTCACGCACTAGCAAAACAGCTGTTAAGGCACTTAGCAGCAGAAGGTGACTCACATTTAAATAAGTTTTAATGTTGGTCAATGTTAGACTATCACTTAGACGTGTGAAACCCTAAAAAGACTTCCACATCTCTAAAAGAATTCCAAATGTGTTAATTGCATGCTAAGCGCAATTATCACTTAATAATCGGTATGAAACTGCTAACAACAGTAACCACAGTAAATCACTTATAAAAGCGTTTCTTAGCTCTTTATTCCAATATCCTAATCTTTGCACACACTTGTCTGTAACCCCAATATGCCACATGGAAATCAGTTACTATTAATATCATCATCTTCTCTCTCATGCAAGAACCTCCCTCTGTTCTTAGCCCATATTATAACACACTACAGTATTCACATTATAAACACAGTACTTATACTGCATTCAATCATTCGAACCTCTTGTGACCAGATATTACAATTTCTCTTTGCAGTAGCATGCAGGATTTCCACACTGTGCATCATCCATTCATCACTTTGCATGTAATTCATAGTCACCAATAGTGACTAGTACAAAATACAAAACTGCTTGGTCTTAATATGTAACAGTCGGCTTGGGAGAAGTTGGGGCTAGTACCTTAAGTACCACATCTTGGTATTGCACGACCCTCCCTAACTAGTATAAAAAGAAAGAGACTTGGTGTAGTGTGAATAAGATGTGGTACTAGGAGTGAGGAGACTCAAGTTCAAATCTACTCTCTATGGGTGAGTTTGGGCCTATCATTTACTCTCAGCCTAATCTATCTCACATGATTGCTGTTATGAAGAGATTTCCAGGAAACCTCCCTTGAGCTCCTGGATGAAAAGCAGGATATTTATTTATTTATTATTCATTCATTCATATCCAGCTTTTGTTTTTATAAAAACTCAAGGCAGCAAACGTATTCATTCATTTATTTTAATTAAGACATTTACAGGTAAATGTCCTCAACTTATGACCACAATGGGCAACACAGGGTCATTAAGTAAATCTGGCTTCCCCCATTGACTTTGCTTATCAGAAGCTGGCTGGGAAGATTACACCAATGGTGATCACATGACCCCAGTATGCTGCAACCATTGTAAATGCATGCCAGTTGTAACTTCGAATGGTAATTAAATGAATGGTTGTAAATCATACCAGACTACCTGTATAGGCCAGCACAAGACCTAACAAGATCCTCAGTTGAAATTATAGTAAACCTATCTATAAAGCTCAACTCCCGCGCCTTCCTCATCTGTCCTCAAAATTCCACCTTCAGATTCTGCCTTGTGTCTCATAGTGGAGGGAAGATTACCCCATCCAGACTTATACAAAAATTAGGCTCTGCGAGATTTTCCAGAATAGCATAAGCATTTCAGTCAGGAAATTCTTGATTAATGCTTCTCATCCAAAGGTCTAGAATAAAGTTTAAATTAAAATTTCTACGAATTTTAGACAAGTTAATAGAAAACATTCATTGAGACATCATAGAAAATATACACTAAAAGCTCACTTTTTATGACCCTGTAATCCTTTAATTCCAGGTAGAGTTGGGGCCAGATGCCCTTCCTGACATCTATGTGGAGTTTGCAACAGGTATTTTTTCTTTGCGCCCTTGAGAGGAACATCTGCCACTACCTAGGATTGAACTCTCAACTTTCTGAGTGGAAGGCAAGCATTTTCACCATGAGGCCACCAGGCCACTCAATAAATATATACACTGTGTAAAAAATTCAAGAAGAGGTATTCTTTCAGATACCATGATCCCAAACGTGAAATCTTTTAGGAATAAAAACAGCATCTTGACTTGGGACCAAAAATGAACTAGGAGCCAGTGAAGATGAGAGTGAAGATCAGACAGAGGCATAGAATCAAAATCACGTGAAGCATTAGTACCGCTTTATAAATCCTTAGTAAGACCACACCTGGAATACTGCATCCAGTTTGGGTCACTACATTAGAAAAAAGATGTTGAGACTTTGGAAAAAGGGCAAAGAAGAGCAAGATGACTAAGGGCCCTGGAAACTAAAACATGTGAAGAATGGTTGCAGGAATTGGGTATGGCCAGTCTAGAGAAAAGAAGGACTAGGGGAGACATGATAGCAGTATTCCAGTATTTGAGGGACTGCCACAAAGAAGAGGGTATCAAATTATTCTCCAAAGCACCAGAGGGCAAGTCAAGAATCAATGGATGGAAACTATTCAGGGAGAGAAGCAACCTGGAATTAAGAAGAAACTTCCTAATGGTGAGCATGGCTGGCTCAGGAATTCTGGGAATTGAAGTCCACGAGTCATAAAAGAGCCAAGGTTGCCTATCCCTGGTATAGGGTATGGGTGTTAAACTCACGTGCTACATCACAATATTTTTTGCCTGTGTGGAACCGGGTGGCCATGGCCTGCATGTGATGCATCCAGCCCACCAGCCCCCAGTTTGACACCCCTGTTATAGGGTCTCCTGCTTAAGCAGGGGGTTGGACTAGACTATACAACCTCAAAGGTCCTTTTGACCTCTATTTTGATTAATCACAAAGCACCAGCAATATCAAATTCCAGTCATTTGTCCTGCTGTGATGTTTTGTGTTAACTGAAGTTTCTAAATCATTTTCAAGGCCATGCAACATAATCCAAGATATGGATTATGCAACAAGGCTACCTTGGGGCAAGTTGAAACATAGCTGGCACACTAAGAAGAACCTTGAGTGATAAAGGGCAGCATTACCTTTAATTACTATTCATTACTTATTAAATTTATATGTTGCTCAGGTCAAAGATGTTTTCAGAAACACTCCCAAACTCTGAAACTGATGCTTAAGAGAAGTGAATACTACTCACCTGAACCATTCAGAAATAGCACCTTTAACTTTCTGGACTAAGGTCCAATTTATTGGGCATTCACCCAACCCATTATTGTACCAAGCATTGATTCAGCAATTCTACTGCCTCATCTGGATCCAATAAAAAAGAAAAGTGGAATTGGATGTCATCAGCATTCTGATGACACTTTAAATCTCAAAATGATCTCACTCAGCAGTTTCATCTAGAGGTTGAACAGCTTGGAAATAAAATAGTTTTGCAGCCCTCCTTGGTGTAAACTCCATGAGATCCAACCGAAATGCCCCAGCATCACAAGACCTAAAAATATGCTGCATTTAAGAAAGTCTGGATCTGATCAGATACCACATGCTGAAGCACTTCATCTACTTAGGCCAGTGTTGGCCTATTTTTTTAAAAAAGTATCTTCTGAATATTATTGTTATTGGCAGAAGTATTCTCACTACAACTTCCTGTACTGAATCTGGAATCATTCCCCCTTGTATGAATTTATACCAGTGGTTCTCAACCTGTGAGTCGGGACCCCATTTGGGGTCGAATGACCATTTCACGGGGGTCGCCAAACAAGGCTGTCCGCCATTTTTCCCCCTTTTCTTTCGCCATGCCCCTGGCACCCGGTGATGTATAAGTGGTTGGGGGTCACCACAACATGGGGAACTGTATTATGGGATCATGGCATTAGAAAGGTTGAGAACCACTGATTTATACAGTTCTGAATCCAACTTTCCTACTAGATGTGATAACTGATAAACCATGAGGAGTTGGAATCAAGTGAAATGAAGCAGGTCAATTTCCAAGAAATATGTTGTCCATTGCATCAGACCTAAGAATAAATGGTCAAAGGTGTAGCCTACATTAGTAGACACTTACCCATGACTCAATAAACAGTCTTCACCCTCTTTGTCAAAGAAATGATTTATGAATTGTTAAATCTGATGGTGGCTCTTGCTGATCATAGTTGATCTCAACAGCTAAGCAGACTCAGACCTGGTTAGTATTTGAATGGATGCTTATTAGGGATGTAAGTGAAATTACAATGACTTCCATGTTGTCTCAAAGGCATCTACACGGATAGTGGGTAGAAGTATTTGAATTTAAAGAGGGAAAATAGTTCACATTTATATATGGTCATTAATATCTTAAAGACAACACACAGGTCATTCAATAGCAACACAGCTCCTTGAAAACACATAATTGAGTTAAACAGGTAAATGCACAGATATTTGTCCATGAGATAAGCTGTGATGGTAACCCACAAGATTTTTATCTTTTAGTTTTGAAATTAAAGAAATTAAAATAAGGGCCAAAATCCCCAAGGGAATGTATCAGGCTTTGCTAACTCAAAATGAGATGATTCCCAGATGAAAAAAATTACTAAGTGCTGATAAGTTGCAATGATACATTATGGCTTGGTTGTTTCCAAGCCAGAGGGTAGTTAGTTAGGTTTTAGCTTAGACAAGAAGGATGCATATATCCTTCTGCACCCAGGGCTGATTTTCAACAATGCAAGTTGAGTGCTTATTTCCACCCTTAAAAAAAGTGATCCAAAAGCTTGAGATTCCTGTTTCTACCTTTAAAAAAAGAAAAAGAAAACCATTCCATCATCACACTTCCAAGTGACATCATGGAAAGTTGCATATTAGATTAATATGGGAACCAAGCAATGATATGCTCATCAAATTATAAGTAAAAAGATTAACATTGAATGAAACCAATTTATGACTCATAAATTGAACCCATGAACCTGAGATTTCAGAGAATAATTTATCTTTTCCTCCCTCCCTCAGAAATTGCACCAATGAGTCTCACTGTTTAACAATCCTCACAGACGCATGCATATAAAACAGTTATCAAGAAAATAAATCCAATTAAACTTTTTCCTATATGACTGAACTATAGGCTAAAGTCCAAACCACACAATTTTATTCAGAAATAACATAACATGCAAGCATTTTGCACAACCTCACACTTTGACTCTTAATTATTGTGGCACAATTGCAGCTTGGTTCAGACTGCTTTCTTGAGGCAAGCTCAGGCTCAGGCCATTGTTTTCATACATTTAAAAAGGATTCTGAAATAACCACAAGGACAACTCCATTATTTCGTATTGAATCCACTGTAGACAGAAAGATCTTCAAGCTACAAACTAGGAATCTACTATGGAATTCTGATTGATAAAAATCAGGATTCACAAACTATGGTTTGAAATAGGTTTGAATATTATGATTGAAAGACACAACACTAGTCTATAGTAACAACAAATCACAGAGGATTTCTCCATAAGATAAAGAAGGGAAGAGAAGATTACTGGGCTGTAGAACAGAACATATCTGAAAACAATCTGAGGCTCTACAAATGTGAGAATCACAATAAAGATATATATCTCAGACTAAACCATGGAAGTGTGGTAGTGTGCTTTGCCTGAAGAATTTAATATTCAGAAGTCTCTGCTTTTGAAGAGTTCCTCTCCATACTACAAATCAACTAGAGAAGTGGAGAAAAACCTATTTTACCATAAATAAAATATAAATACTGCAAATATTTTATACATTTGCTGACACTTAAAACACTTCTACCCCTCCAATGTCTTTCTAACATCAGCAAGGAATACAAGTACTGATGTTGCAATAAGCATATGGAAATAAGATACTCATAACTCCATAGAGACCAACAGTGGAATCCTATCTATACCATACTATTTTTTCAGAACTAAGCTGCACTGAATTCAGAAGAATTAATGCCCAGCAAAATTGTCTAAACGTGAAGCCTGAGCAAAACTATGCACATGATGGAGCTACTGGAATAAAATATCTTCTGAATGAAAACTCTATCCCCATTTCAAAAGAAGGAAAAAATACATATGCATATACAGTGCATCATTTTGTGATGTGTGATGTGATTTAGTATTTTTTCATCATATATAAGTGTATACTTATTCCTATGCTCTACAAGGAATATCCTTGTAGAGCATAGGAATAAGTATACACTATAACCACACAAAAGCAAAACAAAAGTTGCATCTTGTCTAAGGTTTTCAGTGTTTATGCAATCAATGAAAGTACTTGCATTTAGAATCAGGATGGAGTTGGTCCCAACATTCAATCCCAACATCTGCAATTAAGAGGAACTTCAAAACAACCTAAAGAATTTCTGCCTGCATTCATACAAAATACTTATGGGGCTTACCTACTGAACCCCAAATTGGGTTTGCAAAAGTTAAGCACACTAAACTGCCGCTCAAAGCAAGCTTAGCATGGCATCTGAATATACTTGCATGATCTTTACCCAACCAGATGAAACATATTGTGTGAATACATCTAATATTGGCTACTCCCACTGCCCCAGTGACCTCCCTAATATGCCAAGTTCATTGCATCAACCCACCCATCTCACGTGTTTTCAATACAACAAACACACCATAATATAAAACATAAGCAAGAACAAAGTTAAACACAGAATTCAAAAGATTTAAAACTTGAAAAGGAAGAAACTCAGGATACCAACCAGCCCCTTGGTTGTCTAACCTAACACTCTTCAACCCCTATGCCAATTGGCAGAGCAAGGTCTTCACACTCTCTCTGAAGGCCAGAAAAATGGGGGTCCACCCACTTCTGGGGTAAAGGGTTCCAAAGGGGACACAGAATAAAAGGCTGTCAGGGTCACGCCAGTCGAAATTCTTTAACCTATGGGATCCACCACATTCCCTCCCAAATATTGGTGTGGATAGAGGTAATATTGGTTAGTTCTGCTTTTCTAACCAGGTGGCCACCCTAATAGCCAGATTACAATTCCCATTTTCCCAAACTGTCGATGTGTGAGAGTTGTCACACCAAAAAAGAAAAGAAGCTGTGCAGGGACGGAATGAGAACGGGAACGCAACACGCTCCGCGCACGCAATATTTGCAAGATTTCCAAAAGAGGATTTCAGGCAAACTAGCTGAAGGTTAAAGATTCCTTGCAACCGGTTTTTTATTCCCCGACCTCCATTCCCACAGCCTCTTTCCCTTGACCCACTTACGTCTCGCGCTGAAGTTGCAGATTCGCCCGGCGAGACCACAAGGCAACCAAAAAGGTGCACGCTGGGGCTCACCCCCCCCCCCCCGTGGAAGAGAAGAGCTAAAACTTCAGGTGACGAAGGCAGGCAGGCGTCGCGGGAGGACAGCCGGGCAGAAGCTGGCATCGGAGAATCGAAGCAAGGAGATCCGCCCACATCCGAGCGCTTTGACGGCAAAGGCTCCCCGAGCGCTGCAAACAGACAGCGGCTGGGGAAAGCGACCGCTCGCAGCAGTTCTCGCCGGTTTTCTATCGCCCACCCGGCGGAGACTTAGCGGGAGCAACAGGCTCCCAACAAGCGCCACCTTGCCGCTTACCGCCGCAAGAGCCCTCCAAATCACTTAAGCTCCTGCAGAACCAATCAGAAGCTTCGGGGTTTGCGAGCCCGCCCACCGCTGCTTAGAATGGGATGGCCGGTCGGACTCCGCGCGGGCTCGGAAAGAAGTTGCTGGACCGCTCATTGCGACGCTCAGTGGCACGTTAAGAGGGCATGGAATGTTGGCCCCTTCTGTTTTGAGACGGAACAAAGTTCTCTTTTGTGCAACCGTCGTTTGGTGGAGGAAACGTTTGGCTGCCTTTTCCAAACCGTTAGGCGCCCAAGTAAACAACCCTCCTTTGAGCTTATAAAAGTTGGTGAATTCAACCCAACTGAGGTTTCCCTCTTTGTTCTTCCAGCAGAAGCCAGGGAAGAGCTTCTTAGAGCAGAGGTTCTCAACCTTTCTAATGCCGTGATCCCATAATACAGTTCCCCATGTTCTGGTGACCCCCAAGTGAGTGTGGCCACCAATAAGAGGGAGTAGAACAGCTAGGGGAAAGGGAAAAAAATGGTGGACAGCGTGGATTGGCGACCCCCGTGAAATGGTCATTTGACCCCAAATGGGGTCCCAACCCACAGGTTGAGAACCACTGTCTTAGAGGCTCTGCACCATCCAAGTAACTCTTCCTTTAACTTCTAAAGACCACGAGAAGAGTTGCATAAACATTTCCCAGTACGTTTGGAAATCCATTGTTTAGCTATTAGGAGACTGAAGGCTAAAACATATGAGGAAGGGTTGCAGGAATTGGGTACGAGTAGTTTAATGACAAGAAGGACATGATAGAAGTGTCCTGCTATCTAAGGCAGGGCTTTTCAACCAGTGGTACGGGTACCACCTGTGGTACATTAGCACCTGGCAAGTGGTACGACCATCCTAGAAAAGTGGTAGTGGGGGAGGGGAATGAGCTGAACCGGTGGCAGCACCACACAAGCCTGAGCGAGGGATGGCTGGAGCTGCAGGACTGTCAGGGCTCAGTGGAAGCGCCAGGATCAGTGCTTCTTGGAGGCTGTCAGGGCTCAGTGGAAGCATCAGGATCAGTGCCAGGCTCCAGCTGGAGCTCAGCACTTATCCTGACCTTCTGCTGAGCCCAGAAGAAGCGCCAATCAGCTGGAATGTTGCAGCATCTCCAGGGTCTTGTGATTTACATTCAGATGCAACTGATTCATATTTATGACGATCACAGTGTCCCAGGGTCATGCGAAGTGACCAAAACCTGCTGTAACCACCCAGCAGATGGGGGGGGAATAAAAACCAAACCCTACCCCCACTGCCAATCCTCAACAGAAATGCTCACAACAATGAAAACCTCAGACAGGAGGATGAGCGCTGCCGGGTGGGCAGGCAGGTGTTTTGTTCGGCTGTGCCTTGGGGGGGCACTTTTTTCAGTGTCATTGTAACTTCGAACAGTCACTAAGCAAACTGTTGTAAGTCGAGGACTACCTGTACTCTATCACTTTTTTCCTTTGGGGGGGGGGTCATCAAGTTTTTTACACCTTGCTAGGCGATTGGTTTAGGATTGCCATATCCTAAAAGTGGTACAATGGCCGAAAAGGTTGAAAAGCCCTGATCTAAGGGGTTGCCACAAAGCAGAGGAGGTCAACATACAAAGCACCTGGAGGCAGGATAAGAAGCAATGGATGGAAACTAATCGAGAAGCAACCGAGAACTAAGGAGAAATTTCCTGGCAGTGAGAACAATAAGCCAGTGGAACAATTTGCCCCCAGAAGTTGTGGGTGCTCCAACCCTGGAGATTTTTAAGAAGAGATTGGACAATCATTTGTCTAAAATGGTATAGGGTTTCCTGCCTGAGTAGGGGGTTGGACTAAAAGACCGCCAAGATCCTGTCCAACGCTGTTATTCTGTTATATGATTGACACCAAGCTGTCCTTAGACTTGGTAGCCTTTTGGTGGACTTTGAAAAAAAATAAAAGAACCTACAGTGGTGTTGGTTGCCCTAGAAAGGTGCTGTGTAACTGCCTTTCCGGAATTTTTAGTATAGGCCTTAGAATTTGTAGTGATCTCTGGTCTATGTACTAACTAGGATCAAACTATCTTATAAGTAGTTCTTTGCTTATTACGCCAGTTAGGACTGGACTCTCATTCATTGAGCAAAGCAATCATTAAATGAGATGCCCATGTGACCACTTCATTCAGCAATCACAATAACAACACTCTTGGTGCAGTCATTAAACAATATAATGGGTTATTGAGTGGAGTCCCAAGTAAGGATATTGGGATGCTTTGGGGGAGCAATCCTTCATTGGGTTGCATTAACAGAGCTAAAATCTCCATATTCCTGCAGGTCAATGAAGGCTTTCCCCTCCTTTCCATTCATTGGGAGGAAATTCATCATTGCCAACTTTAAAATGTACAGACGTCAACTCATATATCATAAAGTTGACAAGGTTGAAAAGCACTGATTTAGGCCAATATTGTTAGTGTTGGTTTCAACTCTGAGTTCCAACTGAGAGTCTTAGTCTTAGCTAATGAAATCACAGATGTCTGCAAAATAGGATATTTTGCACTGAAAATGTATGTGCAATCACTGCACCTCCAATCAATAGCAATTAGTCTAATTAGGTCTCAAATAGTTTTTTAAAGCAAAAAACTAAGAGGACCAGCAGCATCCAGTTATTTTATTACTCACTGAAGATGCTCAGGGGCTAAATATTAAAAGTTATGTAAAGAGAGTTAATGAGTTGGATTTTGAGAAAAAATGACCCAGATGTTGATGTAGAATATTACAATATTCTTCTAATACCCAAAATGTTTTTATATTAAAGAAGGTCAAAGTCTATTGTCTCTCATTCGAGAGCACAGGTCACAGAACACTGGATTTAAGTTTCAGGAAGAAGATTCTAAATAAATTATTTGTTTAAAAAAGGTACTTACCATTAAAAGCAGTTTGACAGTAAAACCAATTACTGTAATAGACTCCCTTCATTGGATGAATCCAGGCAGAAATTAGATACTCACCTCTATGAAAGCTTTAATTTGAATTTCTGCCCTTAGCGGGCCACAAAATGATGATGATGATGATTAATTATGCATCTTTAACAAGGTGCAGCCCAGGACAAATTCAGTATAAAACAAAACTGTAACTCAATTACAAATCAATCCAATGTTAACTCAGAATATTTAAAACAATGCAAGAACAATGCATTTAGAACAGTGCCTACGGATAAGACCAAATCTATTTACATCCATAATCACTTAAAAACAAGTGATAACATTGAACTGCCAGCTAAACAGGAATAGTGTTAAATACCAAAACTTTAGGGTAACCCACCAATCAAATAACTCAGTCTTTAAAACCCTATTATGGTATAGCAATTGTATTTTTCTACAAATATGTCATTTAATACTTTGCTGCAGAATAATAACAGTAACTTTATGTAATTAAAAGTAAATTCAAATGTAAATGAGGTTCCAGGCAGTTAATTTTAACAAGCCCACGCCACAATTTTTGGGGATGTTGCCTCTAGTAGGTCATTGAAAAGGTATCCTATATTAATCTAATGTTTTATTTTAATGAATAGTGTTTACTTTTAAATAAACAGGTAGGGTTAGATTGTGCTAGCCTGAAATAACCAAAAAGATTAATAGTAAACATCATGGTGACCATTTACTTTTTACCAGCCTGATAAAAGAGTGAGCCACATGGTTACTTTGCAAAGGATATTTGGGAGAACCTTCATAACATAATTTGTGCTTTTAACCTAAATATTTCAAATACTTTTTATGCAATGTTTTAGTAATATACACATGCCTGTTTACACTGACGTAAGTTGCACAATTTATGCAGAAACTTTCCCTTAATACAACTTTAGCTAGACATATCTACATAAACCTTGTTTTTTAAAGTAACAAGAACCATTTGTGGTAATAGGTTTTTCTGAAATTTAATACTGGGCTGATAAGAGAGTATTGTCTAGTCATGATGTTACGAATTTGAGAACTCCAAAGCATTTTGAAACTCCACATTTTTAAAAGAACAAACCGGTTGAATATTGCTAGAATTGACTGCTTTCATATTTCAGCTGAAGATTCTGCTGCTTTACTTCTGTTTCTCCTGTTTTTGTCCTAGGAAAGCCATCTATTCAATGATGCTGGAATCACCTTGTGATTAAAAACTGAAGCAATATATAATAGGGAGAGAAAAAGACGGACGTTGGTCACATCCTAGGGGATTTCTTTTAGGGACATAAGAATATGCTCAAACCATTCTTGCCTCAAATCTTTCATACATTTATTTGTTTATTAAATTTAGAACTCCATGGTACTCTGGATAGCAGACATTAAATATAGTAAGAACAATAAAAACAAGAATAGAACTACATAAAGACTGTATTCACACAGTAGTTTTGCAGTGGTTGTTAAAAATCTAGCAATTGTATTCAGACAACATGTTTAGCTTAGTATCACCTTGGTTTATTTTTCCCATGGCTTAGCATATTTGGTCCCCCAAATTTGGTCCTGTTGCATTTGTTGATAGAAATAGAAAAATATATATTTAAAGCAAAGCAATGGAGATACAAATCACTGTAAACAGACTATTGCAAATATCCCAAGACAGCCAAGATTTCAGTCCAAGTTGACAACTATAAATTTGTAAGGATAGAAGTTAGACATTCTACAGAATATTTTTTGTACAAGTAGCATTCTACAAACCCAGAGAAATAAGTTGATTTAGTGGAAATGGTGTGTGACTCAGACATTGTATTGTATCTATTTTCATCTTTGGAAGGTTCTCTTCAAGAATTAAAATGGAGAAGATGCAGGATGTGGCCAGTGATGGTGCCAAACATTGGTACCATACAGGGAGCAATGACTTCAAACTTTTTTCCATAATTAAATTAAGCATTCAGACCAAGGCAGCACAGCCTCACACAGGATGGCCAAATGTCCTTGACTAGGAGGTTCAAAAAAAAATTCCATATCTGAATTAATGCTAAGAAAATAATCTACTTTGTCTCCTGCACTTTCTTGGAGACCTAGGTACACCATGGTGCAGATGGCTTGGGCGCAAACACTGAGTTTGTTTGGGTGCAAACATTGAAATTGGTTTAATTTCATTTCAGTTAACTTTTCCTAAAGTTAATTGACTGGATCAACTGAACCATTTGTGGTGTTTCCACAAATTCTCAATGCTTCTGTTGAATCAAGTAAACATTATGTGGACACAGATGTCATGTGGGAAATCTCTTTTGCATTCCAGAAGTGGAATAAAGAAAGAATCTCAGCTTCCTTGTTACAGTCCACTTGGGAGAAGTTGGGGCTGGTCCCTTAAGTACCACATCTTAGTATTGCATGACACTAACTAGTATAAAAACAAGAGACTTGGCGTAGTGTGAATAAGATGTGGTATTAGGAGTGGGGAGACTCAGGTTCAAATCTAGTCTCTATGAGTGAGTTTGGGCCTATCATTTACTCTAAGCCTAATCTATCTCACATGATTGCTGTTATGAAGAGATTTCCAGGAAACCTCATCTGAGCTTCTGGATGAAAAGCAGGATATTATTTATCTACATTCATTCATATCCAGCCTTCGTTTTTACAAAAACTCAAGGCAGCAAACATATCCAACACACCTTCCTCCTCTTATTTTCTCCACAACTATCTTGTGAGGTGGTTGGGCTAAGATTAACTGGCCTAAAGTTACCCAGCTGGCTTTCATGGCTGAGGCGGGACTAGAACTCATAGTCTCCCAATTCCTAGCCTAGTGCCTTAACCACTAGACTAGACAAACTAGAAATATACTCAAAATTACTTTTTATTTTCTAGGATTAGTCCATATAGATTGACATAATCATTGGTCAATGAAGGAGTGCTGTAGCTCACATGACTAGGACGCTGAGCTGGTCATGACCCAGTAATTGCTGCATGGAATGAACTCCTGTCACTTGCTCCAGCTCCTGCTGACCCAGCAGTTCGAAAGTGAATGGCTGTGAGTAGATAGATGGGTACCATTTTGGTGGGCAGCTTAATGGGGACAAAAAGGAGCCCCCAACTGGGCATCCTCTGGGCAAAGGTGATATCACCAGTTGATCCTTTCACCAAGAGCTTCAATGATTCCAACATAGAAGTAAAGTATAGTATCACTGGTCAATCATTATCTTATTATCTTTGTCTCTTGGGATTTCCTTGTGTGACATATTTAATACAAATTGTAAAATTTGCCCTTGTTCAGAATGCAGCTCTCTTAAGTAATCCATTTAAGTGAATAGATGCACATCATAATTCCTGACTCAGATGTTTATTATTGAATATTAATAAATATTACTAATTTCTTAAATTTAATACATCTACCCACTCCACTGGATTCTCAGCAGTTTATAAAATATTAGATTACAACAATTAAAAACAAACAAAAGAAAGATAGCCCAGAATAAAAACAACCATTAAAACAAAGCACAATTGCTCCAAAAACAACCATATTAATCCCAGAATTGAGAACAAAGCCAGGTTTTAAGGGCTTTTTGGAATCCCAGGAGAGAGGACACCACATGCATCTCTGGGATGCTGTTCTAGAAAGTGGGGGCTGCAACAGAGAAGACACTCCGTAGGTCTTTCAAAATGACAGCCTTGAATAGACAAGACCCAGAATGCACCCACTCTACCTGAATGTATTGGGCTGGCAGAAACAATGGGAGAAAATGGCACCTCGAGTATAATGGGTCCTATGCCATGAATGATGTTAAACATCCAGCTCTTTAAATTGTACCTGGAAGCCAGCTAGGAAAATAAAGACAATATCATGTAAATACAGCAAAATCAGAAAACTCTGTTCCATATTTATTTTGCCAGTTTACTGGAAAAAAAATATTAGTGAGTACTGTAGCACATAGAGGAGAAAAACATATTGCTTTGCAGTTTTATAAACAGTTTTATAGACAATGACCGTGCTTCTCCTCACATAGGAAATGCCATATGTAGCATAAAGCAGAGTCAGGGCACCTTAATCTCCAAAAATGGTGGAAAGACAGATAGATTAAATCTGCCTTAATTCAATGGTCTCAGGCAGGGCAGATATTTTAATCCAGTCACTGCTGGCAAATGCAAATGAAGTAATTGGAAATTGAATGAGTTTGGTAATCATGCATCCTAACACCAGCAAATTGTTGGGGCAAGAAATGACAGCTATGTCATATTTATTTACCAGTAGGCTTAGAAGATCTAACACTTACATTGCCCAATAACAGCAAAAATGGTAATACTACAGGTTAGAAACACTGCTGCTTTTAAAGGCAATATGTATCCCTGTTGAGTAGTTATGCAAATCACATTAATGTGCAAATGAGATTAACAGTTCAAGGCTACGTATAAGCTCAAAGATAAGTCCAGTTATGTTAGAGGGTTCCAAAATTCAGAGCTGCACACATCTTTAAAGGATAAAATTGGCAGAATTCCTAACCTATCTATCAATTTTCTTTTCTTACCTAGGAGCCCTCAGGAGAAGATAGGTTCCTAAAACCCACAAAAGTTTAAGCTTTGCTCTGGATGCACACATACATTACTTAAAAAGAGAAAGAAAAGGCATCCATTCCTAGCCCTATGAAGCTGAAATGATGAAGTGTTGTAACATCATAACTCCATCTTTTCTGTTATCCACAAGTGTGCAAGGGACAAAGTTGTTATTGCAATGTCACAATGCAAGTTTTATTGTGTGCCTCCTCCTTCCTCCTCCCCACTACTGGAGATCCCTATGCCAGTAAGGAAGAATGAGGTATACATAATGTACTAAATTCTAAACCCAGGTTAACACAATTCCTATATCTTATAACAGGCTGAGGCAAGCCATATGGAACTGTCCAGGGCTAGTTTATCTTAACTGTGCCTAATGTTCTGCACATATACAGCCAATACGTTCAGTAGGGCAGACCCATATGGTAGATGAAGTGGACATAGGCTTATCTTGCTGCGCAGTTCTGTATGTATGCGGTTCTTGTACCTTTGTGACACATCCCTCTTTGTTCTAACCACAGTTCATTGAATACGTCACAAGAGCTGAGTCGACACATAACATTAAGCCATAAATCACAAAATAGCTACATTCTCAAATTCTGTGAAACAAAAATCAGGGAATCCACACAATGGCTTAGTATGATACTTGAACCTAGCACAAATCGGTCAGCTTCCTAGGAGCAACTGAGCAGATGTTGTCAAGGTCAACAATAAATACAGTGTCTCATTTGGAGATCTTAATACCGCATTATTTCCTTGGATCTCCTCTCTGCCCTTGTCACTGTGAAGTAAACTTTGCTGAGACGACACAGTAAAATCAATAATCTTTGTGCTTACAACTGTGTTGTCTCTCTGAATGTGCTGGCAGCTAGAGTTCCACACCATGTTACCTCATGGAAATGATGGCAGACCATACTCTGTCTTGTTTTCCACTTCAGGTTTCTTTGCTGATGATAACCTTCTTAGAATAGAGTCACTTGTGCATCAGCACTTGATTTTTGTTTTTGCTCAGTTGAGAAGATAGAGCTAATCTGTATATTACCAGAAAAGTTCAATGCTTCTCTGGGTCAAAAGGCTAATCTCTGGTTGAAAAAAAACCCTATTTAGATATGGTCACAGTCATTATGTTCTAGGCAATTTTCAGAGACTCACCTTTTCTACTTCAGTGGCTTGCACCTGAAACATGAAGACAAAACTGTTGTATTTGCATATTTAAATATTCTTCATGCTGTAGTTATTAGCCATCTTTGGCAAATTTAAGAGTATTGTGCTGATGTTCCAGCATTAAAGAATTCTAAAAAATGGTTAAGACCTTAATCAGAGCTAAAGCAAAACAGTATTAAACAACGTAGAGCAAGATGAAAGATCAAAGAAAACAGTAGGTGATTATATAAATCAGCTAAGCTAAAACAATGTTAGAAATCACATGACTTGAAAAGCTTTCCATAACATTTTAAAATGATCATCAAAAATAACATTTTAAGCAAGCATTGACCAGACATCTCTGGGAAGATCAGTTCATGGCTGGAATGCCACTGTGAAAAATCTTTAATTCGTATTCACCCATTCGGTCTGTCTTGGTGAAGTTACTGAAAAAAAAACATTGCATGTAGGATGAATCAGTACTTCAACTCCCAAGAAGTAAATGATTTTCATCCCAACCTAGTTATTTGGGCAGATATCTACAGCCAACTAGACTGAATGAAGATGATGACAAAGCACTTACATAATTCATCCTGACATTTTGGAAGACTACTTATCAGACAAGGCAATTGTTTACAGGCTGGATTACTGCAATGCACACTATTTGGGCTATACTTGAAAGCTATTATTTTTGCTTTCTGCACATAGTGCAGAAATGTAACTGCAAGGCTGGTCAGTGGGACAGATAAATAAGATCAAGTAGCAGTAATCTTGAAAACACTTGGACTAGTGATTGCTTCTGAGCAGCCTGGATCAATCCTTGTATTAGTGCAGACTGTCTTACATCAGGGGTAGGCAACCTTGGCTCTTTTATGACTCGTGGACTTCAACTCCCAGAATTCCTGAGCCAGCCAATCTAGGTTGAAATCAGTGAGGGAGCTTCTGTTCTTCATCCCAAGCAGAAAGTCTTGTCAAACTTTTTTTGTTCTTTTTTAAAAAATATATTTATTACGTTTTATCAATGGAATAAAATATAAAACAAAAAAACCCAGAAAAACATACATCCAACAATAACAACAATAACAAAAATGTGTACAAAAAAGGGGAGAAAAAATGATCTGAACATCCAACATTAAACATAAAAAAACCCCACCCTGCCTGGATGCTGGAAAAAAAAAACCCTGATGACTTCTCCTCCCCTTACATAATGGGTCTGCAAATAGTTATAAACTTTCTTATCCTTATTTAACAAGAAAATATATAGACAAATATTTCAGGTGAGCAATTCTCTATCTAATAATCGAAACACTTCCAACATCTAATATGAAAGAAAAAAATTAAAAAAAACAACAGTCAGCAGGTTAGCCCCAATATTACACTACTCTTCAAATCCCTCTGTTAACCATCTGTTGTTGTATTTAACACATATAAAGTCCACAAACAGTTTCCAGTCTTTTATAAAGCTGTCTAGTCTATTATCCCTAATCAAGACAGTTAATTTCACCATTTCAGAGAACTTTTTTTGGTCTTGAATTTGGCTTTTTCAGGCCTCTTTAGATTCCCTCTTCTATAATTCAGTTCCCTCAGTTGCTTGTGGACTTCACTTGTATACATTATTGTAACGTGCCCTTCAATCCCTTTATCTGCTTAAAAGAAGTAAAAGAGTTTTCTTTTATTCTGATTTCTAGGTCTCATAATAACTTGTTATTTTCCTTTCTCCTTTCAATTTTAGGCAAGCTGCTTGAACTCTTCCTGATCTTGTTAAGCACCTGAGAAGAACATCTAACAAGAAGGCAAAAATTCCACTCAGACTAGTAAACAGTTTCTTCCTTTCATTCTGGACACAAAGACAGAATTTGTAATTGCATTAAGCCATAATATGAGTAATTTGGTTTTGATTTAGTATATCATGTGACCTGTCAATTGTACTTTACAACAGAATTCATGAGTTAATATAATTTTCTAAACAGCAACATAGTTTGTTTCATGCATGAATAAGGACAATATAGTTTGTTCAACAAATCCTGGTTTTAAAATCCTAGTTTTAGCATTACATATGCATACAGCCTCAATAATATGGCTTCAAGATACTCTCAAGTCTACAACATATAAATAATTTACACAGAAAATATTTAGAGAGGACATAGTTGTAGTAAATAATTATGGTAAAACCTGGCATTTAATGAGAAACCAGGATCAAGACTTGTGAGCAAATAAGTTGTGAAGTGCCAGGAAAATCAGGAGATTCAGGCAGTTCAAATGAGTATAAAGATTTATTGCAAGCTTAAGTTCTCTGCAAGAATATGAACTACTAATGGTCAAAGGAAATTAGCAGGAGTTAAGAAAGGAATTCGAGATAGGCTGGACTTATATATCTTGTAGGCATGCAGGGACTCGTGACTGATGACATGTTTGACTCCTCCCTTGGGCTCAGCCTGGTCATCTCCTACAGAAATATATAACATTTCTAAATATCACCATCTCACTTCTTCTTATGCATATACATGTTAATACATTTGTATTCATGTTCTGTTTGTTTCTAATGCTGCCTTACTTCCAGACCTCTGTTATTTAAAAGTTTTAGCAAACCTGGAGTATGTTTGTCTTATTTATGCAGTTGTTACCCTGTTGGTTTTTGCTGTCTGTAATAATAATAATAATAATAATAATAATAAATAACAACAACAACAACAACAACGATGATGATGATGATGATGTTGGAAGAGACCTTGGAGGTCATCTAGTCCAGCCCCCTGCTCAGGCAGGAAACCCTATACCATTTCAGACAAATGGCTGTCCAGTCTCTTTTCAAAAACTTCCAGTGTTGGAACATTCACAGCTTCTGGAGGTAGGTTGTTCCATTGATTAATTGTTCTATCTATCTATCTATCTATCTATCTATCTATCTATCTATCTATCTATCTATCATGGATGATATCTTTCATTCACTCATCTAAATTTATAATGAGATTGAAGAACTAGGCAGGTGAGAATTTAGCAAATAGATTGCTTGATATATTCTTACTGATCCTAATCTTTTGACATTTTAATAAGTTCAAAACTGAATCTTCAGGATAACCATAACTTTATTAATATTTAATTTAGAAATGCACAGTCCCATATATCAAATACAATACTCTTGTCTATTCATGGCAATACAAGGATTCCACTTCATTTCTTAATAATCTGTATTTCAGAAACACACATATCAGCATACAATGAGGAATCTACTGTGGACTGAAATCAGACATATAAAATGGATCTGGATTATTTTGTAATCTAATGCAGCCTATAAAAATGAAATAAATATTAGGATGTGCAAAGTGACTGCAATTTTCTTGACAAGATATTTCATACCATGAAACCAATATTGTTTATCATATTGTATATCATCACAGGAAAGTCTTATCCCTCTGTTCTACAAGCTAAAAGAAACTATTGCCTTTACTGATTCAACTGCTGGAAAAGATTTAAATATGATACCAAGCAATGCTGTCACATCATTTTTAGAAGCTAGTGGCCATATTATTTCATAAGGAAATTTTGGAGGAGTGCTTTGTAAAAGGCTTTGTTCTGGCAAAGTAACTCTTTGAAACTTGGATGGGCAGGCTAAGTACAGATTCAAACATTAGCTGGCTTCTCAGAAGATATAGTGTGGCCTATTGTACTCTAGCTCAATACAATGTGTGAACTCAGACATTGTGCTTTGTAAACAATTTGAATTTGACATTATCAATGGATAGCTGAACTCTGCTAAGGTAGACCATTATCAACCACTTATGTATCATTGCACAAAAAATTAGATGGAGGTGCCCAGCGTATTTCTAGAAGTTAAGATTGTCTCAGAGACTTGAGGTGTTTTTTTAACCATACTTTAAGAAACCAGAAACATTGAAATATATACTACCTCTGATCAGCTCAAAAATGGTTTAAAAAAAAAGCATTGGTGTTTGCATTGAAAGCTTTGAAAGGTCGATGGAAATTCCATAAAGAATTATGAAACCAAATGATACAGAACAAGTTTGAGGAGATTACATCTAAAGATAATTGCAACCATTTGCTCTCTCTGTAGAAGTTTTTCACATCTGTGTATTTACAGATGCATTTTTCTCTCACATATCTTTCTTCTTTAAGCAACAGCACTGGCAACTTAAAGAGAAAATCAATAGCAAGCTCCTAAAAGAATTATTAATCTAGGTTTTTTTTAAAATTATAATGCTTTGTACAGTATAAAAAGAACCTGAGGATCAAATTAATAGTGTTCTAGTATTTTAGGTAGTACTGATCATTAGAATGAATTCATAACATGGCTATAACTGTTAACTGTTTTATAACTACCGGTAGTTATGGCAATTTATTTGTACACAAGTCTTTCCCAACGTTACCCATTTTTCTTTCAAAATCAGCTGCTGCCATCTGGTGTGCATATGTTGGAGCTACACAATAACCTGAAAGAGAAAAAAAAACCCGCTATTCTTCCACAAAGATATTTAAAGTTCTTTCAATAATAAATAAGAATGTCTTATGTCTAAATTGTGGACATTCATTTCCTTTCTGAAGCAGAAAGAAAGTTTAGAGACAATGGAGCTAATGGATTCAAGTCCCCAAGGTCAGATGGATTATATCCCAGGGTACTGGCTGAATCACTCTTGTGGTGATTGTTGTGCTAATCAATGAACCATTCTTGGAATAACTGAGAAGTTCTAGAGGCATGGGAGAGACCCTGAAGAAGAGATGGATTGGTCAATTTATGGTTTGTGTCTTGTCTGCAGACAGCCAGTATTACTTTAAAAATCACTTTAATGTGATAATTTAGGCAATTGTGTTAAGTCATGCTATGAAACAAACGTGCAAATGCAGTTTCCCTTCCCTTCTCTCTTTACACATACAAACACACACACACACACTTAATAAAGAATCTTTATATATGCATGTATGTAAACAAATGGTTATTAAACCATTCTTTATCACCTGGAATTTCCAGGACCAGCCAATAAGTGACAATTTGGTCTAGTGATTTATTTATTTATTTATTTATTTATGAGACTTATATACCGCTTTAAGTGCAAGCACTCTCTAAGCGGTGTACACCAGTAAGCAATGTATATATATATTTACATTGCCCCCAACAATCTGGGTCCTCAGTTTACCTACCCCGGAAGGATGGAAGGCTGAGTCAACCTTGAGCCGGTGAGATTTGAACTGCTGACCTGCTGAACACAGTCAGCTAAAGTGGCCTGCAGTACTGCACTCTAACTGCTGCGCCACCTGCGCCACCTCGGCTCATTAAGGTACTAGGCTAGAAAGCCAAAGACTGTGAGTTCAAATCCCACCCACTGGCATGAAAGCCAGTTGGGTGCCTTTGGACCTGTCCCTCTCCCTCAGCCCAACTCACTTTACAGGATTGTTGTTGTGGGGAAAATAGGAGTATGAAGATGTGTTGGATATGATTTATTTGTAAAAATAATAAAGGCAGAATATAAATAAGCAAAATAAATAATTAGCTAGGGAAGATGGACATTATGCAGTAGTCCACGCATACTGAGAAGACACCAATTTGAAGAACGGTATTTTATAGATTTATAGTTAAAGTCCCTAAACAAATAGAAAACTTATACCATATGTACGCAAAGAAAGCAAACACATATCCGCTGTAAGCATGGCCAGAAGGGTGATGCAGATTGGAGTGAAGCAAAGTTACTTATATAACTATGGCCTCAACATGTTTTCAGATTGTAAAATTGTCCTTGAAAAACACTCAGAAACTTCCATTGGTATAAAATGTATCAGCACATGCAGTTTTGGACACACCGAGTTTTCCTTGCCTTACACCTCTGGCTACACTGGCTCCCATATGTCTTTTTATTTATTTATTAAATTTATATGCTACCCATCTCACTATCCAAGGTGACTTTTTGGCATGTGTATGTTTTATGTGCAATTCAAGGTGCAGGTAATTACTTTGAAAGCCCAGCATAGAACAGGTTACTAAATATTTTTGCACAAAAAAGAAAAATGTTCTCTCAGAGAATCCTTAATTGTGCTACTGTGACAACAAATCACCATTTGTCTGCATTTTATGATGTCCATGTTAGAATGAGAACTAAGCCTCCCTCAATCCTTTCTTATTACAAAATATACCCAAGTCCTGTGGCTGCTGGGCATCATCAGTTTTCCACGTCTAGCTAAAATCCTCTCTGTCTACTTGCAGTCAGATCTCCAAGGTCCTTTCCTGTCCATAGCCAATTCGCCATGGGAAAATTCATTAGGCCAATTCACCGTGGGACAACTCACCACGGAACAATTTAACAATTTTATTCAATTATTTAATATAATTTAAAAAATATTTTGATTTTTGACATTCATGTTTCATTTTGTCCTTCCTTTTGCATCCTTTCTTTAATTATTCTATTTCACCTTTTCTTTGATATTATGTAACCTTTGTCCCATGTCAAGTTGGCCATGATGAATTGTCCTCTAGTGAGTTGGCCATGGCAAGTTGGCTGCGGTGAATTGGCTCCTACCCTATCATTCTAGTCTATTTTGAAATATTTCCACTAGGTGGCTTTTAAACTTGCTTCTGGGATTATTTGCTGGACTGATGAGAGATTGAGTATGTAGGTCTTAAATTTTGCAGCTGCTAGTCCTATGGATTGGGTAATACAAAAAGTATTGAATGTGGGAGTGTGGAACGTGAGAGCATAAGGCTGGGTCACTTTCTAGAGCAGTGGTGGCGAACCTATGGCACGGGTGCCAGAGGCAGCACTCAGAGCCCTCTCTGTGGGCATGCGCGCCATTGCCCCAGTCTTAGACCTTCAGCTGGGTTTTATAAAACCTTTTTGCTGTAGGTCTCCGCCATGTACAAAAAAAAAGGTTCAATCAATCAGTCAATTTCAACTTCTCGCTGGAAAAAAAAGATCTTGCAAAGTTGGAATTGATTGATTGAACTTTTTAGTCCCATCAAGTCTGCCATTACCACCGCAGCCACGCCCACCTAATGGGCCACACCCACCCAATGGGTCACACCCACCCGGCACCCGACAATGCATAAGAGGATTTTGGGTTACAGTTTGGGCACTCGGTCTCTAAAAGGTTCGCCATCACTGTTCTAGAGCAAGGCTGTTCTATTCCTGCTGGGCGCAGTATGTAGAAGTAGTGTGGTGAAATTACAGCTGATGGTTGATGGTTGAATAGTTGGCTGGTTAAATGATACTCAGATACAGAAAAAGGGGGTGCTGGGAATGAAGATTGATGGGGAAGACAAAAATGTAATCCTTGACTTATGACCATAATTGAGCCCCAGATTTTTGTTGCTAAACAAGGCAATTGAGTTGTGTCTTTTTTTATGACACTTTTGCCACAGTTAAGGGAATCATTGAACTTGTTAAGTGAATCATGAAGTCATTAAGTGAATCTGGCTTCCCCCATTGACTTTGCTTGTTGGAAGCTGGCTGGCAAGGTGACATATGGTGACAATGGGGATGATGAAACGGTCATGCGAAAAACAGTCATAAGTCACTTTTTTTCAGTGCTGTTGTAACTTTGAACGATCACTAAATGAATGGGTTGTTAAGTTGAGGACTACCTGTAGTGCAAATCTGGTGATAGGCTGTTCTTGGGGAATGAAGAAATAGTGCTTGAAATTGATGCCACATTCCAGACCCCAGTGTTCAGCCACTGACGTCAAATGTCTGTATCCTTGCCAGAGGTTGTGAGTTTGGTTAATTAAGTCACAACGTGCTTTCCATTCATTTTGAGGTGGAATTGTAAAACATTGCAGTCTAACACTGCTAAGAAAACTGCACTGAAGCACAGACATTGGGGTGGGGTGGGGAGTGACAAAATGTGTGTCATGTCATCATGCAAATTTTGCTCACTTATAAACTTGCAGGTGATTTTAAGAGACACAAAAATAAGGGCAATATTTATTTACTATTATTTATTTATTAAATTTATATGCCACCCATCTCCCCTTTAAGGCAACTCTGGGCAGCTAATGTATGCTATCACATCATCAAGTGCGTGTAACAATTTTTCCACCATCATGGTTAGTTGTCATTATCTTGCTTGCCATCAAGCGAGGAATCAAACTTACAGGCTTCTTTCACTTTTCTAAGCCTACTCCCCCAAAACTAATATCCCTCCCTTCAGAAAAAATTCAAATTTTTCCTTTTGTTTCACCATCGTCCTAAGCATAAAAAAAGATGTTAGATGCACTGTCTGTCATCTAACAATTGACAGAACTAACAGAAACGTTTGTTAATCTCCTAAACCATTGACTTAGGTTCTGTATTGCCTAACTAGCTCCACCCTGCTGCTCCCGTTTTAGTAAAGGAGCCAAGAACATTAAAATTCTGTTCTCAACATTGCACCTATTGTCACTCTGACTAGCATTAATCACCTCAATGTAGACTTATATCCTAATTTAATCTGGCATTTCATAAGAACAAGGCTATCCTGTTTCAAACCTCTTTTAAGGCACGCACACATTTGCATGGATAGATATTTTAGATCTGAAAATAGGGCACAAAATCAGGTATTGCAAATAAAAGTGAAACTATAGACATGTTTGCATAGCTTGGTTTGCCCACAATAGCCTGGGGCCCCCATTCCAGCTCTGAAGTCAAGCCACATGTGTACAGATTTTGACATATCTGCAAATCCCCTCTTGAAATCCAGCCACTTCTCAATTTTAAGAAAAGGTGAATAGTTCAAGCCAAATGTATAAGATGGTATGTTTCAATTTTCCATTCATAAAAGGAACCTTTCTCCTTCTCCTCCGGCATTTCCAGATAATATTTCCACCAGCATATTTACAAATGAAACATATCCAAGAAGTCAACAAGTATCTCTTGTTCTAAGTCTTTAAACAATTGATATTTAGGAGTAAAATTTTAAACCTTGAGGTGTTATTTAACAACTATTATTAAAAGCTGTTAATAGATATTACTTTCCAGTATTTCTCCAAGGCTTCTGCAGTCACTTGGGATGGCCTTATTAACACCTTATCTCACCTAGCATCCTCCAGAAATCCAGCTCACCCATATAAACCATCCAGACTGTGCCAGATGGGTGGCATCTGCCTTACAATGGGGCAATGAATTCTGTAAGCAGAATCAATATCTTTGTAGCTATATTCCCTTCCTTCCTTCCTTCCTTCCTTCCTTCCTTCCTTCCTTCCTTCCTTCCTTCCTTCCTTTCCTTTCCTTTCCTTTCCTTTCCTTTCCTTTCCTTCTTTCTCTCCCTACTGTCAGTCAATTCTAAGAACCAAACTTATATGATCAATAAAACTCTCTTTTATCTTTTTCTAAATGTTTGGCTTGATTGTAGATTAGAAGTGTTTAATATGGAATATAAATGGAGCAAATCCTCCTCAAAAGAGAGAAAAATATTTCATTATTTGAAAAAAATTAAAACAAGATATAACTTGCCTACCACAGTACCAGAAAAAGGACATGTATATTTGATTTATAATCAAGAAAGAATTTATTGCAGCAGGAACAAATAAAATGGAGAGGGGTTTTATATATAAATGTCCAACTAAAAAGACAACTTGTATTGCCTGATGGGAATTGTGGATTTTTGGGGAAGATGTTAAGAGGTTTGGGAAGATAGACTAATAGGTTTGTCTTGTGAAAACTGGTGTTTGGGATTTGGAATGGAGTGATCACCTCACACCTGAATAGAACTTCTGAAAAAATATTGAAACTATCAAATTATCAAAATTTTCGCAGATTTGAACGACAGTTTAGGACTGGTATATATATGGAAACAGAAAAATGACAATTGAGGGGACATATTCTTCTGAAAGACATAGAGCCTTTTCAAGAACAGACAAATCTTGCTTAAGGAGGGCGTTGGACTAGCCACAGTCCCTTCAAACCATATTACTCTTATAAAAAAGATTAAATCAGGAATGTTCCTGGATCAGATGGATTATCAAGGTCTGACTATAAACATTTTGAGAATAAACTTTTACAATTTGTACAAAACACAGTGAATTCTACCTTACAGGGAAGAAAGATGCCAGAGTTGGAAAGAAGTCAATATAATGCTGATATATCTAAAGAGGAAAAAAATGACTTTAACAAGAAACTGTAGGCCAATATCATTATTGAATAATGATCTTGAATTTATTTATCATTATAGCTAATAGAGTGAAAATAATTTTGAAAGAATTTATTGATGAGGATCAATGTGGACTTCTACCCAAAATATTTTTGAAGAATGATATTAGAAATATGCGAGACAATTTGGAATATTTGGAGCAATGTAATAAAAAACAAGCCACACTGATTTTCTTAAGAGGCATAGATGGCCTTTGACAAATTTTTTTGTTCAAAGTTTTGGAAGGCATGAACTTTGGAGAAAACTTTATAAAATGGATAAGATGAATTTATGTTTCACAGAAAGCACACTTATTTATTAATGGATCTAACAAAGGCTGGTGAGATACAAAAAGGAACAAGACAGGGATGTTCACTGTCTCCTTTCTTGTTTATTTGGTTCTTGAAATATGAACAGATGAATAGCCAAATGAGAAGATTGTGGGAATAAAGATTAAAAAAGAAATGTATAAATTTGGGACTTGTGCAAATGACAGATATTGTTTTTGGAAGATTTTTAATTCATTTATTTACAGTATATCCTGCTTTATTATTTTTCCAAATAATTCAAGGCAGTGAACACCTTCCTCTTCCTATTTCCCCCACAACTACAACCCTGTGATGTGAATTGGGCTGAGTGTGAGTGGCTGGCCTGAGGTCACCCAGCTGGCTCTCATGACTAAAGTAGGAACTCACAGTCTCCTACTTTCGAGTCTGGTGCCTTTCACTAAACCAAACTAGCTCTTCATTGCAACATTAATTGGAAATCTAAAGGAATTTGATGCATTAGTAGATTTTAATACGTCAAAGATGAAGATATTAACAAAAAACATGAAAATATAAGATCAAACAGAATTGATGAATCAAATGGGTTTTAAGATTAAGAAGGAAGTAAAATATTTAGGTATTGTGATGTCAAATACAAATTGTATGTTGTTTTAAAATTAGCTATGTTAAGACACGGAAGGAAGTTAAAAAAGACATGTTAAGATGGGAGAAACTGCAACTGTCATCGCTGTGAAGAATTTCCATGATAAAAACAAATGTCTTACCTAGAATGACATTTTCGCTTCAGATAATCCCTACTTTCACAATTTATTCACCATTTAAACACTGTCAGAAGGATGTATCTAAATTTGCGTGGCAAGGAGAAAAACAACAAGTTTAATATTAAGGTGTAAATAAAATGCAGAAGAAAGAGGAAGATTGGTTCTACCTGATTTTGCATCTTGCTGTATGGTTTAGATAAGACTGGGTGCTGCTGAGAAATAGAGGGGTGTTGGAGTTAGAAGGACATGACCTGACATTTCGATGGCATGGATATTTGGAAGTCAAGACTAATATGAACTTGAAAATCATTGTTAGATATGCCATATTTAGAATATAAAATAGAATAGATACAAATCCAGATTGTGCAAGATAACATCTCTCTGGCTCTCAGCTCAAGAAGTATTTTAGAATGAAGAGAAATAATAGGCCACCTTTGGCAGATTTTAACAAACAAAAGCAGGGTTGCTTTCGTTCGCACTTGGATGGAAGATTACTGACCAATTTGAAAGTGTGGACTAGATTAGGAAGTTTAAAAATTATTCCAGTGGAAAGCAATGACAAACCATTCTTGTTATTTTTAACATACATCCACACAATAGGGCATAGGGAAAATAAGGAATTTTGTGAAACCTTTAAAACATATTTATTATAGAACAAACTTTGTGGATTACAATGTACTTGAAAAACATATGTTGCAGTTCTACACTGTGATCCAAGAATGAATTGGTGTTAGGCTGACATATAGTATCAGTCACCCATCTTACAACCTATTACCCACAAGGATAGTTCTGTCATTTTTATATAGCTATTTATTTATGAAAATTTATATCATTGCCAAACTTACTCTCAGTGATTTACAAGGATAAAAAGCTAATATAAAAATAGTATTATACAGGTAGTCCTCAATTAATGATGGCAATAGGAGCAGAATTTCTGCTGTTCAGTGACATGGTCGTAGACTAGAGCATTATGTCAGGTGACTATGTGACTCATCAAAAGAAATTGAGACACTTCCTGTTGCCATTGTTAAGTGAATCACTGCAGGTTATTAAATAAGTGAAATGAGGATGTTATCTGGTTGTCATTTGTGATTTCCAGCCAGCTTCCCCATTGACATTGTTTGTAGGAAGCTGACAAGGGTGCAAATAGTGATCATATAATTATGGATCGTGCAATGTCATAATTGTGAGCCAGGTGCAATCACATGACCATGGGAATACTGTGACTGACATAAGTAGGAGAAGTGCCCATAGTGGTTATTTACTCAGCACCATTGTTCAAGTGGTTCCTGAGTGAGTGATTGCTAAATGATGACCATTCGTATAGCAAACAATCGCTCTAAGACAGAAGGGTCAAGAATTGAGCTTTCCCTTAACTGACTGTGAGGCATTAATGGGATCTTATATCAAGCAAAATTAGGCGTGCTATATCATGGCTGTAAAAATCCAGAAATTAGTAGACCACAGCAAAGAAATACAGAAATCCTACCTTTGCTGCCAACTAGTGGTTATCCAGATTACTGCAGCACAGAGCTGACTCATACATATACAGCAGCGGTTCTCAACCTATGGGTCGCGACCCCATTTGGGGTCGATTGACCATTTTTCGGGGGTCGCCAAAGGCGATCCGCCATATTCTCCCCTCAGGGGGCGCCGCTGCGCATGCACGCCGTGCATGGGGGCGCCGCCGTGCATGCGCGCCGCGCCGCACATGCGCAGAACGTTTGTGTGACGGGGTCGCCATCACACAAACGTTGAGAACCACTGATATACAGTATATTTATTTATTTATTTATTTATTTATGAGACTTATATACCGCTTTAAGTGCAAGCACTCCCTAAGCGGTGTATACCAGTAAGCAATGTATATATATTTACATTGCCCCCAACAATCTGGGTCCTCATTTTACCTACCTCGGAAGGATGGAAGGCTGAGTCAACCTTGAGCCGGTGAGATTTGAACCGCTGACCTGCTGAACACAGTCAGCTAAAGTGGCCTGCAGTACTGCATTCTAACTGCTGCGCCACCTCAGCTCTCTATATGCTAAATATGTAATTGGCTAGCTTTATACAGTTCACTAAGACATAAATCATTGTTTACAAACCACAGTGGCTCAGTTCACAGAACTAGCTAAACCAACTTTACCTTCCTCCCATTTAGCATAAATACATGCAAACGTCATATATAGTTCAGATGTGTCCATGCAATGTTCTAAATCCAAGCCAGTCAAACTGTAATTTATTATGTGCAAATTCAGCCATTATTTTTATTTGTCACCCATCTCACCACATCTCTGAGGCCTACAACATTAAAAGCAATGAAACCATGAAAAGTAGATATTTCTAATAACAATAAAAACACAAATTATAACTAAAGATGGGGAGGGAGGGAACAGGACATGTGGAATGCGAGATGGTTGGTTGTGCTACGATTATGGCAGTACCATTATGATTGGTGTGCCTTGATTACAGCACTGGAATATATTTGAAGCATGTCTGGGTCGATGGTTAATTATTAACTGTTTAATCTTAACAAGACTGACATTTCACAGTCCAGAACAGGTGCAGCAGAGAATGGATCAAGATAGTGATTAACATTGTAGACTTTACTTAGGAGCAGGATTGGGAGAAGTTGTTAAGAGTTCCTGAACTTTGAAATCTACTACACCACTGGGCAGAGGAGATCAAAGGAGTTCCTTCTGCAAATATTTTATTCAGGTTTAGCAGTGGATTTCAGGTCTGTCCTATCTCACAGAAACAAATGAAAAGCCATTAAACAGATTATCGGTTGTGACAATTTTGTATACGCATGGCTGTGTTTTACTAGAGAAAGGCTAGAAAGTTGCTGAACTATGACTTCATAGAGATACTGGATGAGATGTTGATGTCCTCTCTCAGTGCTTGGAGAACAACAGATTGTTGTTGTAAGATTGAGTGGATTTGGGGTTTTGCAGCCTCCTGTATCTGGTGATTTACCATTTTGGGATAGGGTTGCACTGCTTGAAACAGACTCAGTTCACTATCTAGGGGCCCTTCTGAACTCATGACTCCTGCTCAAAGAGCACATGACAGCCAGGGCCAGCAATGGATGGACATATATTACAGGTAACTGGAAAGTTCTTCAACAAAAATGAAAACCAAGTGCTAAGAAAACTTTACTTAGTCAGTTAAATAAATCTGCAAAAGAAAAGACCAACTAATCAGCAAATGTTTTATTTTAAATGTAAGTATTTACAAAAGCAATAGTTAGGATATTGTAATTGCGAACTTGCAAAAGGGAAAGGGAGTCATTGATTGCAATAGGCGTGCGTACATAGAAAATGAATAGTTAAGTAAATTATGCTCACCATACTTTACATTCCATCTTCAAACCAAAAACAGTCTACTCTAGAGGTAAAGACCCCCTTGAATCAAATTTCAAGTTTCATAGCAATAATATACAATGCCACGTCATCTTTTGGATTTTTTCCCCAACTTTCTTATAGCTCTGGATGCTTTTTTCCATTCTGATACTATTCAAACATTTATCTTTTTTAGATCAGCCAAGATAGACTGCTACGATTATGCTTTAAAGAGTAACAGATTTATTATCTCATACGGCACCCCCCCCCCGGACATTAACTGGGATGATGAAAACTGTCTTACAAAACTCCTAAAACCAGAAAGTTAAACTTTTACCACGAAACTACTGAGTAAGGCGTTGTGACAATGCAGCAAAACCTTTTTTTTAAAAAAAAAAAAAAAGCACACACACGCTCACTTGTGTCTGCCGGTGCAATCCGAAACAGCCTTAGAAATATTTTAAATCCACCGAGTAAATAAAGTCCAAGACTCGGAGGGACCGTTATCCATAAACGTTGGAAACCACAGTTCGAACATATTTGGGTTGCAAAGGATTCGCACGACCCCAAGAGACTGTAGACAGAGCCAACGCTTGGCTGCAGTCTCGGCGTGTTCCGTAGTTTGCAACACGCATACAGTTCCCCTACCCCACCGGCAGACGCTCGCATTTTGCTGAAAAGCGGAGAGGAGACCACCATCCACCGAACGAGAACGCGCGCGCGCGCGCCCGCCCCCGTGCATTATCCTCCGGCCCTGGCGTGCAACGACCCCGCCTTCTCCACCAACCCCACCCACTTCTTCCTCTCTTCCCTCCTCTCTCAAAGCCGACAGAAGCGGGTGGGAGGAGAGGGGAGGGGTTGGCGCCCGGCGGGCCAGACAGACGCGTCGGACGTCCAATGTGCGCGCGCTCTGCCTTCTCGAGAGGAGGGGAGTATCCAGAGGCTGTGCCCAATGAGGCGGCGGCCGGAGCGGGACTTCCTTCAGGGATCCCGCTAGAAAAAAAAAAAAAAAGAAAAGAAAAAAAAAAGCAGCCCGGGAGCGGAGGTGACACGTAAGTGGCGGGGCTGGATGGTGTCCAAAGCGAGGCGGAGAACCGGAGAAGAAAAGCTTCCTTTTGGGGCAGTTTGGCAACAATAAAAAAGTAACTTTAACGGGGAAGGCGCTTTGAAGCGTCTCCAACGGCAGACTTGCCTTGCTGGAAGAGTCTCGCCGGGCTCCCTTCAAACCCATCTCTGCCAAAGCGAAGAGGGCGCTGGGAAGAGGAGCCCTTCCAGTCCCGGGGAGTGGGGGGGAAGAACCGTCCCCTGCAGCAGCGCTGGGGAACTGGTGGCAGACGGGTCACCTTGAAATTCGGCAGAGTAATTGGTGAAGCAAGGACAAGCCTGCCTGGAAGACGTCCCGTTTCTTCTGAACAGCATCTCCGAGCCGTGCTGGATGCCCAGCTGAACCGGCCTCTTGGGAAGTGACCCTCCCGTCCCTCCAGATCTCGGTCTCCTGGGAACCTGCAAAGCTCTTACAAAGCTCGCTTGCTATGACCTTGAATTCCTGGCAGTGGTTGTAGCTGGTTAAAGTTCGCACGGGGCCTATGGCAACAAACGTGCCAGAACCTCCTAGTCTCTGAGAGGTCTCTCCCCTGGTTCATGTTGTGGCCTGATGCTGCTGAAGTCCTAGGGGGACATCAACTTGGATCCCACCTCAAAGGTTGGGACTATGGGAAACGGGATGTGTTCCCGAAAACAGAAGCGGATCCTGCAGTCTCTCTTGCTTCTCACGGTGGTGTTTGGCTTCATCTATGGGGCAATGCTATACTATGAATTGCAGAACCAGCTGAGGAAGGCTGAAGCCGTGGGCATCAAGTATCAACAGCATCAAGAGTCCCTCGCAGCACAGTTGCAAGGTAAAGTCTTCTTTGATTCGTCCTACCTTGGAGAGCTCCTACAGAAGCTCCACCTGCTTCCCACCTGATGACTTGGGCTGGGTTCTCCATTGCACCATGCAGATGCTTCACCATAGTTTGCTGATGAGCCTCAGTTGGTTAAACCAAAGTCAAATAAGTTGAGAATTTACTCCTTTGAGTTTTTGTGTCTCAGCAGGGGTGTTATTCTTGTGAGGTTGTTGAACCTCTGTTGAAAATAACAACAACAACAAAAAAAAACTGTGCACAAGGAGCTCTTCATAAGCTTGGTTAAAAATTAGTGTTTTCTGTCAAGTTCTAAATTGTTACTCTTCTACATTAGTAGAGTTGAGAGTGTAGTGAAATTCTGTGTAGCAACTGTATCTCATAGCCTTCAATAGACATAAATTCTTAATTTTGTTGTGAGTTACACAATGACAATAAAGATATTCTATTACAGGCATGTCAAACTGCCGGCCCACGGGCCGGATGCATCACGCCAAAACCGCACCCACCCCATTGCTGGCAATGGAGAAAAAGTCCTGATACGTCACGTGACATTGCGAGTTTGACATGCTTGTTCTACTCTATTCAGAAGTTAGGTCAATCTTTTAAAGTGTTCACCTTTTTCTTAGTTCCAATCAGTAACATCTAGAAATCCAGATTCTCTTTTAGAATCATCTTGATAACTGTCATATCTTACAATAGATGAGTCCTTAAATTATTTCTGTATTGTGTAAGAATTCCCTATGATCAGCACTAATTAGCTAACATAGTTTCTTTAACAGATAAAAGATGCTTTCAAGTTGAGCTTGACTTCTTGAGACTGTATTCATGCAGTATTCTGGTCACATAATAGAAATAATTTGCAATGCTTTCTTCTTCTTTTTTTACTTTATAGTCTAGCCATCAGCTCTAAAATTCCTAAGTTATCTCCTATTCAAGTACCTTGTAATACCAAACAGTGTTGAAAAAGCATACCTTTTCTAATCAGCCAAGATAGACTAGGTGCTGCCATCTGCTGAAAAACTGTTATAATTAAATGATGCCAAAATGCTTAATTGACAAAAGACAACATCTTTTTTTTGCTGAGTATTCTCTTCTTATGAAAGAAGAAACTTTCTGCTCTACATTGCAGTCTTTGGTGCTCTCTGAGCTTGGTTGTTTGCTTGCAAGTGTTTCATTATCCAAGTACATTACCAATGCATTCTCTCTCTCTCTCCCTCTCTCCTTGTACTTTCTGGATAATACAAATTTGACAGGAACACAAAAGTTAGTGATCTTGGAACTAGCCTGCCATAAAAAAATGTAGAAGCTAAAATTTGCAGAAAAATGTTTAAGAGGATCCTCAGAAGAAATAGAATATATAATTTTTTATTTGGCCAAAATTAAAAAGTCAAATAATGTGGGAAACAAACAGATCAGTTTGTTTTTCATGTCATCCAATTGCATTAAATTTAACTTTGGTTTAAAATCTATTTGATCCTTGCTATTGTGGTTTGTGAATAATGAATTGTGGTTTGGTATGTTGTGGAATTCATTCAATAAAAAGGTAAAGGAATCCCGTGGATTTTACTTCGCTAGTCATTGTTGACCATAGGAGGCAGTGCTCATATCTATTTCAAGACTGTTGAGCCAATGCTGTCTGAAGACATTTCCATGATCATGTGGCCAGCATGACATCACAGAGCACTGTTACCTTCCCACTGAAGTGGTACCTATTTATCTACTCACATTTGCATGCTTTTAAACTGCTAGGTTAGCAAATTCAAAAAGTACAATTAAACCAAACCTGGGTTTATCATGTTTTCTGAATCCTGTCTGTATCAATGACCTAGAGGCTGCCTTCCAAATACTGGAAAGAATTAGAGAAGTAGCATTTTGATTAGAGTTGGATTGTTTTAAAGGAATCTTGTTTCTTTTGAAGCCATATGTACCAAAGCCAAAGCTGAAGTCAGATATGCCAAAAAGTAGGGACTTTTAAATTACTTCAGAGGTTGAGGGGGTAGGTGGGCTAATAACCATCCCTTCCTCCTTTGTTTTATTGTTATCATGATCGTGGAAGGCATTGGTTATGAGAGTTTAGCAACTAGCTGCTGAGTTGCTTTATGGGCAATCCTAAATCAGTCAGTCAGTCAGTCAGTCAGTCAGTCTGTCTGTCTGTCTGTCTACCTACCTACCTACCTACCTACCTACCTACCTACCTACCTACCTACCTACCTACCTATCTATCTAGTTTGGAAGCTGCCCAACTTCAGAATTACATAGAGTTTTAATCTACAAGTATTCTTGATAGTACTTGCAACTTGCCCCAATTGCAAGAAATTCTGAGTAGCGTATTATAACAAACAGGAATGGAAAAAAGGCAAAGAAAACTTTAACAATAATACTTCAATCAAAACCAGAAGGAAATGTTTTTAATCAGCTAGAGCTCATTGGGATAAATTGATTAATTTGTTTTGGATTGTCCACAAGGGGGAGGTGACACATACTTTTGGGGACTACCATGGAAAAAGAATGTCATATTGTCTACAGTACACTCAGTGCACCTCAGAAGGAGAAGAGCACCCCTGTAGGCTTTCTCTAGATGATTGAACCAGATTAGCAATCCAAGTTTGACAATACTAAAACTGATATTGCCCAGTGCTTCAATATATAAGTCTTTAAAGTAGTGACCCATTGATTTGGTCCTGAAAATGTACAAGCACTAATAAAGCAACTTCAATATAGATGTTATTTTACCCTACAGGGATTAGTGCAGCAATAATCTGTCACATTTTGTACTAGTTGCAGCTTCCAGGTTATCTCCAAAGGTAGGCCTGAGTCTGTTGCAATAGATTAACTGAGTGATCAAGTTATGAGTTAATAACATTTATATAATATTTTGCATTAGGGATTAATAACATATTCCTCTTCAGATGTTATCAAGCTCCAATTTCTCTCTATCCTGACTCACATGTTTAAAAGCAAGGGTTATTGGGAGTTGCTCCAAATATTTGGAGACTTGGATCCATTATACATAGATGCCTGAAAATAAGGCTTGTTAAATTGAATTAGACATCTGAATAAATATGTATATATTGTTAGATGTATAATAACTTATTGTACCATTACTTTAGAATTTGAGATTATGAGTTTAAATTAATAAATACATGTTTTAAAATTGTGAATCATCAGATATTTAGCCATTTAAAAAGAGGCATTTCAAAATAAGATTTCAATCAGATTTCCTTAAGTATTTAACCCAAGTCAATCTCCTGGAAAAAATATGGTTCTAGTGATCAGTTTTGCTTATTGGCTAGTGACACGATGCTGTAATAAACTGTTAATGTCTAATGCATTTGTGAGAATTAATGTTCCATAAAGCAGTGTTGAGAAGTGGAATTTGAAAGCATAATAACATTGGAATTTTGGAATTGGGATATTAGAATTCCCATTTAGTACTGACATAATGGATATAAACATTGATATCCCATCTTCTGAAAATCAGTTGTGTTGGAGATGAATGTTGGAAATATATTTTTGGAGATCATAACACACAATAATTAATATTGTCAAAGCATTATTAGAGCCATATCAGCAATTATAGTAATTTCCAGCCTTTATTTATATGGCATAGAGCTGTTTTTCCAAAAACATTGCATACAGAATCTCAATTAATTTATTTACTTAGTAGTTCTGAAAATTATTATATCAGTTTCTATTGTAATCCAGTTAAAAAGTTAATCCATGTGTTCTCAATTTTTTTTATATAACCATCCATAGACATATATTCTTCATAAGTATTATGTTTTCTAACGTAGTTTTAACAACCTAATTGTACAGATTGGCAGTAGGGCACGTGCAACATTCCTGTGTCGCATCTGCAAGACCTTAAAATTAAATAAACATAATTTCAAAATCACTAGAATTCCATGAGATAATCATGTTAAGATGTTTTGGCTTTCTTAGACGAGCTCTTAAGACAAGTATAGTAAAAAGATTTTGTATGCTATTGCAGTCAATCTCCAAGATGAGATCATGAACACCTTAAAGATTTTGGGTGAATTCTTTTGGGGAGTGGATGTTGTTATAGAAAGGACACCAAATGAAGACATGAGAAGGAATATCTACTTCGCTGGATTCCATAAGGGCAAAGTGTTTACAAATAAAGAATCCCAACAAAATCTCCCCACCAGTGGATGGGATGGCAACAAAGTGGGCTCTGGAAAACGCCCATCTATGTTTGCTTTGGGCTAGATCAGTGGTTCTCAACCTTTCTAATGCCGCAACCCCATAATACAGTTCCCCATGTTGTGGTGACCCCCAACCACTTATACATCACCAGGTGCCAGGGGCGTGGCCAAAGAAAAGGGGAAAAAATGGCGGACAGCCTTGTTTGGCGACCCCTGTGTAATGGTCGTTCGACCCCAAATGGGGTCCCGACCCACAGGTTGAGAACCACTGGGCTAGATTGTAAAGATACCCTGCATTAGAAGAACTGTGACTATCAAATATTTGGTGATAAATTCATACATAACTAAACTTTGAACAGAGGCTGGTATTTTGTGACTCATAATCAGAGTGATCCAAGGTTGTTCATGTACTTTTAAAATTTGCATGTTTGATAATGTTGGCTATAGTGTTCATTAGACATACAAGTAGTCCTCAACTTACAACCACGATTGAGCCCAAAATTTCTGTTGCTAAATGAGATAGCTCTTAAGTGAATTTGTCTCATTTTATGACTTTTATTGCCACAGTTGTTAAGTGAATCACTGCAGTTATTAGTAACATGGTAGTGAATCTGGCTGTCCCATTGACTTTGCTTGTCAGAAAGTCAGAAAAGGTGATCACATGACCCCAGGACATTGCAACCATCATAAATATGAGTCAATTGCCAAACATCTGAATTTTGATCAGGTGACCATGGTCCTAAGTCTGAAAAACGGTCATAAGTCATTTTTTCAGTGTTGTTGTAACTTTGAATAGTTCAGTTCAGTTTTAAGACTGAAAGCAAACATTAGGCTCGGGATATTCTTTGAAGCACATTCTTTGTCTTTTGTCCCTATCTCTGATTGATGGGTCTTCATGTTCTATTAAATATCAAGCAAGTCTGAAGTTTGCTATTCTTTAACAAACAGGGGCTTACCAACATCATAGGGAGAATTTTTGCCCGCTGATAATTTTACATTTTAATTAAAGATGCTGAAATTGTATTTGGAGCGTAGACGATACATGCTCTTTCTTTGAGCAGTTGCTCTTCATTCAAGCATATGTGTATGCATGTATGTGCAAGATAATATTAAATAATCTATTATATATTTTATATATAATATATGTATTATATACTAGAACACCCCAGGTTGAAACATGCTAGTATTATTGAAAATGGATAGACCTGTACAAGCCAACCACTGTGCCCCAAGTGATAAAACAGATATTTTGGCTAGAAACTGATAATGCGGCAGATGGACCACTCTCACAGCTTGGCATGTTTGTTGAACGTATTTGGATAGCAGTTGCTGAGTACGAACATCCTGTCCCCATACAAGGTTAAAATTCAATGTGTCAGCTTGCTTCTACCAATTTGTTCTTGGCAATCTGGAAAAGTACCAGTCCTTTCTCCTGATTTTTTTTTCTAGTTACAGAAAACTTTGGCAAGTTGCTATTTTTGGAGCCAACAGTGGTATTTTCATAGTAAAGTAAGTGCACAGGACCATTGGTCAGTCAAGAGAGAAAGAGATTATGGATCACAGAGCAGTTTATTTGAGTAGATATTCACAAGATAATCTGTTAATACTTAATCTTAATACATAAGGAAAAGTCTCATTCAAACTCTGTTGAATCGTCTGTCAGACAAATAGGAGGCTAAAATTCTGGGAAGGGAGGTAGGGAGTCACTTTTCCAACTATGCTTCAATGTGCGTATGGTAGGGAAAAGATGTACACATTTATATTTGTTGTTACATTTCTTCTTTGGAGTGGATGAAGCTTTGATTCACCCGCAAACTCATACCATCTGAGATTATCCAATGATTTATAATCCAATTCAGGAATTCTGTCTTGGACTTTCTGTTGACAAAAAGTCATACAAATGTCTTTCATTTGCAAATTATCAAGTAATGTTGCAGTCATCGGGTGATGAATAATGAGTTTTGTATAGTCCTCTTGCAAGTCTCTGTGTTTTCTTTTGGGTTGGTTATTGCTCTTTGTCTCTTTTGTTCCCATTAATAAGTTGAGGATAATGAGGATTGTGGAGCAGGGAAAGAAGGCAGCAGGAATGTTTTAAGCACAAACATGTGTTCTGGATGACAGAACAAAAACCAAGGGTGTATTCTGCTATGCCCGTGGAAAGTTCAGTGGGAGTGGAATGCTATCTACCATTGAGAAAACTTGGGTTACAATGAATTAGATGCTTTTTTTTCCAGTTTGGAGTCAAACTAAAATAATAACTGGTTATGTGTGTGCCAACATGTCGGTTTATTTTTAGAAACGTCGGGAACTATTGTTCATGGCTGGCTGTTGTATATTTATTTGTACAGCTGCTTCCTAGTTAGCATTTCTGGGGCTTAGTTCATTCATAGTGCTAAATCATGAATGGTTTTTATCATGGCTTATTAAAATGACCACACTGTTCAGTTCACAATACAGCTTGTTCGCAACTTATGATCACAATTGTAACCAGATTTTCCATTGTTTAGTGCAGGGGTCTGCAACCTTAAACACTCAAAGAGCCACTTGGACCCGTTTCCCAGAGAAAAGAAAACACTGGGGTGGGGACCTTGGTTGAAGAGTTTAATTAAAAAGAAATAGAGGCTGCTGTGCATGAGTTCTCTCTCTCTTTCTCTCCCTCTCTCTTTCTCTCTCTCTCTTTCTCTCTCTCTCCCCCCTCTTTCTTCTCCCTCTTTCTCTTTCTCTCCTCTCTCTCTCCCTCTCTCTCTCTTTCTCTCCCTCTCTTCCTCTCTCTCCCTATGTCTTTCTCTCTCTCTCTTTCCTCTCCCCCTCTCTTTTTTCTCTCTCTCCCTCCCCCTCTCTTCTCTCTTTTTCTCTCTCTCCCTCCCTCCCCCCTCTCTCTTTCCTCTCTCTCCCTCTCTCTCTCTTTCCTCTCCCCCTCTCTTTCTTTCTCTCTTCTTTCTTCTCCCTCTCCCTTTTTCTCTCTTTCTCTTTCCTCTCTTTCTCTCTCTCCCTCTCTTTCCTTTCCCTCTCCCCCCTCTCTTTTTCTCTTTCTTTCCTTGCTCTCTCTTTTTTCTCTCTCCCTCTCTCTTTCTCTCTCTTTCTCTCCCTCTCTCCCCCTTTCTCTTTCCTCTCTCTCTCCCTCCTTCCCTCCCTCTCTCTCTCTCTCTCTCTTTCCCCCCTCCCTTTCTTCGATCTTCTGCTCACCTGGCAAGCTGGCTTCAGGCTCTTTTCCAACAAGCTGACACACATTATTGGGCTGGCTCTCTCCTGCACTTCCTGCTTCCTGCAGAGATGCAGCAAAAGGAGGAGCCCCGCCCAATAAGCTTGTTAGCTCATCGGAACAGCATGAGGCCACTCTCTTTTTTACACTTACACACACACACAGAGAGAGAGAGAGAGAGAGAGAGAGAGAGAGAGAGAGAGAGAGAGAGAAGGGAATCGCAAGTGCCTCTCTCTGTCTCTGCCTCTCTCTCTGCAAATGGCAGACGAGGCTGGGAGCCGCAGGAGAAGGTTCTGGAGCCGCGGGTTGCCGATCCGTGGTTTAGTGAATCATTGGGTTTTAAGCAAATACAGCTTCCCCCATTGACTTTGCTTATCAGAAGTCACCTGGGAAGGTCGCAAATGGTGATCACATGACCCCAGGACACTGCAACCATTGTAATACATGCCAGTTGCCCAGCACCCAAATTTTAATCACATGACTGTGGGGAAGCTATGATAGTATAAGTGTGAGGACCAGTCTTAGATCTTTTTTCAGTGCTGTTATAACTTCAAATGGCTGCTAAATGAATGATTGTAAGTTGAGAATCATCTGTAACCATATGCTATTTTATGAATGATGATACAGGTAGTCCTCAAGTTACAACCACAAATGAGCCCCAAATTTATGTTGCTAAGTGAAAAATTTGTTAAGTGAGTTTGCCCCATTTTATGACTTTTCTTGCCATAGTTATTAAGTGAATCATTGCATCTGTTAAGTGAATATGGGTGTCCCATTGCTTGTCCAAAGGCCTCAAAAGGGGATCACATGACTCCAAGACACTTCAGCAATCATAAATATGAACTTTTTGTGGACTTCAGTGGAATTAAGATAATAACTGTTAAGCATATATATTTCCATGCAAGATTGTGATTAAAAAAATGCCCTCTATAAATAGTTACCTATGTTTTTTTCCAGTCTGGCTTTACCAGTTGTTCTTTTATGAAATGGATACGGATGTAATTTTGGAGCACTGGAATGTTAGCTCAGCACGCTACACTGCTTTAAATAGGAAACACTCCTATTTAAGTCCTTGGTCTCGAGGAAGAATTAAAAAAAAAAGGCTTCCCAGACTAGCTAAAATAAATATGATAGCATATAAGGTCTAGACAATTACCACACCATATGTCAAATAAAATCAGCCAGCTAATATTAGACTGGCGTTAACATCTACCTAAAAATAAGATTGAAGGAAAGTTAGAGGTTGTCTTTAAGTCTCAGCCTCTGAAAACAGAAACATTTTTAAATAAAGGTTTAGTTTAGTGAATCAGCATCTTAAAAATATACTGTGATGTCCCTTAATGTTTTTCAATTCATATATGTTGCATCTGAAAGTCTCCCAACAGTAAAATAATCTTTTGCATTATATTAAGACAGATTCTTTTGTCTGATGTATTTGTACACAAACTAATACATAATAGTTTGTTTGCAGTAGACCTATTCATGGAAGGCTGACCTAAAGTTTGAAATCTATAATGACATCAGTACATGCAGAAAATAGTTTAACACCATAAATAAATTTTAAAATGCTATGTATACTTAACAATAGGTAGCTTAACAGGAGTAACTTATTTATTTTATTTTCTTCAATATACTTTGTATGCTTTTAATTAAGCAAGTACTAATAGGGGTTAAGAAGAGTTAAAACATAAATTAACATTAATCCAGTCTGGCTATAAAATCATTTCTATGATTCTTTCTGAGCAGCATGGAGAAACTGCTGAAAAGGTCTGACCTAAAGAAATGTGCAATGCAAAGAAGGTTGTGCACTTGATATGGAAAGTCCAGCTCCCACTATTTCTTCCTTTGGGATCAAGATACCCTGCAGAAAAGAACATATTTTGGAATTAGAATTAGAAATAACAGGCATAAGCTCAACTGGTACCTGGTGACTTAAATGTAAGGAGAAACCTCTTGACAGTCAGAACTGTACAAGAGTGGAACAGTGTACTTAGGGAAAGTGTGCTCTGGAAATGTTTAAGTAGATGCTGGACCACCATCTTTCATGGATGGTTGAAATGGTTTTCCTGCACTTTATACAGTATTGGACTAAGGCAGGGGTGTCAAACTCAATTTCACTGAGGGCCGCATCAACATTATGGTTGCCCTTAGGGGGCCAGGTGGGTGTGGCCAGAGTGGGTGCAGCCTTCTGGGTGGGTGTGGATGGAGTGGGTGTTGCCTATTGGGTGGGCGTGGTCTGTTCTACATCATTCGTGACAAGGGTGCTTGTGGGGGCCTGGGCAGGAATGGGACAGATCTGAGAGTCTCTGGCAGAAGAGGGTGGGACCGGGGCAAGTGCCAAGGCATGGTCCACCAGGGCAAGTGCCAAGATGGCCACCACAGAATTGTATATTGGCTCCCGGCTGGCCTGGGCCAGGCCAAGGCAGTGGGGGCTGTTCCCTCACTGTTTCCAGGCTGGCTTCACGGGCCACATGAAACCACTTTGCGGGCCACATCTGGCCCCCAGGCCAAGTGTTTGACATGTCTGGACTAAGGTGATCTTTTCCTACTAATTCTAAAATCAGTGGAAAGTTATTGCTCACAGTTAAACCCTACAGAAGAGACAAGTAGTTATTTATTGACTGTGTAATAAGCACTAGCTGCCACCATAGGCATGACTAATTACAAAACATTCAATTCCAACAGAGCAAATTGTTAAGATTACTCCCTGATGTGTCTTACAGCACAGGAATGACGTTTTTATTTGCTTTATTGTTTACAAGAATATGTTAAATCAGGCATCAAAAGCAATATGTCTGCTCTACGGACTATGGAATAAAGAAAGGCAGATGCTATACACTTGAATCAGTTTCAAATTATTTCACAGCAAATTGGGAAATTAGAGAAGAGGTGGAGGGATACCAATACTTTTGGATGCATCTGTATATTGTGTAGATGTGTTATTTCAGAAACAAGCCATCTTTTAAATCCAAGGGACGATTCTGTAATGGATATTGCTACCAGATTTGGGATACAATAATCTACACAACTATGAAGTGACAGCAAAACATTTCATCTTTAGTTGCCTGGATGTTTGCAGCTCGTGATCTTGGAAGATGTCGTGAAACAGCTGTTATAAGTAGGATTTTCCTATTTCCAGATGGCTGCTAAAAGGAATGAGACTAGGAGTAAAACTTCCAAGTTCAATGACACAAACTGAAGAGTTGATTCTTGTAGTCCTAGCCCAGTGATGGCAAACCTTTTAGAGACCGAGTGCCCAAACTGCAATCCAAAACCCACTTATACATCATCAGGTGCTGGGTGGGTGTGGGCCATTGGGTGGGCATGGCTGCGGTGGTAACGGCAGACTGGGTGGCACTAAAAAGTTCAATCAATCAATTCCAACTTTGCAAGATCTTGTTTTCCCCATGAGAAGCTGAAATTGACTGATTGATTGAACCTTTTTTTTTTTAAACACATGGCGGCGGAGGCCTAAAACCCAGCTGAAGACCTAGGAGTGGGGCGACAGTGCGCGTGCCCACAGAGAAGGCTCTGGGTGCCGCCTCTGGCACCCGTGCCATAGGTTCGCCACCACTGTCATAGCCTCTGTTAGTAATTTTGTGATTTTTATAAATGATCCTGGAGCATGGAGCAAGTGTCAGAGGAATGGAAAAGAGTTGCTGTGGTTCCAGTTTTCAAAAAAGGGGAAAAATAAATAAAACCAGGAACTACAGACCAATCAGCTTGACATCAATACATGGGAAAATCCTAGAAAAGATAATCTCTTGAAATCTCCTGATGTGCAAGGAACTAAAATGAATGTCCATTTCACTGAATATTCTCCCAAGAGAAGATGAAATTTATCCCAACAGTTTTTAAGATGAGGCTTATGTGATAGTCTTTTCATAGTCTTGATTCCACATATCTCAATTGAAATGAAATGGGAAGTTATAGTTATAGTTATCTTTGGCTTATACTTTTCTTCACACAAGAGCAGAACGAAATGGAAATAAATATGTAGTAATGTCGTTAGCTTACTGTGCTGCTTATTTTTAAAAACCAAAATTTAATGAACTTATGCAGTCAGCACTGACATTTAAGCCTTCAGTAGGATGCTATTTTAATAGTGCTGTACAGAAAAACTCTCCTTTAAAAAAAGAGTCTATGTCTTTTCTTAATTAAAAAGAATCTCCGTTTGACATTTGTTTCAAAGAAAATGAAAATTTTGCTAAAATTCTCCTAGATGGATTGTGGTATTCTTGTGCTTGATTTAATGAAAAACTCGCTACAGTGCAAATTATGAATGTCCTATCTATCTCTCCAGAAACCTATAACCGCACTAAATTTCCACGCTTCAGTTAAATAAGGGGAAGTGGTGGTGAGTAACTCTTATTCTTTGGGAAGTGCAGGTTGTCAGTGTGCCTTGGAGTAATGGCAAATAGAGAATAAAAAAAAACCTATTTAAATACCGGTATCTTCCCATCTCCATTAAAAACGCTAAAAGAATTTAATAGAAACTCTCAGCTGTGTGGGAGAAAAAAACTTTTTTTTATTTGAGAAGACTTTTGAACAATTCCCCACCAATCTCTATCCTGTAATGGGTAAAGTACCACACTCCAGGGCTAGACTTTATGTCTTTTTAAACTTGCATTCAGGGCCTCAGAAGACCGAGTAAACTTGTGCTTTTCATCTGTTTATAATTTTAAACATTTAAGTTAAATTGAAAAGTGAAAAGTGACCTCCTTGATGTTTTCACATGTCTTTTGTATTGTGATTAATTCAGCAAAAACACTTCATGTGAAGATTTGAATCATAGATGATAGGGAGATAAGGAGAACGAGGGGGGGGGGAGAGGGATGGATAGGTAGGTAGGTAGGTGGATACATAGATAGACAGACAGACATTTTATGGAGAGAGATACTAGATCTGCCAGTCAAGGTTCTTGATTTTCTTTGCTTTTATTTGTTTGCAGTCATAAGGTTTTTGTTTTTTTTTTGCCTCCCCTTTTATGTTGCAATTAAACTTACATTAAGGAAGTGGCTGTAACAGTTTTTAGGTAGGAGCAACCACATCTTTCTTGAGGTTTTGTCTTTGTCACTAATCTTTTGCAAATTTGAAATTCCGTAAGATCATCAAGACCAGGCTCTGTGACCAGGCCAGAGGCTCCCAAGAAATTGGAGACTTGGCTTGATGATTGCACTGTTGAAGAGGACATTTCTTATTCTCCCTAAATTTTGACTGTATGGGGTTTTTTTTAGGTTATTTATTACTAGGGTTTTTTATATTTGTATTTGCTGTTCTTATATTTTTTTAACTATTGTGCACTGTCCAGAGTCACCTCGGTGAGATGGATGGCTATATAAATTTGATAAATAAAACATTTTTAAAAAATCACTTTTGTGTCTCACCAGAAAAGTTATATTTTTGAACAGATTGCCTAGATCTAGACATATTTCTAAAATACACTTACTAAGATACAGTCAACCAATCGATCCTACTTTACTTGTCCAAAGATGTTCTTTCCAATGCTACAATCTCCTAGAAACCTTGTACCTTGGAATAAGTCAACGAAATTACTTGGACTCCATTTTCTTGAAAGCAGTCAACGAAGGACTAATCAGAGCTAAATTAAAACCTGTTCACTTCAGGGCTATTTGGTAATGATAAATCTTATGAGATCATATTTGTGTTCAGTGTTTGCCAGACTGTTTTCAACCTGTTCACTTCAGGGTCACTAGGTAATGATAAATCTTATTAGATCATATTTGTGTTCAGTGTTTGTCAGCTTGTTTTTCTTGGAAAGGTTACAAGCAGGGTAGGAGTTTTACACACACACACACTACCCGCGCGTACTTCATACATTGAATTATTAATCTGTGAATTTCATTAGCACAAGACATGCTGATGGCCAGTAACTAGGATTATTTTAAAGAAAGATTAGCTAATTTCATGGAGGACAGACCTTAGTCTTAGAGGCTTATGTGCCTCTAAACTATATAACTCAAAATTCCAGTTGTGGGAAGCGGTGATGAAAAGAAAATATATCTCCATGTTCACTTTCAAGTATGCCAGAAGCCATGAGAGAGAAAGAAACAAAATGCTGGGTTAAGATGGTTGTTACCCTAACCCAGGGGTAGGCAACCTCGGCTCTTTTATGACTCATGGACTTCAACTCCCAGAATTCCTGAATTCTGGGAATTGAAGTCCATGAGTCATAAAAGAGCCGAGGTTGCCTACTCCTGCCCTAACCCTAATCTAGCAGGACTGTTCTTATGAGGCAGATAGTTGGTTCAGTATTAGGTCTGCTCTCAGAAAAGAATTTTTTATCCCTATGTGGAGATGTTGGGGACTTAGTCTGAGATTTTCAATATCTAAGACGTGGTTCACTAAATAGCATAGTGCCATCTTCTAAAAAGACCCCTTGTTTGTTTCCCATAGGATCCCCAATAGATCTAGCCTTCTTGCATTTTCCTTATTTTTATTTATTTTCTTCTAAAAGCCATATAATTTTGAATGTCATTTCATTAAATTTATATGGAATAGTAAATTAAATCTTATTTATCCCATGTAGTTTGATATCTTATTTTCAGATGGCAATGTAATTATAGAAATCTACAGCAGGCAAGTTCCTACTAGCGTCCTTTCGGCTGAACAACTTGGCCATGCCTTGTGGCAGGGAGAAAGGAGAATGTGAAAGCGATGAATAAGCTCTTGGTTTTCAGGAGCTCCTTTTGCCAAGTGGAAAATTTTGGGGAACTAGAGATTCTGCTTTTATAGATGGCCTGTTTGTTCTGTTCTGTTTTTGTGGGGGGTTTTGAGCATATACACCAGTAGATACATCTACCTAACACTGACTTTAGAAGTGTTTATTCTCAAGCAAAATTCATAAGGATTTCAGGATTTACCCTAAAAATATTTTAAAATGTTGTAATAATTCTTAGGTTCGATCTATAGCACTCTGTGAAGTCTGTAGTGATCTAATGAGCTGTACATGCAAAGAGGTTAATGCAGCAATATTGTATTTTGTGCTGTACTCAGAATAAATATCCTTTTTGAATACATCATTAGTTTGTTAGGTGGGAGGGAGAATTAGAAGGGATTTTTGTTGATGACAGCTAAGAAAGAAGCTTTTCATTCTCCAGTAAAACTTTTCTATTGAAATCACCAGTAAAATGAAAATCAAAAATATGATAATAAAGTCAAAATTTGGCAACATTCCAAGAAGCTTAGCTCATTATAAACATGTCAGAGATTTTGTAGTATTTCATAAACTGTACAAAGAGAGAATGTGGTGCAGTATAACTTTGTGCTCCTACAAATTTGCCTGGAATATAAACATGAAACCAACAGAAGGAGATTTAAAAATCTGTGAATTTATTTTTTTTGCCCCTTCTGAATTTTTCACTGAATGTTATTAGAGATTCATGTTAGTTCATCTATAAATAGAATCTAAGTGAACAAATGACACCAAAGTTGAAGCAAACATTTGTCCAACATGTAACGTGCCTGTTTGAAAGCATAAGTAATTATAGTTGCACCTGCAATAAGTATATTTATCTGCAATAACTTTAACTGAAGATTTCCTGTAACTGCTGAACAGTATTTCAGAACACTGTTAGAAATTCTGGCCCCCTTTTCAGTGGCAAACAGCTTCAAACCAGTAATATTTTAAGATTTTCTAAAATGAATTGTTCATTTCAGATCCTGTTCAACGTTTCAGCGGCATTTAGGTGTGGATTTGGATTTGATTATTCTAAAACATTGAATTTACTTTTCATTTACTCTGTTTAGATTTGCTTGTACATTCAGGATATATCACCCACTTAAAAGACTGTTTGTGTAAAAATGAAAAAAAAATCAACTTGTGGTTTATGGTTTTGGTGATTAGATAAGATATAGGAAGAAGAATAGGATACTTTAGAAAGAGAGATTAAATATATATATGTACTTATAACTGCTATGAAGTATATTGGAAGCATATTGTCCTAAATCACTTCTATTCCCCTTTAACTGGATTGTTGGATGCTCAGAGTTATAGAAATGGCTTTGTATGGTTTTCAGACTGATAGCCATCAATGACTTGCTTGCAGAGGCTTTCAAATATTTTGTTTGAGTAGGAGAATATGGTGTGACTCTAAAAATCTGCATGGTCAGAACTTCACTGTGATAAGTCAAAGTCTTGTGATTTATGTAGGACAGGGCTAGCCCAAATCAGTTCTGATCATTTAATGAAATACTAAAGCCCCTGACCCTAATAATTGAATTTAATTGAATTTACCTGAACTAGGTAATTATTTGGCATATCCCAATAGTCAAAAGTATATAACTAACATAAATGAAACAGGCACCAACCTTTGACGTTATTTGTTCATTCAGTCCCTTTATAAGTACCCCATGAAGTTCTGATAACATTTGTCCATATCTAGGTTTATGCTACTAATATTTTTCATCAATATGACTTTTTTCATGATGCAGTTGAAAATTTCCATGTGGCACTGAAGAGTCTTTAGCTGAAAGTTCAGAACTCTGAACGGAGTGAATTGTTTTGACTCTGAAATTATATTAATTTACATAAAGAAATACAATTGTAGAAGCATGACAGACTCCATTCCTCTTAGCCTTTATCTCTTTAGTAAGAACGATTTACAGATTTAAACCTCTGCAAGGGAAATTAGTAGTTTTCATAAAACTAGTAGTGATATCCTGTTTCTCCGGTTCTTCTGTACTACCTGCAATTACATAATTTCATTGAAGTCATATGGAAAATTTGAACAAATAGAATCATCTACAACAGATAGTTTGCAACAGAACAAAGCAAACAGAGCAGGAACCATATGATAATTCAGTATCTTAAGGGTGTTGTCCAGAGAACTCTGTTTTCTCTAGGAATGTAAAGAATGTTTCAAATTCTGACAATTTCAAATTTCACATACTCTCTTTTGAGCTCAGTACATCTTATTTTAAGTTCAAAATAGCTGGACTGAATACCAGATGGTGTTTCAAATGCAAAGGGAACTGTTCCAAGCTCTGAGCGCCAAACATTTCTACTTCAAATTTCAACAGTCTCAATGACAGCTCATTTCAGAACTGAAACAAAAGTTCTGCTCTCAAACAGGATATTTCAAATTCAGAATCTCCTTTTTCCAGTCTAGGATTCTTGAGCTGTACTCGGTGTTCAACTCTCATGAACTATATACATCCTATTAACTCAAGAATTCAAAAACTAAGTTCAAAAAAATGTGAGAAGTCATTGTTAGGGGATGCCAGATAGATTTCCTCATCTAGCTTTCTAGATCTGAAACCTTCTCCCTTGCAAATATCCACTTGACTTCACTTACAGGGCCCCAAACCAAGGCTTGGCAGTAGGAGAACAATAGGATGATGCATTTATCCAGATATCCAGCCTTTTGGGATTATAAAGATCTATATCAAGTCTTTGATTAGGGCTTGGAAATGAATTGGCAGCCAGTACGATTAAGTTATTTGCCAGACCAGATCAGTAGTTCTGAATGTAAAGCTAGTCTATGAACCTGTTTTGGATAGGTGCACACATTGTCTATAGAACAATCTATTGTAACCCGATTTCCAGATAACACTGGGCCATGAACCATGATTTATAAACTACAGTGACTGGGTCCATATATCATACTAACTTGAAATTAAATAACATGCATTACGTTTTGAAGTGATGTGTCAATCACTCTGGTACTCCCATCCCAGGAGCAGTAGCACTGCAACACCGAGACACTCATTTTTTAACATATGTTATGACATTACATACATGTTGCAGCCTATGGACACCTCTGCCTAATAGTGATGAAGGTGCTGTTACAAATACTGGCTCCATTATGCCCATAACTTGCACTCAAAATATATCTAGAAGGCTTAATGCAAAACTAAGAAGTATACAAAATGTTCTGAGTTTGAAACCTTATCCAGGATTCCAAGTTGCACTAAGCCAGCGGTTGTCAACCTGTGGGTCGTGACCCCATTTGGGGTCGAACGACCATTTCACAGGGGTCACCAAACAAGGCTTTCCGCCATTTTTTCCCCTTTTCTTTAGGTGTGCTACTCCCTCTTATTCTATTGGCTTTTGAAAGCCAATAGAATAGACTATTCAAGAGATTCTATTCTATTGGCATTCGAAAGCCAATAGAATCTATTGGCTTTCGAAAGCCAATAGAATAGACTCTCTTGAATAGAGTCTAATTCTATTGGCTTTCAAAAGCCAATAGGAATTGTCCAGGCTATCTCTGCCCTGCTGAGCCCACCAAAAGCCCCAGTCTGCAAACGGTGCTGCAAGGCGAACTTTCTGGAAAGCTTCCTTCCCTGCTGAGCAACTACTAAAAGTAAGTAAAAGAGGGTCAGGGGTGGGAGGTGGGAGGCCGGCAAGTGCAGGGAGGGTTGCTGGCACGCATGGGGCCTGGCAGGTGCCTTACCTGCCTTGGGCTGGGCCAGCTGGTGGCCCAGCCGGTGGTCGGCCTGTGCCATCTCTGCCGCTTGCCAGTTACACCTCGGCCGGCGCAGGGGATGGCACTACACATGTGTGGCACTCCCGGGCAGGGAAATACAGATAGTTCTCGACTTACTACCGGTTGCGGGGTCGCGGCATTAGGAAGGTTGAGAACCACTGCACTAAGCAATTCTAAATTTATCTGTAAGTGCCTTTTGTCATTATGTTCTTTACAGGGAAGTCTGGAAGTTGAGAGATCTGGAGTATAGGTAGAACAAAGCTTGTTGCTTCATATACACTCCCCAGCTTCCCTAGCTCCCACCCTTACCCCTTTGGTGCTTGCCATACTTTTCTGAAAATAACTTTGAACTAAGGCTGTGAGCTTAGACTCTTGGATACGAAGGATAATCTTTGTTCTTTTTCAGCATGGTGACAGATTTCTGTATGTGCATGTGTGTACACACCTATATACATGAACAATAGGGGTGTGAAAACATTGGAATTTGAAATGCTGGAAGTCCAAATCAGTTGTTTGGAGGGTGTGTTTTGTTTCACATTTGAAATGTTCTCTGTACAGCAAACAAGGAAATATAATTGGTACCATTGCTAGAGAACTGAATTTCATTATATATCCATCTCTGTAAATTTGAATGTCAAGCTGAAGCAATTTAACTCTGTGGATACAATCCACCATTGCCTGTTCAAGTATCAACTTGAATGTGTAGAATATTTTGCTTGGTGCGTGCATCTTTATTGATACTTCTGTGTTCCCTCACACACCCATTTTCAAAATGTTAAGTAATTTTCTTTTCACAGTTTATATTCATTGCTCTTAAAAGTAAAAATGCCTTTGAGTCAAGTTCAATTGCCAACAACCACAGGGATATAGTGTGGTTGGCCTATCTAAGTTACCTTCTGAGCCCTGATAATGTTGGCCAAGTGCTTGCTCCTTGCTGGGGATCTTCATTCTTACCATCCCTAAAATATATACAGCTTTTTTAGTTGACAAACTACTTATTTCCCTGCAATTTTTCTCTCTTTTTCAGTTGTGTATGAACATCGATCAAGACTAGAAAAATCTTTACAGAAAGAAAGGCTAGAACATAAGAAAGCAAAAGAAGGTAATATTTACATTTCAGTTGAATTTTAAAAGATTTTTACCAGCAGAGAAATGCTGTTTTGTAGTGTAACAACTCCAATAAGCAATTTAGGGCGATATGCTCCTTTAGAGTTGCCCTGGATTGAAACTGCATTTTTAAAAAAATTACAGACTTTTGAATGCTCTTCCTGGTGGTGGTTGGGTAATATTTCCATAGTGCAGATAAGAGCTGATTGTTTTATGGTTTCTTACCACCATCTAGTGGATAAAACTCATTTTATTTGCAACAGCTTCTCTGCAAACTGAGACATATTTCATTCAACAGGATGGAGCCAAACACTCAATCTGGCTGAATTTCTTGTGATTCTTTTCTGCCAGAAATGACAATAAGCATGGTAGCAATCCAATTAAGAGTGAACATTCTGATGTTTGAAGACTGGGTACATATTGAAAAATCGGGTGCAGACTGAACTATAGGTCTGGCATAGGGCTGAGTTAATCATTTATGCCCTTTTCCAGAGACTAAGGAATTTTACCTCTCAGTAAAGCTAAACTGTAAATAGTTTATTTACACACAAGGATAACTAGATACATATTTTTGTGAATGAACTACATATTATGATTTCAACATTATATTATATACCTGGATATCTGATGCACTCACTTCTATTCTCATGAATTTGCATGAGTTGCATTTAAATCTAGTAGTTATCTATTTTAATCATGACTGAAGTTCTTTTTATTTTAACTGGCACCAAGTGCCATAATTTGGGGTGGGCACTGAGCCACAGGCAGAGTCAGTTTACATATTTATCAGTTCACAGGTAGCGCTGAAGGGTATGGTAATTGAATGAAGAGAAATTGTGTATGGCTGAATTAATGTGTGAAATCTTGACAGTGAAAGGATGTTTGAGGTGGAGTTACCTCCAGAGAGAATAGCTGGTTCCAGGGTTTTATTTATGTATATGTTCCTGAAGATCATTCATTTTTCTCTTTTTATTTTTGTATTTTAGACTTTCTTGTTTATAAATTAGAAGCACAAGAAACATTAAATAAAGGAAGGGTAAGTCAGCAGAAATAATTGTTAAGTTTTTCTGCACATAAGGATTTTATCAAAGCCTCTACTCTTTAAAATTAAAAGAATAATGAATAACATCTAATTGTCTGAAATCTGAATAACCTAAATATATAGTCACTTCCTGAAAAAGAGGCATTTTAAGCAATGGTATGCTCCAGGACTGTAATACTGGGGTTGATGCTTTTAAATATTATAAATGTTCTAGAATGTGTCACCAAATCGACTGTAATTTGGAATTCTGAAAATATTTCTGGTGGTTTTGCAAAATAGTTTTGCAAAACAGATTTGTTTCAGTGTGGTCTAGAAATGCTGGATTTCTACGACCCTGAACTTCCCACAAATTGGGACCTCTAGCAATTGAATTCAACACTTCAACACAGCGCTGAGCCAAGAAAATATGCATCTTAAAATCTGTTTCCCCTGCAAGTTTTCAATTTCCATAGCATTCAGAGAAGTGTCATAGTTATGCCAAAAAGAGTTGAGATCTTATCTAACTATGTGTTTCTTTTTGTTTGCTTGTTTGTTTTGCAGCAAGATTCCAATAGCAGATACAGTGCACTGCATGTACAACACCAGATGCTGAAGGTAAATTCTTGAGTTGTTTTTTTTCCCAATGGTAGGCAATTTATAGCACTGGCAAACAAAGGAAATTTTATATAGAAGCTGTAAAAACAGCCTTAATAAATTTGGCAAAGGTGTTTTACAATCAGCATGGGCACTCCTGCTGGACCTAAAAACTTTTCCTGAAACCATGTGGCTACCATATGGGTTCAACAAGGGTGCCCATGCTAGATTTGGAGCATCTTTTGTCTGCTTAATATTAGAATATTCCATGCCATCAAATGCAAGATTTAACTTGAAAACTGGAGGTCTGTTATCTCTCAAATATAATTCCACCATTGAACCTACCTTCTGCTCCCCTTTTCAGCTATATTAATTAGGCCCACATCTGTCTTTAAACAGAAGATGGGTGGCTGAAGATGAAATTAGGTTTCTAGTGCTATTAAGTATTTGTCAAAATCTCCAGTTAAAAAAATCTTTTTTGGCTTCTAGACGTTATGAAAAGGTTGGCTTCCTGATTGCAAAACGTTTTCCATCCAGTCATCGTCTTTGTACTTTGAAGAGAATTAAAGACATTTTCACAAAGGAAACCCTCACAAACATTTCATATGTTTGATGTATAAGTACAGAAAGCAATTTGGTGTAAAGGTTCATGGTTTGGAGCTTGAACCCCAGGGACCTTCTGAGATAGTACAGTTTCAAGAGGGGATTTTAAGGCTGAAAAATATTCTGAATGATTTGCTGATCTGAATTTCAAGTTATGCTAAACCGTCCTTTAATCTTAATCTGACGGATTCTGTCTTCCCTTTTCTTCCTGTTCCTGTACATTTATGATGTTTTATTGTTATTGATATACACATTGCAGGAGAAAGCACAGAAGAGAGAAAGGAAGAGTATGCATAGCAGGGTTTAAACATTTTTTAAATGTTTAAAAAATGGGTTAAAACATTTTTTCAGACCATTTTTTTTTTTTAGTGGGAGGAGAGAATATTCTAAAAAATGTAGAAAGTATCAAGATAAAGACAGCTGGTTTGGTGCAGTGATAAAGGCTTCAGTCTAGAAATTGAGATACCGTGAGTTCTAGTTCCACCCCAGGCACAAAACCGGCTGCATGATCTTGGGCCAGTCACTTTCTCTCAGCCCAAGGAAAAGAAGGCAATGGCAAACCATTTCTGAAAACTGCAGAGACTTGTCCTTGTACTTACTGAGACTTAGCCATGATTGAACGGAAGGGGGAAAAAAATCAAAATAAAGAAATAGGCCAGAAATGGAATACTGGGAGCATTTCCATCAACACTGCACACCCCGCCTGCCCGCCCCCCCACCGATGTTCATTGTCTCACCCTTAGAGTGATGCTGCATTGAAAATCAAAACAAGATTTGGCAGCTGCACAGATCAAGAAATCCTTGTGCCGTTTTTTTGTTTTGGTTTTGTGCTCTGCAGAACCAGCATGAAGAACTAAAGAAACAGCACTCAGATCTGGAAGACGAGCACAGGAGACAGGAAGATGATTTCAACCGAGCAGTTGATGACCACAAGGAGAAATACGTGCAGTTACAGCAAGAAAAGGAGCAGGAGCTGTCCAAGTTAAAAGGTATAGGAGGATGCTCTTTAAGTAATTTTGGAATTGGACAAAGTAGGCCATCCTCTAGAGTGAGATCTCATTTGGCTATGTAGGTAGGAATTATGGGTTTTTGCAGTTTAATACTGCGGGGGTGGGGGGATATGTTTGGGCAAGACAGGTCTACTCAGGTTAGCATTGAGTTAGTTAATATTTGAAAACATAAATCAGTTAGAATTCATCCTACAAAGATAGGTCTGTTCAAACATTTTTTTGACACTAAATTTTAAACAGAATCCATGTACAATCTGCAAGAAGAAAACAGACAATTGAGGAAATCCCACCAGGATATTCATACTCAGCTGCAAGATGTGAAGGTAAGATCTTGGCCTACTAAAAAATCATGAGTGGTGAGAAAGAGAGAAATACATCTTTCTTTGCAAAGAGGAATGAATAAAAATGTTGCAACAGTGTATGTAACACAACGAGAAAAATGTTTAATCTTTGTGACTTAAGGGAAATATAGTAGACATTCTTTTAAGTACACAATAGTAGACTTTTGGAATTGTTCACACAGATCACCAGTGCACAATTTAACACATCACCACTCTACTCCCTGCCCTCTGAATAATCAAAAGGAAATATAAACATGTTTCTTGCATATAAGCCGTTGCATTGTAATTTTAAAAACTCAGTAAATTACTAAATAAGCCAATATAAGCCCTGGTTTTTACATGTTAAGAAATCACAGTATCTTTAAGTCACATTCTTGGCTTTCATATAGGAATGTGAATTAAATTCTGACTTCCATAATGCTAAATTATGGTTTGGTACATCCATACCCATCACATTGTTCTCTTTTTGAAGTTGGCAGTGTAATAAGTAAGAACTGCAGTACGGAATAATAAGCTAAAGGTGTTAAAGGGGTGAGAAAATAAAAGAAGAGGAGATCTAGTTAAATCTACTTTATACTAATATTGTTCACTCCAGGTACTTCTATCCTTGCAAGTCCTCTTTGCTTCTACTAAATCCATATGGTATTTCATACTATGTTTACCATCTATTTCATCAGCTTCAATTTCTTGGGCTTCTTCTCAACCCATTCATTCTTCCTTCCTATATGTTTTCTGCTCCAGACACATTAATTTTCTCTTATGACTGAACGACCTCAAGATTTTTCATACAAATAGTCCTAAACTGATAACAGAAATTGGGAGCAGAATTTCCTTTGCTAAGTGATGCAGTAATAAAGCCTGGCTACATCTCTTAGCAGCAGCAATCCCTGCAGTCCTGATTGCCATCGTTAATTGAATCCCATGGTTATTAGGCGAGGCAATTTCCTGCTGGTTTCCCACAAGCAAAGTCAGTGGGAAAGCTGGGATGAAGTCGCATGTCCCCAAATCTACAGGCAGGTAAATGGCTACTGGAAGGTGGGGAAGGGAGTGAAGATCCACATGAGGTGTGGCATGGGAAGGTACATGAGGGTGTGAGGAAAGGTAGGAAGGGGTGAGAGAGGCTCCATGGAGGTCAGCGAGGATACAGAAAGACACAAAGGGAAGTGCAAGAAGTGCCATGTGGGTTGGGGAGGGTGCACAGATTGTGTGAGGATGTGCATGGGAGGCATGATGTGGTTCGGAAGGCTGAGGCCTGAGGCTGCTAGGGGGTTCAAAGGGACACTGTATAGGTTGGGGACAGTAGGGCTGGGGTGAGTACACAAAGGTGCAAGAGGGTGTGTGAGAGGCCCTGATGTGTTGGAGAGGGTGTGCTAGAGGTGCCACACAGGTCAGGGAGGGTGTTTGGAGACACCAGTCAGAGAGGGAGTGTGAGAATCTTCTCCTAAGTTGATCATGCCAAACAATCACCATTCCTATTCAATCTTGAGTCTTTTTTTTCTACTGGTTTTGATTCATCCCCAACCTTGCATTCCCATCATCTGTATAACTCTCTGCCCCCCCGCCCCAGCATTCACTCAGAATGTTGCACAGTTTTTCTCAGAATTCATTCCTTGTTTTTTCATTATCACAGTTCACTAGAGCATAACATGCAGCACTTGCCTATAAATTTTCATACAGTCCAAATAATACTAGTTCATACTTTTTGGCATTCAATTTAGCTCTTTTATTCCTAATTGAACTTACACCTTCATGTTCATGCATGTACTGCACAAGATCAAACTATCTTCGTTCTGATCTATTACAGCCTTCCCTTTCCTGTTAGTTTCTCAGGCATACAACGTACCTATTTTTCTTTCTTTCATTCATTTCAGTTATTCATTCCTCCTCTTTCCATTTACTCCATTAACATTCCAAGTCTGCAATCCTCCATAAGCCATGCTTGTTGGGACTATACATAGTTCACAGATTAATTATCCTAGCTTGTAATTCCAGATTTGCTTTATTCCCCTCCACTCTCAAAGAATTGTGAGCTGCAGAATCAGTTTAAGGCTAGAGTAAAAAGGCTGTATCTACAGTGAACATTTGTCTGTGTTCAATTTATAAATGATTGGATAAATAAAACATATAAATATTCCTTGTGGTGTGTTGAAATCAATACAATAATTACCACTAATAGGTTTTTTTAGCAGGTGAAGTTCATAGAAATGTGTAATTGTCCAATCAGTTAGATGGTGGAAGAAACTTCCTTATTTGTTTAGAACTTTTTTTCTCCTGAAATGTATGAGCAAATAATTTTTATTGAGGGAAAATGAGGAATAATACTTTTCTATAGAAATATATGCACAAAACCACTGGTCTTGAGAACAAACTAGCTGGTATCCTAGAACAGAACAGAACAGAACAGAATATGTGTGTATACATGTAAACAATATAACATTAAGCTTTCCTCTCTGGAATTCATTTTAATTAGGAAAAACAACCTATTTAACTTTAGAGGCTATTTGGCTTCTGATATATAAGGTTAATAAAGAATAAAAAGCTAATATTAGCATTTTTTTCAAGCTAAGTCATTTTTTTAAAATGATGGTGTATTAAATAGCCCACAGTTGACTAGATTCAAGCAATAAACTTGTGCACTAAAGTTTGTCAGTCATGGTTTATATCTGTTCTCAGTCTATGTTCTCTAGCTATGACTGCATAAACCCACCCCTCATTTATTAAAGTTTGATAAAATGCATATACAGTGTAACCTCATATTAGTGAATTTAAATGGCATGAATGAAAACCCTGTTATCATTACATCATTTGTCATAAATGGTATAACCCATGTCATTGTATAATGCTGGTGCTGGAGTTATCATATTCTTTGATTTACTAGTGAGAAACAAGAAAGATCCACTCCTTTTAATGTATGTGTTAAACTGATATTTTACTATATATTTAATAAAAGCAAGGTTAAAAAGAAAGTGAGAAGTCAGTGGTTGACAGTCCCCTTAAGAATATCTTTTGGGCTTTGAAGAAACACGTGGGCTCACATTTGATGTGGTATTTTCTTTTGTGCAGTTTCAGCATAAGAATTTAATCTCCCAACAAAACCAGCTTGTAATGACACTGGAAGAACACAAGAGCGCACTAAAAGCTGCGCAGGTCAGCCACCAAATCAGCATTGCATTAGCAGTGGTGTTTTTCTTTTCTCTAAATCTTCTAATATTTTTGGCTTCTTTTTTTTCCTGCTGATCGTAACTTTTATGCATGCAAGCCTGGGTCCTCTGATTAATAACCAGCTGCCCTCTTGGGGCAAGATCTGCATACCTAGAAGGATTTCTGCTATACCAGAATTGTAAACCAGCACATTTGATTTTGTCTCCTGACATCTGATCCTTCAATGGACTTTCTCTTTTGAAGCTAAGAAACCAGTGCCACTGACGTCCAAAACTATTTTTATTAGAACAGCTATAGTAATATGCAGGTAGTCCTCAACTTACAACCAGTGAATTTTGCCCCATTTTATGACCTTTTTTGCCACAGTTGTTAAGTGAATCACTGCGGTTGTATAGTCTGAGACTGTAGAGATGGTAGAAATCATTTTGCAAGACTGAATATATTTTCCCCTCCCCTTCTCATTTTATTTTCATGTGAATCAGGGAGGGGGGTTGAGATGTTTCCTCAAATTAGTTTCTTGGAATAGATTTGAGCCCTTCCTGCATGCGATTGTTACTTTGGTAGTGATTCTTCCTCTGTCCTTCAAAGTCATTCCTTATTCCAGGGGTCTTCAAACTTGGCCCTTTTACGACTTGTGGACTTCAGCTCCCAGAATTCCTCAGCCAGCGTGCCTGGCTGAGGAATTCTGGGAGTTGAAGTCCACAAGTCATAAAAGGGCCAAGTTTGAAGACCCCTGCCTTATTCATTCTACTTTGAGAGTTAGAGTCTGCCTCATTTCTGCCACAGCTGCAGCTAGGTAATTTACACCTGGATGTAATGAATATTTCTTACCTAAGAGTAATTATGTTGTTACTGTGAGGTAAGATGGGCAGCCAATAGATTTGACAAATAAATAAGCGTTGTTGCAGGGAAGTAAAAATTAAAAGGAGCAGCATACCTAATCTGCTATCCTAATTATATAATATTAGCAAAACTAAAGCTGAGGGGGCCTTAATAAGTCCTTGTGTCAGGCTGGAGAGCTGGAAAGTAGTATGGGAGACAACTTTCCTCTCCTCCTTCCTATCATGGCAGCTCTCTGCATCTCCCATCATATCTTCCTCTACACTTTGTAACCATAGTGAAGCTGTGTTGATAAATATATTGTAGTTTGTTTTGTATGGGCATATGATTTAAATTTCAAAAAGGGGGAAAAATAAACAGATAGCAACAGAAAAAAATCCTTATCTGTTTTCCTTTGCCTGTCCATATCATCTTTTCTTTATGTATAACATCTTTTTTTTCCCTTGAGGGAGAACAGACGTAGCAGGTCCCAGGACTTTGATGCCAATTCCATTGCTTCTGCTTTATCAGCAAAGGCTGGTCATGATACTTTCCCTACATTTGGATTAAATGTCTTCTATTTGGCATTAAGATAAAACCTGTCATCACTGACATCAGCAGAGCCTTTTCAAAACCTCTTAAGGTTTAATTTCCTATCAGCTGCTGATTGGAGATGAGAGCTTTTCATATCAGGAAGTGGATGAGGACAGGGAAACATGCTGGTGGGGTATATGTAGAAGCATTATAGCTCTCTTGGTTTAGGAACTCTATTGCAGTTGCTTCCTCAACATCAGGTTTTGGTTGTGACAATATAAAAAAGATGTTGAGACTCTAGAAAGAGTGTAGAGAAGAGCAACAAAGATGATTAGGGGGCTGGAGGCTAAAACATATGAAGAACAATTGCAGGAACTGGGTATGTCTAGTTTAATGAAAAGAAGAACTAAGGATGATATGATAGCAGTGTTCCAATATTTGAGAGGCTACCACAAGGAATAGGAGGTCAACCTAATCTCTAAAGCACCTAAAGGCAGGAAAAAGAAGCGATGGATGGAAACTAATCAAGGAGAGAACCAATCTGGAACTAAGGAGAAATTTCCTGACAGTTAGAACAAATATTCAGCGGAAGAAGTTGCCTCCAGAAGTTGTGGTTGTTCCAACATTGGAGTTTTTAAAGAACAGGTTGGACAACTATTTGTCTGAAATGGTATAGGGTTTCCTGCTTGAGTAGTGGATTGGGCTAGAAGACCTCCAAGGTCACTTCCAACTCTTGTCATTCTGTCAATTCAGCTAGAGTAAAAGACTAAGCTTTATTGGAAACAGTTTACCAGCCAACATTAAATAACTGAAGCATTGATTGGCAGAGAACACCTCACAGTATATCAGGCTTTTCCTATGCCACCATTTGCCCAATAGCAATCAGGATTTCCTTTTTTCACCTTTGTGTCCCATGGACATTATATTATCTGTATTATTCTTGGCATTATCTCCCACAGTGGTTGACAAAGCATTGTCTTCCCTTTGAGATTTCTTTTTTCTGCAATTGCTGATATGAATCTGCATTGTCCATAGGATGCCTGTGACAAATTCACCAAATGGAAACATATAGGGTAGATATCAAGGATCTGGGTTGTTTTCTTTGTATCAAGGTAATGATGAACTTGTGTGGTTTTTTTTAAAAAAACCTTTAAACTATTGCTCATAGTTTCCATCTACTTGGTGAAAATAATTTTATTTTTATTTATGTAGTTTTATAATTTTTCCCATGCTCTCTGGCAGTGCTAATTTTATTGGGTGCTTTATAGTGAAAAGTAAGCCCAGTTTAAATGTTTGATAGATAGATGATAATTGTAGACCTTCATCCTTAAAATATTGTATAGCAATAGCACTTAGATTTATATACCACTTCACAGTGCTTTATAGCCCTCTCTAAGTGGTTTACAGCATATTGCCCCCAACAATCTGGGTCCTCATTTTACTAACCTTAGAAGGATGGAAGGCTGAGTCAACCTTGAGTTGGTCAGGGATTGAACTCTTGGCAGTGAACTGAACTAGCCTGTAATACTGCATTCCAACCACTGCACCACCACGGCTTGTAGGCATAGGTATAACACAGGGACATATTGCATAAAAGCCAATAATCACTGCTACTCCATTCACTCAAACATGTCTTCTTTTCCGTGAGGCTATTAACGTTAACTCCACATGCAGCCTTCATCACATGGATTTATAGGGAGTTTTGAACTAGATGGAATCTATTGGTGTGGCTCCATCACCAGGCCTTGCTCTTGTGACCTAGTAATCATGCTGGAGAATGATCAGTAGTTTGTTTCAGGGAACTGTTCTGTCACCTTTCCCCACCCCTGTATTTTATCAAGAGTCACTCTTTTTAAATACTATAGGCAGCAGCAGGCTGGATTTAGCAAGGTAATGTTCTCTAGTCCCTTACTCTCCAGATTTCTCCAAGAGTTCCCAAGTAGAAGTCCTGGAGTCTGATCCATTCTTAAACAAACACTTTTGTTTAAAAAAGGAAGGCCTATCCAACTGAACAAGATAGTTTTCCTTCCTTCCTTCCTTCCTTCCTTCCTTCCTTCCTTCCTTCCTTCCTTCCTTCCTTCCTTCCTTCCTCCCTCCCTCCCTCCCTCCCTCCCTCCCTCCCTTCTTTCCATTTCATTCCATGATCCTTTCTGTTTGTGGATGGTTTTTTTTTTCCCTTCCCAAAGATTGAAGGAAGATGTAATAATTCACTACTGACAGTTTCTTCTTCTGCGTGGCATGAAAAACTAATCCCATTTCTGGGCTATGGGGATTTTCTGTTCAACTTTGCATGTCTGCTGTAATATATTAAATTGATGCACTCTACAGCATAAAACGATGTAGCTTTAGCACATGGACATTTTTGATCAAATGTGCATGTTTAGTTAAAATACCTGCATCAGCTCGGAGCCTCTTGCTTCCCTGCATTTATTACTGAGACCAGCTTCTCTGTCAGTGAAATCTAATGGTTACATTTGATTTCTAGTCTCAGGTGGAAGAATACAGGCAGTTGAAGGACACCTTAAAAAAGATGCCCAGTTTCCAGAAACCTGAAAAATTTGAGTCGCCACATGGTTTGCCTGTGACACCTGTGCCTTCTCCTCTGAGTGATTCCAAAACACAGGGCACAGATGCCGCTAAAGAGCAAAAAGAGGTAATATGAACTGACTGTATTAAGGCAAAGCAATCTTATTTAATCATCATCATGGTTATTAGCATTGATACAGTGCTCTGAACATTATTGCAGTAGTCCCTGTAACAATCCTATTAAAAAGGTCGCTGTTATCATTGCAAAGGGCAGGAGAAGAGAAGCTGAGCAGGACAAATGATTTAATCTAGATATCACATTAAACCACAGTTAAAAAACCTTGAATAGCAGTTCCCTAAGATAATTTTTTTTCACTCAGCCAGGATATAAAAATTGAAACTTTAGTCCTCAGATAATGAATTGTGACCATTATGGCATTATCAGCCTCCAGCTATGATAAAGGACACTTACTTTATTCCACAATTATTTCAAGTTTTTGGCCATAACAAGTATCTGATTTACATCCAAATTTAATACTAGCTCCCTCTTAGGGTAAGTGAAAAATTGCCTAAAAGTGAAACTTACCTACATCTGAGGGAGAAAAAAGCCTATGAATTAAGAAAAGTACTTTCAGTTACAGGTTCTGGTGTATTTCTTCGTTTTCTGCTGCTGAAGTTCTCCATTTTCAGATGTAGGCAGGCCACAAACTGCTTGAAAATATACAATAGGATGAAGGATACCAGAAACTGCCAATTGGCCATTGAGTATAATTATTGACAACAGAAAAAGACAATTAGGACTATCTTCAGTAAACGTCGTCTGGCCAGAATTTTGGCATCCACCCTGAAGCAAGACCCATTTACCAGTTTTACAATGGTCATTTTGAGTAATTTGACCTGATTCCATTTTTATGCAAATGACTTCAGTTAAGCATTGTACATTTTTCACATCTTAATGCATAGATAATTTTTATTAAGGGTTTTAATTACAATAGTAAAATTTAATACAAACTAAAAGACTTTTAGAAGAATAGAAAAAAAAGAATGAAAGGTGCAAAGGAGAAGAAAAAATAGAAAAGTAAGAACAGAGTAGAGAGAGAGAGAGATAAAAAAGATATGTAAAGTGACTTCCAACCGTCATCACAAGTATACACCATTTTTGTAACTCTGCACCCACTTAATTTACACTCTGAACCCACTTATTTTACAACCAAAGTTCTCTTCATACCATATCTCATCTCTTACAGACAAATCCATTAAGCATAATCTTTTCAGTCCTTCGATCCGCAAAAAGTCCATTAAGGGTATCAGATTCAGATAAAATGATGGTGGCAGTTGTAGTACAGAACATGAAGAAGACACCAATTATTATTCTACCTTGGTTGCTATGACAAATTCAGCTTCATAAATACAGCAATAAGAATTGCAGAATTTAACCATAGTGGTACCTTGGTGGTACCTCAACTGCCTTGAAACTCATCGAATTTGGTACTCAATGCATTTTTATGCAACAATGTTGTCCCGGTACTCATCTGACAAAGTAGAACTTGTCAGTGTCGGCTGTCTTGGACTCACTATATTATTCCATACGAGAGAAAAATTGTTTGGTACTCATTGTGCCTCCCAGAACCAATTAACGATGAGTACTGAGGTACCAGTTGATTGTTAAATCAACATAAGGTGAAAGGACAGTGGTGAAATGTGATTTCTAGATGTTCAGATTTTCAGTTATGGAAAAGCATTTGTGTTATCTGGGGAGGGCTGTTTGCATAGCCAACACTACGATGTAGGACTTATTTTGTTATGTGTGTCTAAAGTATAAAAGAATTCAGCAGAAAGCTGTCAGAAATGGCCAGTCTTCATTTAAAATGACATAAAACATAAATATTCATTAAAAATGTTTCTTTGGGGATTTTCATGTTTACTGAGCTTGATTTTCCTTTTGCAATTGTCACAATTAATGAAATGTTTGCAAGAAAAAAGCCGGCTTTGTGAATAGCAAGATTCCGACATTTCAACCCTAAGCTACACATATTCTCCACTATTGCTATCACAAAAAATGTTCAGACTTAGTTACCTAAAGTTGTCAGAAGGTTTAGCAAGGATATTTACAGAGCAGGTCCACATGAAATTATAGATGACTCTGGCCATAACTCTTTGGCCTGTTGGAGATCAAGAATTTTCACTACTCCAAATAGAGGATGATGATGGTTTCCAAGTAAGGACATTCAAAATGGTCAATTTGTACCTTTGTTGGGCTAATCGGGGGTCTTCTGAATAAATTCTACAGTATATGTTTGACATCAGAATGGTAAGTCAGCATGGGATATGTTAAGTCATAGCCCAGGATAACTTAAAAGGTAATAGATATTTCAAGAACAAAGCAGCATAGTATACCAATACACACAAAAGTAGTCCACACTTATCAACCACAGTTGGAACTAGCAACTCCACTGCTAAGCTGCACAGTTGTTAAATGAAACATCACACTTAACAACATCAGTTTTGGCTGCAGTGAATTACCTCAGATCTTTAAGTGCAACATCCCATGTGCTCGCCATTTTGTAATTCACTTTACTTGAAGCAGTTGTTTGCCTTCCATCAGGTGACAGAATCTGGATATCATATCTGAAATGTCTAATTCCTGATCATCTACTAGGCAGTTATCCTCCAACCTGCCTAGATTTACTTCTCACCACATAAGTAAAGATGGCATTGAAAAGAAAGAAATATTGCAAAAAAAAACACTACCCTCCCAAAGAAAAAATGAGGTCGTATTACAATGAGCCAATGTAAAAGCTTTTCTGATATTTGGGGTTGTGATCTTAAATAAATAATGGGCAGGACTGCTCTCTGAGTGAAGTAAGGTGAAGCCTAGTTGAAATACAGGTGGTCCTTGACTTATGACCACAATTGAGCCTGGAATTTTGGTTGTAAATTGTCATGGCCATTAAGCAAGACATCTACATGACTATCTCACTCAATGATCACAATCCAGCCCTTCCCATGCCTCACTGGGTGGGGGAGACCTTGGTAGTTCTGGGATGAGGAAATTTGCCAGAAACATTCAGGCCTCCTGCCTCCCCACCACCACTCCTGGTTTCTTCCTTCCCTCCCCACTGGCCTTCTCTCTGTCCTACCACAACCAGGTCCACTTACCTTTCCTTTTCCTTGTAGCTACTGACAGGTGCATCCAGCCAATGCAAAGCTCAGCTAGAAAGCTAACAACTGCAGTTTTCATCAAGGCTGGAGAGGCAATCTTTCTTAAAGCTGGCCAGGAAAAGGAACTCCACTAGCTGACTTTCTACAGCACTGCAGCAGAATACTTAACTTATTAAGTGTTAATATTATTAATTGATACTAGGCAGAAATATTAATGCAAGGCAGAACATGGGCAGAAAATTGAATGGATGGATGATGGAAAACAGAGTATCCTACCTCACATAGTAAGCGTAAACATGTGCACGGAGTCCCATTTGACATCTTTAATGTAATTGGCAGATACGCCCACAATTGGCTACTACTGTATATTGGATATACCAACTTATCAGAAAGCTTTCCACTAGAGTTGTGTAAATCTTTCACAGGGTACTTCATGTCAACAGTATTTCAAAGTTATCACTTGAAGTTTGCTTGGGTTTGTAGGTAACACTATCTATAAATCAGTTTCTATGCGTCCTGAGCACTTGGGCAGGATGCTCTTCTGGTGTTTCTAGTCAGTGACTTTTGTACAAGTTGCAGCTGAACAAGTCACTGCCAGATATTGGGCCTGTCATTTGAGGCTTCGGAGTGATACAGAGCACCTTGTTGAGGAGAACCACATGGTTTCTTTGTCTTAATAAGGAAAATTTTTATCATTTCTTCAGTGTAAAGCAAGTTGATGAGGAAAGTGAAGCTGCTTGGTTTACTTTTTTCTCTGGTGTCCTTTTGGGACCTTTGTGGAGCTCAAAGCCATTCTATAAATAAATATGATATCATATTTCGTTCCTTGGTCTTTGTTTTTGTATTGCTTTATTGTTATTTTTCTGTATTTTACTTAGTGAACCTCACAGAATTGTTGAGAGTTGGGTGGTATACATATTCAATTAATATGTACGTAAATAAATGGCTGGTGCTTCGCTTTACCTGCCTGCCTGCTTCCCGTCCATCCATCCATCCATCCATCCAAAAGGCATCTGGGAAGGGAAGTGTCCAGGCATTCCTTAGCAGTGGTAGGCACTGCCTACCTACCCACTAGAACAGTGGTTCTCAACCTTTTTAATGCCGCGACCCCCAACTGGTCGTAAGTTGAGGACTACCCAACCAGTCGTAAGTCAAGGACTACCCAACCGGTCGTAAGTCGAGGACTTTCCCTGCCCGGGAGCACCGCACATGCGTGGTGCCGCCCCCTGCGCCGGCCGAGGCGTAGCTGGCAAGGGGCAGCGACGGCGTAGGCCGACCACCGGCTGGGCCACCAGCTGGCCCAGCCCAAGGGAGGTAAGCCACCCTCTGGGCCCCACGTGTACCAGCAACCCTCCCTGTGCCCGTCGGCCTGCCACCTCCCACCCCTGGCCCTCTTTTACTTACATTTTTAGTAGTTGCTCAGCAGGGAGGGGTGGAAACTTCCAGACAGCTCGCCTTCGCTGCAGACAACTTGCAGCACCGTTTGCAGAATGGGACTTTTGGCGGCTCAGCAGGGCAGAGACAGCCTGGACAATTCCTATTGGCTTTTGAAAGCCAATAGAATTAGACTCTATTCAAGAGAGTCTATTCTATTGGCTTTCAAAAGCCAATAGAATAAAAGGGAGTAGCACAGCTAAGGAAAAGGGGGAAAAATGGCGGACTGCATTGTTTGGCGACCCCCGTGAAATGGTTGTTTGACCCCAAATGGGGTTGCGACCCACAGGTTGAGAACCACTGCACTAGAGTGTAAACATATTTGTTATCTGTTTCAAAAAATTACTAATCCTAACTTCCTAAAAGCAATCTGTCTTTGGTCACCAGCAATGGTGGAAGTTGTATCAGCCATCCTTCCCTTGGTGTCTCTGCTTTCTTCTGCTCTTGAGATGTACATTTCTTCAGATGCAGAGGATTTTTCATCAACATTTTTTTTGGGGGGGAGGGAATTTCCTCCCCCCCTAGGTTTTATTTTTAATTTTCTTTTGCACCTGAGAAGGAGAATGAAGCTCCTTCCAGTTGACCCATGAACAGCTAAGGTGGCCAAAAGAGGTGGTATCTCTTTGCTTATTTTTCCTTTCTCTTTCTCTCCCACTTTCAAGGTCACAGTATGCAATAATGCAAAGCATCTTGGATATGGATAAGGCTGGGATTTTCTAGTTGGGCTGTTTCCGACCTTTGTTGCTGATTTAAGACAGCTTTTCAGTGTTTTCCAGCATAAAATGGTAAAAAAAATGTGCCATTGATTTTCAGCAACTATTACCATCTTGTCCTATTTAACTATAACAAGGGAACAGGTTGTGACCCAGCATTTGTTACCCTATTCATGTTTTTTGTCCCTCCCTGTTCCATTTGTATCAGTTTGGGGGAGATGTTTTAATTGGAAGACTGGTTGCTTGCATCAAGAAAATGCAGCCCTTGGTCTAGTGGTCTGTAACATAAAAGTATGAATCACAGCATTGATTTAGCTTAGGTTGCCCAGGCTGGAAGTAATCAGAAAAAAGACCTTTGTGTCTTTTTTTTTCCCCATAGCATATGGACAACCATGCATATATGGCCCCTCTCTGAATGCTTGTGTTTAATAAAACATTGATAGAGATCTTTGCTCTTTTCAAATGTCACATTATTATAGTTTAAGCAAGGTGAAGCAGTCTAAATTCCAGATATCATCTTGTTTGGGTATAAACAGCTTCAGTTTTGTTTTCTAATGAAAATCTGTAAGTCTGCTTTTTTTCTTTTCTTTAAGATTGGAATGAAAAAAAATAATGAAATCAAAAAAGAATAAACGGCAGGGATGGGTATTTCAGATCAGTAAAATATAGCTCTAGGAAGTAATTGTGGGATTGAGGAAAATGGGTTTCAAGAATGTTACTGATATGGGACATTAGCTGTGAAGCAAAAATACCGATTTGCATAGGCAAATTGAGTTTTTTTAGGGCTAATTTCACACATGAACGTCTACCTGTTGATGTCCCAGCTCTTAATGTCTTAGCAGTCTGATTCCCAACGATGGGAAGGAATTCAGTGCTGAAATTGCTACCAGACTCTGCTTAATATGACCTTAATTCCCGAGTCATAATAAATGATGGGAAACATCTGTTTCTATCTTTGATGAAATATGTACATGTAAATTTATTCTTAAATATCTATTCACGTTGTGATGGATTAAAGTCTAGCATTATAATACAGCAATTTCTAGCCAAATAGTTTTAGAGAGTAATACAGGTTAAAGCTAAAATTGGGTTCTGTAAAGATTCCACTTAATTTGTGTGTAATAAGTCCAATAATTATTTCAGTGCTCACTTTGTCTCGGAATAAAGCTATTTCCATTAATAAAACATGGCAACATAATTCCCTGGACCTTACAGGGTTGTCCCCTGTATATTGTATTTACCTTCCTTTTTCTATTCTTGATCCTTAGGCTATTCATCTTGGAGAATGTGAATTGACTGAGGGATAGCTTTTGAATTATGTAAGATGTGTATCGAGGCACACAAGTACTTTCTTTAAAAATGCCTAAATTCCTTACAGCAAGACATTATAGGCAAAAATTGCAGTAAAATGTTTAAAAATGATCCTTTGCCCTAGTTACATTTAAAAAAATAATAATAATAAAAATAGTGTGAAATACATCAACAGTTTAGCCAACAATCTGGATTTCTTCTAAACAAGATAAACAACTTTTTTTTTAAAAGGAGGAAGAGCCACAAATGGACAGCATAGAAATGTGGGTAGGCTTAAGACAAATGAAAGTGGAATTAAAATTGAAATAATTAAAATACAGTTCTTATAATTAATTCTCTTATGGTTATTATAATATTAATTATAACAATGTGTTTTTATTTATTTCTTTTAGTCATTAAACCTAATTCAGTAGCAACTGTTTGGAGGATCTCTGGAGCCATGTTCAAAGATCCATTTCAAGACCCTAGACTGAGTTTTTAAGTTCAACAAAGCTCACAGCAAAAATAAATGGAAATGCTTATGTTTTTATGGCCTTTGTAAACAAAAATAAAAAACAGAACATTTGTTTTAGGGACATAAACTGAAAAGCAACCAACCTTTGTCTTTCGCCATTTGCAGCTTAAACGGACCTATTATCAGTGAACTATCACAAAACGTACATAGTCTCCTAGGGATGTAAGCAGTTCATAGATGATCCAATTCTAAACTACCTCGCCTTTTAGCAGTAAAAAGTAACATTTTGAATTTTGTATTTTTCACCAGGCAAAACTTCCAAAACTCCTTTCAAAAGCTGTTCTATTTTTCCCTTCTCTGCATCACTGTAGACATTTTTTATGATGTATATTCTGACTTTCACAATGTATCTATCGTGATTTATATGCTGATGAGATTAATATTCCTCCAGGAAATCTAGGTACCATACACAAGAACTTCTTCCTCCATTTTTTTCCCTGTAATAGCAAACTACAAAAAGAAAGAACAACAATCTTGCAAAGTAGATTGGACAAAGCGATAATATCTGATCTGAAGTCATCTAAATGAGCTTCCATGGTTGAGGGGATCTCCCCAATTCTAGCCCAATATTATAACTGCCACATCAGACCATTGAAAACTTGACAGGAAATAAATCCCTTGAAGTTCAGTGTATAGTCCAGAAGCATATTGTTTGAAACTAACCTCTCAGATTTAATGATTTATATTATTGTAGATTATGCAAAATGGTGAGCAATCACAAGGGGGAGAAGAGGCTATTAAAGTAAGCCCTAGGGAAGGAAGAGAACAGACCGAAGAACTTTTTCATCCTGACAGAAAAGTGATGGAAGGTCACGGGCCACGGGAATTAAATATTCAAGAAAAGCAAGAAGCAGGAGAAGATGAGGAACAACATGTAGAGCAAGATGAAGAAGAGCAGAAAAAAGAATTAGAAGAAGAAGAAATGGAGCAAGCTGGGCAACCAGAACACTTAACAGATGATCTCGATCAAATCCCAGAAGAGCATGAATGGAAGGAGAAAGAACAGACTGACGAGGAAAACAACACGGTTGGAGAACACAACCATTCACAGGTGGGCCCCCTTTTCCCCATAAGAATATTTGCATGTTTAAAAAAGCAGTTTTCCTCAAATCAAGTTTGACTCTTGGTGGACATCTTCATATTGTTCATGGACATCTTCATTGTTCTTTCTGTGGCAATAATGAAAATTATTTGCCATCTTTTTTTTTTTAAAAAAAAAAACTTTTCTGTCTAGAATACAACCTTAGGACTTCTTGTGATTTCCCATCTGAGTGCTAATGAAGTCTGATTCTGCTTAGCAATTCTGAGATTGGCCAAGGCTGGTTAAGTCTTAGAACCATTTGCAGGAAGTAAATCAATTGGCCATCTTTGATTATTAAGATACACTTATTGAGAATTTTAGGTTATCATTGCTTGGCAGCAACCTCTGGGTGCCTCCTGCCATTGATAGTGGTTGGATTAATTTGTACTTAATGGGGAAGAAACAGCTGTTGGATTGTACACTAACTTGGACTTCATTGCATTTGTAACAAAAAGGCCAATGTAATGGTATGAGGGAATGACCTTGGGAGAAAGGGGAAGAGTGCAGCCAGGGAACATTCAGATAAGAGGCAGCTTAGTCCACAACAGGAATGTGAGTGTGGCAAATATCTCAGAAAGGACTCTTCCTAGATTCTTGGGTTGAAAAGGCGATGTGGAAAAAATGTACTTTCAGACTGGCAAGACTAATGTCTGCCCTGCAATATAATCCAGAAAAAAAGCATGCCCAGTTCAATTAATTCTACTTTATTGTATGGATACATAAACAGAATCTTGTTAGTCTAAAAGGCAGATTTTTTACTTGCAGATTTCTCTTTACGAATCCAGAATGCTCTTTCCTCCACCTTGGTGTAACTTAATATTTTGGCAAATCCTTTCATTTAAATATGATATGCAGCCAGCAGCCAGAATCCCAGAGGTATAGTTTATGCAGGTCACATTTTGTACAGAAGTATAAATAGAACTTGTCAAGAAATTCTTCTACTTTCTAGGTCATATCTTGGGGCAACAAAATATACTTTTTCGTTTGTTTCAACTGATTTTCAAATTGAAGCTTATACAGTGTGCCAAGCCCTCCTGATGTTTTCAGGCTTCTGAAACTATTGTCCCAATGCCAAAATTTGATGTTGTCTATATTGTTCCTTACTATTCATTCTAAGGAAGAATAAAATGATAGAAAGTTGAACATTTAATCTAGCTCATAAACATTTAAAATTGTCATATCTCTCTAGTCATCCTTGATTTCTGCTGCCAAAGGATGTATCCAGACTTTCCATTCAAAGTCTGTCCTACACCTATTTCAAACTGTTGTCTTGTTCAGCCTAATATTGTTTTCGCTGGCTCTTGAGGAATGAGAGCTTTTTTTATATCATGAGAATACCTTGTCTTGAGAAAAATTAGTTGTGGGTGGGTATAATAAATGTAAATGAGGAAGGGGTGAAGTTTAAGTAATTAGTATTGGAGCCATAGCCAAATGTGAGTGAGGCCATGTAGATTTTCTGGGATTTAATATGGCACTAATTAGGTCTGTTTCCCTGTCTCTTTTCCTAAGTATGACACAGTAATAAATTTTTCTTACCAAAAGCTGGAATTACAGAGGGCTTTGAAAATGAGGCTACAAGTTGACAACCCCTTGTTTAAAGTTTTATGCATATGTTTTTCTATGCCTTCTGGGATGCCAAAGTGAATTTGGGGTCTCCTGCATGCAAAACAAAATGTTACATTACTTGAGCGATCTTATATGTGTGTTCCGCCAGGAGCCACCCACACCAAAGACTGTAACAAGGTACAAATTGCCTTATGAGCAGCAGCTGGAGCAACAGAAGCTGGCTTCCCGGAGAGAAGAAGAAGCCAGCCGCCTCAGAGAGCACCAGGAGGCTCTGCATCACGAGAGACTTCAGGAACAGTTGCATCGGCAGCAGCAACTTGAAGAGAGAGAGCTGATGCTGAGGAGGCAGGCCGAACAGGATGAAGAACAATTTAAGCAACAGCTCAGGTTGTCTTTGCCACAAATACTCTCTGCCCCGCCCTCCCATACCTGAGAAAGGAAGAAAGTTTAATTGGTCAGAAAAGTCTAGACTTGCGAAATTCTTAGAATGCTGGCCCCATTTTGATTTTTTTCTATTTCAGGGTAGTAAATAATAGGTACATAAACAAGGCCTGAGAGGAACACAGGCAATTCTCTAATGAATTGCCTATCTAACAAGTAACTGTTTACAAGATGGCATTTGTAATGGTTGCCCTCAAAAAGGGACTTTTAAAGTTTTCAGTATTGGGATTGTGTGTCTCAAATGGTCTGCAAAAGAATGCCTGTGTATCCTTTATGAATCCTTTAAATGATTCATATGGCATTGTTCCACTTCACCATTGTTTGTATAAACTATGAGCAGATAAAGTCAGGCAGACAACAGACACACAGAATACATGTATCTTTGTATATACAGTACACTGAGATATATTACTGTCTGTTTTTTATGCTGATTTTTTTTTCCTGTGGAAGGCAGCCCTATTATTGGCACTGTTTAAACCAGAGATAGCACCTTTTTGATATAATAGTCACGTTTGGGATTTTGAGAACATTTCTTGGGTTGTTCTCACAAAATCGTTGCCACTTGGAACTAGTTTACTAGAAAGCAAAAACAAAAACATTAAATTGTTTGCTTCTCAGCTTCTACTCACTACCACCCTCAATGCTTTCTACCTCCCCAACGTACTTTTCTATTATTTAAGGTAAATGTAGAGAATGCTTCTTCATAAAGCACTAGACTGCAGCCACCATTGGGCCTAGACAATGTTGAAAACAGTTGTGGTCCTAGAGGATGAAGCTTTCCATTTATTTGCATACATTTGTTTCTTCAATTTGGTTAAGGTTTAAGGGGAAAGTTATTTTACGTAAAGCCAAATGGCAGACACCAAGTAGCGTGCGTATTCCTAGGCGTAAAGAGATACTAAGAAAGATTCTGCTGTTTTTCTGCTGTCAACCAGCAATCCATCTCAGACTTCTTTGGAACGATTTATTACTTGACAAATTGTATAGAAAGATTGGAAGTAGTGGGAAAAATTATCATAACCGTCCTTTGAAACTCCAGCAATTGGTGAGCTGGATGGACTGGTGCTCTAATTCAGAGTAAGACATGTTCCTATGTTTCTTTATCAATAGGATGGGCTTTAGTTCAGAAGGAGAGATCATGTTTTCCTAATAAAATAGGAATTCGTGAGATGGAACATCTCAAGTTCAATTCCTGGCCTCTTCAAGTAAGGTTGGGAAGGAATTTTGTCTTAGACTTTGGAGAACTACAGATAATTATATTATACTGACCTAAGTAAATCAAGAATTTGATGGTATTTTTTTTGTGTGCGTGTGCTCATTCGTCCACCTTCTGGGTAATGTTAAGCCAGCCTGGAGCAAAAAAGAAACATAGCATTAATCACCCCACATGTTGTATATCAGAAAGGGTTCCTTCTGTATGAATCTGAATTAACAGACCTTCCAATCATTTCAGCCAGCAATCCCATTATGACAATGTAGATCAGGATATCGTGCAAGGAAGAGAAGCAGGTGTACATAAAGAAGATGAAAGTAAGTAATAATTATCTTCCCTGTCAACAGTTTGTCTTATTTTTCTGATACTTTTTTCATAGGATTTATATCCCACTTAAGACAAGTAATAGCATATAATAGAGCTTAACCATTAAAAAAATAGTTTAAAATTACCATTAAGCTGAATTCCATCTGGAAAAAAAAATCTCTTGAAACAGAAATTATGGAATATTTAAAATATAAATATTAACATAACCATTTTATTGGTTGATCATTTCCAATATAGGCAAAAGACACTTAGCTTATGAGTAGAATGTGTCATTTTTTTTGGTGTTATGATTTTCACACTGCATCCAAAGCTGAGATGCTGTTTTTAATGCTGTTTCCAGCTGTGGAATTAAGCTTGTGATGGTGCTTCCTGCTTGTGGGGAAGAAGGACTGAAATGGATTTATTTTTCAATTAGATTATGAGAGACAGAACCAGTATCCAAGCAGAGTAGAAGATGATGATCAGAATAATGCAAATGAGCAACAGGACCCAGAGCTGGAGTACCAGTCAGAGAATGAGCAAAACGAAGAACCAGTAAGTGGCAGTAGTACCATCAAGGCTGCTTCTCAGCAACTTTTCAAGAGAAACAGATTCTTTTCTAGCTAATGTATTCAATCAATCAATCAATCAATCAATTTAAACCCATTCTGTACCCAAAAAAGAGTTGATAAACTGAAATAACAGAACTAACTTGAATAGCAATAACAATAGCACTCTTAGACTGATATACCGTCCCATAGGGCTTTGCAGCATTCTCCGGGAGGTATACAATGTCAGCATATTGCCCCCAACACTCAGTGTCTTCAGAAGGATGGAAGGTTGAGTCAACCTTGAGCCCTGTCAGGATTGAACTTTAAGCTGTGTTCAGATTTTGCTTGCAACTCTGCATTCTGAACAGTGTGCTTGAATGTAGTTGGAATAGAGTAGTTAAGAAGTGTGTATGTCTCTGTGGATGCTAAAGCAACAAGAATAGGTCAAGAATGAATGGGTGATGAATGAGCATGAACTAAATAGAAAAGTGAATGACCAGTACAAAAATGTGGAGGTCCCTTGATCATATAGAGAAGATGTATGAGGATCAGTTATAAAACAAATATATTCCTTTTGTCGCTACTGGTAGTCCTTAACTTATGACCATAATTGAAACCATAGGTTGTTGCGATTGTTAAGCATATCACCGTGTGACTGGACCCGATTTTATATCATTTCTTGCAGCAATGATTAAGCAAACATCATGGTTGTTAAGTGAAGCAATTTTACCCAATTTGCATTTTTATTGTAAACTGGGAGCAAATGCTGGAAACTGGCAAAAAAAACCCACTGAAAATCACTGTCACATAACTGTGAGATGCTGCAACAATCACAAAAATGAGCTGATTACCAAGCACCCAAAAATGTGATCATCTGGGTGCAGTCATTGTAACTTCAAAATTGAGTCATAAATAACTATTGGGGAGTCTGCCATAACTTCAAACAGTCTCTAATCAAAGATTACCTGTACTTCTCACCGTCCTGTGCTTTATATAATACTACTTATCTCAAGAGAGAATATGTATTTGTGTTTGTATGATTGCATACACAATAGCAGTTTGTATTACAGAAATATGTTATAGAAAAAGAAAACAGCCAAACTCAGAGAGCACCAAGGACCCCTTATTTCAACCCTGAGCTACAAATATTCTCCTTTATCGGGAGACATACGTTAATTCTTTTCCAGAAAGGGGTAAACATAAAGCTGGTCAGGCCTGAAGTCATGATAATTTTAAGAAGTTTGGGGAAAACAAAAATTAGAACAATGATTGCCAGTTACCCATACAACATCCCACTACTGAGCTTCACAGTCTTGTTATAAAAACAAAAAAGAACAGTATGTCTAGAGGTGAAGGATCTTGATGCATTATGAAAAGAAAAAGTATCTTTAGACTCTTTTCTCCAGGGACTGTTTTTGGGAAAAAGTAAAGAAGAGCTGTGTATGAGAGTGTTTAAATAATACTAAGTGAATTCCATCGGAGTGCCTTTTGATTTCAGCAAAGATGTGTATCACATTTTTCTAAATAAATGCCAATTCAAGGGAAAAGACTATAAAAAGAGTCTATTATAGAGTCTTCAGAATGCCATCCAGGAATATATATGGGTATAAAACCAATAGCAGGGGCATTGAGGGCATGAGGTAGTTACTTTCTTAAATACCCAATCATGTCTTTGAAAAAAAGAGATTGGACAGCCGTTTGTCTGAAATGCTATAGGTCAGGATTTCCTGCTTGAGCAGGGGGTTGGACTAGAAGACCTCCAATTCTCTTCCAATTCTGTTATTCTTTTAAGCATGAGATTTCATCCTGGCTTGCATGTTTATAGTTCAGTAGCTATAATAATTTCCAAGATCAAGCTTACACTATATTAACTTACAGGATGAAAATCTATGTTGAGAAGAGATGAATCTAGATGACTTTAATGCATTATGGGCTTACCTATCTTCTGTTGTTATAATTGTACTCATGAAGACTAATTTGCAAGATGAGAAGACAGAACCAATCTAACAGAATGAATTACTCTAACAGCAAAACAAATCATGCAATGAGTGGACTTGACCTTCAAGTCTATTTACATATCAAGCAAAGCCACAATTTTATTTACATGACATAATTTCTGAGCTCAAACAGCAAACTAAGCCTATATCAAATAAACCATTTTCTGATTTTCCATGATGAGTGAACCAACCTGTGTTTGGTCATAAAGCCTACTGAGTGATTTTGGGACAGTGTTTCAAATATCCTGTCTATAAGCTATAAATAATAGTTTAGAATCATAATGGCTAGGTTATTACGTTTTGCAAAATCAATATCAAGCTTTAACCACATGGTTTAATCCAATATATGAACCCCATTATTATTTTAGTATTACCTGTTTTTCAAGGATTTTTGAAGAAAAAGTTTTTCAATTTTTGTGGGATTTTTTAAAAAAACAAGTTAGCTATTGTACTGTATGTGCATATCACAACATAGCAACTGGGTGAGAGGTTTGTGGCTGCCATACTATAGAGCCCATCCATTATCCTAAATCTTGCTTGTGGTCATGCACAAGATTCCTGAAGAGAACGTGGACTATAGTACTCATTATCCCCAAACAGCAATTGTATCCAAAATATTTGCAGGGCACCCTTTTTTAAAAATGTTTACAGCGCTCTTATTATACAAATAAGATGAGTAACGTACCTTATTTCCTGAAAGGAATTTGTACCTGAATTTACTTTCTGTTCTGCTTGCTTACCGTTTTTTTTTTTAAAGCTAATTTATCAATATATTTCATACTGCCTTCATCTGTGTATTTATCCTGCTGACATATTGTATTTTTCTTCTAATGGAAGAAAAAGCAGAATATAAATTTCTACATTGAACATATTATACAGGTTTTATGTTGAAAGAATATAAATATAGAATGCATTTCTGTATTACTAGGGTATATCCAGAAAGTGCTAGTTAGTTCATAATATGTTAAACCTAAGTGACGGTGGTGGTATTGTAGTGAAATATATATTGTTGTTGAATATTTTTTTTTCACTTCATCTTGTAAATGAAGAAGACAGTCATGGATGATATCAACCCAGCTGATGATCCCAACAACCAGGGAGAAGATGAATTTGAAGAAGCAGAGCAAGAGAGGGAAGAAAATCTCCCTGAAGAGAATAAAGAGCTAAAACCAAATAACCAGAAACAAGTGAATTCTGAAATGGAAGACCATTTGGTGGTGAGTCAGTGAAGCCAATGGCTTTGTTCATGAATTGATTGTAATTTCAAGTGTTTTCATACATGGGTGAAATAATCCTTGCAAATATAAGATAGATAAGATAGCCTTTATTATCCTTTTTTTACTGTGAGCACACTGGCACATATTAAAAATAAAATTCTGCTGCCTACTCTCAAAAGAAAGTATATATCAACTCATATACATACTTAACACACATATATACATGCTATATAAATGTTTAAAATAAAATGAGCACCAAGGTAGTTAAAACTATAAAAGTTTAATTTAAAAACGCCAAGCTTTCGCCGTCACCTGCCGGCATCATCAGGGCTTAAAACGCCAGAGAGTGGGAGAGTCTCTTATAAGCAAGCCCGAGTCTGCGCCCGGCTCCTTGATCTCGTTATCGGACCTAATTGGATAGATTGTACTCCGGTGATCCGTTTCTTCCTGCACCCTTTATCTACGTGTATCTCCTCATTTGCGTTCTTTTCCTTGGATTCTAGGGTTTTAAGCCCTGATGATGCCGGCAGGTGACGGCAAAAGCTTGGCGTTTTTAAATTAAACTTCTATAGTTTTAACTACCTTGGTGCTCATTTTATTTTAAATATGAATATACCCAGGGTTCATATTTTTAATATTATTACTCATGCTATATAAATGTATATATACATATATACACACACACACACAAACACACACATACACACATATACCTATATCCATACATATATATAGTAATCATTGAGTACATAGCGGAAAGAGGAAGCTTGAGAGTTCACATAGTTGATGCTATATGGAACAAAACCGTGACTGAATCTGGATGTTCTGCTTCAGATACCACAAAGCTTCTTCCCAAAAGGCAACCAGAAAAATAGGTAGTGAAGAGGATGTGTAGCATCCCAGACAATACTGTGGACCCTGCTCAAGCATCACTTATGTGCCGTGACCTGAATAGAAGGAAGTGAACTACCAATAATCTTTTCTGCCACCCTCACCACTCTCTGTACCGCCTTTCTGTCTGAAGCAGTAATGCTTCCAAACCAGACAGTAATGCAATATGACAAAATGCTCTCAATTGTCCTTCTATAGAAAATGGAAATGATACAAAAAATGCAGGCACTACTGTGCCTTTTCTGTGTCACATGAGAAAAATACATCTTCCTTCCCCTGTCCTTACCACTTTTTATAGAGGGACAATTGAAAGCATGGTGTCATATTGCATTACTGTCTGGTTTGAAAGCATTACTGCTTCAGACAGGAAGGCGGTGCGGAGAATGGTGAGGATGGCAGAAAAAAATATTGGTAGTTCACTTCCTTCTATTCAGGACACGGCATATAAGCCATGCTTGAGCAGGGTCCACAGTATTGTCTGGGACGCTACACGTACTCTTCACTACCTGTTTTCCTTATAAGGTGCAGTAAGTGCATTATAACATCTTAAAACTCATCTGCTGGTCATTCTAGACAGCTACTAGAAAAATTTAGATTTCCTATTGTGATAGCATTGAAAATTTCTAAACTCAATCTCAGGAGTCTTCCATCTTCTGTTCATTCACATCTTGCCTTCTGCTCAACTTCATGTTACCAAACACCCTTGTGCATCTTTGATGAAGAGCAGGACACCAAAGGAATCTGGATGCAATGGTACGGATCATTGCATTAGATCTCCTTTTTGATTTATGCTCCATGCACATGAGCATCTGTGAGCATCTATAGCTTGAACAGAGAGAGGGGGAAAGGATGTAGTGAAAAAAATCAATAAAGGAGAATAGAAATTGAAGGAAGCTATACCTACAAATGATTTCTGAGAACTTCAGAAATCCAAAAGGGGAAAAATTGCAAAACATCAGCACTCTGTTGTCAAACTGTGCCAGGTATTAGAATCACAAAACAAAGGGAGATATGGGAAAATCTCTTTCCTTGTGTTAGACATGAATATCAATATAGTACCCAGTAGTAAACTGCATGAATGAAAGCAATGTTCTCAGATGATTCTGTTGATACATCAATCTGCCAACCAGCAAGTACACAAAAAACATGTAAGACAGTCTTTCCTAATGTAGTATCATCAAGATATATTGAATTATAGTTTCCAGAATTTTCAGTTGGCATGATCAACAATATATGGGGAAATTTAGTTTTATCTGTATAAAACTATTTCCCTCTCTCTTCCTATACAAGCTTCTGCTTCTGATTTTATGCAGTACAATATGATATATTTTCTGTACCTAAAATGAAAGTTAAACTTGGGTCACACATCACACAAAGACATTTTGTATTTTGTTTGGTTTGATTAACAGTTTGTGTAAACTCAAGTGTTCTGGTTTGTAAGTTTTGGATTATGGCTTAGGTTGTATGACTCTAGTTAGTTGGGGTATATTCAATAAACCACAGCTTAGCACAATCTCTAAACCTGTTCCTATGGCCCAATTCTGACAAAATGGCAAACAATTTTAATGAAAAATGATGCTTTGATGATACAATCAAATTATCATTTTTTATGTGCAATGTACATAAATAGGAAGAGCTTCAGTTACACTGTTGAGGCAGATATCTTGATGGATTTTGCTGTTGCTTATTTTTATTTATCTATCAAATTTTAATAATAATACTAATAATACTAATAATAATAATAATAATAATAATAATAATAATAAAGTTGGAAGGGACTTTGGAGGTCATTGAGTCCAACCCCCTGCTCATGCAGGAAACCCTACACCATTTTGGACAAATGGAAGCTCGGGGGTTGTACAAATAAAGTATTAAAACATAAAAACAGTACACAACATTTAAAAAGAGGCACAGAACAATGTTAAAAGTTAATTAAAAGGACTTTCTAAATGCTAACCAGTCCCACAGCTGTGTGCACCACTATGAGTCCCAAACATGGGCGCAGAGCCATGTTTTCATGCCTTTCCAGAAGGCCAGGAGAGTAGGATCCACCTCACCTTTTGGGGGAGAATATGTTCCACAAGGCAGAGGCAGTGGCAGAGAAAACTCAGTTCCTGGACCCCACTAGTCAGTATTGTTTGGCTGATGGAGTCCACAACTTACCTTCCTGTCCTCATTGGGTGGGACAGACTGATGTGATGAGATGAAGACAGTACTAAAGGTAACCTAGCCCTGTGCCATGCAGGATTGTAAAGGTGATAATCAAAATATTGAATTGAATCCTGAAGCAAACTGACATCCAATGCAACTTATGCTGCAAAGGTGTCAACATGCACCATTTTTGGACATGCATCTGTATTCTTTACCAGCGGAAGTTTCCAGATACTTTTCAAGGGTAACCTCATGTAGAGTATGTTTGTTTACCATAATCTCCAGATACCCCAAGGGGGAAAGCATGAGTCCCAACCTTGTTCATGAAGTAATTATCTATGATGCAATGCTTTTTAACAGTATAACCAGTACATACAGGGATTTTCCAGTTACCAAATAACTAAAATTCTTTTGAACTCCCTTTGTGAAACCACTATATACATATTATTAGCATTTGAATGTGCTACTTTTTGTATGATGAAATTTTTTTGTATTTCTTTAGAATATTTTCTCACTTTTCTTGACCAACTCAAAAGCCATTTAAAAATAAATAGAAATCAAAACAACCCTAAGACATAATAAAATTATGTTTTTTAGTTTTAGAAAAGCAGCAACATATAATAAAGCTCAATTTATTAAATCACCAGAAACTTGCCTGAACAATATGATATGAACACATCAATTAAATTCCAATACAAGAGAATATATGTAGCTCAGGGTTGAATTGTGGAGTCCTTTGGTGCTCTTTGAGCTTTTGATCGACTGATGAGGTTACCTAGGAAATATCTGCAAGTAAACAGCCAAGCTCAGAAAACACTAAGGACTCCACATCAATTAAATGAATCGTTTTAATGTTTTATCAGAATATCTTGGAGAAAGGGGTTTCATAACAGAGGGTTGAACATCAGAAAATGTATTTTTCATGTCAGACTTCTGACATTTTTCTTTTCAGTAAAAACTAAAATATATTAACATCTTCTTAAAACCATAATTGAAATAAGGCATCCTTAATTCGTATGCCTTTCTTAATTAAGAACTTGGGAGTAACCTATGCTCCCAAGTGGAGTAATCCACTTATAGCCAATGATAATAGAGGAACACGTTTGGAACACATCAAGATGGCGGGGGCTATCTTTTTTTTTTCTGCCCTTAGAAATTGCTGATGGTGTTGAGCTGTTTTGGCAAAATATATCCTGAACATCTTTTCCCAAGAATAGGGGCTAAAACTCTATCACCTTTAAACAGAGTTACAAATTCCTTCTGCAAATTGACCACGTTCATGGTGATGTCATGTCACAAATCTCACCTTGACTTTTTCTCCAAAGCACCTGAATGTAGAACAAACACCGGCAGTCGACGTGATGTGCCGGTGCCTGGAAGATGTGAGGGTCTGGATGGGGGTGAACAGGCTTAGACTCAACCCTCACAAGACCGAGTGGCTCTGGGTCTTGTCTCCCAAAGGTCAACTGGATGGTCCATCATTAGTCCTGGGGGAGACAAATTTACCTCCCTCAGTGCAGGCACGCAACTTGGGTGTCCTCCTGGACTCACAGCTAAATTTGGAACAACATCTATCGGCTGTGGCCAGGGGGACCTTTGCCCAGGTTCGCCTGGTGCACCAGTTGCGGCCTTATTTGGACCGAGAGGCTTTACTCACAGTCACTCATGCCCTTGTCACCTCAAGACTGGATTACTGTAATGCGCTCTACATGGGGCTACCCTTGAAGAGCGTTCGGAAGCTGCAGTTGGTTCAGAATGCAGCCGCGAGAGCGATTGTGGGCGCGCCAAGGTACGCCCACGTGTCACCTATCCTCTGCGAGCTGCACTGGCTTCCTGTGGGTCTCCGGACGCAATTCAAGGTGTTGGTTATCACCTTTAAAGCCCTTCATGGCATAGGGCCAGGTTACTTACAGGACCGCATTCTGCCGCACAGTTCCCAGAGACCGGTGAGGTCCCATAGATTGGGCCTCCTTCAGGTCCCATCGGCCAGACAATGTCGGCTGGCGGGCCCTCGGGGAAGGGCCTTTTCTGTGGTGGCTCCGACCTGGTGGAATCAACTTCCCCCCGAGGTTCGAACAACTCCCACCCTGCTGGCCTTTAAGAAAGCCGTTAAAACTCTCCTGTTCCGGCAGGCCTGGGGCTGATGTCCCCGGGGGGGGGGGCGGGATATGATGGGACTCGCGGTATGATTGTATTATTTTATTGTTTTATTGTTAGATGATTGTTTTAATTTTGTACGCCGCCCTGAGTCCTTTGGGATTGGGCGGCATATAAATAAAATTAAATAAATAAATAAAATGGATGGAAAGTAATCAAGAAGAAAATCAACCTAGAACTAAGGAGAAATTTCCTGGCAGTTCGAACAGTTAGTCAATGGAACAACTTGCCTCCAGAAGTTGTGGGTTCTCCAACACTGGAGGTTTTAAAGAAGAGATGGATAACCATTTGTCTGAAATGGTGTAGGGTTTCCTATTTGAGCAGGGGTTTCTATTAGAAAACTTCCAAGGTCCCTTCAAACTCTACTATTTTGTTACATCCTGTTTTTTTAGGAGAGGTGGCTCAAACATGTGCCTCTCTCTGTCCTGGCATCTATTTTATATCCTACAAAGAAGCGAAAGGTACTTGTAAGTATTTTCCGGCGTATAGGGTGACCTGGCGTATAAGACGACCCCTGACTTCGGTGCCGAGTTGCATGCCTAGAAAGTCGTCTTATACGCCAGAAACTACCATAATTTCTGGCGTATAAGACGACTCGGCGTATAAGACGACCCCCACTTCAGTGCCGATTTCAATGCTTTAGAAAGTCATCTTATACGCCGGAAAGTATGGTACCCTCAGAAAGCTAAGCTACCCTTTGCCAGAGACCTCTTGTAGATCAGTTCTTTTCTGTCTTTGGGTGGTTGAAGAGAAATTTTATCAGGAAAATGGGTTTTTTTTAAAGCCCTGATGGGGTTAAAGTATTAATGTATTATTTTCTCTCCTCAAACACTCGTCCAAGATATCATGTACCCACTTTTGCAGAGTGGCCCTCTATATGAGATTCTGTGGCCCTTGAATCAACAGGACTGGCTTATTCCTGGTCTAAATAATCAAAATTACTTTTTGAATATTTGTTATTGTTGAAATACATTACGAACACTGTTTAAAAGCATTAGCGGATATTGATGATAGCTTAAAATGTGTTTTTTTTTTACAGGGAGACATTGCATTTGAAGGTAGAAATGCTTAATTTAGCATCTATGTTTCTGATGTTTTAAAAAATATGTTAAAAAGAGCATTGATTTTCTTTCTCCTGCTCAACTTTGATTCTCCTAATACACATAAGCCAGCATTATAATGTCTAGACCAGGGGTAGTCAACCTTGGCTCTTTTATGACTCGGGGACTTCAACTCCCAGAATTCTGGGAATTGAAGTCCATGAGTCATAAAAGAGCCAAGGTTGACTACCCCTGGTCTAGACAATAAACGTTAATTTATTCTTGTCCTCTAGATAAATTCATTAGAAAGATAGAGATCAAGAGAAAGAGAGAAGCATTTAAGAATAAATATTGAATTAAGCAAGCTTGCTTCCAAACACTGTATCCGCCTTTCACATCACTGAAAGAGTTTAGAAATGGAAAGTATCTTAGAATGTATTGTTTACCAAAAATATCCATATCATTTACTCAAGCATGAATATAATATTAATATAATTGTAAAGCATGAATATAATATTAATATAATTGTAGTTATAATTGCTATGTTCCATATTCTTAAGCATTGACCAGATAAATTGTATTTTATACTATCCATACTCAGCGGTGACTTTCAGTACATTTCTAAATAATAATAGTTTATTAAATGTATATTTCATCTGACACCCAGTGACTCTGGGCAATCTAATTGCTTCCAGATTATGTTTTTTTTTTTTTAAAGAAAGAAATACAAAAGTTTCAACACATTTTGGTCACAGTTGCGATTTGGAAGGTTTCTTCACAGTTTCTTCTTGTGTTCCAGTTGTAAGCGTTCCTTCATCAGGTTATGAGTGACTCATAGTCACTCGTGCCTTGGTCAACTTTCATTTGGACTACTAACGAAGGAGAATATTTGTAGTTCAGGACTGAAATGAGGGGGTCTTGTTAGCACTGATGATGTTATCTAGCTTAGCCGATGAAGCGTCTGCAAGAAAACATTCAAGCTCAGAGAGCACCAAGGACCCCTCATTTGGACTCAGTTTACATGGGGCTGTCTTTGAACACACTCTGAACCCACAACTAGTCCAGAACATAGAACTCAGAGAGTTAGAGGCAATTTATTCATTCAATACCATTTTTGTGAGAGCGGATCAGGTTACCTTTTTGGTTTCCAGGTACAACTAAATGTGTTCATGGTTCATGTAAATCTCTTCATAGCTTTGGCCTTGAATGTCTTCTGGAATGTCTTCTCCCAGTGGCCTTTTGTAACTTGAAGAGATCTATGAGGACGGACTCATTCTGGATCTGGGTCCCTCCATCTGGAGGTCTGCCCTGCCTCCGTGGCCCCAGTTTTCTGGAATAACATATCTGCAGAGAACATAACATTCCCACCATTCTTGGGTTTCTATAAACCATTGAAATCTGGCTGTTTGAAGCCTTTTGATTCTGAAGGATGGTGAATGTTAGTTGGCTAACTGATATTCCCAGTTCTCAGATTTCTGCATTTTTTAAAACAGGTCTTAGTCTAAATGAATGACAAAAAAAAACCCTACATTTATTTTTTCATAAAAACTTTGCCAAAATATTTTAATGTGAATCTAAAATTAAAATTTAGTGCAAATGTTAATGCAAAATGATAAGCATTTAACACCCTGTATTTTTAGCTGAGAAATATTTCAAAGGGTAGGCTAAAGAGCTCAGTGAATTATATGCTCATTTGTACCGCAACAGATTCTGTTTTGGCAGACAAAGCTTCTTTGCTTGAAAAGATATCCATGATAGATATTTCCAGCATCCCTACATTAAACCATGTATCAGTTTGTTTTATGGCCCTGTGTGTATCAAACTATTCCAGATCTTTCAACCACAGTTAATAGACTGACCAAACTTATGTCTGTGCAGTTCTCAGTGATATGTGAGCTTTCAGATTTAAGTCTTTGCAATAGCCCAGCCTATCTATAGTTTTGCCTGCCCTTTATTTTTTTTAAAAAAAGTTAATACTTATTTTCTGAGTTCTGGAGCTGCAGGAGTAATAGCAGCAGAATCGGTTTGATTTATCTGCAGGTGGTGGGCAATCCGGATCAACAGGAAGACAATGTGGATGAGCAGTACCAGGAAGAGGGAGAAGAAGAGGTAAATAACCTTAAATTATGAATCCTACTTCACAGGTTTATTGTGAGGGTAACATATGGCAGTGGGTTGAATTTATGTGTCTTGTGCTTCTTGGAGGAAGGGCAGGCTGAATGATGAAATATATTACAGAAAAAGCTGCAATAATATATTTGAGTGGAACCCTAAGTCCATAATTCTGATGTGGCAGCTGTACAATGTAATTTATAGGCCACAGATAGTTTCTGCAAAAAAGGACAAGCTATACTACTAAAACAGTACGTAACCCATAGAAGTATTTCTTCTACTCATAATTCTGTTGGACTAGCCAACAGGATTATAACTGCCAGGAAACTTTATGGCTGGAAATTCTTAGAACTTTATTCTAAGATATTAAAAAAGAAAATTAGTTTTTTTAAAAATTAAATTTATTTATTTAATCTTACCCAATAGGTGCAATATAGACCAAATGACTACTTTATCTTCTATAATCACTTAGTTCTTAAATATGTGTATTTTTAATAGGCCCAAGGAGATCTACCCGAAGAGAAGAAAAGGGGGCTGGAACACAATGGTGAAGATCCATATGGTGAAAATGATGAAAATGTAAGCACTGCACAATTAAATAATGAAGTGGAGAAGGTCCTATCATGGGAAATGGACTTGGATCTAAAATGTTGTGCTTTATCCATTGAATCTCTTAACTATTACTCTTTCTGCCTAGGAAAAACAAATGTATTCTACTAAAAGCAAATGGGTCTTAATCAGTGTTTGATCTGACGAACACTTTGGAGCCTCATACTAGCTTTTTAGAACTTTTACAAACACGACAGATGCCAAATTCAGCAGAATCAATGATATAGCCCTTGTGGGGAAAAAAAAAAAGAAGTGACTACAAATTAGACTGTAGTGAAACCAGAATGAATACCAGGATTACCTGTGAAAATTGCACAGCATTAATAAAATGCTAACAAACGGTCCATTAGGGCGAGGGGATGCAAGTTTTTTCAAACCAAGGTTGCACTTGGCTTTTGATCACCATCCTTTCCAAGTAGGAAGCTCAGGAGAAAGTAGAAAATGACTTTATTTTTAAATAAAATTGACATTAGTATTAATTAAATAATAGATAACAGGATTGCATTTAATCATTTTGTTATGATTTCACAGTAACTTTGAGTGGAGTTTTGAGGATCCTATTAGAAGGGTTAGGTTGGATGACTCCAGCACCTATTTTATTTTATTTTATTTTATTTTATTTTATTTTATTATTTTATATTATATTTTTATTTTATTTTATTTTATTATTTTTTATTTCTCAAATGAAAATTACAAATTCAAATGAGTGAAATAAAAAATTAAAGTGTGATAGGAAGAATAGGCAACATTAGTGTACTTATGTACACCCCCTTAGGGACCTCTTATATATGGGGTGAGGTCCACAGAAGTTAAGTTAGAAATAAAGCTATGAAAGTTGGTGGCTGAGACAACTGAACTGGGTAAGATTATGTAATTTAGAAGCGACACAGTATGCATACTTCTGTTTCACCTTTAAAGTTGTAGGATGCTAATATCATTATGTATATCCCTTTGAATTTTCTCTTATTTCCAGGGGAGGGAAGAAATTCCCTCTACTTTGCTGTAACAATTAGAATACTATAGAATTTAATCTATAAAATGGTGCAGTGGTGGCGCGGTGTTTAGAAAGCAGTACTGCAGGCTAATTCTGCTGACTCTTGGCTGCCAGCAGTTCGAGTCTCACTGGCTCAAAGTTGACTCAGCCTTCCATCCTTCAGAGGCGGTAAAATGAGGACCCAGATAGTTGGGGGCAATAGGCTGACTCTGTAAACCGCTTAGAGAGAGCTGTAAAGCACTGTAAAGCAGTATATAAGTCTAAGTGCTATTACTATTAGCTTTTCTTTCCAAAATTTTTGTTTGTTTATTTTTTCAAGTTGTGTTCTGAAATCATCTCTCTCTTTCAACAATTTTGGATTTCCAGGCTGAAGAAAAAATGAGCGAAGGGGTTGATCAAGAAGAAGATATTCAGGAAGGGAAGCAACAGAAAGAAGGACATGATGAAAACTATGAGGAAGAAGAAGAGGAAGAAGAAGAAGAAGGTGGTCCTGTTGCAGTAAAAGCCCACAGACGAGGGGAAATGTAATCCTGGGATGGTTTCCTGACATTAAAAAGGGACAAGGGGGAGAGCAAAATTGTGTAGGTGCTAGAGAAAGAAAAGATGAGCCTTTTAACAAAAATGAATATATTATATTTTTTTTATTGAAACTGCATTTATATGAATATAGTATTTTTAGGTTGCATTCTTAATGTAAGTTTTATGTGACAAAAATAGAATAGAAAAGGTATTCTTTTTCTCTTAATTTTTTATGACGCTTTTTTTTAAAAAAAATGGTATATGTGTTTTTGTTTGGCATTGTCCAAATAGTGACAAGTCAAAGTATTCTTTAAGCCAATAATAAAACTAGTGCCTGAGTTTGAAACTTGAGGAAGGGCTGACTGCACCCATATCTCAATTCACTCACTTTGGTGAGTCTGCTGGTTGCCGACTTGTCCTGTGTTCATTTTGGTTACAATCCGTTTGCCGAGATGTCAATGATGCAGATGTTGTTAGCACAGATTTATGACAGCTCTGTTGGCATATGCCAAAAGGCATTGCAACAAGTGAATGCTTGAGCATGTGTCAGACCAGAGTGTTCGTTCCACTTCTATGTTTGTAGGCCAACTGTTACGAACTTTCCAGTGGCTGGCCATCATATGATACAAAATGCTAGTCTAAATGGTTATTTTTATGTTTGATCCTGCCTTATGTGCCCTAGTTCTCTCTTCAGGTGTGTTAGGATTGCAACTGGGTATAAAATTTGGGACTTAACAGCCATAACTCAACTTGATAGTATGAAGCTGAAAAGGCTGCATGAACCCAAGATTGGTTGCCATCTGTTGATGAAGATAGAATGCCCTTAGTCTTTCATTGACTTGTTTTCATTTTCTGTGAAAGCTCACATTTGAAAACAGTGGAAATTGCTTCTGAATGGACCTGTGTACATTTTTGCTATTAGAAACTCCAATCTTGTCTAGTTTAAAAGGTGATATGTATATGTGATTCTCTTCTCCCTCTGGCTTATTTGTGGTCAGTCATACTTTGTTTTTACCACCTAATTTATAAAAAGTCAGGTTTGAGATTTGAGGGTTTTTTAAAAATAACTTTCTCTCAAGGTCTTTTTATCACAATGATTCTCCCAAGGATCTGAAAACCTTCATCTTGGTTATATCAATTCAGAGTACAGGAAGTATTTTATGCATACAAAAAGCTTGTGTGTTGGGATTAGTAGAGTAGTAAAGGATTGGAAGTATATTTATATTTTTCCTTCTTGAGTACCTTGGTCCAAAAGTCCAGATGGCTGTTCTTTATTGCACTGGATTTTAGCCCAGATTTGTTAGCCCTGTCACCATCTAGCATCTGAAACAGTACAGCATAGACACAAGTTAATCACTTAATTTAGTCATGGAAAACTTTTATCCTAGTGTCTAATATACCATATGTTCTCTAGTCTATTCTACTCTACAAAGTTCTCCTTGCACACCCTTTCCATTGTCCATACCCCCGACCTTTAATCCAGTCTTCCTTGTTTAGTTTAAATTTTAAGGGATGTTTCTAGTAATCATTCTTACAAGAGATCAGATATTGTTTCCCCAGATATTCTGGTCTTAAATTGACTTTTTCCAGATGCCTGTTTTTGGGGCAACTGTGAAACATAGAGAAAGGAGCATATGGATAGCTAAAGGGAGCCTTTGGCCAACTCTCTTGCTTTATTCATGCTTGTATTTCTGACGTCAAGTTCTTAATAGCTTCTAAAATGTTCTTGGAACAACTTTATTGTTCCTTAATATTAGGAAACAGAGGCAATTTCTTTTGAATCTGTTCATCTTTAGAACTCAGATATGAAAATTGTGTATCAACTGACCAATCGGTGTCACAGATGGTAACAGAATGAAGCTTTCAAATACTCATAGCCGGTCCTGTCTTCTTCTTGCTTGGATTAATCAACAGTACCGTAAATGCCGGCGTATAAGGCGACTTCCGCGAGCGCTGAAATCGGCGCCAAAGACGGGGGTCGTCTTATACGCCGTCTTATACGCCGGAAATACTGGTAGTTTCCGGCGTATAAGACGACATTCTAGGAATGCGGCCCAGCTATAAAGATGGGGGTCATCTTATATGCCGGGTCGCCTTGTACGCCGGCATTTACGGTACTTACTTCATGTACTTACTGATGGAATAATCAATATACATTTCTATGTCTATGCACAGAAGCTAATAGTACATGCACTACCTAATGCTATAAAGGTCACAAATGTTGTACAACCACCTGGGAAGTAAAAGATTGTTCCCAAACTCCATGAACTTACCTACTCCAACACAGTAAGATGTTCTATGCAGTTCCTGGGAAGAAGCCTCTCTCCCATGCAGCAAAGCCTTGATGAAGATCCTACCCCCAAAATTTCCCTCAACTATAATTCTCCGCCTTATCTTTTGTATAAGAGAGTGAATTTCTTTCAACACACATTGGGAAAAATTCCCAAGACCAAGGTTTATTCCAAGTTTCTGCTCGCATCTAATAATGTCAGGTACGCCAATTTGATTTCATTATGTTTATGCTGGCTTTTAGCTGTCTGGTTCTTTTTCTCCCCTTATTACAGTGCACTGGGGATAGGGGATGTTTGTGATGTTTGTAACTTGCAGTATATGCACATACAGTATACACATATGCGGACCTACCTGCATCCTAGCAGATTTCAATTATTTGTGGCGGTCTTCCCTCACCTGGGCAACAGATGTTAGACTTCAGTTCCCAGAATTCCCCATCTGGCATGGCTGTTGCTGAGAATTCTAAGAGTTTGAATCAAAAGGTTGGGAAGATTCCTTCATGCACAGGTCAATTGGACATCTTCTGGAACAGAGTTTTTCAACCTTAGCAGCTTGAAAATATGTGCATTTCAACTTCCAGAATTCCCCAGGGCAGTTGAAGAATTGAAGCACACAGATCTTCAAGTTGCCAAGGTTAAGAAACAATGTTCGAGAATGTTTTTCAGAAGAATAAAACATTGTTCAGATCAGGGGTGAAATTCCACTTTATTTCCATCACAGGAAAAAATAATAATAATTCCATGCTTGAGAATCTTTCCCCTTTTTCTCTTTTAAGATACACCACAAGAACTATAATGGAACATTTCTTTTAATCTTTTTATATGAATGTAATATAATTCATTTTGTACTAACTGGATGGTAATTTACTTTTGTAAATGTTTTGAACCATATCTTTATACATTTTTAAAAAAGGATTTTGTGTTAAACATGGCATCCAATTGTATATGTATAACAATACAAAGCTGAGTTTACTAATTGAACAAAATTATCTTACAAGTGGTGAAAAAACTTCCCAGTTTACAGTTATGTAAAGTGTATAATATGTACATACCCTTTGGAATACAAATATTTTGATAAAATTCTGTGTATTTTTCATGCCTTGGGGTAGTATTTAATTTTTCTGAGGTTTTAATCGAAGACCATCAATAAATGGCAGAGTTTGAAATAATGCTGATTTTAAGGTGTGTGCTTTTTTCTTTATCTCTACTATTGTGTTGGCTGTAAGTTCAAGCAATGTGCATCATCCAAGTAGATGAATAACATTGCTTTTCAATAATCAAGTTCAAATATTCTGGGTTTTGATTCAAATCAGAAATTTTTTTATTTCTTTATATCATTTTTTAAGATTTAAGAAGCATTTGCAAACAAATGCAATAAAGTAGATGATCAAGAAAAGAGTTTATTGAATCAAGATCCACAGATGTAAATGTAGTTTTTATTAATGGGTATTTTTTATCACTGAGATACTTACTTTGTTTTTCCATAGGCTTAGTTTGTTCAGCTGATTTTAGCAATGTTTTCCTTTGACCCTATTAAAATATACTGCTTAGCATATGTACATAAACAAATAAATTTAGATTTGATTATCATGAGAGTATACATACTTTATAACACATATAGTAGATATCTCAGAAATAATAATTATTGATGCATTTTTTTTTTGTTCTTTTGAAGAACACTAGTATAAAGACTAGGGTTATTTTTATCAATTAGCAGTCAGATACAATCTCCACACTGGGGCTTCAGTTCATAGATATGACCTGTAGAGTGTTCATAGAAAGTCTTTGTGTTTGATTTTTACTACTTATACTCTCCCTTTGTCCTTTCCTTTTCATTGTTTTGTTTTTCCTCCATACCTATTTACATCCCCTCTTTCAAATATTGTTTCTTCAGCCTTGGCATAAAACATTCTCCATTATTGGCTGTTATTTTTACAAATTTCCTTTATATTGATTAATCTGGTTAATTAATAAATTAACCAAATTATATTTTAATTTAGCTGATTACTCAGCCAATACCACACAAACCACACACCTTTTAGTTACACTTGTGTCTTCAAGCAGAATATAAACACAACTAAACGTAAAAGTAACTTCATGGAGTTGAGAAGAATATATTTCTTTGACTCATCACTTGGATCTTTCCTTATCCAATTCCATCTTGTTAATAGATTATTTGAGTTTAACCTTTGGCAATGAGCTAATTTGCCTCTGTATTCCAGTCTATGGAGCGCTGCATACCAATACAAGCTACTCAGTGCAAGTCACAACCTCTAATGAGAGATACTGTTACCTATCTTTATATTCCAATTTAACTATAGAAATGTATATGTTGATACAAACTATTACCTGTGTGGTTGATAATCTTAGTTAATAGACAGTATTATTTCTCTGTACCTTAAATAGGAAAATCTACTTGCTGAAAGAAGCCTCTTCTGTACCATATTACAATATTTCCCTGTGCTGGGCTGAACTAAAGGAATTGCTTTGTTTTAGCTTTGGTGCAATATTTCTTCAAATCTCCTATTTGCTATCCTGTTATGCTAAATGTTTATGATGATTGTGTGGATAAGCATTGTTTGTAAAGGTTTCTGTTAAAGTTAGAGCATTGGCATTTCAACGCCAATCATTTGAAATGTAAGGCTACCAAGTTTCCAATATTTTTCCGCACAAGTAGAGTGTAGCATCAAAGCTATGGTTCTGTTTTTACCTTCTGAACATGTCCATTGAAAAACTGGGTGTTATTTCCAAATAGGTATTGTAGGAAGATGGTAGTCTCATTTTGCAGAGGAAACAAATGTTTTTCTTGTTGTATTTTTATTTTTTTTCTGCAAGCTATATGAGAATAACAGATAAATGAAGATTGACTATGACTCTCTCTATGAGGTTCTCTTCCATCAATTCTTCCCAGGAGAGATGAAATGGAGGGAGATTTTGGAAGGACTTTAAGCCAAATAGTCTTCCATCCAGAACTGGAAATTTAAAAGATAGAATTAAAATGTGGGGAAAATGCAATGAAAGCTAATAGAATCAAATAAAATTCCTAAGTATCCAGAGTAAAAATAAGATGCCGATCGTTATGGAAGAGATTAAATAAATACTGCTATAAAAGTATTTTTTCACACAGTAGTTTGGATTAATTCACACAACTGCACAGATGACTGCTTAATCAATTTTTGCATTTTTTAAAATTCTGAATATGCACTTTTGCTTACTTGGTACATAAATACAGTACCGGTACTTATTCTAATAGTTGAAATTCTTACAGAAGTTGGAAACCAAACACAAAACAAAAATACTATCTTAATTTATCTGCTTCTTCTGTCAACTTTTAGGATCTTTTCCTTTTTAAAAATCATCTACCATTTTACAGGGAGTTTATACAACTCTTTTAAAAATCGTAGAAATTAGAATATAAAAATACCCCAAATTTCAGAAAAATCAGATGCATTTCACAAAAGGTTGTGGGAATATGGAAGAAAGTAAACACATCTTGACTGCAACTAGACAATCCTGCAAATAGACATAGCTGTTTTTCATGAGACACCTGAATAAGCACCCTAATAAAAAGGCATCTGTCACAGTAAAGCAAAATGAACCTGCTGTTTTTATTGGAATTCAAATGCCACTATATTCCACCCAAATCCTGGAATATAAAAGAGGTTACTAGCATGCTACACATGAAAGTAAAGATTTCTATGGAGAAGAGAGAGCTAAGCTTGTATGCATTTTATTGCTTTTAAGAGAATCTAGCTGTAGGAAATACATTGATCTGTTTTAAACCTCAGCTTTAATAGGCTCCATTCAATTTACTAAGAAACAGAAAATGTATTTAAACCGTTATGATGGCAGTAAGGCATAAACTGTAACTTGGGCCCCAGGGCCATATATATTCCCTCCAATCTTTAGGTATTTATTCCAGAATCCTCCAAAGCTTGCTATCAAATTATAATTTGTACATGTGAAAGAAAAGGAAGAAAAATACTATATGTTTAATAATAATTGTTAATCTATTGGAATTATAGAATCTTGCAATTTATTTATGTAGAGGTGAAAGATTGCAACTAGTTTTCAAAAGCTGTTTGAACTGTAGATTGTAACTTAACTTTATTCTTATTCTTAACTGCTTTGGAAGCCTCTGTCAAGCCAGGCAACATATAACATATTTCAAATAGAATAAATAATTTTATGATCTATTAACACAATGAAAGAATAACTATAGTAATTCTCATCCACCCTAAAGTAGTCCTCATTTTATTCAGATGGAAGCAATTTTTACTTCCACAGCTGAAGAAGCAAATAATTTTATATGAGCTTGAAATTGTTTGGATTCATGTGTCTGGATATAGCCCATGTTTTCTGCTAAGAAATGCCATTTTAATTCCGGCAATTCTTGCGAGCCGGATTGTGTAAGAATAACACTGGACACACTGTTTGAAGAGGAAGCAGGTAATTTTATTTGAGAGCATTGAAACAGCACTAGAAGGTAGCTACAATAGGAGTACAGAGACTAGAAATATGTATAGGAGAGGTTGTTCTTGGTGCATGTGTGAATGTGCCCACTGTAATGCTTAATTTGGTGGATGTCCAGTTCTGGTGGAAATGTTCTTATCTTACTTTTCTGGTGTAGATGTTTTTCTTTGATATGTTGCTATGTAGTGGCTTTGGTTGCCATCTCTATGTACCCAGGGAAACTCTGTATTGTGAAAGGATTTTCGCTGTCTGTTATTAATTGTGCAGGTTAATTAATTTAGTCTGGTCATTAATTATCAGAGGAGGAAGTGGATTAGTGATCTTTGCAAAATGGTTTTCCAGTTTCAGTTACTTGTGGCTCATATTAATGATTGAAAGGAAAGTCAGAGACAATGTAGGAATAAATCTAATTTTGAATTAAAATTCTTTCCACAATTACTTAAATTCTTCTCACATTAAGAAAAGGAGTTTATTGTGTTCATAAGCACAGATTAACTTTCCAGTCTTTTATAACCACAGCTTATAGAAATTTATCATGCAATAGCTCTAAGAATATATTTTGATTGGGGATGAAGGTGGAATATAGCTTGTATCTATTTTAAAAAGTTTAAACATATCCCGAACATTTATCTAGTCAACCCTTCAGCTGTTTTCACTGATATATTTATTCAAAGTCCCTCCAGGAGAGCCTGCAGAAATTTCAGAGCAATAGAATAATGCATATCACAATACCATAAATGATGACTAGAAATAATTTATTGCTAGGGAGATCTTGACTTACAACCATAACTGAGCTTGGAAATATAGTAATAAATTTTGGCAGTCATTAGGTTGTTCATGGAGTGACCATGCCCAATTTTACAAAATTTTTCAGGTAGTCTTAAAGTGAATGCTGCAGTCATTAAACAAACACCATGATGGTTGAGTGAATCCATTATCCACAATGGTCACTTTTTGCCAGAAACCAAGACTAAACAACAGTCATCAAAAAGTTGACAGGTAAATGACCACAGGACAGTGCAAACAATCATAAATGCAGACCAATTGTCGAGCACCCAAAAGGCAATTGTGTTATAATAGGAGTGACTTGGCTGTAGGAACTTTGAATCCATTCTTAGTGGCAAGGTACATTGTCAAGGACTACCTATATATAGGAATCTTTTCAAACCTGATGATCTACAGATACTTCAGGATAATATTTCCAGCATGGAAGACAGGACTTGCAAACTCAAAGATTTATGAGCACCCAGTTGCAGTAGACTGAGGTATAGAATCATCTATATTTCACATGCAAAAATGTTTTATAATGATGTTGTTGTTGTTGATGATGATGATATTATGCCTTCAGTTGTGTCTGACTCTTGACGATTCCATACGCCATGTCTCTCCGTGTCTTCTGATCTTGCACTACTTTGAATTGTTCTTTGCTCTGGCTGGTGTCTGCTTTGATGGTGTCCTGCCTTCGTGTTCTTTGGTGGCCTGGTTTCCTTTTACACTAACTCTTCCAAAGATAATTGCTTTCTCCAGTGAATTCCCCCACATGACAAGGTCAAAATAAGTGAGACACAGTTTTGTGATTTTTGCCTTCCAGTGACATGTATGGTGTTATGCACTCCAGTACTTCCTTGTTATCCACCCTTGCTGTGCAAGTAATGTGCAGGAGTCTTCTTCAGTACCACAACTCAAAGGAGTCGATTTTCTTCCTGTCTTGTTTTTTTAAGGTCCAACTTTCACAACCATAGGTAACTACAGGGAACACAATAGAGTGGACTAATCTACCTTTCGTTGCCAGCCTGATGTCCTTGCTTTTCCATATTCAGCTCATGTTCATCATTGCTGTGAGCCTAGTGCAATCTTAGCAAAGGTGTTTATATACAAATAACTAAAACAAAGATTCATATGTTGAAATTCTGAGCACTCATATAAAGAGGTGTTGCCTGACCAGATGATTTGATAGATGAATTAATATTTAACATTAAATATGCCACCCTTCTAATAGTGTTTTCCCAGAAACACATTATAATCACCAAATAACATTCTAAAGGATGAAAATTAGTCAATAGGGTGACTTAGCTGTTTGAGATCCTTCCTAATTCAACAGACTTAAAGTGAGCCAGAAATGTTCTGAGGTCAGATCAAAAAGTTCTAAAGATTCTTCTTCATTCTCAATACCATCAATCCTGACCAAGAATAAAAAATGCATAGTATGGTGCCTAACATGGTAACAGCTTAACATGTAAGCATCCTAAATGTGGCACAAGTCCATTTTTATCTTATAAGACATTAATGTCTTGCTTTAGCATCCTGGATGTCGGCTTAGCCATTGTAGATTGTAAACCATTATTTCTGGCATAGTGTAATATACATTGTGGTTTATCTATCAAACTACAATTAAAAAACATGGATTAGTACAATGTTTGAATTCAGCCCTGTGACTTACTCCTCACTGAGTTGACTTTTACTCTACTTTACTATCAAGTTCACATTTGCCTGAAAAGTGAATTTCTAGCAGTTTTAGGAATTAAGGTATTTTTTTCTTTGCCTGGAAAAAAAAATCAAATTTAAAATTCCTCTATAGCCATTCAACATCAGTCAATGCTGTGCTATTTTTTCCTGTCTTGCCTTTTTAACGTGATTAGCCAAACAATGTTGGTCCAGGCTTGGCATAGCTGCTTCAGTGGCTTTTGTGACTCATGAATATTTAAACGTACCATTTCACATCACTGTCAAACCCAGAGAAAAAGTTGTGTCTGCACATGTATAGACATTCCACCATCAACCTGGAAGCTATTTTTGGAAGGCATTTCTTAAATCAACTGAAGTTAGCAATGTAATGTAATCCATACATGTAATCCATACATTTGCTTGAATTGCATGGTAGCTATTCAGATCTTGTTCTGGGTTCTGGAAAAGAATAATTTGACAATCACTTCACTATAGATGAGTCGATGATTTCTGTCTAGCATTAGTTGTAAACAAGAACAACTGAAATATCATACCAGTCAATTATTATCAAAAATATGTGCTGGCTGGAAACCATGTTTGCAGTGCAACTAATAGTTCTGGTTCAGTTACCACACTGTATGAAACCATAGTTTATTAACCATGGGTTTTTTTCCTAGAGTTTTTCTGCATGTGTAGAGTCCACTTATTTCAGCTCAGCTGAAAGTTGATCCATTTGTGTCAGAAATTGATTGGTGGCTTGTCACCCAAGGCTGATGTTGTGAGTTGAAAGAGAGTGACTGGCCCAAAGTCACTCAGTCAGGTTCATGTCTAAAGTAAGGCCTAAACTCACAGTTTTCTGGTTTCTATCCTGGTGTCTTAAATACTAGATCAAACTGGCTTTATTATTAACCATAGTTCATTGGTTCTATTTCTCAAAAGAAAAAAATTATGGCTTACAAATTGGAATGAATGGGTTCATAAGATAGTCAACCACACACACACAGACACACACAACATACACACACACACTATATATACACAACACACATACACACAGACATTAATGCATATTGTGAATCAGGTTTATATCTACTGCTCTTGCTAAGCTAGATATTAAATTTTGCATCAAAAGGGGTTTATATGGAAAACATCTAAATGCTGTAAACTGTATGCAGACAAATCAAAACACTTTTAATGATTATTTCAGAGCAATCATAATTTTAATTATTATTAATAGTTGTAGTGATCATTTTCAAGCAGAAAAAATAATCTAGATTATTTGGTATTTAAAATAAATAGGCAGGTGGATAATATCCAGTAAGTATATAATTTAAGAGAAAGAAGACTTGAAACAGTAAATAAGAAATTCCGGATTGGACTTTGGCATTAAGTTGGCATTTAGGAGAAGCTATTCTGTTAATTTAATTTTTTCCCTCTCCAAAAAAACCTTATCCATCTTCAAATGCCTCTGGGGAATTGCTTAATAACACATCTATTTCATTGAGGATAATCTAGTTCACTTTAATTTCCCAGACAGTAATACTCTGGACTATCAATTGTGATTTGGGAGCTGTTCTTTCTCCTTGTAACTGCTTTGGGGAGGGAGGAAGGACAGAAATAGTGCAAATCAGCTCTCTGTGCAGAAATATAAAATGCCAAGGTAGCTTTCAAGTATGATTTAGAAGGAAAAATGAAATATTTTGGATTTTGTCCATCCCACAATCCCTTATCTGATCAACTTTATTTTTGACTTTGTTCCAGAAGGAGATGTTGCTTGCAGGACTACGAGTATGATTAATTTAGAAGTAATCTTATTACAAGAAGTGGCATTATCTAGAGATCCATTTTGCAGGAAATCCAATGCAGACATGGGCATTGACCATCTGGAATAATGGGTGACTTAAATAAAAACAATATATCATGATTTCCTTAGGGTCTATGAGTTGATTTCTCTTGTGCAGGAAAACGGTATGTGCCAGACACTGTGCCATGCATGGAGGAAAGAGCTAGCTGGTCCTTGAGTTATGTACAGTGCTTTTTTTGTAAAAAAAAAAAAAAAAAGTGCTGGAACTCACACATGTCATACAACCCGCCTTGGCTACCCTACAAGATTCCATCCAAAAAAAGTGCCAGAACTCCGTTCTGGGCATTCTATGAGAAAAAAAGCCCTGGTTATGTATATAGGTATCTGCAAGAATGGAGCAAGGAAAAACAAAGCCAAAATGTCTACAGATAGCTTTTGACTTAAAATCCTGCCCATCACAGTCAGAAAAGCAATGGTCATAAAATTATAACTTCTTTGCCATATGCCAAATAAATAAATAGAACTTTTTTTTTGCAATTGTCGTTAAGCAAACCAACAGTTTGCTATGGGCCTGGTTTTGTTGAAAACTGGCAAAATTGTCATAACGTGCAGTCGTGTGACTGCAGGACCCTCCAAACAGCCATAAATGTGGCTATGTTGCCTAGTGTCTGAAGTTCAGTCATGTGACTGCAGGGGGTATGACCATTAGAACTTGAAATCTAACTTGTAAGTAACCTTAAGGTAGGTCCATCATAACTTTGAATAGTTGCTAAGCAACTGGTTGTCAAGGACTACCTGTACTGGAATGCAAATAAAAAGGATGAAGCTTGTGTAATGATGTCACAACACACATTTCATCATTCTGACATGATCATGGTTAGAAACAGGCACCTCTGATTGTATATTTTTACATGCTTGTCAAGATTTCAGGATCTGAACATAAGTCAAGTTACCTTTGAACTTCTAGTGGGTCATTATGTGATGCATCTTATCCTTTAAACAATTATAAAAGCTATTGTATACTGATTGAGTTTGCATTTCATGCTGGCCATAGTTTGCTTAATAATCTTTATTAGATAAGCCACAATAGACACTCTTCAAATAGCATTAACACAAACCCCGCTCTATAGATTACAATGATTGGGTTTGCACAATACAGTAAACTAAAACCAAACAGAACACATTTTCATTTAACTCCATGAATGAATCTAACGACTGAATTTGAAGACTATGATAATCTATCCATGGATTGCTGGTATTCACTAGGTTCACATACAATACTCTGAAGTGATTTGTTTGGATTTGGCTTAAAGCATTGAATGAAGATAACTATTATAAATAGGGAACTTTGAGTGACATACATGGTTAAATCAAATTGTGTTTTGCACAATTATGTAAACCCATCTACTGACTGACCATGGGTCCTTAGAGTTTCAGTCATACCTCTGCCTACCATTAAGAAGTTAACATGACATTGGCTGCATTCACATAAGACAGTTGTTCTAGTAAAGGCCAGCTTGTTTATTTTAATCCTTAATTTAATTTGATTTAATTTAAACCTTTGAATTCTCTTTTTTTGATGGCCTGGTGTATTCTGGGGATCAGTCCAACTGGTTAGTTTATGGGTCAGCTTATTCTGCGAGGCCAGAAAATGAGATAATTCAATAAGCATATTGCACATCTGATCTGCCCATAGTGCTTAGGTATATTCTCTCATTGACCTGTGGGGTTCCTGTGCCATTGCTCTTTTTTTCTTTCAAAGAAGAAAAAGGTGAGAAGACTTTAAATATCTACTTGCTCAAGTTCTTTCTCTCTTTTTATTTTTTTCTCACCAAGGAACTCTCAGCATAAGCCACTGCTACGTTTCCATTAGAGCAGGGGGTAAGTAGCAATGACAAATAATAATCCTTGCCATGGCAGGGTGAAAGAATATCCACTTCAGATTAGAATGGAATTTCTCTGGAGCACAGATTGCTAAGAGCTCCCATAACTCAAAACCAACCAGAATGGGTGAATTTATTTCAGCTCTGCAAGTCTGAAAAGAAATCCATTCTGTACAAAGATAAATTTTTCAGCCTCCAGCAATGCTAAGCATATTTTTGAAGACAGTCAAATTCTTTCATTTGTTCTAAATTTTTATTTGGAGCTACGCACTAGAAACCACTTTCTTTTTAGTTTTTCTGCAGAAAAAAATTGCATCTTGCTTTAAAAAATCATATCCTCTCATTCTTTTGGGTGGATTTCAGAGAAGAGTAGAAATGACATCAAACCATAAAAAAGTAGTTCAGTATAAAATAAAACAACAAAAAATATGGGGCAATAGTTTGGGGGTAGGCTGCAATCCTACACATAAACATCTGGGTGTATTTCATGCAAAATTTATAAGTGTTTGGAAGCCTAATGTATTTTTTATATTTTTTTTTATTTCCTATCATTTTTATATTCTGTTTCAGACTCCGGTTTTAAGGAAGTGCTGTATTTTCAAGACTAAACAAGAGCAAATTCTGCAGTTCTAGAATTCATGACCACCTAGATTGATTTGACTATTGCATAAATATACCTGCTTCTTCAGTGATTTTTGATTTACAAGGACTGCACTATTGTAGCTGGCCTACTAATTTTGAATACTGATGATAGTGATAGGTGGTATGTGTTGGCTGCAAAATAGGAGATAGACTCAAGCACTTGGAAAATAAATAATTTAATGCAGATATCATCAACGTGTGGATTGCAATTGCAATCCCCCAGCAACACAGCCATCTTGGAAGATAGCAGATTTTGGGAAGGGGAGGGGCTTGACTGAGGAATTGGAAAATGCTGCAATCCATGACATTTTGTGCTCCATCTCTAAGACATGTTAAAAGAGAGAAAATAAAAGTGTGCATGCCATAGGACTCACCACAGGACTTATTTGCTCATAAAGGGTATGTTTGTGTGACCAGTATGATGACCTCAGAGAACAACACTTTTGTAGCATAGCTGTTTATGACCTTGTAGTTGTGTGGTTCATCTGACTCCCATTCTGCTTCCAGTATGATTCAAGGTGTTGGTTATCACCTTTAAAGCTCTACATAGCTTGGGGCCAGGCTATCTGAAGGACCATCTCTTCCTCATTATGTAGGCCATTACTGGTCTACCAGAACAAGAATGTATGTTGTGGGTTCCATCTGTTAGAGATGTATATCTGACAGTACCACGGAAAATGGCCTTCTCAGTGGGAGGCTGGAACATTATTCTCCTTGAAGTATTATTGGCCCCCAGCTGCTGTTTTGAAAGTTTTGTGAGTTTTGTCAGCGAGGCTGGGAACTTCAAAAGGAGAAGGAGCCAATCAAGAGGTTGGTTTGATTGTGTTGCTGCTGCCATGGGATGGTATGGGTGTTATGATTTTTATATTGTGTTTTTTAATGCTGTAGGCCACCTTGAGTCATCAGTGTATGATTTGGTTGCTGGCTGTATATATTCATTTAATTAATAAATGTCTGCCATAGGATTGAAGTTCTAGACAGTTCTGCGTGGTTGAATGGGAACCCAGCTCATAAAATAAGGGGTACTTTGATAGAGGTATAAGCATGGTATTCTGTCAGTTGTAGTTCTGCTTCACATCCACTGCAGAATCATTCTTTTCTTTTGATTTTAGGAACATAGTTTATTTGTGCTTTGTCCTAGCCTCTAGCCTTCCCTGATTATATTTATGTATATCATTTGTTTGATCCTGGGCATATGCTATGTGAGAATCTCATTTCTTATTGTTAACATTTTCAATTATTAGTATGAAAGACAGCATGCTAACTGAATACACACACACACACACACACACACACACACACATGCATGCACACACCATACTGGACAGAGATCACAAATGAAAAATGATAGCTCTGAAATAACTTAATAGTGCATATTGGACTGCAGTTCTATAAACCTGTCCCTGTGTGCTTTAAAGGTGTATTGAAATTGATCAAAGCATCTGTCAGTAGATATGTTAAATTCATTTTTCTGTTTTAGGACTAGTAGTTGACTGCTGACTGAGTATGGTCATGAATTTTGTAAGTAGTTAGTTCCACTCTACAGCCCAAGTGAGAGCTGCTGAATAATGAATGAAATGGATTTGATTTTAATCAGCAGAAGAGGAAGCAGCAGAAGACAAATTGTTCCATTAGCTCCTGTTGCAATACATCCCATGGCAGGACATTGTATATCTTTGCTAAAAAAAAAAAACCAAAAAAACCCACAACAACCTAGTCTCCCCATCCCGACCCCAGCCCTATACTTTTCTTTGTAAAGTTAGTTTCCTGTCACTGCAATATTGAAGCTCAATAGAATTCATTGATACAGCACAGATATATAGTGAAAGTTGGAAGAAACAGAAGGCTGGGTGACATTCACATTAACAGTGGAAGATCACCCAGTTTCTCTAAACCAAGATGTAATACCTTTGCAATTATTTAGTAGTCAAGGCTTATATTACTGTCTAATCCTGCATGAAACTCAGGGCTATATTTTTACAACATAGTTAGTAGGAAAGGAACTGTATGCTATCCGTCATGAAATGGCTGCCAATCAGCTTAATCCCAAAGAGGCTAATGTAATTTGTTACATGTGTCTAGGTATGTCAGACTTCTACTTCAGTCATTCCCTGCCATGCTGACTGGTGGTGATGGGATTTATGTTGGCCAACAATTATAGGCAATGAAATCTTGGGATGTGCCAAGTTGTGAAAAGTTAGAAAAATTAAGTTTTGCCACAAAGAACAGGGGGTCAACCTATTTTCCAAAGCACCTGAAGACAGGACAAGAAGCAATGGGTAGAAACTAAACTAGGAGAGAAGTAATGAGAGACTTGCCTCAAGAGGTTGTGGGTGCTCCAACACTGGAGGTTTTTGAGAAGAAATTGGTCAACCATTTTCTGAAATTGTATAAGGTTTTCTGCCTGAGCAGGAGATTGGACTAGATACTAGAAGAACTCCAAGGTTTCTTCCAACTCTGTTATTCTGTTAAACCATTCAAGGCATCACAAGTAGACATTGGAATATGTAAAACTGAAATGATGTATTGGCTTAAGTTATCTTTTGACTTCAGGATTTGGCCCTGTGATTCCATTATCTTTTCTTTTCCTGCATTGGCTAGCATTGGTTGTTAACAAGCTGATCATTCCTAATTTAAAGCATGAACAATAATTATGTGTTCCCTAGATTTATAAAGGTTAAGATTGTACAAATTGGAAGAAGTTTAGAATGTCTGCATTGATCCAAGAGAGTGTTTCAGAGGAAATGGCCTCTTTAAACATATATTACAAATTTTCACAATTTGGGATGGCTCTTCATGCCTAAAAACAACACTTAATAGAAGGAAGGAACAATAATTCTGCATTCTACTTAAAAATTCAGCCTGAGTTTTCCAATTTTGCTTTTTAAAATGCATCTCATATAATTCCATTTTCAAATGTGTGCAAGGGTTTGTTCTAATATCGTAGGGGTTAATCTCCTATATAGAGTGGTATGAAGGAAATGAAATCTTTGAGAAGTCCTTGGTGAGGAGATTGGAAATAAATGTAATAAATAAGTAACTTAAAAAGCACAAGATTAGCAAAAAAAATATTCAAAGTAGTCTCATCTCTGTGTCCAGGGAGCATATTTTTGTATTCTGTAATGTTAAGTTTGGATATTTTTAATAAAGTCCCAAAATGATCGACTGTTAAGACAAAAAACAGCTTTGTGTCCCTAAGATTTACTCCTTTAATCATGGCAAATCCTTCAATCCTGTTGGAAAATATAATGCTACGATATGGTGCATATTTTAGAAAAAAAGTTCCTTCCTAGTGGAAGACAGTCCTCTGGCATTTTTAGGATTCCATCCAGCATCTTCAGATTTGGCAAATTGAAGAATACACTGTAGGGTAATAAAATTGAGAAAGAAATTGTTATTTCTCCTTCATTATCCTAACCCATTTAACTTAATGCTGCTATTGCTATTATTCCCACAAGCAGGAGAATTGGGGTAAAACATGTAATACGCCACTGAAACTCTTTCCTTCACTCCACCAAATTTTATATCCCATTCTGAATGGTAGAAGTTGTATCCTTGATCTATTTTTTTCAGATGCAAAGGGAAGTTAAGGGTGGATTATAAATTCTGTGGACTGCCAGTTGATATATATATATATTATTTTATTTCTTCTGCACGATGCACACTCCTTTATGGATGTTCTGAGAACAAAGTCTATTTACTTTGTTCTACTAAGGGAGGCACACCCTTTGGCCAACAAATACCCCAAATTTGTTTTGTCACCTCTGAAACTTGTGTATATGTGTCTGAGAGAAAGATATCACAAACTGAAAAGCCAAAACAAAAAATAGAGTTGCAAGGAGAATAAATTAAAAGTGAGCACCACAAGGCCAACTGAAGAGATTTTCTGGCTCCAGGCAAAAAAATAATATTATCCTCTCCTCTAGTAGAAAAGTTTACTAGACTGGCAACTTTAGGCCTTTCTTATCCTGGCAATGGAAAAATATTCTACACAGCAGGTGAGAGTCTCATACCATAATGCCAGAAGGTGCCCAGCAGGATTTGGGCGCAGCTCAAACCACTATTATCCACTGTCTGTTATTTGAAGTAGCTACCTCACTCAGTGTAGAATCACAGGATGCTAGTGTGAGGTTTTTTTGCATTGCTTCCAGAGAACAGTATCTGGGACTAGATATCACAACTTATTATTTTAGTATTTGGGAAAGTGCATCAATAAACTTCTGAACATTTGCCCTTTTTTCTTGAACTTCATCTTAGTTCGCATTCAGAGCAGTGGATCGATAAGTTCTTTATAATGGGACTACATTTCAGGTAATAGTATTCTCTTTTTAATGCTTAATTTTATTGATTAAACTGTACACTGCTCAGGGCTCCTCTCTGAGGGAGATGGAGAGTTACAAAGTGTGAAAGACAAACAAACAAACCCTTGTTTATTCATTCTCCATTATCAGTTATGGCAAAAAAGATGGATGGGGCAGTGGTTTCTGGGAAATTGTTCACATATGGTATTCACATATGTTCATTTTCCTTCACTTATTAATGAGCACTTTGAGTTCATGAATGGAACTTCTCTTGCTCTTTACAGTTAAGCCAGAAATCCTCTGAGAAACTAGATATTCCTGACTCATTCAACCCAAGAAACTGACTACCCAGATAAATTGTTAAGGGGATAATCCAAAGGGGATAATCATGGAGTCCTAGTTTGGGATTGAACAAATAATGGTGAATTAGGGACTTTTTAGGTGATTCATAGTTTGTGGCTAAGGGAGAATATATGCAGTTTGATGTTGAATCACAGCTTGATTTAGTCCAGTTTTAGTGAGACTATGGTCACTGTATGCATGTTATTTATTTTAATAAGTGAAGGGGGGGGGTTTGCTACTTCTGCTGTTTTACAATTATGCTCTCTAGGAATAACAGTCTCTCAAATCACACTTTACTAGTTTCCAGGAACTTACAGCTGCCTGTAGTTTTCTTGAAACTCACAGGGGTTTCTCTTGAGAATAAGAGATTCTAATGGAGCATATCTCAAGGCTGATAATTCATTTAAGGCTGTGATATTGTTCTCGTCTAAGAACAAGTGTTGAATTTCAGGTATTTTTGGCAGTTGTCTGAAGGATGTAAAATGATTTTTGCTGAGTTTGAGTTCTTTGCACCTGTAAAAAGTAAAAAGGAATGTGCTATCAACTATTACACAAAGAGAAAATAAAATTTTAGACTATAGCAGTGCTTTAAAATGTCTTAAAATAGACAAAGTTTTCTTTTTTTACTGGTAAATGGATTATTGGCCCTGATTAAAACTGTAACAGCAATTTTTATGTACATTGCCATTGATTTCAGTGCAAAGTGGAAAAGTACCTGTTACATGGGCAGAAAAAATTACCTTGGCAAATTTATGGCACTTAGATCTGTCAGTGAATTATCCACCAGCCAAAGCCTCTCCACTCGGATTAATCGGCGGAGAATTCTCTTACAGTTGTCTATTTGGTAAGGATCTCCCAGATCTTGATATGAAAGATTTAAACTCTGATAGAGAGGAAGAATATATAAATTAATTCATTTGAATACTGAACAAAGATCATTTCCAAGAGTGTCTTTCACAGCATGATTTGGATTTGGACTAAACCAGATTCATTGTTTACTTTTTATACAATTTAATAAAGAATAGTTTTGATGGGGTATTAGTTGGGTGATGGTGAAGAAAGCATCCAATACATACTGGAATCAGAGAGTAAAGGGGAAAGATTTCCCTCACTTTTTATCTTTAACAATAAAAATACATCCCAAAGCTTTTATTTACCTGTTATATAAAGAATATATATATTCTCCCTCCCTCCCTCCCTTTGAAAAATTACTAATAGCTTTGGGATAGCATATAAAAATTACTAATAGCTTTGGGATAGCATATACCATTGCATATTGAAAAATATGCATGGAAAAGGCTTAAAATGCCCATTGTCTCTAGGTTTGTGCTGAGTTTCTCCCTGAAAAATGCATATAAATTTAAATAAAATAGGTGTGATCTTTGGCCTTTAATTTTCCTACGACAGAAGACATTTTTTACTATTAATTAAAATGACTGAGTTATATAGTGAAGTGGGAAAACATGTTTTAAGGTCATCTAGGTTTTGCTAATACGATTAAACTGCTAAAATCCATCCTTCAGTTTCTCAGAATTTTTCTCCTGGGGAAAAAGGTTTTTCTTACTTTATTTTCATTCATCCTCTATAAATTTTATTCAGAAATTGTTTGCTGCTGTTTTTAGCTTACTTTTCATTGGAGATGCTGATGGTTTTTTTCCTATTATACTTCCCTCTGGCATTCTCCAACTGTGCTTCCTGATTTCCAAAAGTCAATGGATGGAATCTCCTCATGATTTTTCCCTGAGAGAAGCCAGAATGGCTACACCAGTGTTTCTCATCCTTAGCAACTCCCAGAATTCCCCAGCCAGTCTACATTTCTGTGGTAGAAATAGGGCTTAGACTTAGACCCCTTCACAGTCCTTTACAGCCCTCTTTAAGAGGTTTATAGCATATTGCCCCCAACAATCTGGGTCCTTATTTTACCGACCTCAGAAGGATGGAAGATTGAGTCAACCTTAATCCAGTGAGAATCGAACTGCTGGCAGTCAGCAGAATTAGCCTGCATAGTGCATTCTAATCACTGTGCCACCACAGCTCTTGTTAACTTGGTAAATAAAGTCATGAGAATTTAACCAAAACCATCTTCTCTTCTGAAAACAAACAACATTTTTCTAGCTGAATGAAAATGGTTTTGAAAAGTGCAAAATAAACTTTAAGCACACCATTAGACATACCCTATTTCTAAAAAAAGGGAGAAATAAAAAAACAGATCTGCAAACAACTAGAAGCAAACAAAGTTATACCTAGCAACCAGCACAGGTTTGTTAAAAACAGATCATGCCAAATAAATCTTATTTCATTCTTTAATAAAGTGACTGAATTAGTAGACCAGTGAAATGCTGTAGACATAGTATACTTAGATTTCAATAAGACATTTGACAAAGTAAACCACAACCTACTAGAAAAAGGTAGGCTAGACAACATCACCACCAGATGGATCGGTAGCTGGCTGACAAACCATACTCAAGGAGTAATCCATAATGGTACCACATTCACATGGAGAGAAATAAGCAGTGGGGTACCACAAGGCTCCATCTTAGCCCAATACTCTTCAATATCTTCATAAATGACTTAGATGAGGGAATAGATGGGGAACTCATCAAATTTGTCACTAAACTGGCTCAAAAACAGTAACTGTGAGAGGGATCTTGGAGTCCTAGTGGACGATCACTTGACTATGAGCCAGCAGTGTGCAGCAGCAGCCAAAAAAAGGTAATACAATTCTGGGTTGTATAAACCCAGAGGCATAGAATCAAGATCACGTGAAGTATTACTACCGCTTTATAAAACCCTAGTAAGACTACACCTGGAATTCTGCAACCAATTTTGGTGACCATATTACAAAAAAGATATTGTGACTTTGGAAAAAGTACAGAAAAGAGCAACTAAGATGATTAAAGGCTGGGGACTAAAACATATGAAGAACGGTTTCAGGAATTGGGTATGGCTAGTCTAAGAAGAAGAAGGACTAGGGGTGACATGATAGCAGTATTCCAGTATTTGAAGGGCTGCCAAAAAGAAGAGGGGGTCAAATTATTCTCCAAAGCATCAGAGGGCAAGACAAGAAACAATGGTTGGAAACTGACCAAAGAGAGAAGCAACCTGGAATTAAGGAGGAACTTCCTAACAGTGAGGACAATTAACCAGTGGAACAGCTTGCCTTCAGGAATCATGATCATTCCATCACTGGAGGTTTTTAAGAAGAGACTAAGCAGTCACTTGTCTGAAATGGTACAGGTTCTCATGCTTGAGCAGGGGGCTGGACTAGAAGACCTCCAAGGTTCCTTCCAGCTCTATTCTATTCTAAATCCAGCTGTCACTTCTTTACAGATTTAGTATAGTACTGATACTGGGTTGATAAATTGATTTCAATCTTGGTTCCAACCCCAATAGATATAATCTATTTTGATGTTATTTATTACTATTATTTTATATTATTGGCTATTCCTAGAAAAAAATTATTGAAGCAATTACAGACAAGATAATTTGATTGTAGAAGTTTTTCTTTCTAAATTCCTTAACAATTTGGAACACAGATTTGACAGGAACAACTCTGGAGTCCTTTATTTCTCAGTGTCTGATAGAAATATTGAATAGCTTACCAGCTATCGTTTACCCGTTTACAAGGAACATAACTCAAAAAGAAAATGAAGTTTAAAATATGTACCTATTTTAAAGCAGTGTGGAGTTTAAATTAGATTTCTATAACTAAGCACCCTAGCAATGAATGCCTCTGAATTACACAATGTCTTGATAGTAGGCACATATTTTAGAACTAATAGCAAGCCAAAACGGATTGCGTGAATTTGTTTCTTTTCGTTTCTGTCCATTACTCATTCATTGGTTGCCCTTGCCATTTTTAGTCTTATTTTTTTCTATCATTGTTATTTTTTTCCCTTTCCTGTAATTTTTTTATCTGTATCTGTATACCCAAAATCATTGGGAATATAGGCCTATGTACAGTATTTAATTAATAATAATAAAAGCAATAAGCTTCATACATTCGTAATCTTAGAACTTACCACACAATTTTCCCAGTCTTCTTGTAACCATTGCTCCCATCTCTCTTTTTCTGTCATTTTTTTTCTTGCACAATGACCATATTCTTCTCCTCTAAAAAAACATTCTTCTTCAGAAGGTCCTAAATGTATTTAAACATTTATGCATTCCAGTATCCCATTACTACTCATAAATTTGAATATTTCAAAAGACCAAAATAGATTACAGATTAGATTAAGCAGATGTGCAGAGGACAGTCCAGAAGAGGAAACAGAAATGCTTTAAAAATTGGAAGAATTCAAGTGAATAATAATAATAATAATAATAATAATAATAATAATAATGATGATGATGTAAGGGAACTTGGAGGTCATCTAGTCCAACCCCCTCTCAGGCAGGAAATCCTATACCATTTCAGACAGTCCAGTCCAGTCTCTTTTTAAAAACTTTCAGTGTTGGAGCATTCACAGCTTCTGGAGGCAGTAAATATACATATATACTTTTTTTTTTCATTTTTACATTGTAATCAAATAAGGGCATTACTCCACTGCCAATTAACAGTGTCACTCAAATAACACATTGGCAATACAACCCTCATTAGCGTCTTATCACTTCAATGGTAGCTAAATGATGCAATAAATTGTCAGTGTAGAAAAATGTGCAAATTTGCTGATAACATTAATATCAATCTATACATCGCAAACTGTGTTTGTATATATTCCATTATGGAATATTAAGTCATAAGTTGGACCCCACCATTAGAAATACCTTTTCTAGTAGCTAGTCTTGCTCTAAGCTTACTATGCATTCAATCCATAATCTCCATCCATTCAATCCATAATCTCCATCCATAATCTCCATCCATGTCCTCCACATCCCATAATTAAACATCTGTTATATTTTTAAAATTTCCTTACTTTTTCCCTATTTCAGTTTTTGTAACCTGTCAGTGAATAATTCTGAAAGCCTGGAAACATGCTTATATGTTTTGTGTTATTGTAGCTGGATCTAGAAATGGTGTCTTCCAGCTACAGATTGTGGGTTTTTTTCCCTCTCTGGATATCCCAGCTGTTAGTTCATTATCTTAGTGCATTATCTAAACATTAGGGTTGTGTTTTGTTGAAAAATGACCCCCCAAAAATGCTTCAGACGTCATACAAATGTAAGCATACTATTTTTCTGCTATTTGTTAAAGCCATCCAAATTATTTCTGGCTTCTGTACAAACTTTAGGAAAAAAGTTGTGATGGCTTTAAGGAATTGTTGCAATTATGTGATTCTTTATTGTTATTGAGTTGATTTTGACTCCTAGTAACCACATTGATAGAATCTCTATTAGAAGATCCACCTTCAACATCTGGACATTCACTATCATCATTGAGTCCATCCACCTTGCTGGTTGTTGCCCTCTTTCCTTCAATACTTCCCCATATTATTGACTTATCTGCTTAGGATGTTTTGAAGGGCTTTAGTTGGCTTGTGTGCTATGCTGATTCCATGTGGTTGTAGCAAGACTACATATAGTAATACATATAGTACTACTATAACCACATTGAATCAGCATAGCACACAAGCCAACTAAAGCCCTTCCAAATATCCTAAGCAGACTAAAAGTCCCAACAATCTCAGAAGAAAAAACAGAAATCATCTACAACATACAATGTAAGGATTTCAAAAACCACTACGTAAGACAAAGAGGCAGAAAACTGGCAGAAGGTATCCAGAAACATCAACTAGCAGGCAGAAGACATGATGAAAATTCTTTAATTTCACAACATATAGACAGATTTAACTATAGTTTCAATTGGGAAAATGTGACCATCCTAGACCATGCTAAATCCAAAAACATCAGGCAATTTCTAAATGCCTGGCACTCTGACAAATCAGCCATCAATGGACACATAGACATTAACAATATCTATAGATTATGAAAAAAAACTATCATCCAGCCCAAAAAAGAACAAAAAGCACCAGTAATCAGCACCCAGCTCAGCATAGATTAATTTCAAGGTCAACTTCAGACCAACAGTCAAGTAAGCAATGCCTCAATCAAGAAACTGCCAAAGAAGCCAACAGCAAATAATCCAACCAAAGAATCTCTAAGCCAACCCCCACTAACACTGACAGGCAAGCCACTAGAATATAAACTGACAGCAAACAGCACTCCTTACCAGCACTGATGATGTTACCTAGTTTGGGTAATGAAACGTCTGCAAGAAAACAAGCAAGCTCAGAGAGCACCAAGGACCCCTCAGGTCAACCCTGAGCTACAAATATTCTCTTTTATTAGTAATGATGACTCCATTTATTGTTTAAACTATCCATAGTATCCTCAAAAGTCTTCCCTAGCACCAAAGTACAAGATTGAAAGTACAATATTACTACATTTTCTGTTCTACTTCTTCAAGGTCCTATTTTTACGTTCATAAAATGTCATAAGAAAAATTACTGCTATTGGAAAAAAACTGGACAACTTTACAATAGCAGACGGGCATAATATTTGTACTATTCAAGGTGCAAAGTGTTTCTTCCAAATATTTTTGAAATGTACAGTAACTTAATATATACATTATATATACAGAGAACCACATAGACTAATGTGTATTTTTATTCCTTGGATTTTTATGGTTTTTTTTACATAATCATTCTTCAATTATTTGCTTATTTAGTGCAGTTAATAAAGTACTATAAATGAAACATTTAGTCTTAAAACTTCACAGCAGCTGCATCTGATACCTATCTGATATCTATCTGAGTACTTGAAACAAACATTAAATAGGAAATTTGGAGGATTATGGATGTCTTTCTTACAGTAATATTTTTGCCATATTGGATTGCTTTCAAGATTACTTTTGGGGATAAAATAATGAAGTTGCCAGGAAGCCAAATGATATCTATTCCTTCCTAGCTCTAGTGCCAAATTTTGTTTTGGTCCATATGTCTTGTGATTGCTTCTTCCTCGTTCAGTATATATAGAAATAATGCACTGCAGTTCTGTAAAAGACTGCTTAACTTCTGTTGTACAGCATAATCAGAGAGGCTTAGTAATAAAATCATTTTAGCCAATTAATCATACGTTTTATTTAATCAGTATATAGGCTTAAATTTTTGGAGGGCACCAAGATAGGAAATGTATAGGATTTAGGTTTTTTTGTGGGTGAAGGACAATACTGAATACTTTTCAAATATAAACAGTCATAACTAGCAACTACTGATATATTTGTGAATCTGTCAAATTCCCCTTTGAATGGCACAATGGACCAGTACTGTGATGTGCTAGCCCAAAATATCCATCTATTTTGAAGGGTGGTGAGTTAAGAGTCAACAATAAGGAGAATTGGGGGAAAATCTGACAGTGATACTGGCTGATTAACTATACATTAATTACTGTCTGGGTCATTGTAGGTCTTTTCCCGCACATATTTATTGTATCATAAAGGCAGACATTCTACTAAACCAGGAATGGTGAATTTGTTGTCCTCCAGTTTTTGATGAAATTAAGCCTACCGTATTTGGGCTCCAAATATTAGCACAACTGATAGATGGCAGCAAAGTTGAGAATTTTTGTAATACTTTGGTATTATCTGCTGATTGTTCAATTTGCAGCCCAAATATAATAGCCCTTCTGAAATACAGCTCCTATTATCTGAGCTAATGTAGCCAACACATTAGCTATAGCTCCATATAGCTTATGGCATTATTCTTCTTGTAACTTCAGTACAATCCTTTCATTGTAGTGTTTATGTGGAAATCTCTCTGTGTTGTCGAATAGAGCATGTACTAACAATTTAAAATTGTTTCCCCATTCCTGATAGAAGAACAAATAAAAGGTCTACGTATTTCAGAAAGAGAGAGAGGGAGATAGCATGTAGTTTAGAAAATGAAGGAAATATCAATTGGGCTACCACAAGGTTTCCCAACCTTGGCAACTTTGAGGACTGGCTGAGGAATTCTGTGGGTTGAGATCCACATGACTTAAAGTTGCCAAGATTGGGAAACCCTGGGCTATGGGAATATCAGAGCATAAATTAATCAGACAGTAGGGTCCTGTACAAGGCAGCAATACCATTACTCCATATCATATTTCCTCAGTGGTGTCTATGGAGATTCTCAATCAACCAGGTCGTGGTTGTCCCAAAGACGCTTTTCAAGAGGCAACTGGATTTTCTTAGTTTTTTTCCTTGAAAACGTTTTGCTTCTCATTCAAGAAGTTTCTGAACTGAACTTAAGAAACTTCTTGGATAAGAAGCAAAATGTTTTTGAGGAAAAACTAAGAAAGTCCAGTTGCGTCTTGAAAAGCATCTTTGTCCCATTGTGGTGCATTCAACCAACACTGTTCTTCTGGCTTTCTGACCTTCAAACTATAAACTACACTTTGTACACATAAATATGACGCTGAGTTCTGAAGTCACTGTGTGCATGAGCAGAGGTCTAAGCAACCTGGGAGTGCACATTGTGAAGACAGCTTCTTGGGAAGAACTATTGCTTCTTTTTTTGAATGTCTGTGAAGTAGAACATCAATTTAGAATCCAGAATTTGGCCATTCCATTCAAATCCATACAAACAGTTTGTTATTGCTATACCTTTTCTTACTCGGGGGCAGCAGATTTGGCTCCCTTGAACATCATGTTCTTCCAATTCATGCCAGGTAACATACTTGAATGTATCTGATGGAAGCTTGAAAGGAGAGAAGCAAAATGAAAACAGTTTGTACTGTGGAGGTATCTTATAATAAAAAATCATCCTTTATTTTAATTAATTTTCAATTTCAGTTATTTACAGTAAGTGTTATCTGATTTTCAGTGACTTTACTGAAACTGAAATAATCATGCTCCCTAAAGTTAAGATGAACTCCAGAAGGAAACATATGCAATGCCATTTATGAAATGGGTTTTGCTTTTATTTGGATGGGCATGTATAGCTTATTTTCTTGCATGCTACCAAGTTTTTTGGCAATGATGTGGAAAGGCCAAGAGAGGCAGTCTAGACAGATAGGCAAAAATCAAGAATTGTTGCATGTATTTAAGATTATCCTCTTCAGCTAGCTTAGACATATATAAAGACAGACATAATTTCCAGTTGAATGCAATTGCATTCAGTAATGTTCTCACCAGAAGCTAGATCATACTGCACCCATCCTTAAAACAGGGTGGATAGCTAATTCTCCTTTGATTCCCCATGTCTTTTGTGCCTTCTTCAAGGTTCACTCTGCAGAATACTGATTGGTTGGCCCTTTAAACAATGATTTTCATATAGTCTATTGGAATTGGGCAGCTAATAAAGATAGAAAGATGATAGATAGATGATAAATAAATAGATAGATAGATAGATGATAGATAGATAGATAGATAGATAGATAGATAGATAGATAGATAGATAGATAGGTAGGTAGGTAGGTAGATTTAAAACTATTTTTCAAATTAAAAAAGCCCCTTTTAAAAAAGTTACTTTTTTTAAAGAAAGTGAAAATGTAAAAAAAAAGATAGCTGGAACTGGAACTGGAACTAGGAGAGCAATAATTTTAGAGAAGATAAACTGTGAAGTTAAGAAAAGGGCTTTCTCAGCAACATCAAAACATGACCTATTGCTAGGTACAGTATATATATGGAACTAGCACTTTTTGGTGGCCTTGAAACTTCATACTGAAAAATATTCTGTATCAGTATCACTCATAACCCATCTCAAAGCCCAAAGAAGAGGCAGATGATGGGTTTATTATCTTGTGTTGTCCACTTGCCCTTAAGATTAGGCTATATAAAATCACCATCAGTTCCTTCTTAAGGATCCATTTTATACCATGGCTTAGCTGGAATATTTCAATTCTTCTCATTCCCATGTCCAAGAATCACCCTTACTTACTCTATTATTATTACTTGTCTGAACTAAGTAAACAAACTGCACTTCCAACAGATCAGGTCTAAAATCCATTGCTAAAAGAACAAATAGAACCATATTTTTGTCATGAAGCAATATGTTTGCAGTAAAGCAGCTGATAAGCTTCTTATAAGGAAAAAGGCTCCAGGAAACAACCAGCAAAGATAGGACAATAGATATGATTGGCTCTCAACTATGTTTACTAGAGAGCACTTTTCACTCTGGAAATTCAGCCTTGCACAAACCGAAGACAAGCAGTAACTGGAAAATTTACCACTTGAAAGTTTGATGAGATCATGCCATTACTGTTTCAGACAATTATATTATCAATCCTTCACAGCTGAAGGCTAAAAATAAAGAACAAGATTCTGTTCTCATAACCCAAGGAAAAACTAGCAGTGAGGGGCGAGTATTGAGGTTACCATAAAGATCTGCTTCTTTCCACAGAACCCAGAACCAGAATGCTTACTGGAGAAGAAATTCCAGAATCATAGCTTAGCTGATGATTTCCTCTGTTTCTTGATGAGAATAAAGGAAAATCTGTATTATTCGGTTCAGAGCAGGGAGATGAATGAGAAGCAGAAGATCGAAGTCGGCTTGGATTCAGACCTGAGGAACTAAATAGATAGCAATTTTAAAACACAGGAAAAATTCTGATGCAGGGAACCACATTTGCAATCACTTTAGGACTCAGAACAGTTTGAAGTTAGGCCACACAAAATCAAAGAGCAAAAGCTTGTGTTAAAATTATCTCTGTGCAAAATGAGAGAAAGTGTAGTGCTGGATTAGAGCATCATGTAGCATTCAACATCCAATAAACTTACTATCCTAAAGTTAGACAGCATAGAATAAAAGAGGAAATAGATAATGTTGATGCCCAAGAATGTTTTTCTGAGCAGTCAGGTCCCTTTTTACAACCTAGAGAGATACTTAGACCAATCTCCAGGCTGTGAACCAACCGGTTCTTGGCCTGCAAGTGACAGAAGCTCCATCCATGCATGCACAGGATGCCTGCAGTATGTGAAACCATGCCCCCCAGTCTGCAGAAAAACCAGTCTCCATGTAAATGGTTCCTGACCCCCAAAAGGTTGGGGGGCACTGACTTAGACCAGGGCTTTTCAACCAGTGCTCCGTGTAGCACCTATGGTACATTAGCACATGGCAGGTGGTATGCGGCCCTGCTCAGCCAAGTGTAGTGGTAAGGTGACCAACTTTTTTACAACAAAAAGGAGGACACGAATAAATTTAAGAAAAAAATATCGTAAATAAAAGAAACGTTGTATTTATTGCAACAATAATACAGAATACACTATAATATGATAAATGCATAATAAAAAACATTTGTAACAATAACATTTTATATTGTAATTATGCTTACATGCCTATTAATTATTTAAATGAGTACTTTTCCATTGAATGAATATTTTTTGTCAATGTATCATCTTCTAACAATATATTGGAAATATCTGAACAAGAAATATCCTTCATATTGAATTTTACGGCAAGTGCTGCAGCTAGAGTATCAATATTCAATCTCGATTTCTCACTTGTCCAAAAATCTACATGGCTGGATTGTGCGGGGGTGGGCGGCAGAGGCAGGTGTTATGAGCCAGGCGCCCCAGGATGGTCATGTAGATGCGCAGGGTGAGGTGGTGGCAGCGCAGGTCAGCACTGTGTAGACCACCAGCTGGCGCAGCCCATGGAAGGTCAACTGCCTGCCGCGCCCCCACCCACAGCCGCCCCACCAGCACTGCTGCCCTGCTGTGGAGAGCCGGCTCTACGGCTCGCAAAGCACCAGCCGCGCCAGCTCCAGCCCTGCAGCCGCCCCCCAGCACCACCATCCACCCTGCGCATCCCGGTAGAGCCAGCCCTGCGGCTTGCAAAGCACCAGCCGCGCCGGCTCTGGCCCTGCAGCTGCCCCCCCAGCCGCCCCCCAGCACCACTGCCCCCCCCAGTCGCCCCCAGAACCACTGCCCCCCCGCCCATTCCTGTAGAGCCAGCCCCGCAGCTTGCAAAGCACCAGCCGCGCCGGCTCTGGTCCTGCAGCCACGCCCCCCAGCCGCCCCCCAGCACCGCCGCCTACCCTGTGTATCCCCGCGTAGAACCGAACAGGGAAGATCAAGTGAAACTTACTGCTCCAGTCTCCTCCAGCTATCTTTGGAACTAAGAAGTAGGAGATCGTGTAATTGGGTAGCAGTGAGGGGTGCAAGTTCCTGCAACTTGCACGTGCAAAGTTTGCCGCCCGGGTGTTTTGGCGCGCTCAGCAGCAATTCCTATTGGCTTTCGAAAGCCAATAGGGGGAGTAGATGCAAAAGTTGAAAAAAAATAAAAAAGGTCCCGGAACGCCTTCTGAGCGTTCTATGAGGAAACAAAAGCCCTGCAGATTAGTCGTCAAAAAGAGGACATTTAGGAGGACATTTTCGAGAGAGGACAGAACTCCCAAAAGGAGGACTGTCCTCCCAAAAGGAGGACGGTATATGGAAAAGGAGGACATTTAGGAGGACACTTTTCAAGGGAGGACAGAACTCAAAAAAGGAGGACTGTCCTTCCAAAAGGAGGACGGTTGGTCACCTTAGTAGTGGGGGAGTAATGAGCCAGCACAGCACAGGACTTACTATGAGAGAGTCCTCCAGAGCTGCAGAGTGGCTTGGGCAAGGCAAAGGCCTCAGGCTCTCTTCTGACTCACCCGGAAGAGAAGAAGGAGGAGGGGGCAGAGACAGGAGAAGCTATAGAAGGAGGCAGTTTGGGCAGGAGAGAGAGAGAAAGAAAAAGAGGCAGCCTTGAGAGGAGGTGGAGTCAGCTCTAGTTGCATGAAAGGAAAGAAGGAGGAAGATGGGGGGAGAGGAGATCAAGCAGACCAGCCATGAGCCGATCTACAACTTCTGTGGCAGCCACCTGTGCTGGTAGCAACAAACAGGCAAGAAACGCAGCAGGGGAGGGGTTCACCCTCCATGAGGAATGAAGAAAGACAGCAATGAAGAAAGGTAGCATTGGCTGGAGGTGAGGCATGGAGGGAGGGAGGGAGGGAGATGGAGAGTGGAAGGATTCTTATGTGCTTTTGTGACTTTGAAATTCTGAGATTTGTGCAATGTGGGCTTTGTGTTCTTAAGGGGTGTTTGGCAATTTCTATTTGGCTGATGGCTGATGTCTCGTGTTAGCTTCTATTGCTGTGCTATTATTAGCTGTAAGTTTTGCTGCAAGGGATTTTGAAGTATTTTTCTCCTGAATGGATTTTGCTCATAGTATTCCTTTACTAACAAACGGAGCCATTTGGGTAGCCAGCAGCCAGTACTTACTACATTTTTTTTCTTCCTCCTTAACTTTGCTTTCTAGCCAGTAGCTAATTCTTAAAGGGGAATGCACCTTTTTAAACTCGTTTCCTCAGCAGCTTGTCTTTTCTGTCTCTGGAGGCTTTTCCTTGTTTGATGACTATATGGAAGAGGGAAAATATGGAGGAGGGTTTCAAATTCTTCCTTCAGAAGGAGATGGGAATAAGAAAGAGGGAGGCAGTGAAGGAGTGAGGGAGGGAAGGAAGTCCTGCTTAGCACTTGGCCACCAGGAGCCCTGCCATTGATTTTGCTTGTCAAAAAGTTGCAAAAGGGGATCACATGATCCTGGGACACTGTGACTATCATAAATGAATCAGTTGCCAAGCATCCAAACATAAATCACATGACCTTGAGCATGCTGTAATGGTCATAAGTGTGACAAATGGTCATAAGTCATTTCAGTGCAATTGCAACTTTGAACAGGGTTGTTGTTTTTTTGGTCACATTTTTGACACCTTGCTAGGTGGTACTCGAATATTGCCATATCCTAAAAGTGGTACAATCGGTGAAAAGGTTGAAAAGCCCTAACTTAGACTTTAAATAATTACTTCCAAATTTCAAAGTGCTCTAACTTTAGTACACTTCAATGCTTTCCTACAGGAGTTTCAGAGAGTCAATATGAAAAAGTCACCTACTGTATGAGCTGAGACTATGCCCCATGGACAAAGGATATTAAAAGTAGCTCATATCTTGCTATAACCCTCTATAACAAGGATGTCAAACTGCCGATCTGTGGGCCAGCTGCGTCACATGGAAGCTGCGCCCACCCCATTGCTGGCAATGGCAAAACAGTCCCAATACATTGCACGACATCACGTGACGTTGCGAGTTTGTCAGGTCTGCTCTATAAGGATTCATAGACCTGTCTTATAAACTCCTTGCCTAGTAAAACACCAGGGAAATTCTGATCTTTTTATGTATAGCTGTTATCAGATCAGTATGATTCAGTCACCTTAAACATAGCCAAATTTGGCCATACTGCCTGTAAAATTAGACAGATTTTGATTGTTCATAAATGAACTCGCCACCAACTGTAATATTTTTATCTTGTTTTGTTTTTGCTTTGTTTTTATCTTTAATGTATTTCTGTTTGTAATTCCGGACAGTGACTTTAAAAAAATGGTATTACATGTATGACATTGAAATGATCTTGGAAAAAAAATTAAATACAGATAGTCCTTGACTTATGATCAGTCATAGTTTTGACAGCCAGTCCCTCCCTCAATAACATGACTGCATTTCCGGTGTTCAGTAATTGGCTGAGTTTGAAGCATCCAGTGGTCACTTGACAAAGATTTACAATGTTTTTGCTGAAAAATGTTTACTTCCTATTATCAGCAAAAATGCTGCATAGCAAACAATGGGTTCGTTTAAAAATCAACTAAAAAAAAGGTCTAAAATTGGCTCAGTCATGTGATGACCCGCTTTGCAACCAATCATAGCTTATGGCTGTAATGGGCAGGCTCCATAAAGTTGCAAGTCAAGGACTACCTATAGTAGGAATTGTAGCAGTGGACCATATCGTAAACCTGCAATCCATATTTACTTGAGAAATATACAAGCAAGATATTATAGATTTAGCCTCTTTCTATTGAGGGAATTCTCTCTATAATTTATGAAATAATGCAACTCAATACCTCTACCTATCTGTCTCTAGCTAAATTCGATTATCAAGCGTTAAAATTTTTATACAAAAATAGTGATTTTCTTATTTTTATGGTTATTTTATTGTTTAATCTAAACTGCAGTTTTTGTCATGGATATGATTGAAAACTAGAATAAATAAAGGTTAAAGGGAGATAGTGGGGAAGAGTTACTTATCTGAAAAATTACTGCTACCTTGTTGACATGTCTCCAAAGACTTTGAGGAAAAATATGAAATCTGAACATAATAAACATGTTTTATGTGGTAAATAGTATTAAACATTATGATAGCCTATCTCTTTTGTGAACATAATCTCTGCAGTGGTCTCAACACAACTGGGACAATGAAGAATTGTGACAACACATTTCTGAAAGGACTAAATTTTTCAACCACAAAAATTGATCTGAACCAATAATTATTCAAGGAGATCTCAATTTCAACTTTGTCTCTGAATCCAGAAATTCAAATTATCCTTCATAAAACTGCTTTTTAAAATAATATGTCGGACAGCATTGGATGAAATTTACAACAATGCTTGCCCTGATGGAATGAGGCATGCCAATTTTCTCACAATTATAGCATGTTTTTGCATTAGCTACTTTTAAATTTGGAGCTTTGAAAACAAAAAAATTCCTGCAAATATTTTTATATCTGGGCTGAATAGGAAGACATGTTCAGAAATAATGCAAACTTACGAACAGGCTGATAATCTAGTTTGTCAGCTTTCCTACTATTTACTGTGATAATAGATCCACAATACAACCATTTTTTGGTGATTAGATAAATGGGAATTATAATCCAGATGATGAGGAAAAAAACCAGAGTAGAGGACATTAATAACAAAAAGGGATGTGTTTCCATTTGGGAAGAAGAAAATTCCAGGAAATTGGAATCACACTGTTAATTCCCCAAATGGTTCAGATTAGTACAGTCCACAGAAAGAATGGAACATTCCAGAGCTCTCTGGAATATTCCACAACTAGAATGGAACAACTTGCACATACTTAACAGACAGACAAGTGAGGAAAAAGTCCTGTGGTCATTGGGCCAGATCTAGATAACCTGTTTCTGAAAAGGTTGTGGCTCAGACTTGCAGACTATGTTTGGGTCCTGTCCTCCATTTTAACAGAGATAATTTTAATTTTATACAGGCACTATAATAGAGTATATATGGTTTATTACTTTGTCAGACAAGGGAACTGAAATTGCTTTCTTTTTTTATTGCGTAAATTGTGTGATTTTCATGGTTGTAATTTCAAGCAAATGAATATCTTTAAAAACAGGGACATTTACCAACGAAAACCTTGATTGATATTTCTGTTGCTCTTTAGTAGCATAACCAATTCACCAAATCATGCTCTTATTATTTTATGAGCCCTATGATCTGTCACAAAATATGATTGTAACAGCTAAAACAAGGCAACAGAAAGAGTTCTGCAATTGTTAAATGCTCCAGTAAGAAGGCTAATAGAAACATTAATCTATGAAGATAGCAGACTAATATAAAGCATTGCAACTGAGCCATTGTTACCATTTGCTGAAGAAAGTTATAGACTAAATAGCAAAATCTATTGTTGAAAAATATATAGATATGTTTCTACAAAAGCATTTTATCCTGATTTACCTGGAAATGAACTTCAGAACACATTTTTGTGTTTTAATCTTATTTTAAAAAAAATCTTTGAAAATGTTTCTTGTCAGAGAATCTTAATTAAATTTAACGGACCATCTTTTTAAGTAGTGCCAATGGTTAAAAAGCAGAAGGCAAAGAATGGGAATGGGTAATTTTCTCAATGGAGGAAAATAAGTGGAGTTTCTCAAAGAGTTTAATTTGTTCATAAGTGATCTTAACTAAGGGATAAGCCTTGAGCTAGCCATGTTTGCAGAAAATATTAAAGTATTCAAGGTGGTAAAGCTTAAAGTGATTATAAAGAGCCAGAAGATTCTTCTTAAATTTATTGAATGATTAATCAAATGGCAAACAAAATTTAATTTAAATAAGTGTAAAGGGATCCGATTGGAACTATACCCCCAACTTTACATATCCCCTGATAGGTTCCAGCCTATCTGTAAAAAGCCATAAAGCAAAAATTTGGGGTGATAGATGTCAACATAGTGTGTGGCAATTGTGAAAAGGGAAGGTGATTGAAAACAAAACTGCCAGCTTTGTATAGGTAGTGCTTGTTTAGTGACTGCTTCATTTAATTTCATTTCCAATTATGAGGGTGATGTAAAAATAATTTCATGACCAACCTTCACATTTATAAATTCACAGGTCTATAAAACTAAGGAAAGCATAAGGAAGATCATCAGCCCAGTCACAGTTTCACTTAGTGACCAAATTGCTGAATGATCGAGTTGACCATCCCAGTAGTGATCATTAAAGAAGAACTAATTGCATTGCCTTTATATCAATCTCTGAATCTGAAGTATTGTGAATAGATCTGATTGCCACAACTGGAAAAGAATATAGTAATGCTGGGAAAAGTGCAGAAGAAGGTAACCAAAATGCTTATGAGGCTCAAACACCCTACTTATAAGAAAAGGCAAGCATATCTGCACTCTTCAGGCCAGAAAAAATGATGAACAAATGGGGGATGATTAAGTGTATAAACCTAGGCATAGCTTGGAGAAATTTTCTGGTCTCTATTAAGACACCAGGACTGGAGATCATTCAATGAAGCTGACTGGAGCAGGATTTAGAATAGCAAAAAAAGTGCTTCTTACATAATGGTAATACCAGTAATTTGGATGGTGACCTTAAAAAGATACATTCCTGAAGAACAGCTTAGTCAACGGCTATTGGATGTGAACAGTTAATAATTAATGGCCCCAGGTTGGACAACACCATAGCTTCACACAGCAGTTGCTGGAAAATAATAGCAGGAGAGTATGTATCATTATCTCTTGCTTGCATGGCCCCAGCCAGCAGCAGATAGACTAATATCCAGGATTTTTATTCTGTTTTTATGAATCCTGTGCATTATTACAAAGATAAATCCTGGATTTCCTAAAACAAGTAATCTGCTTGAGAAAAAAAATCAACAAGACTGCACTGGGCAGAGGGACATCTATAACTATAGACAAACTGTGTATAAATTGCCTATTATTATTGGCCTTCTCATTAAACATCCATTAACTCTTTTCTAACATTCATAAAGAAGTGATGTGAGTGGTCAGACTAATATCTGGCTGTCATGCACCTATCTGGCTGTCATGCATTAATAGTAATTCTTCCCTAAAATGTTGGCATATATTAAGGCATGTATCCCAAAATGCATACAACTATTAACTCAATGTAGATGGTACTATTTAGTAGATGGAAACCAAGGGCAAAGCTAGTCGATTATAATGATCTCTTCAGACTGCCGGTTTACTAAAATACAGTCTGAACATGTATCTGTTATGAAAGTCACTCAGTCAATGTTGAATGACTACTTGTGTTATATTTTGGCCCATAGCTTGTCATCCCCATTAATAGAAAAGGGAGTTCTGGATTGCAATGCAATTATAAGCTTCAGAGATTTCAGTCTAAGGAAAACAAAATCTAAGGAGCAAATATCCTATCAAAAATTTTATATAAAATATGAGATCATGACTTTCTTCTCCTTTCCTGTAATTTCCATGCCATGCCCAAGGAGAGAAAGACACTAAGCAACAGTCTATCAAGGAACAGGCATGGCCCTTATTATCCATAGCCATTTGCTATTTTGAGCTGTCCATGGTCCTACTTGTCTTCAGTTAATCTTTGAGGCTTACTTACTGAGCCAAATCACAGAACTCTTTAATTTGAATAGAATAGAGCTGGAAGGGACCTTGGAGGTCTTCTAGTCCAGCCCCCTGCTCAAGCAGAAGGATCTATATATCTCAGACAAATGACTGTATAGCCTCACAATTTCTGGAGGGAAGCTGTTCCACTGGTTAATTGTCCTCACTGTCAGGAAGTTTCTCCTTAATTCCAGGTTGCTTCTCTCTTTGAGCAGTGTCCAACCATTGTTTCTTGTCCTGCCCTCTGGTGCTTTGATAAATAACATGTCCACCTCTTCTTGGTGGCAGCCCCTCAAATACTGCTATCATGTCTCCCCTATTTCTTCTTTTCTTTAAACTAGCCAAACCCAAGTCCTGCAGCCATTCTTCGTATGTTTTAGTCTCTAGGCCCTTAATCATCTTAGTTGCTCTTTGATTTTTTTTCCAAACTCTCAATATTTTTTGTGATATGGTGACAAAAATTGGCTGTAGTATTCCAGATGTAATCTTAATAGGGTTTTATAAAGTAGTACTAATACTTCACGTGATCATGATTCTATGCCTCTGTTTATGCAACTCAGAATTGTATTAGCTTTTTTGGCTGCTGCTGCACACTGCTGGCTCATAGTCAAGTGATTGTCCACTAGGACTCCGAGGTCCCTCTCACAGTTACTGTTTTTAAGCCAGATCTCACCAAATCTGTACTTGTACCTTTGATTTTTCCTGCCTAAATGTAAAACTTTGCTTTTCTCCACACTGAAACTTATTTTGTTGGATAGGGACCATTGTTCAAGTTTGTCAAAATCTTTTTGGATCCTTAGGGTGTTGGCTACTCCTGCCAGTTTGGTGTCATCTGTAAATTTGATGAGTTCCCCTTCAATTCCCTCATCTAAATCATTGATGAAGATATAGAAGAGTACTGGGCCTAAGACGGAATAATAATAATAATAATAATAATAATAATAATAATAATAATAATAATAATAATAATAATAACAACAGCAGCAGCAGCAGCAGCAGCAACAACAACAACAATAATAATAAAATTTGGAAGGGTGCTTGGAGGTCATCAAGTCCAACCCCCTGCTCAGGCAGGTAACCCTATACCATTTTGGACAAATGGCTGTCCAGTCTCTTCTTAAAAACTTCCAGTGTTGGAGCATTCACTACTTATGGAGGCAGGTTGTTCCACTGGTTAATTGTTCTCAGAAAGTTTCTCCTTAGTTCTAGGTTTCTTCTCTCCTTGATCAGTTTCCATCTGTTGCTTCTTGTCCTGCCCTCAGGTGCTTTGGAAAATAGCTTGACTCCCTCTTCTTTGTGGCAGCCCCTGAGAGATTGGAACACAGCTATCGTGCCCCTTCTCGTCCTTCTCTTCATTAAGCTAGACATACCCAATTCCAGCAATCGTTCCTTATATGTTTTAGCCTCCAGTCCCCTTATCACCTTTGTTGCTCTTCTCTGTACTCTTTCTAGAGTCTCAACATCTTTTTTACATTGTGGTGACCAAAACTGATGCAGTATTCCAAGTGTGGCCTTACCAAGGCATTGTAAAGTGGTATTAATAGTTCACGTGATCTTGATTCTATCTCTCTGTTAATGCAGCCTAGCACTGTGTTGGCTTTTTTGGCAACTGCAGCACACTGCTGGCTCATATTTAAATGATTGTCCACTAGGACTCCGAGATCCCTCTCACAGTTACTACTATAGAACAAGGACCCCCTATACTATACCTATACATTTGGTTTTTCTTGCCTAAATGTAGAACCTTACTTTTTTCACCATTGAATTTCATTTTGTTAGATAGCGCCCAGTGTTCAAGTCTGTCCAGATCCTCCTGTATCCTAAGCCTGTCTTCTGGAGCATTGGCTATTCCTGCCAGCTTGGTGTCGTCTGCAAATTTGATGAGTTTCCCATTTATCCCCTTGTCCAAATTGTTGATGAAGATGTTGAAGAGCACTGGGGCACTTCACTACACACTTTCCTCCATGTAGATGTGGTTCCCTTGAGGACCACACGCTGAGTACGGCCAGTCACCCAGCTACGAATCCATCTGATGGTGATGCTGTCTAACCCACATTTTTCTATCTTATCAAATAGTAGTTGTGATCTACTTTGTCAAATGCCTTACTGAAGTCCTTCTGGTACCCCACTGCTTACTTCTTTCCATGTGGATGTAATGCCATTAAGGACTACTCATGGAGTATAGTTTGCCAGCCAGCTACAGATCCATCTGGTGGTGATGTTGTCTATTCCACCTTTTTTTAGCTTATCAAGGAGTAGGCTGTAGTCTACTTTATCAAATGCCTCACTGAAATCTAAGTATACTACATCCACAGCATTTTGCTGGTCTGCTAGTTTAGTCACTTTATCAAAGAATGAAATAAGATTGGTTTGACATTTGAAGGCAGTTAGAGTTTTCAAATTGGCTTGATAATTCAGATATTTCAAAGTGAGTTGATGATTTAAAAAAGTATTTGGTGAGGGATGCATAAAAGACTTCTTTTTCTGAATTGATTTGATTTCCAAATCAACCTGATTCAGATATTTAATTCAAAGTGTGGAATTAAATTGTCCTGATTTTTCCAAACTAAATAGCTGATTAGAATTAGCTTTGAATCATTTTGCATATACTAATGTTCATGAATAAAGGAAAAATGCCTAAAATGTCCCCAAATGAAGGTTTTGTATGCTGAATCTACCGGCATATAATTCTAATGTGACCTAAAACCTGGTTCAGTTAAAATTGCACTAAGTTTCAGATCACCTTGCAACTTACATACCAATTTCCATCTTTCAGTTGCGGATATTGTTAAAGTTATAAGGCAGATTATATCTGTTGAAGAGAGCGCTCCAAAAGCATTGAATCTTTGCTTTTCTTCCTTTAGAGTTCTAGGGACATTAAGAGCAGAGATAAATGTTATTTTAACATTTCTTTCATTGTCTTTGCTCTGTTTACAGGAAGGATGGGATACTCCTCCTCCTCCTCCTCCTCCAAAAATTCAAAGGTTCAAGCTTTCTATCATAGCATGCTTTCTATAGAATAAATCTTTCATACTAAACCTTTCTTATACTTTGGACACTATGCATCTATTTCCAGATATTCTTAGTTAGGTTCTGTATACTTTCTACTAAATATGGAGCCAAGTGAATGGACAACCTGGTTTGTGCATGTTCTTTAATCATGTGGCTTCTTTTTTACATATACTAGAGATGGTATCTGTAACCATTAAGATATTGTTTGACTTCAAATCTCAATATCTTTCACCCTCATATCCCTCACCCTTTATATACTGACTAGAGCTGCTGGGATCTTCAGTTCAACAATATATGAAGATCCACATTTTTCCATACCTGTTGCAATGGTTGGAAAGGGCTATAATGTGATGCAGTATAGAAGATATGCTCTTTATGTCTGCTCATATATCACCCGGTATCATTGAGATGTTGTAATAAATAAGCAGACCTAACTGTTGACATGGCTCTTTAGACTTCATTTAAGTGATTCACAAAAAGGAACATGATAAACTAATGATCAAGCAGATAAATCGACATACAAATTCTATGAGATCCAACATGCTATAATGCTTAAGATGTTGGACTAGAACTAGATAGACTTAAGCTTAAGTACATCTTCAGCCATGTAGCTGACTGCATGATTTTGGACTAGCCACTATCTTTCAGTCCAAAAAACGTCGTAAGGCTGTTATAGTATGGAAAAAAAACGGAAGAAGAAATGTTATATATAGTAGTATTAGACCAGTGATTCTCAATCTTTTTAATGCTGCGACCCCCAACCAGTCGTAAGTCGAGGACTACTCAACCGGTCGTAAGTCGAGGACTACTCAGCTGGTGCAGCACCATTTGCAGAATGGGACTTTTGGCGGGCTCAGCAGGGCAGAGACAGCCTGGACAATTCCTATTGGCTTTTGAAAGCCAATAGAATTAGACTCTATTCAAGAGAGTCTATTCTATTGGCTTTCAAAAGCCAATAGAATAAAAGGGAGTAGCACAGCTAAGGAAAAGGGGGAAAAAATGGTGGACTGCGTTGTTTGGCAACCCCCGTGAAATGGTCGTTTGACCCCAAACGGGGTCCCGACCCACAGGTTGAGAACCACTGTATTAGACTAAATGGACAAATGATCCAGTTTGCTTCAAGGTGGCTTATTAAGTTGTATTCAAGCTGGACCATATTTCAGGCCACTAAAAAGCTGAGATTCTTAGATTATAACTTATTCATTTCATTTGTTTTGAAAATTGGGTGCAGTGATCATTTCAGCTGGATAATTGCCTATTAGTATCCTAGTATATGCCTTATTATTATTGCTTCTTAAGAATAAACTAAAAAAATGATGGTGCAAAATTAGGATGCAAATAAATACTTCTCTGGAGTACACACTTTAGATTTTTTTAAAACAATGGGGAGGGCAATGGAAATGAAATTCAGGCTATTTTCCTAAGTAGATCTCTCTCCCATTTTGTTTGCAGTGAGAAATAGGTTGTGACTATAAATCACAGGTCATGATGTATTGTCAATTCTACTTCTAAGATAAATTTGCTTTGCAAATACCTTTACAGGAATCTGTTGTGCTCATAAGACACCTAGATCATTTTGTTTTTCTCTCTCCCTAGAAATTTATAATGAGATAGATTTCTTTTCAGATGTATTTGTCTATCTTCCCCAAAATAGGTCTCCAAGGATCATTCTGATAGGCTATAATTCAATGACTTTTATTCCAATTCACATACATATGCTCATTGCTCATCAGCAATGACTTCTAGTGATTTCCTGTACATATGAATGAGCCACTCAGCATCTTACAGCTCAAAATTAGCTTTAGCTCAATATTTTCAAGATGGAAATAATTCATCTGGGAATTATTGGCTGCTGAATAATCAGGTGATATGTTCATGCGTGAATGAACATTTAGAAATATTCTACTCAACCCAGTTTTGTGATGTAATGGAAGTTCTCTCCTCTTCCAAAGCAGAGCTTACTTTTGCAAATCACCTGACAGTTAAAAGTGGCTCAAGATTGATTCAGCCTTCCATCTTTCTGAGGTTGGTAAAATGAGGACCCAGATTGTTTGGGGGGGGCAATATGCTATAAAACTGCTTAGAGAGTGCTGTAAAGCACTATGAAGCAGTACATAAGTCTAAGTGCTATGCTAGTGCTATTGCTAAGTGGATCAAATTTTTAAGTGCTGAAAATTAAATACAAAATAGCAGTCTGCATTTAATTAAAATTCAAAAATTACGTCTGTTAAGCTTCCCTTTTGTATTGAACACCACAAGTGTCCAAAAATTGATACTGTGTTAACATTTTATATAAATCTGTGATCTGTCTAGAAAAAGGATAGGTAACCAGTGTCCAGAGTAGCTTGCTAAAAATTAGCAACACTACCTTCTCTCATTTTAAGGTGAGAAAAACACTAGAACTATAGTGGTAGGTCTAAAATAGACTTAATCAGTGGTGGGATTCAAAAATGTGAACAACCGGTTCTCTGTGTGGATGCTGCTTCTGGAAGTCCATTCTGGGCCTGGGCAACAAAAAATTAGCTACTGGTTTTGCAGAAGTGGTGTGAACTGGCTGAATCCAATCACTGGATTTAATCTAGTTTTAAAAGTCAAGAACATATTTTAAATTTCCATTAATTCCAACTAACAGAACATTCTAGCCCCCATCCCTATATGAAGCATAGCCTATTTTGCATTTTCACTCCACCCACTGTAGATTTTATCCTTCCAAGACATATTAATGGTTGCCTATTGGTCTCTGGGTCCAATTCAAGGTGTTGGTTATTACCTTTAAAGCTCTATATGGCTCAGGGCCAGGCTATTTGCGAGACCGCCTACTACCTCATAGTTCCCTTCGTCCGGTTAGATCCCACAGGCTGGGCCTCCTTCAGGTCCCGTCGGCCAAGCAGTGCCATTTACTGGGGCCGCGGGGGAAGGCTTTCTCTGTGATGGCGCCCATGTCATGGAACCAGCTCCCCCCGGAAATTAGGACTGTTCCCACCCTGTTGGTTTTCCGCAAGCTGCTTAAGGCCTGGCTTTTCCGGCAGGCCTGTGGTTTATAAAATCTGACCCCTGGATGAATGTTATTGTATTGTTCGTCTTGTTAGGTTATATTGTGTTTTTATTGTTAGCCGCCTGGAGTCCTGCGGGAGTGGGGCGGTCTATAAATTTTAATAAATAAATAAATAAATAAATAAATAAATAAATAAATAAAATGCAACTCTCAGTGGTTAAAGGATAGACCACCTATGAAATTGAACCTGGGAAGACAAACTGATGCTTTTAAAACACTGGTAGACTCCAATTACAAGTAATCCTTTACATACTGTTCAAAATTATGATACTGAAAAAAGTGACTTACAACCAGTCCTCACACTTACAACCAGATCATTCCCACAGTTATGTGATCAAAATTTGGACTCTTGGCAATGGGCTTGTATTAATGATGGTTGCAGCATATGATTGCCATTTATGACTTTCCTAGCCAGCATCTTAGCAATAGCAATAGCTCTTAGACTTATATACTGCTCCATAGTGCTTTACAGTTCTCTTTGAGCAGTTTATAATGTCAGCATATTGTCCCCAACAATCTGGGTCCTCATTTTACCAACCTCAGAAGGATGGAAGGCTGAGTCAACCTTGAGCCTGTCAGGATCAAACTTCAGGCAGAGTTAGCCTGCAATACAGCATTCCAACCACTGCACCACCAGGGCTCCTGACAAGCAAAATCAATGGAGAAATCTGGATTTGCTTAACAAGTGCATGATTCACTTAACAACGTGGCAAAAGATGTTGTAAAATTGAGTGTGACTCACTTAACAATCTTGCTAATCAACAGAAATTCAGGACCCAATTGTGGCTGTAAGTCGTAATGGCCATTAGTAGGTATTACTTGAGTTTTAATCCATTATTCTGGAGGGCACAAAGTTGTTTACATTTTCAAATATAAGACTATGTACTTGAAAGGAATTCAGAATCACAAAATCTTTTGAACTCCAATGTTATCAGATGAACACATCCATTAGTAAAATAAAGAGGAGAAGGGTGGGAACTGGAACAAGTGGTTATACATACAAAGAAACAGTCATATAGTTGGAAGGATACTTAATGAAGCAATCTAAAGTAAATCATCCTGAACAGATGGCCAGTTAGCCTCTACTTAAACACATCCAGGAAAGGGGAGTTCACTATCTCCTTAAGTCAGTGGTTCCACTATCAAACTGCCCTATTAAGAAATGTTATTAACATTTGATCAGTCAACTAATGCTATTTTCTTCATGATGTGTCCTATGCTATGTAACAAAAAGATGCATCCAGTTTCTCTGAACCCTTGTTAAAGTGGGGTACCCAGAAGTAAATAAAACACCCCTGTAGAATCTCAGCGAAGCAAATGAAATTGAATAGAAGTTTTTCCAATCTCTGCTCTACTCCTCCAGAATTTTAGAATGGACAGCTAGAATTCATTGCTAATTCTTGGTTCTTCTGATTCAAAGGATGCCCTACAAGAAATACCTAGTAATTAGATTAAAGGATGGCTGTCTCTGCCTCTCAAGACAGTATCTTAATGGGTTTCTAATGAGCCTATGACAGTGATGCTGAACCTTTTAGAGATGGAGCACCCAAAAACTCCTCTGCCCCGCCTCACCCACCCGCAGGGCTACCCACCACCTCCATGGCCCACTGCAGATTGCCCAAGTGGCCCAGCAGCATCATGGCAGCCATACCCTCTGCCCGCACCCCGCAGCATTATCTACACATGATGGGGTGCGAGGGTGGAGTCTTATCCCTGTTGGTTTTATCCCAGCTGCCATGTCTTTGGTTGCGCTGCTTGGCGCAGGCCGCGCCCAGGGATGACTCTCCTCTGGGAGAGGCTGCTGGTGAGGAGGGGGCCACGGGGGGAGGCAGGGCTGAGGCAATGGCACACATGCCCACAGAGAGGGCTCTGAGTGCCACTTTTGGCACGGGTGCCATAGGTTCACCACCACTGTCCTATGACAACACTGACAAAAAGGTTTCTGGGTGTGATGACCAACTTTTGAACTGCAATGTTCTCACTCCAGGCAGGTCTTGGAGTAAGGCAGAAGAGGCAGACCTGGAAGCCCTCCCCAACCACCCCAAAGCCCAAGTTTTAATAATGGTTTCCTTCAAATCGAATTTGATTCTTGGCAATTACATAGGCCTGTTTTCTTGATTTCTTCTGTTGCTTTCTTCTGGGATTTTTTTTTTTTTCAGTTCTGCAGTTTGGTTTATGATCCTGGGATTGTTTGCTTATGCACCATCTTAGTGCTAACAAGGTCTAATCCTGCTTACTTAAATAAAACCAGCCAACTTACAGAAAGTCCTGCCGCCTAGAAGGACTATTAGTGATCTGTGATCCTGATATCTTGGAAAATTTCCAGAATATAATCCTGCAACTCACCTCACATGTACAATTTCTAAACATCCAATGAAGACATGAGGAAATTATATCTCCCCCTGTATTTTTTATCTGGCACCTAGTAGTATAATACTAGACTGTCTTCTTGGATTGTTGACAAGAGTCTGAAGAAAAAGGAGGAAAAATGGTTTCTTTTCTACCTGTTTTGAGATCCAGCTTTACACTGAAACCATTGGAACGCCCCCAGAGTATTACAAAACAGCTATTTTTATTCTTCATTCTGCTTGTTTGTTCACTCATCATTGTTTTTCTGCCCTTGACTATTTCTCTACTCTAGTTTAAATGCTTTGTAGCCCCATTTGGACTTGCTAGAGGTATTACCCAGCACAATATCTCTTTAGGGATCCTATTAGAACTTTTGGAAGATTAGAAGAAACCATTTGAAAGCAGACTTGCAAATGCAGATGCCATGCAAAGTGAGGCTAAACAATGAATGATTACCCCAAACATTATGGTACTCATTTTGTGCTATAAAGAAAATGCCTCCAACTCACAATTCAGGTCCAATTTCCCTAATTAGCCTTATCACACACAATTAGCCTTTGCCAGTGGATGTATAACGTGCATGCCAGGCTAGTCATCCATAATCTAAGCAATTGTACTTTAAATATTGCATTGCAGTGGCTGCTTGAATCCACTTTTCATAAATAATCAATTTCTTTGGCAACATTTTTTGCCCCTGCAGTGACATTTTCCGCTATGCCTCATAACCGAAAAACCAGCCTCAGCCATTTGACGGCTGTTGCTAATTGCAGATACATAAAGACATTCAACCTTGTAACTCTATCTTGGCGTTTCAAAGTGTGTCAGTTTGATAGTGCAAAGACTTTTCTGCTTTCTGTTTCTTACCTTTCAGACATGGTGCACTGCTGTGAGATGTTTTCAGGATTCTCAGGGCTCTCATAAAGCTGTTTGAGTCCTGAAGAAACATTTCTTTTTGTCTTTTGTGTTCCTTGCTTTACAACCCAGCATCCTTTCTCTTTCTCAAACACAGGCTCCCCTTTGGGGTCCCGGTTGAAACTCTAGAGGTGAGATATTGCCAAGGAGACCGCCTTTCCACTGAGCAAAGCCTGTTCACTTTAAGAGGTCTTGTTACCAATCTCTTAATTGCATCAAAGACTATCCCTCCTTCCTCCAATCACAAGTAAAGGACTTTGTGTTTTTCTTCCCCCTCTGGTGCTGTCGCTACAATAACCCAATTTATTACCTGGATGAATCTGTCTGGTTTGCAAGTGTTTTCATTCACTAGCATTTTAAAACTGTCTCTCCAGATTTGAATGATGAAGAATGTTATAAAGGAAAGCTTTGCAATTCTGTCTGAAGGCTGCTTGTCTTGAAATTATGGGAGATGAAGTCAACTACATCTGGAGGGTACCAGATTGAGGAAAGCTGCATTATGGTGAGACAAAGCTGGATCCCTACCATCCAAAGTATTGTAAGGGCAAATTCAACTGATTTTATTGTTGGTCCTTCCAGGGATGGTGGTGATCTTTAGGAGAGAGGGAACATGGCCCATTAGTGAACCCCTCATTAAGTGGTAAGGCCTGTTTTGATGTCCCAGGTACATGAGAAATGTGTGTAAGTGAAATATTGCTTAGTATAGTGGGTAGAAACATAGAAAACCACCTTATAATAGGCTAAATTGTTTGCCAGTCTAATCTGGTATTACCTGTTGCCTGCTCTGGCTGATAATAACCACTAATTTGGCATAATTCTGCTACTTGGATGCTTTAATTGGAGTTGCCAAGAATAAACCTGCAACCAAACTCTAGAGTATGTTTAAGTTTCTATTTAGTTGCCAAGCTATCTACTAACAATTCATTACTTCGTAGCTTAGCCTACCTCAGAAAAATGTTATGAACTGTGGGAATTAGGTGTTCAGCAGAGTGATGGCATGCAAGAAAAACCCTGTCTCTTTCTCAGATTGTTTTGGCATGTGTTTTGGTAGCTGCATCCAGGATTCAAAAGTTTAGAAAGGTAAACTTATTTCCATGTGCCCATTTTTAGCATGTAAGAAAGTATACATTATAGCAATTGTCTCTTTTGCATTCACAGACAGACACACACACATACTCAGAACTTTTGTTTATAAAGCACACAAAAGAGAACTGCTTGATCTCGGTTTTATGTTATAAATTGGTAAACCACAGTGTGCATGCATGCCTTATTAACTAACTATGGATAAGCAAACAAAATTATCATCCACTGTAAGAATTTCATGTTTTGTTTCTCTAGGCTACCTACTCTGTAACTAATGCATTAGATTGTATTAATGTGTTGAACATCTGTATTAGCTGAGCTTCATTTGTTGAACAAATAAGCAAATTTCATTCTGCGTGTAATGTTGGTTGTTTTACTGTTTCTAAAAGCATCAAAGTACTAGAAAATATTAATTTAAATGCTAGAAATAAGAAATGTGCTATGTTCAATGAAAAGAGTAAGAGAAAGATAAGGAAATGTGTTTTAAATTATAGGCTGCTATGGTATGAGTGACCGGTCTGTCATGATTTATTAATTTTTATCTTGCAGAGATACCATTTCATTTATATATGCATTCATTTTTCACCTTATAAAAGAAGGTGTTCTAAAATTTTTAAAAGTCATTGCACAGCCACTCTAGAGCAAAGTTTACACACTCTTTGCTGAATAATCCACCATTAGTCGGAGCCACACAACACATAAAGGCAAAAAGCATGGTTTATAAATCAGCATCTGCCTTCAGACATTGCACTAAACCAAACACATTATGGTCTAGTGTAGCATCTGTGATTGGCTCCAAGTCTTGCTTGACTGAATGGGAATGACTTCAAGGCTGGGATGACAAAGACATAATAGTGCTAGTGAATTGATTCTCTCACATCATGCAAACAGACCTTTGGGCTCAAGTCAGCTTTTCTTGAGCTTTTTTTTCCCACACTTCAGTCTTCTGATGGATTCCTTTATTCAGACTCAGAGAGGAAAAAACTCCTATCAAGTCCTGGAATTTTGAACATCCTAGTTATCTCCATGATAAGTTGCTTACCTATATTCAGAGTTGTGGGTGGATCATGAGGGGCAAATGATGAAAGCAGTGTCATCCTGTTGTGCCATAAGCTCTGCCTCTTCTGTATGTCTGAAGTTATATTGCATAAAAGTAGAGGTGATGATGAGATGTGGTTTTTATCAGGTCAGTAAAAGGGGTGGATCCTCTGGCTGTATTGTGGGGCAGAGAGATACCACCTGGCCAGAGTCGCACAACAACTTTCCATGGATGAGCATAGACTTGAATCTGGATCTTCTATTCCAAGTCAATACCTTAGCCATATTGTTTGAAGTAATATCTTTTTTTAAAATAACCCTGTGTTTGGTTATCTTTATGGTGTGACTGATATCCCTAGAATATTGATTATAGTTGCCTTTCATTTGCCTGAAATTTGAGACTATGTTTTTGCCTATGGCTGCTGGAATTGGAGCATAGAAGTCCAGGTGACTTCTGGATAATGGCAAAAAGAATTTCATTGCTATCTCATCTGCCAATCCTCTGCATTTTTGCAGCCCAGATCCAGTAGCTCTACTTTTGCCTCTCTTGATTCATTATTCAGGACAGAATAATTATAATATATAATTAAAGGATCTTAGGAAATCAGATAGATACATTACACAACTATTTGATTTGTGCTTAACTGTAATTTTTAGAAAATAGGCAACTTTTTATATGAATGATTATCGTTAAAAATGTAATGAAACAGTACAACTGGATTGTTTGGGAGTGGGAGGGGAGATTTGTCTGAGTAAGTGTTAATTCCTGATAGCTGTCTAGATTAGTTCTTGCACTTTTCTTGACAACTGGACATAAAATTATGGAAATAACTGAAAGTGGCATTGTCTTGGGGCTAAAATATATTCATATCAGGGCTAAGTACGGTACTTATGAATTCACAGGAAGTCCTTTGCTGCCTTCAAATATCCATAGAATCATATTCAAGTGGATTCATGGTTGGGTGTCTTTCGTATGCTGGAATGAATGCTGAAATGGACAATTCTGGTTTATAAATCCATAACTGAGTCAAAATTTGAACCATGATCTCTCAAGCTCATTGAGTTCATAGATTTATAATGCTCAACTCATAGCAGATTGCAACTTCTGGTGTTGTCTGGGTAGGCAAAATAATCAGGCTTGGGCTTGATTATTCCTTCAGTGGGAAACCTCCATGATAATCCACAGATTATGTTAGAAGGCACTGATCAAGCACTTTCATATTGTTGCTACTAAAAATACACAGATAGACCCATGAAACTAGGAACTGAGGTTAACTTGAAGGAGTCTTGATTTATATAATACTCAATACTTTTCTGGGAAGAAAATGTGGAGATTTTATTATATCTATTAGTTCCTGCCAATATTTTTTCCCCTTTGTCACAGCTAAAACAAGTATTCCTAACTGGCAATAGTCATTATAGTACTGAGATATTTAGCCAATGGTAGTCAAGGAGCACTACTGCCCTTAATTCTCCATTTATGTTCTTCATACAAAGCAACACATTTTATTAGTGGAGCCAGCACTCCTTGGCTGTGCATCACAATTAGGGGGAAGATCAATAGAATTTTCCCTGTAGGGACAATTTATCCAGAAGATAGATCTGCCAAGAATGGCTGCTCAAACAACATGTATCTGAAATGACCAACGATAAATTGGGATCTCCACACATTCCAACACCAGTTTTACACATTGATTTGATTACTTGCTTACTTAGGATTCATTCACCTTAGAGGCATTCTGCTTATTTAAATTTATATCTGATTCTAGTAATAAGATTCTGGATAGATGACAATGCACCCAGGTGCTTCTCAAATGACAGAATTATCTTGTTTGTGTGAAATATTCTGTTTTTAATAAAGAAGAATGTTGTTCCTTCAGTGGGTAATTAGATTTGCTTCATAATCACTTGAGCAGAGTCACTGATATTCACTCCTATCTTGCCAAAAATGGAAGACAAATTCCAATGTTGTAGCTGTCATTTTCGCCTATACTTTTCTTTCAGGTCTGGTTGATTGTAGAAAACAACAGAAACTACTGGGTAGTATAGTCATCAGGTTACAGCACTGTGGTTTTAATTGAAATATTTTGCCACACATGCACTGTATATCCATATCCAATGTATGGATTGGGTTGGATAGGTTGTATGGCAACAAAGATGATCAGGGGACTGGAAGCTAAAACACATAAGGAACGGCTGCTGGAATTGGGTATGTCTAGTTTAATGAAGAGAAGGACGAGGGGGGACATGATAGTAGTGTTCCAATATTTCAGGGGCTGCCACAAAGAAGAGGGAGTCAAGCTATTCTCCAAAGCACCTGAAGGCAGGACAAGAAGCAATGGATGGAAACTAATTAAGGAGAGAAGCAACCTAGAACTAAGGAGAAACTTCCTAACAGAACAATTAACCAATGGAACAACCTGCCTCCAGAAGGTTTTTAAGAAGAAACTGGACAGCCATTTGTTTGAAATGGTATAGGGTTTCCTGCCTGAGCAGGGGATTGGACTAGATGACCTCCAAAGTCCCTTCCAACTTTATTATTATTGTTGTTGTTGTTGTTGTTGTTATTGTTATTAAGGTTCTCTTCCAGGTGAGTACAGAAGTATCCTGATTGATCAAAGTGTGTGTTGTTCATACTTTGCATGTTATACTTCTGAAGGGTGGAAATTTACTTAAAAAGTGAATCTGAAAGGCCCTCAGAGAATACATTTTTATGTAACATTTACATAAAAATCTTGAGTGAATAGCTCAATGGGATCTTTAGGCGTGGGAATTTAATCTGAATTCAGTCAAGATAAATGATTAGGATATGACTAGATAGAATAATGGACATAGACAACTGAATAAGAAGCTACAGTGCTCTTTGTAAGTAACTAGTATTTCTCAATAGGGGTTTCTTATAGCTCATCTGCACGAGGCATTAGAAACCCATGATCAGATAATCAGTTATTTCTTTTTTTAATTAAAGCAATCAAATTATGGCAATAATTCTGGGTACAGGATGAGGTCATGTTTAATTTTCTCTAATCGTATAGCACTGATTAGTCTTAGGATCCAAGTCCAGATATCCACAAACCTCAAATGTTATGTAGTGATTTGTTCACTGGATAACAGTTGGGAGGTTGTGGACATGTATATAAATAAGAATGGTCATATTTAGGGCTACTAGATCTTGGCTGTAAAAATCCAGATGATCACTAGATGGCAACAAAGAATTAGAGGTAACTATAACTCTTTGTTATCATCTAATGTCTGAGTATATTTTTGCAACATGGTAGCCTCACTTTTTTAATATTTATATTTTATTTTACAGTTTAAGACTATACAATTGTACCCTTCCCCCCTCCACCTGACCCTCCCTCCCAAATAAATCATTATTTGCTCACTCAGAACATTTAAGAAAAGTTATGTTGGTTAGTGTAAAAGCTCATAAAACTATTTCAAGATAGTCCAGTCCCGTTATTGTTCCTGAATACTTCAGAATCTTAATATCCTGGGTTATGGAATTTCAGCTTGATCATATCATCTATGACTTTTTCTAATTCTGTTTAAAGTCACTTCAACTGAACTCCCCCAAACCATTTTACATTTAGATGCAAGAATTTAGAAGAAATGGAGAAAGGTAACTCATGTGTGCAATTGCTCTTTCTGTCTTCCTGCCGCTGTGGCCTTTAACTACTATCATAATGCTGAGAAATCCAATACTGCAGTCATGATGTAGGCTGCAATTTTATGCAAAAGTACTAGGGAGCCATTCACACTGAATTTATTGCTCAGGATTATAGTATTAAAGCTCTTAAAGGAGCTGGAATAGTTCATGTGGATTAAGTAATTTTGAAGTGAGGCCAGTCTTATGAATACAGCACTGAATATAGAATAATAGAGTTGGAAAGGACTTTGGAGGTCTTCTAGTCCAACCCCTGCTCAAGCAGGAGACCCTATAACCCTATTACCCCTGGTCCGTGGACCGGTAATGGGCCAGGGCATGCCAACAACTGGGCCACACAAACAAGCAAAGCCCCATCTGTGGGATGCAGGCAGCACACAAGCCCTTCCACTGGTTTCATTCAACCCCTCAGAATCATTATTGCCCACTGCCTGAACAATAATGATTCTGAATGAGATTCACTCAATAAATAGTCATCTTTGGTTGAATTCAGATCAGAAATCAGCATTTTTCATCTAGAGGTTACATATTATTGAGGATTATTTGTGAGAGCATAGTGGCTGAATTTCTCCTGCCCTCTGCATATTTTTACTACCTTTTTACTACAAATCTACTCATGTGAATCACTCCTCTATACAGGTAGTCCTTGCTTTACAACCATTTGTTTAGTGACCATGCTAAGTTACAACAGCATTGAAAAAAGTGACTTACAACCAGTCCTTACACTTATGACCTTCACAGCATCCCCATGGTCAAGTGATCAAATTCAGGAACTTGGCAACTGGTGTCATGTGATTACCCTTTTCATCTTCCCAGCTGGCTGCTGGCAAGCAAAGTCAATGGAGAGAACCAGATTCGCTTAATGACCATGTGATCCACTTAATGACTGTTGCGATTCGCTTAACAAGTATGGCAAAAAGGTCATAAAATTGGTTGTGGCTCACTTAGCAACCTTCCTCCTTAGCCATGGAAATTATGGTCCTAATTGTGGTTGGAAGTTGAGGACTACCTTGGCTCATTTTATTCAAGCCAACATTTTGGCCCACGCTTCCATTAAATAAAACTTACGAAAACAGCTGAGCCTACTCCGACTGTGCATGGTTCTCTGTTCATTCTAATTGGGGAATCTCTTTCATTTGATAGCTTCCATCTCTGAAATGGAGCTGTAAATCTCCAGGGCACTTCAATTTGAAGGAAGGGCAATACAAATAGCACATTGCTCTTCCTAAGCAGTAGAAAAGAGATGATGAGATACCTGCTTATTATATATAAATCATTTACATATAAATAAATATTGCAATACGACTGTACACTTTGGAGGGGCTTTTTATCAAGGTCAAGTATGAGTTCCTGCCCTAAATTGCAGAGGAGTAACTCCGCAGAATTGAAGGAATGTGCTTATCTGCAGAGACACTATAGAGGGTGTATTTAATACCCTTTCTTTACAGTAAAGGATTCATGCTATAGTTAGATTGTGTTAGTTTGCTTTCACTGCAAGTATTCTAACTTACACAAGGACCTGGAAAGGGAAACTGTTAGAGATTTTGAATGGGACAGTTGTTGTTCCCACTCAGTTTCCCCTGAGTACAGAAAAGCAAGTCAGTAAAATGCATCAGCATATTGCTCTCTTTGTAAAAACATGGGCATGCTGAGGCAGCAAGATACATTGTACAGTTTATTTCCATCTTCCTTATGTTAGAATCTCCGATGGACTGAATATCTATTTCCTATTCCAAAATGATTTTATTTTGTACCTGGTGCATTCAAATTCCACAATAACAGTGTATTCCTGAAACTTGTAAAAAGCTTGAAGGACTCTTTTAACTGCAAGGATTTTTCAGCTAGAATGTCTTGCATTATAATCCCAGTTTAATCATGAATTAATCTAGGCAATAATCTAGGCAACTAGAACTAAGAAGAAGTTTCCTAACAGTGAGAACAGTTAATCAGTGGAATGGCTTGCCTTCAGAAGTTGTGGGTGCTCCATCACTGGAGGCTTTTAAAGAAAAGACTGGACAACCACTTGTCTGAAATGGTGTAGGGTCTCCTGCTTGAATAGGGGGTTGGACTAGAAAACCTCAGACTCTGTTATTCAATTCTGTTCTGTTCTGTTCTGTAAACAATGGTGCTGCTGCTGATAATAGGAAAAAGAGGCTGAATGAAAAAGATCACCACAAATTGACACATGGGCAATTTCAATCATTAATACACAGTTGAAATAATGGACTGGATTCAAGCAGAATGAAGAGCCCTGGTTAGGAAGACCAGGAAATTATGACACTGAATCATGCCTTTCATCCATGCAGCAATGTTGACAGACTCTACCTACCAAGGAGCATAGGTGGACATGGAATGTTGCAAATACACTAGACAGTTCAAGGGCATTGGGAAACTATCTGAAAGACAGTGAGGAAGATGCACTGCAGCTAGTATACCATTAAAGTTTATTGAATACTAGAAAAACAAGGGCCTACCAGAAAGACCAAATGAAGAATAGAAAAGAGGCATGGGCAGAGAAAAGTATTACATGACCAGCACAGACATACACAAAATAGCAGACAAAGCAGACAACAACAAACCCTGACAAAGGCTAAGAGCAAAAATAGACACACAAAGGGGTTTTTATGACTGCCCAAGACTACACCTTAAGAACAAATGTATACAAAGCCAGAATTGAAAAGACAGCAACAGCAAATGCCACCTCTGCAAAGAAGCTGAAGAACAAATGGATCACTTTGTTAGCTGCTGTAAGAAGTTTGCATGGAATGACTACAAACAATGGCATGAAAAAGTAGCAAACTGGATTGGAATATCTGCAAGAAATATTATTTTCCTGCAGGCAAGAATTGGTGGAACCAACAAATAGATAAAGTAGTAGAAAATGAAGAAACTAAAGTACTCTGTGACTTTAGAATGCAAATAGGCAAACATCTGCCATGTGACACCCCATTTAACAATTGTTAATGAGAAAGACAAAAAAACCTGGATTGATGGACTTTACAGTACCTAGAGACAGAAGAAGAGAAGAGAAAGAATTGGAGAACATCACAAAACACAAAGACCTTGCAAATATAAGTATAATGACTAAGGCAAAGAAAGCAAAGACAATCCCAGCAGTAATATCTGTCTTGGGTACAAAACCAAAACATCTGGAGCACCATCATTAGAATTAATAAAATCACCATGAGTCAACTGCAAAAGGCAGCTTTACTTGGATTTACTTGGCAAATCCAGTCTAACCATTTGGTTGAGTAATCAAAATCATATCATAATAACAAACCTCATAATTTTCATGAAAATGAATTACCATAAGACTACTATTATTTGCTTCAGATAGTTAGGATTAGGAATTTTATGGAATTATATGAAAATAAAGATCATACTCGTGCAAATCATGGTATTTCCTTTAACATTCTATAAGACTGTGACTTCCTTCTAGCTAGGCATGCTTTTGAACTTTGGAGTTAGAGGAGATTCCTGAATATACATAGACAGCCATGAAAACAAACCCAATATATCATTGGACAAATCAAATCAGAGTTTCCACTTCAGGTATAAATGATCAGGCTCAAATTATCCTACTTGGGACACATTATGTGAAGGCTTAGCTCTTTGGAGAAGGCTCTAATGCTGGGAAAGAAGGGAGGAAAGAGAAGATGACAACCAGCAACTAGGTAGGTCAATTACAGTAGCAATGAGTATATGGCGGGGAGACTTGAAAGAACAGGTTAGGGATAGATTGTGTGGAGAAAATCTATCTGTGTGGTCACTAGAGTCAGAAACAACTTGATAGGATATAATCAATCAATATGGTAAATATTCAAAAGTATGGACATTGGAAAAATTCCCTTGACTGTTTTTGTACAGTGTAATTTGTAGAGTTGTTTCAAACCAGGGTTCCACAGTGAGCCACTCTAGTGAATGATACATGTACATATCAGAATACTTACTGTTCAACCATAACAGTTAAAAATGTAATTCTCTTTTACCTCTACTTGCTCTAATAACCTTCCATTAGCTCTGATCCATCTCGCTAGACTTGGGAATTTGAATCAGTTATCAGTTAAGTTGTGAGGAACGTTATTGGTTTTGTTATTGCCCCTTTTCTCCCTGGAAAAACCCATTTTTTTTAAAAAAAAGGAAAACCAATATATAGGAAAAAAGGAGGAAAACCAATATATAGGGAAAAAAAATGCCAAGATACTTGTTTATTACAATCTCTAAATAAAAATGTTAGCCTATGAAGAAATTAAAAAAGCAAAAATAAATAAGCAAGAGTAACTACTATTGCAACTACTAATATGCAGTCAAATATGGCAAGAAACTGCTTGATATCTTATGAATAAGAGAGATCAAACTCTAACCCAAACCTCACCCTCCTTCAGGAGATAAAATCAAGGCTATAATTTATAACAGTATGATTGCTGCTTGGCTATTTTGCTCTGTTGAATAGAATGCCTTATAATCACAAATTGTGCTTAACCATTTTGTATTTAGATTAAATTAGCTTATATGAACCTTGCCTGAACCTTAGTGTGCTGTCATCCATGACCTTGGGGCTTTATTGGTTTTCACTTGGTCTTAAAAAAAACCACTCATTACACTTCAGTCTTCCAAAAAGCAAAACAAAACCCAAAGCAAAAACAGTCTACCTGGTTTACATGTTTCATTTCTTTGTTTCATTAAGTGTCTTCACTGTTTGGAACAAATCAATACTTGGATTACTGAATCAGAATCCAATTTAAAATTGAAGTCATATATTACATTGGACATGTATAATCTATGTATATTAGAAATGGTTGCCTATTATGCTTTTTCCGTTTTTTTTTTTGCTGTTGAATTGCATCCCTATTTAGAATTTTAAATCAAATAGCAGATTTGTATATTTTACATCAGAAGTAATTTTATTAGACATGATTGCCTAATGCATTTCTCAAACTTGTCAAGTCTTCTGCATTGCTTAGCATGTTCACCCAACACTGTTTACCTCATAAAAACAGAGTGTTTAATTTTCCCATAGCATTTATTATTCTAAATAAATTATGCATGCATAGGGTCTCCATTATTAATTTAGCAGGCCATTGTTCTTTACCAAAGAGTGACCTAGTCTTTATTTTGTTAAGCTTATGTTTGAAATACATAAATATGTTTAGTGCTTGTTAAGATTTAGGCTGTTCAAATTCAGGGTCTAAAACCTTTACCTGTGAAAAGATAGACAGAGAAATGGTGCCATACAATCAGCTAGTTTAATGAAAGAAGATTTGAGCTCTACATTCTATGGGTTCATCAACGTGGCATCATTTGTCAGGACAAGAAGAAAGAAGAAGGGAGAAAAATGAAACTCAACTTGTACTACTTTAAACAATGATCGGTTTAAAGTATTGTGTTAATAGAGGGGCTACATTTGTCATCTTTTCATCAGAAATTAGGTGACTGCAAGAAAAACCTTAAAGCTGTATTTTGGAGGAAAAAAAGAACTTTTTTTGGGATGCTATGGCATCTGGTGTTATCAGAGCCTCTCTTAAATGTAGAAAGATCTGAGGACGTAATTTTCACTTCCTGTTCTGTTCTCATTACAACTTATGTCAATATAATTGTTTTATATTGAAGCATAATACAAAAGAGATCACAATTGTCCAAGACACCTCAAACAGATATCTTAGCCATATTTCATGAACAAATATAAACAAAGAATAGACATCGTTTCAAAGGTGCTTTTTCAAAAGGTAATCGGACTATGTTTTTTCCTTGAAGAATTTTCAAAAGGTAACTGGACTGGATTTCCTTGGGGAAGATGTTTCGTTTCTTATCCAAGAAGCTTCTTCAGATCTGACTGGATGGTAGAGGATGAAGGAGGGGGATGGAAGCTTCTTGGATGAGTCCAATTTCCTTTTGGAAAAAAAAGCACCTTTGAGACAACTATGACTTGGATGTTTGCAATTCTCCATAGATATCATAACAATACATTATTCACCGGCTTATTGCCATGCCAGAGCCAGGCAGAAGTTGCATTACACTAAATTCTGTCATCTTGTCTGCTCTCTCATTTCAATGGACTTCTTGAAGAACAATTCTAGAAAGTAATGCAACCCCCCCCCAAAAAAAACCTTGAATCTAAAGTGTGAAGCAAAAGGGTCATGTTATTTCATGTCACTTGACTCTGCTTAGGAGACCCTCATTGTCTTTTTCCTTGGAACTTCAACAATATTTTGGGAAAGTTTGAAAAGAGCTTTTTGCAGGTTAAGGCTACTCAAATTGTTTTATTGAGTCAATCAGTGACTTCTTCACTTCTGTGAATGAATCATATTCTTCCACAGTTCAAATTATTTTGTCAAAACCTTGCTTCACCTAGTCTTCTGTTTCAGATTATTTAAGAATCTATATCTTCCCTTTTCTTGTTTTATTGGCAGCACATTCAGAGATGAGATCATCCAGTGACATTTCTCTCCGAAGATCTCATTCTACAGAGAGAATACATGATGACAGTCATTGTAGATCAAAATTTAATTTTAATCAGGGACACTTTGGAGAAATCACTTTCTTCTTCACAGTTTGAAAAGGGCAAAGTTAGATAAAAGTGGAAGAGTACAGTGACATTTGTAAAAGCTTCTGCCAGGTCCTTATTATAAATTGCCTTCCAAATATTATGTGTGCGCTTATAACCATCCAACTCATCTGCATTATTTAAGAGAGTTAAATGTTTTTGTTCAAAGAGAAGAGAAATTTGGAACTATTTTGAGTAATCTCTCAGAAAAGTATCAAAATCCTTCTCCAAGGAAACCTTATTTGGAGGTTGTTTTCCTTCAGAATAAGGAAAATAAGTACATGCACAAATTCTATATAAGCAGAAGAGAGTTTTATGTCAACCTGAATGTTGTCTGCTTTTGTTAACGTGCCATTGTTTTTTATTCTCTGAAAAAATCTGTTTGAAGCAAACCCTATTGGGGTCAAAATGAAAAAAAAACATAGATGATGTCATCTCCATTATAAACCTTTAACATCTTCTGTGACTCAAGTAGGTAAGTTGTAGCATTTGTGTGATAACATAACCACAGATATTTCATCATTTCCACTTCCTACACCTTTTATAGTCCCATTGAATGACCATGCTTAGTAAACTTCTTTTATTCAGGCTTATCATGTTCAACTCCTTACCCTCTTTTAATAGATTCTTGAACATTCTTGTTGCCCTTCTTTGAATCTGTTCTAGTCTCTAAATCCTTCCTCAAATACTCAGGACTGAATACATTTTTCAAGATGATCTTGGTGTAGAGGATAAGGTGACTAGGAGACTGTGAATTCTAGTCCTCCCTTAGGCACAAAGCCAACTGGGTATCCTTGGGCCACTCACTTTCAGCCTGTGGAACAGGGGTGTCAAACTGCCAGCCTATGGGATGGATGTGTCATGCAGATGCAGCACCCACCCCAGCTCTGGCAAGGGGAAAAAAAGTCACGATATATCATGACATGTCATGTAATGTGGTGAGTTTGACACCCCTGCTGTGGAAAAAGCAATAGCAAACCACTTCTGAAATCTTGAAATCTTGCCAAGAAAATTGCAGGAATTGCCAAATGCCAAGAATGACTTGAAAGCACCAAAACAAAAACAAAACAAAGCCCCCTGAATAATCATCTTTGCTAGAGAAATGCAGCTCTATTATTACTCATGAAGCTGTTCAAAATGACAGAGCTCTACCTATATCTTCTTCAGAGAGGGAAGTTTTGGGGCAAGCAATGGGATGGTTTTCATCCTACAAACATTCCTTCAGTTTGCTGTTAATATACAGTAAATAAAATCACATAATGGAGAGGTGGATGATGGTTTTTTGCTATTTCATCCTCAGGGCTGGACTTATATCTGCTATCCATGCATCACTACTCAGTATCTGAAGAGGGCCATGTGCTCTATAAGATTTAAGGCTGCACAGGATGTGTTCATACAAGAAGAGTAAATGGGTCATTTAAAAATCTCACATATACATTTGTACAAAATGGCTGATAAATTTGTGATTCGGACTTTATTGCATGAATCTGGAGCGATGATTCATCGTATTGTGCAAATCCAGAAGATGAGTTATTTTAGTAACCAAGTTAAGCATGTTATATGAACACAGTCCAAATGGTAGGTTATACATACAGTAGCTGCCTTTTTGCTCTTTTCCTGAAATTAGTAAAAGTGAAATTCATACTACCAAACGCAACTGAGAAGATCATTTTTTTCCCCAATTCCCACTGCAATGATTTGTTTTTTTTAAAGGAGATGAAAAAAAATCACCCCTCTTGGCACCAATGGATTTGTATTTCCACCAGTAATTCCTACAGGAGAAGTAGGCTCTTTCTCTATATTGCTAGTAAACAAATAGTTCAATTATTTTTTTTCTTTAATTCCTTTTTTCCTTGAAACGGGAGAGGATCTCTCTCAAAAAAAAGTCAAGATGACAGTCATGACTGTAAAAAATTTCAACGCTTTTTTTACATGCTATATTGACTTTTTGACAACTCCCTATAGATACCCCTGGAAGGTGAGACTTACGACCACAATTGAGCCCAAAATTTATATTGTTAAATGAGACTTTGTAAAGTGAGGTTTGCCTCATTTTATGACCTTCCTTGCCATAGTTGTTAAGTGCATCCACTCCAGTTGATAAGTTAGTAACCTGATTGTTAAGTGAATCTGGTTTCCCGGTTGACTTTGCTTGTCAGAAGTTTGCAGAAGACGATTCCATGACCTTGGGACACAGCAACGGTTATAAGTATGAGCTGGTTGCCAAGCATCTGAATTTTGATCACATGATCATCAGGATGCTTCAACAGTTGTAACTGTGAAAAACGGTCGTAAATTGCTTTTTTCAATGTCGTAACTTTGCATGGTCACTAAATTAACTGTATAAGTCAAGGACTACCTGCGTTGTAACCAAGTAGCTGAGGCAATAGGATTTTGGTTGCCATGTTAAGTCCAGATGTTTGTACTACAACTCTCACACCATATGGTTCAACTATTCAACTACTATGGAGGGTTGCAGTTGTGTTTTTGGTGGGCCAATTACATATCCCAGGTGTACGCAACGAGTACTCTGATGCCAGTTGTGCAGTGGTGGGATTCAGTCAGTTCGCACCAATTCAGCAGAACCGGTAGCTAATGTTTTGTTGCCCAGGTCAAGAATGGACTTCTGGAAGCGGAATTCACATAGAGAACCAGTTGTTCACATATTTGAATCCCACCATTGCAGTTGTGGTACTTTGGAACAATCTACAAGGGAGCTTTGTCCTGCTATAACTCTTCTGCAACTGATGTACAATAACAAAAAACCTTTGAACATAGCTATGTATATAGCCTTAATACTGCTACAGTATTACAAATGGACAATAGCTTGCATATTTCTCAGGACTACAAATAGTGGCTCTTTCCCAGCTTGGTTAATTGCTTGGAAGTTTGGGAGTGTTCTCAATTTGTTGTTGCTGTTGAATGCTGAACTGGCAGCTGTAAACATTAGTTCCTGTGTTATCAGTTGATATCCTCAAATGTATGCCTTAGGTGAGCTTTGCAATAGTCAGTCATGCCCTGGTAATATAGGAAATTAATTACTGGAACATAGGCAGGGGAGAGTTGCCCTTACAGTTAACTTAGAAAGCTGCAGTTACTGATGGATGCAGTTGCCTTCTGCTCAGGTGTTTGAACTTATATTCCACAACCAATTAAACATCTGCTTTTGGCAAGCACAGTAGCATCTCAGGCAGTGGCCTTTTTCATCACCTGCTACTTGTCTTTCCAACCAGAACAGGAACATTCTTCATGCAAATCATGTGTTCTGCCACTGAGCCTTAAAATCAGACAACCCATCTTATTATACTAGCCTGGCAAAAGGAAAAGAGTTCCTGTGTGCTTAGAGGTTGCCCTTGCTTAACAATCACTTGGTCAGCAACCGTTAGAACTTACGATGGTGCTGAGTAGTGGTACTTATGACCAGTCATTATGCTTATGATGCTTGCAGCATCCCCAGGATCATGGGATCACACTCCAAATGCTCAGAGCTCAGGTCACAGTTAGGACATTGAAGCATCCTGCAATAATTGTCATTTGCAGTTTTCTTACTGCTGGCTTGGGACAAAGTCAATGAGGAAGCCAGCAGGAGGGCACAAAATGATGAGCATGTGACGTGTTTACGAATGTCAGAGAATCAGTGTAAGAAAGGCAACAAAGAGTGCTAGAACTGCTGTCACTGAACAATGTGGTCATATGACATCATGCTTTACCACCATGTTGTTTAATTACAGAAATCCAGTCTCAAGTAAAAACTAACTGTACTTAGGTGTTAACTATCTCTGAAGGCATAGGAAAAGATGTTTCCTCCAGGTTCAACCATTTATGAATCTCATTGTGGCTGGAATGGCTTGTACATATTTGATTTTGCTGACAATATTCTAACAAAGTATAATCATCTTCTTGATCCTGTTTCTGTGGAATTAGCATAACATGCCAAATCTGTCACCATGATAAATACTGGCAGGGGAACATCTGGAGAAATACGAGCACAACATGTTTGAACTAAATGATCACTTAATCATTTCTGTCAGTTTATGACTCTTGGTCTTACAAGCATTTATTTTTCCCACCAAGGCAAACATTTATTTTTTAGAACCAATGAGAATTCTGCTATGTTTGTCAGCCCTTGTTTTTATTGCTTTTTGCAGTTTCTTTATTGTTCATTTTCAAATCAGCATGGGACGAAAATTGCCTGCTTTGGTCATTTCCCAATATCAGTTTGTATCGGGGAATTTATTGACTTTAAAGACCAGCCAAAATGCAGGGACCATCATCACCACAGTTCTTTAAATGCCTTGAAAATGGTTATAAATTCTTGTCATGACTCCAAATCAGAGGTACTGTTTTTCCAAGATCTGTACATGATTCAATGTGACGATAAAACTCTTGAGGAAGAAGCTTTTTCATATCAGAAAACATCTTTGGCACATAATGAAGCTGCTAACCATATGTACATGACAGAACGTTTGCATATAGAAATGTTCTGCATGCATGGAAACTTATTCCTTATTATAGAATTGATTGGAATAAGGCAATTATAGAAAATTTAGATCAGTACAATATTTAGGAGCTGAAAGGTTCAACTTGACATACATGGTAGCCACTGGTTAATTATGGTTTGTTAAATATAATACTATTGGCTAGATTACATAATGTATTTATCCTTAAGCTGTGATTTGCAGTTGGGTTTATCCAATAGGCTACTCCAATAGTAATTAAATATACAGCGTGTGAATCCAATCAAAGTGATTTAGTTTTGATATCAGCCCACCAATCAAACTAGGTGATTCAGACATTGTTAACAGTTTTGAATGACTCTAATTTATTCCATAATTTGGAACTAGAAATCTATAAACTGGAAACTGAACCACATATGTATCACAGGGGTCCTTTTCTTGACAATGGCAGGTGGAACTTCATGCATGCATAAAGTGTTCTGCTCTGCTTTCGTTGACAGGTAGAAGACCCAAGCTTTTATTCCAAATGTGTAAGATTGTTTTTTTTAAACCCAAATGTGTAACATAGGTGTTTTTTTTTCTTTAACAAATCTCAGAGTTTTATTTCAAGTTCTTCATCAGCCACAAGGCCAGAGGTACTGAAGGAGTAATTTACAAAGATACTGTCCAGTGCCCAAGGCTTTTGCTCCTGAGCATATTGGGTACCAATGCCTCTTTGCTAAAATGGGCTATAGGGGCAAGCAAGGGATCAAGCTGCTGGTCTGCTGCCCTTATGCCACCCACCAGTCTCCCTTGTGAAAGATCTATATTTAGGCTTCTTGTTTTTGGAGTCCACTCATTTTTTGGTGTTGCCTGATTTCAGCCTCCATGCTTTATGTTTTGAGAAGGCTTTGGAGCTGACCTAGTTAAGTATATTGTAGGAATGTAGCTGTAGAGAAGGAATAATAAAATACGAGTCCCTGAATATTTTCCTGCTAAGCCTTTGAAATTCACCTGGTTTAAATTAAAATTCCTTCATCCACTTAGGGTGTGCTTATTACAAAGGCAAATCTATAAAGTAACAAGATAGGGGCTTTTTAACCTGTTAGGTCCATGCATTTACAAACAAACAGCACAATGTGGATTATAATTTGTTAGCAGAAGCAGGCGATAATAGAATGCCAGGTAATCTGAATCCATGATTAGAGAAATGAAGTACTGTATATGCTTATCTGATTATATTATGGGTCCTTATATGCTTTTTTTTGGAGGGGGAGAGGATGCTATTTCTGATTATAATAGATTCTTCCACATCTGAGAGGATTCTTGGTGTACAAAAATGTATCTGCAAATACAAGCAGACTAGCCCAGATGCTTATATTGTTCTAGAATTTGCATTGATTTAGTCAGGGTACCAGGCCTGCCACTGGCCCCATTTCCTCTTCTGCAGACAATTCAGAGGAGATAAACTTTGAGTTTTAATTGTAGGCAGGAAATACTTCCTCAGTAATCAGTAATTAATCATTTTATGACTTGTGGACTTCAAGTCCCAGAATTCCTCAGCCAGGCACGCTGGCTGAGGAATTCTGGGAGTTGAAGTCCACAAGTCATAAACAGGCCAAGTTTGAAGACCCCTGTTCTAGCTCAATCCCCTGCTCAAGCAGGAGACCCCTAGACCATTTCAGATGGCTGTTCAGTCTCTTCTTAAAAGCCTTCCGTGATGAAGCACCTACATCTTCTGAAGGCAAGCTGTTCCACTGGTTAACTGTTCTCACTGTTAGGAAGTTTCTCCTTAGTTCTAGGTTGCTTCTCTCCTTGATTAGTTTCCATCCATTGTTTCTTGTCTTGCCTTCTGGTGCTATGGCCAGCTACAGGCATTGCTTTGTAATAGAGAAATCAGTAAAGACAGTTTCATTTTGTTTTAGGCTAAAGTCTACTGTAAAATGAGAAAAAAATCCCTTGAATAAATACAGTGCTTTCAAGTTACTTCTAAGCTACATAATTAATGAATAGTTAAAATAATATAGGGCATTTGGTTCAGTCAGCCACATTTAATTAACTAATTATTAATTAATAATAACCAGATACAAGGCAAATAAGTGTAACCGTGACATTTCACTTGTCTAATGCATTCCAGAACAGCTTAAATCTTCCAGAAGACCAATAGTTAGGGTGCTAGCATCACTTCCAAAGGAAAGTATTCCATAACAGGAAGGCCATAATAATTTAAATTTAACCTTGTGAGTCCTTCCTCCTTCTAGTTCAGGGCTGGGAAGGTGAGATATACGTATTAGACAAGAAGACAGTCCTGGCTCCAGAGTCATAAAAGGTTTTATACATTAAAAACAGCATTTTGAACTTCTGCCTTGAAACTTACAGGTAACCAATAAAGTGACTGTAAAAAGGTGTTATGTGACTGTGGTGTCTCCAATGCACCCATATGCAAGATGCTGCACTTTGTCTGGCTTCATTTTCCAGTCTCCAATGGCAGCCCTATGTAAAGCTGATTGCATTAATCCAAGCAAAGGTTAGTCAGTGCATGAATCATTGTGTCTTTTGCTTCAGTCCAGTGACAACTAATGGAGGAAGACCTCTTTTAGAGGAGTGCACCTCCATCAAATTGACCAAGAATGTTTCTAAAGGTAAAGGAAAAGGTTTCCCTGTCAGTCATATCTGATGAGCACGTTGCTCATCTCTGTTCCTTGGCCGAGGGAGCCACGTTGTCCAAAGACGATTTCCGTGGTCATGTGGCCAGCATGGCTATATGCGAAAGGCACAGAACGTTTTTACCTTCCCATCAAAGTGGTACTTATTAATCTACTTGCATTTGCATGCTTTTGGACTGCTAGGTGGGCAGGACCTGGGGCAAGTAATGGGAGCTCACCCCATTGCACAGAGCTGCAATCTCTCCAGCTGACAAGCTCAGACTCTTTAACCTCTGTGCCATCACACCCCCAATATATGTACAATATTGTAGTATGTTTGAATATAAACAATAATTCTTAGTTTCAACTTCATCATTTCATACCGTCAAGTACCTCCAAGCACCAGACTAAAATAGGTCTATTTGCATTTTCAAGTACAGGCTGTAGCTGAATCCCTACCACTTTCTCAACGGTCTCCAAATAGGAGCGAGTTGATCAAGACAAGGTGGAAGGAGCAGTGAGAATTTAGCTCCTCAGTTGTCACAGTGATACTCCTCATATTTCAGATATGAACCTTTTGAGGTTGCAATTATTCCCTCATTATTATTGGAGTATCTCTTGGCTTTACTTATCAGATAACATAATAACAGAATTGGAAGAGACCTTGAAGGTCCGTGGACCGCCACCAGTCTTCAGCATGCCAGCAAGTGAGCCACACAAACAAGCAAAGCTCCATCCTCAGGATGCAGGCAGTATTCAAAACCACACCCCCTTTCTCCATGGCACCAGTCCCTGGTGCCCAAAAGGTTGGGGATCTCTGTTCTAGTCCAATGTTCTTCTCAGTCAGGAAACTCTATACCATTTCAGACAAATGACTGTTCAATCTCTTCTTAAAAATCTCTTATGTTGGAGCACTCACAGCTTCTGGAGGCAGGTTGTTCCTCCTTAGTTTTAGGTTGGATATCTCCTTGATTAGTTTCTATCCATTGCTTCTTGTCCTGACTTCAGATGCTTTGGAGAATAGCTTGACTCCCCCTCTTCTTTGTGGCAGCCCCTGAGATATTGGAACACTGCTATCATGTTACCCTTCATCCTTCTTTTCATTAATCTAGATATACCCGATTGCTGCAACCAATGTAGAAACACTTGGTGAAGATAAAAACCATTGCTAGCATGGTTTAGTGGTTCAAATGTTGCAGTAGGACTGGGGAGGCTCACATTCAAGATCACCTTTAGCCCTGGAATCCTATTGGAAGCTCTTTCTTCCTCAACCCAGCCAACCATATAGCTTTGCTGTTTGGGGCATAAACTGAAGTACTGAAGGTCATTTTTAGTTCTTGGAGGAAAAGCGGAACATAAATCTAATAAATTAGCAGAAGTTGAAGAGCACTTAGCTCTCTCAACCCACCATAATTTCCCATCTCTGCTATGTAAACAGGTGGGAAGGACGAATTAAATAAATTCAGGAAATTTCTCCCTTTCTTCTTGTTCATTTTCTTGTTTTTGTTTTGAACGGATAATGTTGCAGATTTAGAAAGAACATTATCATCTGGAAAACAATAACCATTTTATCAGGACTCAGGCGGCAACTTACTATGAACAACTATTGGCTCCATCATTCCAACAAGCTATCTATACAATCCTGGATATTGCCAAAGGTAAAACATTAAATGGTGGAAAAAAAGTAAAGATTGCACACTTAATTTTTTTTAATTATTGATTCCACTTTAGCTAAGCACCAACTTAATGCCTGGGAGTAGCTTTTGCTTTTTCCTTAATGGGGTCAAAGCAATAGAATTAGTGAATGAGAAAAGAATTCACTTATTACAGAGTCACAATCCTACACATCTTGGCAATGTACCTTAATGAAGCACACACAGGATTGCCATCTATGCTGTTTTTCCCCATGCTTTATTAATAAAGTGCTTTTAATCTGTAGCAGCATCAATACAATTGCATTTGAATGAATATAAAACTTTTTTTGATGGCAGGGAGAATCTGAGGTACACACAGGAAAACTACCATAGTGGAAGGACATACAGATTTGTGTTAGACAACTTGCCCCAAAAGATTTGACAGAGAACAGAATCAAATCCATATAGAAATCAAAGGAACTAGAAAGCTTTTATTGGTGCCTTAGTGTTTTGAATGGGATTTTACTAATATTCTCTTTAACTGGACTTGGATGATATGGTTCTTATCTACAGAAGATAGCTAAGTGCCACGCCACAAAAACATTTGCTGTTTTTCATGAACAATCCAAGGAACTGCACAGAGAATTGTATGATTTCATGTTAATCTGCCTGCCAGAAGAAATCTTGATAAATTATAAAGTCCCTGATCCCCATTGACTACGAAGTACAACCATTTAGAGTGAGTGACAGCTACTCAAGTTTCAAATGGACATTGCTTTTTTTTTAATATTATAGCAGCAATTACAGAAACATATTTAAAACCGGCTTTTTAAAAAATTTAGTGCAATTTATTTTTGTATTTGACACACATCAATGTTACTCATAGGAAGATTGACTTTGAGATTGCATAATGGCTCATATTGTCTTCTTGGCAACAACATGGGAATTAGCTGGAGGAGGTGCTCATCTGTTTCATAGCCAAGGGAGCCAGCATGGTCCAAAACTGCTTCTGTGATCACGTAGCTGGCATGATTATACATTGAGTGCATGGAACACTGTTACCTTCACACCCAAGTGGTATCTATTTACATGCTAAATAGGCAGGACCTGGAGCAGGAACAGGAACTCACCGTCACACGGTTCTTGGATCTCAAACTACCAACCTTTTGATCCACAAGCCCAGTGTCTTAACTGCTGATTTTAAAAAGGTGGGTGCAATGGGACAACTGTTAGGAAAAACAAACAAGGCCAGAATGCTCCATAGGAATTATGCTACTTAAAGCTGCAGTACACATTGTCTTGATGCACTGCTATAGTATGGTGTTACTTTCCCTAATTTCAAGACATCACACAACCTCCGTCCCTGATCTTTTACAAATGCATTAGGATTAGATATCACTATAGGTTTCCCACATATTCTGGAACTCTTGCCTTTTCTGAAGCAAGACAGAGTTATGGTTCTGGAATAATTCTTTCTCAAAACCTTCCAGTGCTGTATTTTTCCTGCTTAATCCTGGGATCCTTGCCTGTTTTTCCTGAAAGTCTTCCTCAGTTCCCTGGCTTTTGCACAGGAGTCAGTGGTAGATGAGACATTATAGAAGAAGATAAAAGGGAGTGGTGCATCACACAGAGATGTAATGAATTATTTCCTCCATGGGTTAGATTAGCATTTACCAACCTTGGCATCTTATAGTTGTGTGGCATTCAATTTCTAGAGTTCACAACAATTGTGAATTTTGCAAATTGGAGTTCACACCTCTGAAGGTTGTCCAAACTGGAAAATAGTGTCTAGAAATTTAGCTGTGATACCAGCTCACCAAACAATAACAATGCTGAATTGTAAATTTTATTGTGACATTTTGGGAAATGCACACAATATATGGGGAATGGTCATATTGACCAGGATTGCTTAATTCAATTTTAACTACATTTAAATTAAAACAAATACAAGTTAGTTATGGTATAATTTCTATCTAGGCCAGTGTTTCTCAACCCTAGCAACTTTATGCTGGGTGGACTTAAGCTCCCAGAATTCTTCAGTTAGTATGATTTGCTGAGGAATTCTAGGAATTGAAGTCCATCCATCTTAAAGTTGCTGAGGTGGAGAAACACTGATCTAAGCTCTTCCCACTTCTGGAATGTGTTCCCAATACATTGCCCAAAGGCCTTCTGGGGCTCTCATCTTTAAAAATCTGAGCACTTTGGGATTGTTATCTAGGCTTCAAAGAGCCTTGACAATTAATTATGTTCTACTATAGAAATTTGGAATGGCTTCATTTGAGAGGCAATTAGGCATTGATTCCCAAGACAAGAAAATGATCACTAGCATGAATATTTTATTTTTTTTTATTTTAAAGGACCAACACAATAAATCACGAAGACAACAACATATATTTTAATACTGAAAGCTTTCCTTCCACAACTATGGTCTGCAATTTCATAGTTGAAGTCAGACCTGGAAATGGTTTGTCTTTTTAAATAGTATCTCAAAGGTAACATTGCAAAAAAGGGAGAACTAAAAAAAGAAAGTAAACCACCACATGGAAAACCTTAAATACATCAATTGCAAACTTAGTGTGCTTGTTTTCTTTTGTGAGAATGTGGATCAACCTGTGGAGCTATTAAAGTTCTTCAAAATCATGCACACTTGGATTCATCGCTTCTGGGTGCATTACTCTCCCCATGAAAATGATGGTACCTTAAAGAAAGAAAAGAAGAGCTATAGGAATACAGATTCCAGATAACAAGAATAATAATTCTTAAAAAAACATGTTCAACGGTGGAAAATTATCCATAAAGGATATGGCTTCTGTTTACTGGGTGGGTTCAAGAAAAGAGTGATTACAAACTTCCTTTCAAGAAACTTTCTTTTCAAGAAAAGAGTGATTATAAACTTCAAAGACGGTGTCTTTTCTGCTGGATAGATCTTATCAGTGCTTTTTTTCTTAAAAAAAAAAAGGTGCGGAACTCACACGTCATACAACCCGCCTTGCCTACCCTACAAGGTTCCATCCAAAAAAGGTGCCGGAACTCCATTCTGGGTGTTCTATGAGATAAAAAGCCCTGGATCTCATTATTAGGTAGTTTTCCTAAGGTTTTCCTGAAAATGTCATTTATTGGTTCCAATCTTGTCTATGGAACAATAGTTATGATCCTATCCTATTTTCTAAAGCAGTGTTTCTCAACCTTGACAATTTTAAGGCATGTGGACTTCAACTCCCAGAATTCCACAGGCAGCAATGCTGGCTGTGGAATTCTGGGAGTTGAAGTCCACATGCCTTAAAATTGTCAAGGTTGAGAAACACTGTTCTAAAGGTACTGGGTGCTCCTTGTAATTAATGAAGAAGATATTAAGATACTGATATGAGATGTCTCCTGAACCAAGTTCTTATTTGTTTTCAGATAGGATTATCCACCTACAAAAGAACCATGGATGAAAGAATAAAGAAATAAAGCCAATGTAGAGTTTAGAATATCTTGTGGTCTTTAATAGTTTATTTTCATAATTAATGAGAATCCTGGGGAAGGAAGGAATCAAATGAGTTACAAAGAATGTTTTCTGGTATTGTCTGATGGCATTAATATTTGAGTATGTATTATATATATATATATGTATGTATGTATGTATGTATGTATGTATGTATGTATGTATGTATTAAATATATATAGTATGTAAATTTATATATATATAGTATGAATTTACATACATATAGTATGAATTTATATATATATATAGTATGAATTCATGTATGTATGTATGCATGTATATATTTGTTGTTGTTAGTTGCAAAGTCGTGACCAACCCATCGTAACCCCTTGGACAACATTCCTCCAGGCCTTCCTGTTCTCTACCATCTTCTGGAGTCCATTTAAGCTCACACCTACTGCTTCAGTGACTCCATCCAGCCACCTCATTCTCTGTCTTCTATTGCCCTCAATCTTTCATATATATAAATATATATATTCAATCCTTTGTTTTATACTTTTATTTATAGTTATCAAAGGCATGTATTTCTTTGAAGTCTTATTTTATATCTGTTTCACAACAACACATATAATCAATTATAATAAAATGTTCTTGCTTAAATAGGGATTTCTTTAAAAAAAAAAACCAAATGATTCTGCCAGGCACAAGTTTTCTATTTCAGCACTGTCCAACTTGACTCTGGGCTTCTTCATATGAGTTGTGAGAGGATAAAAACTCTGTTCTGGCTACTAGGCAAGGCTCCTTTTCCTCCAGGATGTGTCTGGAGGTATGCAATTCTTAGCAGCAAAGTTGCTTCTGATTTCAATTTCAAAAAATCCCCAACACTCTTGGCTACTTTTGACTGTTGCTTCATTGGCTAGATCTGTGGTTCTCAACCTGTGGGTCGGGACCCCATTTGGGGTCGAACGACCATTTCACAGGGGTCGCCAAACAACGCAGTCCGCCATTTTTTCCCCCTTTTCCTTAGCTGTGCTACTCCCTTTTATTCTATTGGCTTTTGAAAGCCAACAGAATAGACTCTCTTGAATAGAGTCTAATTCTATTGGCTTTCAAAAGCCAATAGTAATTGTCCAGGCTGTCTCTGCCCTGCTGAGCCCACCAAAAGTCCCATTCTGCAAACGGTGCTGCACCAGTTGAGTAGTCCTCGACTTACGACCGGTTGGGGGTCACGGCATTAAAAAGGTTGAGAACCACTGGGCTAGATAAAGAGTTGATAGCATGGCCCAAAATTCAATTAAAAAGGTTAAAAAAATAAGTTCATGTAATCTTGAGTGAATGCTGAATATTCCATGCAATTTCAGTAATTTCAAACAAGATTTGATTGCTTACTTGTGGGATCTCATGGGAGAAACACATACATGTATATAGAAACCCAATTTTGAGTGGGATCATGAATCACACTTACTTGAAATGAGCCTGATTAAATTTAAGGAGCCTGATTTCTGAGCCACATCTAGGATTGACAGTTAGAACACAGGTCCATTTTAGCCCATATTATTTCCCAAACTGACAACAATTCCTTTTTGTCCAATTAGATTTTTACTAGTCTTGCAGATCTCTTTTTGAGCTGGTAATGGAGTGAATTGAAAATGTGAACTCTAGTTTGTGAGATATATACTGTGCCACAGAGCAATTGCTTCCTTCCAAAAGTACATGATTAAAAAAAATCCTCTATGTACTTTTAAAAGTATATAGTATATACTTTAAATCAATCCATTTTGTTATACACCAGGCAGTTGTCATCATTCTTGTCAAGCAGGTGAATAACTCATCACATTGGTACTCTGGATACTCTTGAGTCAGAACATTTGGGAATTTTCCAATATTAATCATAAAAAGTTGGACAGCAGTCAAAGCCTGCTGGTTTGACTAATGGCCTTTAACTCCCTTGCACTGAACCACAGCATGAACAGTCCATGGCAAGTGCTTTGTTCTGCCATGTCCTCATTATGTTTCCTACACCCCCAGTTTAAAGTCATCTCCTACAGTTTTGATATCAAAGTAGGGTCCTCCCTTTTGAGCAAGCAAAAAGATGCAGCAGTTTTGCTGAAGATGAAATCTGATGAAATTCATTAATCATTCCGTTGATTCTCGGAAGCTGGGATCAGACCACAGTCTAATGGCCATTTTAACCTGGTGCATGCCGGTTCCTTCCCATTGGCCCCTGGTCAGTGTATTCCAGGGCCAGTCTGCTTTGGCTACTGGTCAAGTCTAGCTCTTTCAAACTGAACTCTCTCATCTACCCACAACATAGCCTCCCTGCCTGACTGGATGGGATGGATCAATGAAATATGGACAAGATAGTTCCTTTGGTAACCTTTTTCCATACCATAAAGGGATTTAAAGGTTCAACCGGAAGCAAACTGATACCCAATGCAGCTCATATAGCAGGTGTTAGATGTACAACCCTAGGGGTGGCCAAAACTACTCACATTGTTGTCTTCTGCACAGCTGTAATTTCTGGCTACTCTTCAAAGATAACCCCATGTAGAGTATATTGTATTAGTGCATATGGAGATGACAAAGGCATAAGTGACTGAAAGAGGGGTGTTTCAATCAGGGAAGGGGAATAACTGATGAACAACTCAAAGTTGAGCAAAAGTCCTCTTAGCCACAACAGTCATCTGCTTTTTGAATGGGAGTTGTGAGTCCAGGAGGACCCCTAAATTGAACATTGTGTTTGTCTGGGGCAGTACAACCCCAGACAAACACCCCATACTGAAGTGGCCCCTTCAGTATCTGGCAAAGCCCCAGATACTGAAGGGGCCACTACCGATAGCCATTCCATCTTACCAAAATCAGTTGAAGCCTGTTGTTCCCTATCCGGATCCTCATAGCTTCCAAGCATGCACAAGAGGGCATCCACAAATCACTTAGTTCATCAGGGATGGAGATGTACAACTGGGTTTCATTGACATACCAATGATATAGAAGACCTCACCCAACAGCTTCATGTAAATATTTTAAAAAGAGGAGAGAGCCCTAAGCCCTGCAGCAATCCACAGAGCAATGGGTATGTGCTAGATCTCTTGTTCCCTATCAGTATCAATTGGAACCAGCACAAAACCTCCCCCCCCCTTTCAACTCTTAAAGCCAACCCCAAAGGATACCATGGGTCAATGGCATCAAAAGCTGCAAGGGGGTGAAGCTGGATGCACTACCCCCCAAGTTACTCCCGCCAGAGGATTTATTATTATTTTTTATTCATTCAATTTCTATTTGCTGGCAGTATGGCTATTGGGTAGAGCAAAAAAGAGCAACTTATTTTGTACTTAAACATAGCCTTCTGCCAGCTGTAGAACCAGTGGATAATACTTGGGAACAATGCTGGAAAGTGAGCAAAGCTCTGGGGAGGCAAATAAAGTAACTTTCTAGTTTATGGGATATTGCCTCTTTGAAAAGCTTCTATTTCTTTATGGTCCTGCCTCATTACTTCATACTTATATACTCTAATTACTTCACTAGGCACATGTTTTGTAATAGCCAATGAAATATCTTGCTGTTATAGCTGATCTCATGTATGATCTCATTTGAATAAATTATTAATCTCAACCTTTTTGAGACCTGTTTTTCTTTCCAGAATTGACAAAAATCCAGTATGATTCAGTGTCATATATTATATCCTGGTTTCCAGTTTAAACAAACCCCCTACTACAATTCAAAGGAGGCAAAAAGAAGAAAAACAAATTGGGATTAGGCATAGGTTCAAGTCTATCCCCATCCATGGAAGCTGGTGAGTTGACTTGGGAATAGTCACTGTATGTCAGCCCATTCTACTTTATAAGGTTGTGAGGAAATGTTTAAAGGCAGGATTGCTGTGTAAGCTGCTTTGAACTCCTAGAGAAATAAGGAAGATGAATCAATATTATATATTTAAATATTGCAATGCACTCACCTATAATTCTGTTCCGAACCACAAAGAAGAATGGATGATCCACTATAATTTGGGGGTACAGCACAGCCATTCTACTAATTGCAATCATTCCTGGGGAATGGGAGAAAAAAAAAACAAAGTCTAATATTTCTTGGATATATTTGTGCCACACAATCTCTCCTTTTTGCTGCCAGTCCATTTGTAGCCCACCTAAAGTGCACAAACAAGGATTAGAAACCCATCACACTAACAAGGTTGTCAGGAGGCACAAACCTAATCTAAAACCTTAGAAAGATTTGGAAAGAAATGGATGTATCTAGATATGTTCTATAAATGATTAACAACTGGTAGTTGCACAATTTATTTTCACCACTTTGGGAACAGTTTATAACTTACAAACAAGCTGACTTGGGAGACTTATTACATCCATTCCTTTCTGAGGGGAAGCCATTACCTTGGATAACCTTACCACCCACTTAGGTTATTGCTAAATACAGAACAGAAGCATTCAATGGAACGTATTGTGTTAATCCTAACTGGCCACAATAATTTCCAGGAGTGCACCTGTACTGTAAAATCTTATTTCTGATCTCCAGAATTTTCATTGCAAATGGATGCAAATTCTGATTCAATGCTTGCAAAATTTTCAAATGACATATTTTGATTACTTTCACAATCGTAACAGTGACATTGCTAGGAGTATTTTCAACCAGAGACAACATTCTTTTCTGAGGGGATAATACTAACTCCCCACCTTAAAACATTAACTGCCTACCATCTTAAATTCATTTTTATATTGACTTATCAGCTATGAATTGGTCTGGTTTTCAATTAGTTAATCTTCTGTGGACCTTATAATCAGATTCATTCTTTAGTCATTTACTTTGGTATAGGTAAATCAGAATTTCCTTTAATTAGAATTTGAGATCTCTTACAAATTATACCCGGAGAGGCCGTTTAAAGGAAACATGGTTTGCCTTAATGACCGAAATGATAGAAGACCCTACTTAAAAGCAAGTCAGAAATGAGATTTGGAGAAGGGAAGGATTTGCTTCAGTAAAGATGGATTTAGTGGGACAGTGGCTCAGTCATTATCATGGTTCATTACATTAATCTAATAAATTATCTCAAAATGACACAGCAAGCCACAGTACATTAGCCTCACTCTGTCTTGCTTATTATCTCAGCAATAATTCCTGATTGGTTAGTCTGTTGCCCCATTGTTATTTTTCTAATTACAACGATCAAAAAAAGTCTGTGATTGCCAATGAACATCTACGCCAGGGTTTTTCAAAAGGGGGGTTCCATGAAACCTAGCATTATGTGAGATACTAAATGTGAGAAACTAAGGGGGAAAAAAACCCACTCAAAACACAGCCAATTTATTTTGGCAAGAGCAATGTTTCTCAACCTTGGCATATTTAAGATGAATGGACTTCAGTTTTCTACATCCCAAGTCAGAATCTCCCATGCTGGCTGAAGTATTCTAAGAGCTGAAATCCACCCCATTTTAAAGAAGCCAAGAATGAGAAATCTTATGCTAGAGCTTCGCTTCTTGATCTGGCATTCTGGAATTTATTTTCTTAAATGGCAACCTTACTAAGTTTAGACCAAGCGCATGACTAAGTCCCCATCTGCAGAATGAAGGAAAGCCTATTCTTTCTGTCGTTCTTTTCTTTTATAAAAGAACTCATAGTCAGCAAGGGTGAGAAGACAGTCAAACTGCCACAAGGCAATTTTACTTACTGTTTCCCCTTTTATTGTCTGAAAGACTAATACTGCTTAACTCTATGTTAACTCTTAGCAGAAATATAAATGACAGAGCACATCCTCGATCATAATTAACATAGTTAACACAAACAAATGTAAATCAAACAAGGTCAAGACAACCCGACTTGAAATGCTCCTTCTAACCCATAATTTAATCTATAGTATGGGTTTTGACATTATAGCAAGCCAAAAAACAACAGGTTTTGGCTTGTTGTGAGAACACACTCAATATAAGACACTTGTTTCTAACCACAACTGCCAAAAGCAGAGAATCATAGTTAAGGTGACCAACTTTTTTACAATGAGAAGGAGGACACAAATAAATTGAAAAAAAAAAGTGAGTCTAATGTGTGTGTGTGTGCCGTGTCATGTTTCGGTAAGAAGTAAACAAAGCCACTTGCATGCAGCGCACTCTCTCAAAACAATTCTCCTGTGCGAAGCGCATGCGTCTCATAATCGCGTCTTGCCGCACTGTACCAAGCCTTGACGAATTGTCATGTCAAATACAAATACGTCACATCACATGCAACGGATCAGCTTGCCATTGATCGAATACGGAGATTTACAGATTAGTCTTCAAATATCGAAAAGGAGAACATGTAGGAGGACATCTTTCGAGAGAGGACAGAACTTACAAAAGGAGGACTGTCCTCCCTAAAGGAGGATGGTTGTTCACCTTATCATAATTAACTCATTATGAACTTGCAAGAAGTTCTCCAACATGGTCAGCATAAGATATATGGGACTATAATGTTGATCATCTCCATCAAGAATTTCTTATAGCTAAACTGTTTGGAAGGGATTTGTCAGGCACAAGAAACCAGGAGGAAGGATAGAGTTCAAAAGCACTGCAAGTTTATTCTATGCAGCCTATACAATAATCTGAACTACTTGGTTAGAAAATATGATGAAAATCCAGATAGAATTTAAACCGGAACTGTTCCTGTTAGGTATATTAAGACCTAACTATGGCAAAGAAAATGATTATTTAATATTACATGTATTAACAGCTGCAAGAATAGTATTTGCCCAATTTTGGAAAAATGAAAACCTACCATCAGACCAGATTATAATTTTGAAAATCCTAGATTGTGCAGAAATGGACAAATTAACGTTAGAGATGAAGGAGAAAGAAGATTCAGTCTTTTATAAAACCTGGGGAAAATTTTATCAGTGGGTTGAAACACGTTAGAATAAGAAGAGATTTTAGAGTTTTACTATATTAAGTATTAAGGTTGATGATTGGAAATAGTTGTTATGCTGTTAACTATGTCAATTATTTAAAGGAATATTAGACTTTTACCAAATGTCAGTTGTAACTATATCGATTTATTCTTATAAATGTCTAGTATTATATAAACAATAATACTTAATATAAAACCTGGACGACAGCTTGTTCGCTGAATTACGTATTTACTGTAGTTATCCACACCCTGTCCCTTTTATCCCGATTTTCTTGTACCCGCACCGACCCTACCTTTTCCCTACCCATATAAAATCTCATAAAATATATTAAAAAAAAGAATCTGATCTACTAACAGTCAAGGCAAATTGGCAGCAGATAAGAGACTTCAAGTGGGGCCCTCTTTTGGGGGTGTAGGAACTCCAGACTAATGATCTGTTTGACTTTGCCCTCAGGCTCAACCTGGTTATCTCTTACAGGATTGGCTATCTACTTGAATTAGCATCCAGAAAGCTGTGTGTTTTTCTGACACTTAAGCTGAGACATCTAAAATATGCAGATTTAATTTGTAATATCAGTATATACAGGAAATATTGTAGTTCAAATACATTAGCATTAAGACAAAATTTAGTCTTAATTAAATTTGTAAGTCTTTAGTGACTCTCCTCTAGAGCTTTACAGCAAGCATTTTATTAACTTTTATCTTTATTATACTGACATATAAAAAGGAGATAGTAATGAAATAAATAAAACTTTCACGCATGCCCAGTCATGAAATGAATCCTTGTCTCTGTAGTTTTCAGGAATCGACCTTTCCAGCCAGGGCTCAGTAGGAATGCAAATTGGCAGCAGATAAGAGACTTCAATCTCCAAAGATTGTGCTTTTCTACTTATATATATATATATATATAAAGGAAATTGATACATGATTTGAAACCTATAAGAGAATTATTTAAAATCTGTGGGGGTGACAGATATATATTTGTACGTGATAAGCAAGTAGTTCTGCCATCTGGGTGTGTGATATTCAAATATATTCAAGTGGGTCACTTTGTTGGGGGAGAAGCTGAATTGTGAAATAGGTAGGACAAAGATGCAATATTGGTGGGACCATATCTCACATCTTAGCACAGTCTTTCTCAACCTTAGGAACTTTACGATGTGTGGACTTCAACTCCCAGAATTCCCCAGCCAGCGATGCCACCATGCTGGATAGGGAATTCTGGAAGTTGAAGTCCACACATCTTAAAGTTGCCAAGGTTGAGAAACACTCCCCTACCAGGACTGAAAATCCCAGTATTTCTTCCTTGGGGAAATTGGAGAAGCAAAATTTCAGGATTATTTTCAATCCTTTTAAAAAATACTTTCAATGATAAAGTTGAGGCTTAGATTTCAAGTGTTTCCTAGCTCAAAATGATAAGAAATTAGCTTCTCAATATTCAGCAACAGTAATCGCAAAACAGGGTCTTAGAGCTGCAGATTGCCCATTCTGATCTATGACTTTTTCTTATTTCTGTCTGATCATCAGCTCATCTGGAAACAGAAAGATCTTGCAAACTGATGTAATGTTATATAGCCGCAACCTGATGCTTCTGATAAGAGCAAAGGGATATTTTTATCTCCTCACACTGGTGCTGCAGTCCAGCCTCCCTCCTTCTTTCCTTCTGGTATTACAAAGACATTTAATCAAAGGCTGCGGCAGGAGAAGAATATATCATGGAACAGAATCAGCTGCAGAATTTCCTTGGCTCAGAATTCAAATGTATTATACACACATAATGCAATTGCAAATGGCCAAGTTTCTATTGCCTTTTTTTTTAGAAAACCTAGTTCACCATCTAAATACTCTCTAATTCTTTTGACATATATCTGTTTAAATTCTCTTGACTTCTGTTTCATCTAAGAACAGAGACTTGACTAAGTTAAAAAGTAGGGTTTATATTTTAAAGATTAGGGCTTGCTTTCTTCCCGGACAGTACTATGGTACTGGGCATAACCCAATACCATTGGATAACTCCTCTTCATGGTAATGCCAAGACTATAATTAAGTGCAGACAACGTCTTCCTCCCAACCTTTCAAGGGTTGGGGACATGTTTTAAATGAGCCTTCTGCCCACTCATTGACCTTACCAGAAAGGTAAACAAATGGCTAGAAAGCATGGGAAAATGTCCTCCAAAATAGCTTTTCCGAAATTGCCCTTTCAAGGTGTGTTGCACTGTACTACGAAGTATTTATCTGCACAGCTGTCTTGGGAGCTAAGCCATTAATTACTTTGGCTGATGAAAATGAGAAGATAAATGTCATGCTCCTGCTTCATATGCTTATCAGGCTAGCAGACATCCATGGCTGGGATTATTGCACCAGGAGCTTGCCTCTCCTCCACCTCCTTACACAATACACATAAAATGCATCTTGTTAGGATTGTTGGGTTTGAATTAAGGAGAGGAAAATTGAGCTGTGAAGCTTACCACTGGCTGTCCATGGAAGGGCAGGAACCTAGGCCAGGGTGTCAAACTGCCGGCCCGCGGGCTGGACACATCATCTGGAAGCCGCACACACCCCATTGCTGGCAATGGCAAAACCGTCCCGATACGTTGCGTGACGTCACGTGATGTCGCGAGTTTGACATGTCTGACCTAGGCCCTTGAAGACGGTTTGGACTTCAAAGCTCATCAGTCCCAGTCAACGGCCAAAGATTGATTGAGTTGAAATCCCAAGTCTCTAGAACAGGGGTTCTCAACCTTGGCAACTTTAAGACTTGTGGACTTCAACTCCCAGAATTCCTCAGCCAGCAAAGCTGGCTGAGGAATTCTGGGAATTGAAGTCCACAAGTCTTAAAGTTGCCAAGGTTGAGAACCCCTGCTCTAGAAGACAGTTAACTGTACTTCAAGCTTTCCTAGCAAAAGTCTAAATCTTGACAACTCTGCCAAAAAAAATGACAGAGGAGGAGGAGGAGGAGGATCACCCAGCTACTGCTCGCTTCAGCCCAATCCATGTAGCAGTTTATTCTGTGGGAATACATCTTTTTGCTAAAAAGCTGGGCATGTCATTTAGTCCACACTTTTAGAAAGTTTACCTGAAGCAGCAGCAGCTTCTGAGCCTTCTTCATTAACTTCAAGGATAGATTTGTGAACTGCTTTTGACAGGTAAAGCTCTTTGTTGTCTGGAGGAAAAACAAAAGTCGGAGCATTAGCAATTCAGCATTTCCACAAAAGACCTATAAATGTCTTCCAATATCAGAGAAAAATAAGCTTTGGGCTTAGTTTACAATAATGGTGAACAATTACCATTCAAAAGGTACAGATGACACCCTCTGTAATCTAAACTCTAGGTACTTTATTTCTTTTTCTCTTCTCTCTTTCCTGTTCTGTAAGTCCCACTATTTTCTTCTGATAAGACACCTTCAGATTTCATATACTGAAATGTGAAACTATCAGATTACTAGTGTATCTGAGCCAGATGTAGATAACCTATTGTCCTTGGAATCTCTCTGCAACCTTATTTTTTTAATTCCTGAAACAACCTCCCCACGGTCAAGTATTCAGTGATTCAACTGTCAAAAAATGATGATGCAATTTTGCATCATATCAAGGCAAAAAATAAATTAAGAATCTCAAGGCCCCCCAAATAAAAGAAAAGGGCAATCCAGAGTATTAATAAATCAAAAGCTTATCAACCCCAAGTCTAAGCAAAATGATGCCCATGAATGCAGAGATTTCAGGTTTACTGACTTTTTGCAATTTTCCCTAGAACCCTGAGACCTACTAGTCTTCATTAATCAGGCAGAGGGGAAGAATTAAAGAACAGATGCCCTGAGCAAATGAACAGCACAGGAATTTGTCACTTTTAGAATCAGAAACAAGGTCATAAAATCCTTTCTTGAGAAAATCCATTTCTGGTGTTTATTTTTTCAAGCATTCTTTTTTTTGGGTAACCCAAACATGGTCAGTTCTTGGCCCTGATAGCCAACTGGAGTAAATAATGAAACTCATGGTGATGTGCTACAAAACACTCAGCAATCTCTTCTGTCCATCATTGGATTACTTTAACTCTGTAGAATCTCAAGCTGTGTTTCCTATAGCTGAAAATCTATTTTATTCAACTAGATATAATAAAGTTTGAGTCTCCTTCACACTGAATTCATAGAAGAGAATATTTGTAGCTCAGTGTTGAACTGTGAAGTCCTTGGTGCCCTCTGAGCTTGGTTGTTTTCTTGCAGATGTTTCAACAGGTAACTAGGCAACATCATCAGTGCAAGAAAACATCTGCAAGAAAACAACCAAGTTCAAACAGCACCAAGGAGCCCACACACTCAACTCAATACTGGGGACAACATAAACCTATCTGTGGCAATGATATGGAAAAGATTACTTCTTTTTCCAGGACATTTTTCAACTTTCCAGTCTAGCCTTTAGCCTTGGGATTTCTTTATAATCTCCCAAGTAAGTACTAATTAGATCTAACACTGCTTAATTTTTAAATATGAGCCAAAGGCATCTTGGTACTGCTACATAGCTGGGCATAGACTAAGGCCCCCTCCAAATCTAATAAGAGAGGTAAGAAGACAAAAATTTATCACTATAGAAAGTCTGAAGTCTGATGCACTCCAAAAGAAGAGATGATTGAATCCAGTAATTTATTTTTGTACATTCACTAGGACCCTGGGTGGTGCACAATGAAAAAAAAACCCCAGAAAAATAATACAAAAACATATTAAATGATATTCCTTGTAATAAAATGGTAACCCAACAATCATATAATGAATCAAAAGCCTTGAATAATTAAAACAAATCCTCAGAGTTTTTCTAAGTAAAAAGATAGTCAGGGCTACCTGTCCTTCTGGAGACAAGAGTATTCCAGAGTAGGAGACTCACTATAACAATGCCCATCGCCTTGTTCCTCTACAGATCTCTCAATGGGTTAGTTTCTCATGATAATCAGACTGGACAGACAGAACTATCCCTGATATTACTGAACACCATTATTTATGGGAGGCCTTATAGGTAACAACCAGCACTTTGAATATACCTCATAAATATGAATATACAGATCAGCCTCAACTTTCGATTGTAATTGAGCCTGTAAGTCATGATGGTCGTAATGTGAGTTACCCATGTGACCAACCCAAATTTATAACATTTTTTTGTGGTGGCTGTTAAGTGAATGCCACAATTGTTAAGTGAACCCACTGTTTGATATGGGATGTTTTTACTGAAAACTGGAAGCAAAAAGGCCAACACAGTGCTAGGCTGCATTAACAGAGGGATAGAATCAAGATCACCTGAAGTATTAATACCACTCTACAATGCCTTGTTAAGGCCACATTTGGAATACTGCATCCAGTTTTGGTCACCACAATGTAAAAAAGATGTTGAAACTCTAGAAAGAGTACAGAGAAGAGCAACAAAGATGATTAGGGGACTGGAGGCTAAAACATATAAGGAACGGTTGCTAGAATTGGGTATGTCTAGTTTAATGAAGAGAAGGACAAGGGGGGACATGATAGCAGTATTCTAATATCTCAGGGGCTGCCATAAAGAAGAGGGAATTAAGCTATTTTCCAAAGCACCTGAAGGCAGGACAAGAAGCAACGGGTGGAAACTAATCAAGGAGAGAAGCAACCTAGAACTAAGGAGAAACTTCCTGACAGTGAGAACAATTAATCAGTGGAACAGCTTGCCTCCAGAAGCAGTAAATGCTCCAACACTGGAAGTTTTTAAGAAGAGACTGGACAGCCATTTGTCCGAAATGGTGTAGGGTTTCCTGCCTGAGCAGGGGGTTGGACTAGATGACCTCCAAGGTCCCTTCCAACTTTACTACTATTACTAAATGCCAGCTTTTGGCAAAAATGTTGTAAACTGTGGGATGTTGAAAATGACCCTAAACGCAGACTGATTGCTAAGTGCTTGAAATGGAGTCATGTGACCATGGGGGAACTTTGGTACTAGGTTGTAAAGACATTTGGGGGAGTCCATTGTAACTTTGAAGGGTTGCTAAACCACCAGTCATAAGTTTATTTTTATACAAAGAAAGAGAGAGACTGTTTTTTTTTATCAGATTCAATCCAATTAAAAAACAGGGCAGGGAAGACATAATGCTGCTACTTTTCTATTTGTTTCCTTTCCTCTAGCAATTAAAAAAGGAAAGGTGCTTTTATGAAAATATGAAAATAAAGAAAACAGGCATACAGCATTAAACCAGAGCTAAACCAGGAATTTTAACTGGTTTCCAAAGCATTGCTCTACATTTTGTCTCATAAAGCAAAATGTAGGCAACCACTTTTTCCATATCACCTGGATTTGTCTACTTTACTCATGAAGAAAAATTAACAGTGCTATCCTAGAGCACATTAATCTTTTCTGTGCTTAATGCTCAACATTCCTGTATAAATAATTTGATCTTTAAACAGCAGAGGAGTTAATTTGTTTGGCTAAAATGGGTTGTTTTCTCTTGGTTTTTGTAGGTAAGGGAGTTAGGTGGTATAAATCTTTGGGAAAATATTTATCTCTGGGAGGAAGTGCAAGTCCAATACCACACTGGTTTGTGTGCTTTATAACCTCCTCCCGTGCCTGGGTGCACCAACTTCCCAAGAGCTAAATCAAAAAGGCTGTGAAGTAAAACATAAGAACTGCTCAGCTGAACTGAGGCAAAGTTTAATCTTTTCTGACTATAGCCATCAGTCCAACATTATTAGAAAGCTGACAAGCAGACATCCTTCCTGGATTCTCTACAACAACTAGTTCTTAAACTAGTACAACTGTTAACTCCAGCACACAGTAGTTAAACTATATCTTCCAACATCTTTTACTATTAGCCATGATGACTGTGACTGGTGGAAGGGTAGTGATCAATATTCACCAATTACCCATTTCTATAATGGAACAGGAATTTTGATCTTAAGGTGACATTTCAGCATTGATCATTACTAAAATGGGCTGCTAGCCTGCAATGTGCTTCATAACAGCTGCCAAATTGCAGATGGCTCAGACCCTCTATTAATTCTGCTCAGGTAAATGCTACTATCCATGGATACCAGCTGTGCTTTTTAATACAACTGAAGAGAGAACCAAGTCTTTTTCACCTGAATAAAAATGGATCTGATATTGTGCAGGATTCAATTACTATTTCTGTGTGAAATTCTCAAAGGATTTCCATTTAGCTGTAGGAAAAAGCCTGTATGGAAAGCTTCCAACATGCCAGTATATCATGTTTGTCCTGGAGGGATGGTAGAATCAAATTCTCCAAACTCAAAGATAAAGAGAACCAAGATCTGAATAGACAATATGTCTGTGATGGATGGAGATCAAGATAACTTGGAAAACAGAGATATTGATGATGGGAGAAATTAACCAACAGGGCAAACTATAGTTGCTGATATCAAAAGATTTGATATGAATTCAGTTAATTGAATCTCTATTGCTCTATGACAGGACCCTAGTCAATGGGGGAAGGATCAAAACATGTAAAACCAAAGTCTTCTCTAAGAAAATCACCAAGGGACTGGAGGACTATACCACACCTATTACAAAAGGTTAGACATTATTTATTGTCCTGCAGGAGAAACAGACTTTAGAATTCCCCAATTGGATTTTATAATTATGCCCACAAAATGAAATTCTGCTTGTGCTCTTTGAACTGTGATGTTTAAAAACAAATTAAGAATATTTCAAGAAGTGCCAATAAATATATAATATTTGAGGAGCTGCCAGAAAGAAGAAGGGGTCAACCTATTCTCCAAAGTACCTGAAGGCAGGACAAGAAGTAATGGGTAGAAACTAATCAAGGATTAGTTACTATTACTAGAACCTAGAAATAAGGAGAAACTTCCCAACAGTGAGAACAATTAACCAATGGAACAGATTGCCTCCAGAAGTTGTAGGTGTTCCATCATTGGAGGTTTTTAAGAAGATATTGGATAGCTATTTGTCTGAAATTGTACAGGGTCACTAGCACAGTGATAATTTTCCCTCCCTCATCTATTTCTTCAAATGTTATGGCTGTTTATGGAGGACAACTATTTACATTGTTTTAAGTTAAAAACAGCACTCATGATAGTTAAGAACAGCCATCATAAATGAAAGAGTACATTCATCAGGAATAAGCTTCAAAGCAGCTCATATTGAGCCAAGGAACCTAGAATTAAGGAGAAATTTCCTAACGATGAGAGCAATCAACCAATGGAACAGCTTGTTTTCAGAATTGTGGGTGCTCCATCACTGGAGGCTTTCAAAAAGAGACTGGACAACCATTTATCTGAAATAGTGTAGGTTCCTCTGCTCAAGCTGTGGGTTGGACTAGAAGACCTCAAAGGTCCCTTCTGATTCTGTTATTCTATGTTCTGTGTTCTATTTCTGCATTGTTTTCAAGAGAACCGTGTGGACAGTTCAAATATACAGATAAGGTTGAATGCCAGATATAAGATTCCTGCCCTTCACTTGCCCAGATTGGAAGCCATTTCTCTATCAACTGGGGAAGAAGATCAGGATCTAAAGATCTAAAGATGACACGGACAGAACATTGTCATTGTCAAAGTAAAATACAATGCATTAAATTACATATTTTAGAAATAAGTGAATTTAGATGGACCAGCATTTAAAATCAGATGCGCTATTTAAGGTATTAAATTGTATGAAGCAATGATGTGTTGATGATATTCACAAAGGTCATTGCTAAGTATATGTTTGGCTGCAACTCAATTCATGACAATATCACTTCTACAGAATCAGAAGACAAGATTATTTATTCACTACAGTCAAGAAAGTGGAATATATTGAAGAATTCAAAGGCAAAGAAAAGCAATATCAGAAAGAAAGTAGTACATTGGTAGCAGGTTGAAATGTCATGGTAGAGAATGAAGGTACCAAAAATTACAAGAATATTACCAGAATTACCAGAAGCGGTGAATGCTCCAACACTGGAAGTTTTTAAGAAGAGACTGGACAGCCATCTGTCTGAAATGGTGTAGGGTTTCCTGCCTGCCTGAGCAGGGGGTTTGACTTAATGACCTCCAAGGTCCCTTCCAACATTATTATTACTATTACTATTATTATTATTATTATTACTATTTATTTATTTATTTATTATTTATTTATTATTATTATTATGTGCTATGTAGTGTATAATAATTCAGGGGGCAGGTTAATCAAGTGAAAATAATGGTTTTTTTCAATGCCAACAACTGCTTCAAGTGAAATATATGCAGTTTTGACACCTGGATATCACCTGCAAAACAATATCAGAATCACATTTATTTTTTTGTTTACTTATCGAATTTATAAGTTATAAAATCCATAGTCACTCAATCTTTTCAGGGTTGAGCTGAAACCATTCTTCCCCATTCAGACCCGCACTGCATCCTGATGCTGGGAAAGATGGCCCCAGGCAAAGATATTCACCTGAGTGTCATTAGCATATTGGTAAAATATAATCCCATGTTGGCAGATAACCTCAACCAGTAGCTTCATATAGATGTTCAGTAACAGCAGGGAGGCTCTTAAACATACTCAGTTGGTTCTTCTTTCTCTTCCTCGGCCAAAGCACGCATCTGAATTTTAGGAAGTTCCTAAGAACCCTAAGTTCCCTTTGGAATCACACCAAGATTATAGCCACTCTCAATAAAAATAATTTTAGCCAATTAGTTTATGTCTGGCCTATATAGTGGGTCTAAAAACCATCTTGCACATCTCATTGCACAGTATCTCCTCTGCCTCTTACATTTATATAAATTAAGGAGGTGTGTGCCTGAGCTTTTTCTGCATATTTTCTGCTTGTTATGGGCTTAAGATTCAATTTTTCTCTTGTACTTTGGTAATGGATCTTGCCTATCTCTGTCTCTACAGTCAACCACATTCCATAGAGAAGTATCTTTTAAAAATTGTGAATGAGGAAGGTCTTCTCACAGACCGATCTAGCATTTAGAAGCACAAACAAAACTCAGGGATGGTGATGTTTTGATGACCAAGAGGAGCACCAAGAGGATGGAATGTGATACTGATGCCTAATACCAAGGCAACTTTCCCCAAGAACAGCCAATTCACCCTGCCTCCTGCCATATCTTCCCATGTCCATCACCACCATGAAGTTCTTGCCTGCCCTTTCTTCTCTTACAGAATCTATTGCCTCCATCTCTTGTACTCCCTCCAACCCCCTCTCAAAGAGTTTTATCACACAACAAAAGAATGTAACAGAACAGCTGACACACCCAACACTTGTCCTCACCTTCTTCTTCCACACCTTCACCCTTCCAATTGCCCCTTTCTCATCCAGCAGGCAAGAGGAAAATCTCTTGGCCAGTGACATCCTTCCCCTTGTTTCTCACCTGAGGAGAAATGAACAGTTCTGCTCTATTTGTACCACCTTTCTCCATTTATCTAACTTCAAGACCTCCATCCCACTAGTCTAAACTTTCATCAAATCTTCAGAGACATAGGGTTTTTATATAATGGATACAAAATACAGACAACTGAAAACTAATAAGCTAGAACACTTCCAGGCACAAATGTGGAAACAGATATGAATTATTACCATAAAATATATTGGTTAGAATGACAAAATTAAGAAAAGTAGATGTGCCAGAAATATTTGATCTGTAAGACATACCCTCAGAATATAAGATTAATGTTATGAACAGACTTGGTAACCAAGTTGTGAACACAAAATCTCAGGAAAGAGCTATCACAAAAATTAACAGAAAAAAGAGTATGTTCAACCTTTTTAAAGAAGAAAAGATCCAAGACAAGGAATCATGATGGTGAACAAACATTTGGGAGTGTATGTTAATTAAAAACAGACTTTCAACATCAAACTAGAAGGGACAAGGAAAGATATTTTAATCAAGAACATTAACAAATGAAGCAATGCAGCTAAGTTTGTTATGGTCATAGAGTACAGTAAAATACTGAAACCAGCCATGAAAGCTGGCTAGGTGACTTATGGCCAATTATCAGGAGACTGTGAATTCTAGTCCTGCCTTAGCTATGAAAACCAGCTGGATGACTTTAGGCCAGTCACTCTTTCTCTCTTAGGCCAACTCACCTCATAGAGTCGTTATTGTGGGAAAAATGGGAGAACGAAGGTTGTTGGATATATCTGCCACCTTAAATTGTTCATAAAAATAATAAACATGGGTTATAAAAATGATAAATAGAAATAAAATAAAATATACAGAATTTTCTTGATTTTCCTTTCTGTGACAGACTTTCCTTTCTGTGAAGGGCATTCAAATGAGTTAAGAATAACAGTCTTCCAACAGAATATTGGAACTGTAGTTTGATATGGTGTTTAAGTATAGGCAAGTCGGTTTCTAGGAAGGGAGGACTGTACTAGTTGTCTAAATGTGCATTTGGTTTTCTCATATCCCAGAATCAGTATCATTTCACTAGAAAGCCATCAAAATGCAATTTCTTGGCAAGTTATTTTTTTTTCCAGCTACAATTAAGAGGATGAGCTAGCATTAAGGAGGCCAATCCAACTTGGCCAAAGAATATCCATAGCCAGTATGGAAAGATGCTCAGCCAGAGATTGCTCAGTTTTGGTGATATTTATTTCCTGAAACAAAGCAAGTACCTTGAAATATATTTTGTAGGAATTTGGATCCTATAATACCTTTTTAACGCAGCCATGTGATTATGAAGGCCAAACTGAATCCCATATAATAAGTAGTTGTGCGGTAGTTGCATTTACAGTATTTTTAACACAGAAGATATCAAGTGGTACAATAAAAACTGTCTGGAGAAACAGAATGGTTCATAACTGGAAAAAAGAATGAGATTAAAAATGTATTCTGTCTCCTCATACCTATTTAACTTGTGCATGAGATATATTAAAAGCACGGTAGGATTTGAAAGGATGACAGCTGGAATCAAAATTAATACTAAGAATTAACAGCACTTACAAAATTAACACTAATGGTTTAAGTTATGCAGACACTTCCATTTCATTAGCTCAAATAATGAAGACTTAGAAAAGCTCATTATCAAAGTAAAAATGGAAAATGAAAAATTTGGGTTAAGGTTAAATATTAAGAAGGCAAGGAAGTATCAGTTAGCGTGCTTATTGAATTCATAATCTATAGAGGAGAAGTTACAGTGCAGATAGCTTTAATTTTCTTGGGCTCATCTGTAGTTAAAAATGGACTGTGTGCTGCAGGAAGAAAAAGAAGACTAATCCTAGAGAGGAAGGAAATGATTCATTTAGACCTGACATCATATGACATCGTGCAATGTATTGGGAGAGTTTTGCCGGCAATGGGGTGGGTGCGGCTTCTGCATGACGCGTCCGACATGAGGACCGGCAGTTTGACATCCCTGATTTAGACAAAACCAAAAACAAAGGTCGGAATTCTTAAATCATTTTTTTCCATTGGTAAAGCTACACACTGAGAAAAATTAAGGGAGAAGAGAATTATGGATTTGGAGATATTTAGTAAGAATTTGACAGATAGCAAGAAGAACCAATCCATTAGCCCTGAGCTGACTCCCTCAGTGTGATAATCAGCAAGCAGACATTCATATACTTTAGGTACAGCATGAACTCTGACTGTGAGAGGGTATGTGCAAAAGGGAAAAAATAAAACAACACGCCACACTGTTTCGTCTCACTTCTGTTCCCCTGGAAGCTAAAGAAGTTGTTCTCTTTCAAAAGAAGGCAGTTACTGTATTTAAAGAAGGGGATTGCTTCTTATTTAAAGAAGGCAGGAACAGAAAAGTGGAAGATCTGAAGAAAAGGAAGAAAGATAGAAAGAACAATACCTCAAGGTTTGAAAAAGGGAAGGAGCCCAAAGATTCTTGTAGCTGACACCATGTAAATGTGTTTGTGTGTGTGTATGTGTGTATGCAGAGCTGTTAAAGAAGGTGGGGAGGAAAAAAAGCCTTAGCAGTTGAAGAGGTGATTCCAGAGAAACTTTATTACAGCAGGCCCAATCCAACCAATAGCTGGACAGACAAGAAGTAACAAGTGAAAGATGGTTAAAGAGGGATACAACCTAGAACTAAGGAGAAATTTCATGACAATGAGAACAATTAAATCAGTGGAATGGCTTATCCCTGGAAGTTGTAGGTGTTTCATTACTTATAGTAGCAATGGGAATTTAAAGAGAGCCAGGAGTTGTGGCCATTTTACAGGAAAATGCCAAACTGACGGAATTAGATTGGCCAATTGCCCCAGAGGTCAAAACAGTTCACATAAAGCCAGTCAGAGAGCTGGAGATGAAGCAAAAGCCAGCACCACACTGTGGGACACTGGAGGTAATGTCAAGCTTCACCAGATCAGTTCCAATGGTCAAGTTCAGCTGAAGCAGCTGACAACAGAGATTAATACAGCATTTATTTCTGTAAGCTGTCTGGAGTCACCATGAGTGAGCTGGGTGGCCATATACATTTTTTTTAAATAAATAAAGTGCCAAAGGCAAAGTAGTTGGTTATATGTAGGATTGGGACTGAGATGGATGGATGGAAGGATGGATGGATGGATGGATGGATGGATGGATGGATGGATGGATGGATAGATAGATAGATAGATAGATAGATAGATAGATAGATAGATAGATAGATAGGCAGGCAGGCAGGCAGGCAGGTAGACAGATGGATAGCTTGAAGATAGCACAGATAGTAAGGAAGTCAGGTAGGCCTTAGGAATAAAAGTCAAATAGAAGTTAGAGTGGAGATAAACAAAACAAAATAGAGCTTTGAAGATTAAAATAGCTTTCAGAAATAAAAAAAAATTCCAGACAGAGACAATAGCTGTATATAAGAAAGCAATCTTCCTGCTTTTGTAATGAAAAATAACATTTTTAAATAATAAAACCTATTCCAAGTAACACTCCACCTCCACTTCTAAATTTCTATCAGTTTCCAAGTTCTGGAAGTTAGCATCCAATAGTCTAGAGCAGGGGTCTTCAAACTTGGCTGGCTGAGGAATTCTGGGAGTTGAAGTCCACAAGTCATGAAAGGGCCAAATTTGAAGACCCCTGCTCTAGAGACCACCAGAATAGGAAAAGATGGTAGATATCTTCAATGGTGAGATTCAAGTGAACAACTGGTTCTCTCTATGAATGCTGCTTCCAGAAGTCCATTCTGGGCCTGGGCAACAAAAAAATAGCTACCGGTTCTGCTGAACTGGCTGAATCCCACCACTGGATGTCTTTTAGGACAGCCTAGGCCAGGCCAAATATTGCTTTTTTTCCGACCTGTGCCTCAATATTCTCTCATTGGAGAATATTGGGTTAGAAATTTAATTAATTAACTAAAACATCTGTGGGCCAGGTTTTTCTTGGCCAAGTTTTAAAATTATCGTGGAAGAAAATAAATGCAGTGCTGCAATAACCTAAATCACAGAAAGCCGCTTACCAGACATTGCAGTGAGATCAGCACTTTGGCTGAATACTTCTGTAATTCCAACCCCTTTCAAAGCATCCTTCAGATCAATTTCCTGTTCTATTGTGAACCTAGAGGGGGAAAGGGAGAGAAAAAAATGAAAGTCTTAACTCCCTTTGCTCTAAAAAAGAAGTAAAGATGCAAATTGTTGGTAGAAAAACGGGGAGGGGGGAAGAAAAGAATATAATATAATAACTGCCTCCAAGGCATTCAGGTAGCTCAGCAGGAGAAAACACATTACAAAGAGAGAGAGAGATACTCAGAGAGACAATGCATTGAACTGACATTCATCACTAGTTTATTCCTGGTTATTGCCTTGTTTGCAGTAATACCCTGAGACTAATTGTTTTGCAGTCATACAACATCACCCTTGCAAAGGACTTTGAGTCAATAGAAATTTGGGGAGGAGAGCCTGTATATACAAAGCAAAATGAAATGCAGTCAGTTTTAAATAGCATCATGAACCTGCATAACAGAACATGGGGGAAAAATACAACAAAGCAGTTACAAACAGAGCAAAGAATCAGAGAAGATAAATAAACAAGAGCCTTGTTTTTTAAAACTGCATCACTACTGTATGCAGCAAACAGCCAAACTTGGCAAATCTCTTGTTGTTTTCAACTCCCCAATCTGAAGGAAGGAAGGAAGGAAGGAAGAAAGGAAGGAAGGAAATTAGTTTGCAAACTTTAAGCTTAATATACCAAGCATTCTGAAACTGATTGTCAACTAACCATAAATTTGGAACAATACCCTCCCCCAGAAATTTGGTCTCAGAACTAAATCTTGCTTGCTGTCAGGGAATTCACAGAATTCTCTGTGAGAAACTCACAGAACTCAAAATAGCAAGAATGTTCTGTTGCAACAAAATAATTAAAAAAAACATTTTGAATGTTCTATTAATGGCAATTCTTTATGTGCTCCTCATTCCTTTGTTTTTTCATATCAAGCAGCAAGAGTAGATGGGATGGCAATCCATGCTAACTACTACCAGCCAGCCAACTTTGCAGAAAGATTAGCAAAGGGGATGTTTCATTTTTCTTTCTTTCTGAAAGTGTACATATTTTTACATGGACTCTGAAGCTCCCTATCTACATATAAGCAAAAGCTCATTCACGTAGTACATGTATGCTCCCAGCAAACCAACCACAGCAAACAAACTCTTTCAGGCAGTCAAACAGAAATTTGTCAGTTTCATAACAGCAGTCCAGTTGCAGGCTTCTGATGTTACTCTTAAGTCTTCCCAAGTTCTTATTAATAGCAGAGTTGGATCCAGAAAACTTCCTTCTCCTGTTCCTTGGTATTCCACCCCTAAATTATTTTGTATAGCAAGGGTCTCCAAACTTGGCCGCTTTAAGACTTGTGGACTTCAACTCCCAGAATTCCTCGTGGCTGGCTGAGGAATTCTGGGAATTGAAGTCCACAAGTCTTAAAGCAGCCAAGTTTGAAGACCCCTGTTGTATAGCCTTTCAAAGGAAGCTGGCGAGGATATAATGTGTCTCAGTCCTAAACTCATGGTATAGGACAGGGGTCTGCAACCTTGACAATTTTAAGACTTGTGGACTTCAGCTCCCAGAATTCCTCAGTCAGCTGAATTCCACAAAGTTGTCAAGGTTGCAGACCCCTGGTATAGACTTCCTTCTAGTCCCCCAGCAGCACAAAATATTTAAGAGGGATGAATTTTGCATTTCAGCAGGATTTGAGGAACTACAGGCTCATTTCTGTTTTAGGAATCCTGATTTCAGTTAATCTGTTTTCCCCATTCTAAATTTGCTCACAGTAGCACACTGGTAGAAGTATACTTGAGGCATGCCATCCTATTCCTATAATTGTAATGTTATAACTAGCTAATATGTTATTCTAATATATGTTTGCAGTCGTTGTTGCCTTTAGATAAACTAAGGGGATTACATGGACAAATAAATGTATGGAAACTCTGTAACTCTCAGCCGTACTAGGTAGTCCAGACTAAGAAATCAACTCCCCAGGAAGGTTAACACCACTTTTATTGAGATTGCCTAGGACAGAATGTTGAAAGCCCAACTGTGTTATATCTCCTCCCCTTCTTATAATAACTTCAGCTAACTGGGGAAGTATCTGTTTGAGCTACTTCAGACCATTATTTGAATGTTCTCAACTCACAACATGTTTTTCCCCTTTTTGCCTTGGCAACACAGTTTGCATATTTCTATCGAGGTCATCTTCTTTACTCTCTACATCAGGGCCCGGTTTCATCATACCGAAGCCGCGCCCACCCCATTGCCGGCAACGCAAAAAGAGTTCCGATACGTTGCAACATGTCCTGTGACGTGGAGAGTTTGACACCCGTGCTCTACATCAGCTACCCAAAAGGACCCTTGATAGGAAAAGATTAAGCGGGATCGAAAATTGACACCACCATCCACAACAAGGCTGTCATTAGTGGCCTTTTCTTTGGTGTTCTGTGCATGCATGTTATAGGATTTGGGCAAATACATTAAAAGCCTACATGCTTATTTTGCTTATTAGCCCAACAAACAAAATGGACAAAAGCCCCTCATGCTGTGCAATTTTGGGAGTGCAATTGTGAAGCAGAGCTCTGTGGGCAACATAACAGGGACTGGAAATTGCACGCAGGTAATCCTTGGCCTACAACCATTTTGCTTATCAACCATTTGAAGTTACAGCAGCACTGAAAAATGTGACTTACAACCTGTCCTTCCATTTATAGCCATTCCCTCAGTCATGTGATCAAAATTTAGACGCTTGGCAACTGGCGTGTATTTACCCAGTGGAAGCGTCCTGCAGTCACATGATTGCCATTGGTGATCTTCCCACTTGGCTTCTGACAATCAAAGTCAATGAAGGAAGCCAGATTCACTTAATGACTATTCATTTAACTGCAGTGATTCACTTAACAACTGTGACAAAGTAGTTGATAAAATGAAGTGCAACTTGGTTAGCAATGAAAATTCTGACCCCAATTGTAGTTGTAAATCAAAGATAACCTATACATACAGTTTTCCAGTTGCCCACATTCTTTCACTGCAGTTTGACAACACTTCATCCACAGAACTGAGTGGTGTCTCCTGAGAAATAAACCGTTTTCTACTCATATTGAACCAAGGCCAGTTTTGTCCCATCTCATTTCCTCTTCTATTGCTTTGCAAGGCACAACTGAAACTGTGAAACTTGCTAAGTTGCTATGACAGTAAAACAAAGCATTTTAGATTTCTATGACAGTTTGTGATTCTGTTATGTGCTCAAGAGAGAGATAATAACTTTTGGCACCAGCTGGCATGTCCTTGGAGCCTGCCAGTTACAGCATGGAGGAAAAGACAATATATGGAAGATTTATTTGATCCAAGTAGAAATCTTTCTTATTGTCACCTCCAATTTTCTGGCTGAAAAGTTGATTCTGCCACTTAACTTGAGGGAGGAAAAAAAACAAAAATAAACCAGGAATGTCAGTGAACTTTGTCAGATATTCTTTTTAAAGAACACATTACACAATAGTGACCTTACAGATCAGTATCTACAATAATATTCAGATGGAATAATATTTAGAGTTACATTTTTGGTGCGGTCCATTACAGATGTGTTTGGGTGACAACTTATAGAAAGGGTTGAACAAATTGAGCAAATTTTATATTACTGGAGCTTTGCCTCTGACTCAGGGACCTTGGTTCTGCAGTATAAGGAAGTGTAAAAACCCCTATTTTTTTAAACCCAGGGCATTTGAGTAGCTGGGAAGTGGGACATAAACACTATTTTGGAAAAGCAAAGACCTGTAGGCAGTGGGGATCCAGCCATTTCACACTCGTAAGTGGCTCCAGAATTATTTGCATAAGTAGTCCTGGACTTACAACTATTCATTTAACGATCATTTGATGTTACAATGGTACTGAAAAAAGTGACTGATCCTTACAACTGTCACAGCACTCACAAAGTCCACCTGATCAAAATTTGGCTGCTTGGCAACTGGCATGTATTTATGACAATTGCAATATCCCAGGGTCATGTGACCTACCCAGCTGGCTTCTGACAAAGTCAATGGGGAAAACTGGATTCGCTTAACGACTGTGGATTCACTTAACAATTGAGGCAAAAAAGATTGTAAAAATCAGGTTGACTAATCTCTTGCTTAGGAATAGAAATTCTGTTCCCAGTTGTTGCGGGTCAAGGACAACCTGTATTTTCCTATAATGGGCGGGTGGGTTTTTTCCTTTAACCAAATTAAACTATCTGGGAGGCTACCCTGCAGGTTTTGGGTTACCTGTCTCAAAATCACAAGAAAATCTAACACTGATTGGTAGCAATTCTGGATAGAAAAGATCCCATCACCTAAAAAGTAGAATTTGGAGTCTTCCTACAGCTTGGTGGTTCATCCCTGCCCTAATGACTGTCCTCACTGAGGAATTGGTTCTCTTCATGCGTGCTTCACCTCATTCAAGGATTTGTCTATCGGTCTGAGTAGACTGCGATCTTACAGCAGGATATAAGATTGGGAGCCGGCTTTTATACCCAGGCAATTCTTTTTTCCTACCAGACTTTGTTAAAGCCTTCCATAAATATTAATGAGCAAAGCAGAGACGAGAACAGATAAACTTGATGCCATTTCTCACCAGTGTTATTTTCATAATAGGGACAAAAGAGGCAGCTAATGTAATAAGCTTGGGGTGCAGTTCTCCAATATGGTCTTTCCCTTATTAAATTCCAAAGATTAATTACAGGCCTCAAGGTTGAATTTCTCTGAGGACTTGCAAGCAGGTCTGCTGAATGTTATCAATGGGCTCCATAAATATTTTGTAAATATTTTGTTATCTCTCTATGTATATTTTTAAAAAGTGTGTGTGTGTGTGTGTGTGTGTGTGTGAGAGAGAGAGAGAGAGAGAGAGAGAGAGAGAGAGAGAGAGAGAGAAAGAGAGAACCACAGGAGAGAAATTAGGAAAATGTCATTTGTGGCTTGCAGGTCCAATAGTAGAAAAAAAAAAGTTAAAACTTTCATTCCTTTGAAAAACGCCATTCAATTATAAAATAAGTGTTTTTAAAACTTCTACATTTGTAAAAGGGCTGAATGACTAAGCCAAACCGAGTTAATCACAACATTTCAAATATTCTGTCTATAGTCCTATCTGTGTCCAACTGAAACTGCAGTTTGCTTGTCTTAATAGCAAAGTGAAAAAACAATAAAAGAGCGCAAATTGTTTAAATTATATTTGGTTTTGTTCTTGAAGCATTATTTCTGAGCCAAAGCAATCAACACTTTAAATCTATTTTGGCATAGCAAGGAAACAGACCATGAAACTAATTTGCAAAACCATCTTCTAAACACACTTTACCTGAAGAATATAAAAGGCATGCCAACTAATAACAGTAACCAAGTTTCTCCATGAACCCTAACCCTCTACTGCTGTCTTGGCGTCTTGTAAAAGAGATGTGGGATCGGTTCCTTGCTAGCAGTAACAAGGGCTGCAAATCTTTCTGTCAAGCAAATCCTTACAAAGCCACTGCATTTTCTAGGCATTTCAAACACACAGTTTTATCCTCTTACTTAACCCTATCAAAATGTAGGCAACAGTTAGGTTATTCCTTTTAGGACAAGCAATATTATGTAAATATATTTGCATAATGGAGATAAGAAGTGAGAAGTAATAGTAAAAAAACCCTCAAAATCATGAAGTAAGAGAAAAAGAAATCTACATCTAGTTTGCATCAAGGCTTGCTACTCCTGTCCACATTTTTTCTGTCCTTCCAGATCATGCTCATTTCTGTTAAGCTCATACATTGATTCAAGCGCCACTTTTTGTTCTTAAACGTCTCAGTTCTTTTCCAGGATTTCATTACGGTAACTTCATCCAATAATTTAATTTATATACAGGTAGGCCTCGACTTACAACCATTCATTTAGTGACTATTCAAAGTTGCAATGGCACTGAAAAAAGTGACTTGTGACCATTTTTCACACTTAACAACTGTTACAGCATCCCCCTGGTCATGAGAGCAAAATTTGGACCCTTGGCAACTGGTATGTATTTAAGACGGTTGCAGTGTCCTGAGGTCATGTGATCACCTTTTGCAACCTTCTGATAAGCAAAGTCAATGGGGAAGCCAGATTCACTTAACAACTGAGTTAGTAACTTAATAGCTATAGTAATTCACTTAACAACTGTGGCAAGAAAGGTTTTAAAAGTGGGCAAAACTCACTTAACAACTATCTTGCTTAGCAACGGAAATTTTGGGCTCAGTTGTGCTTGTACGTTGAGGACTATCTGTAATTTATTTTATATAATTTATAATATAAATTATATAAAATTGCTCTTTGCTCTTCCTTCATAGATCTGTTTTGCAATTCAATGTTTTTTAAAATTATTTCATTTATTTAAATGATTTATATCGTCGCTTCTCTCACAGCAATGACTTTATGTGACCATACTATCTCAGTATAGTTATTTTTGTACTGGTCACTCATTGTTGTATTTAATCCGTATTCACTAATTATCTAGTTATGCTTCGTTCATCCACTTCTTGCATTAGCTTTTATCAGGATTTATTCGTCTTAAAATATCTCATCCGTTTCCTCATATTTAGTAAGCATTCTACCGAGGAACACAAATTCCACATTTTGTACTTGCTCTATTTTTTTTCACCATTTATGCTTAACTTGCAATTGTTCATTCCATTTAACTTTTTAAATATTCTTGTCTTAATTTTTGATATATTAATTTTGAAATCTATATACCTGCTTACTGTGTGTTTAATTAACCTTTACTTTTTCCAAGATGAGATAAAGTCCTAAAATCTATAAATATGGGCTTTTCTTAACATTTCATCTCTGTGGCTGGCACGGGAAATGAGTGAGGGAAAAAATGAAATATTACCTAAAATAAATAGAAGATGGGTAAAAATCTACTCCCAACAAACTTGTTTTCTGTGGTGCTAAGTATATCCATGCAATCTGATTTCAGGGCTTCAGAGGTTAAAACTAGATTATATTTTTGAATCAAATGGATTACTGAAACAATTCCAAAAGATAATCATTTATGCCACAGTAGCAAATGCTATGGAAAGCTCAACATAAGGGCATAGCACAGCACTGACAAATGTTTGTAGAGGTTGAAAAATATTTAGAGAATAAACCCAAGGAAAATTGTTAATGGAAAAATAGCCTAATGAGAATGCCCACTGTTCACATCTTCCCAAGCGGGAGACAGAAAAATGCCAATAAAGAGGGAATATAATGAAGCACCCTAAATAAAAGGAGTATATTGTAATTTTGTGTGCTATTGTACAAACATTAGAGACAGGTAAGTAGTAAACATTCCTCAGTTTTCCAAATATATTTGAATTCCACAGAAGAATTTCAAATATATTTGAATCTCACAGAAGAATTTCAGTGGAGGAAAAGAGGGCTATTTGTCGTATAATAGTACAAAACTTACTTGTTCTTACCCCAAATAATACATGCTAAAAAAAAGTCATTATTTGGAAATCTTGTGATTCTCCTTTAATGCAGTGATAAGGACAAAACAGGTCAGATTGGTTCAGATAAGGCTGTGCAACATTTTGGATTAGAAGAGAGAAATCAGATTTGAAGTACAGGTGCAAAGGGCATATGTTTGAGCATAGGAAAAAGAGGCACCACTGGTGCTACATCTGGGCCTAAACATGTTCCAAATCAGATTTCTTCCTTTGAACCTAAAGGGTTTGTAGCCCAGAAAAACAGAATAAAGCCACACATGTTGGCAACCAACTGAAACAACCATCTGAATGAATTTTCATACAAATATCCTTGCCTCTTAAACACCATTAACTCAAGCATACTGTGTAACCAGGGAGTATTCAACAGGAGGGTGTTTATTTTGAAGAGATATGCACTGTTTCAAAAACTTGATAAAATAGAAGCAAGAAGGCATTCTAATTAGAATTTAAATGAAACATGTTAGCATTCAATAACTTTAAAATGCAATGCTTTTTCAAGCAAGGTTTCATTAGAATAGCTCATAATGGAGAAAATTAAACTTATCTGACAGCATACTTTGTATATTCCAAAGATAGTGAAATATACATACAAAGGTAGTAGAATGTGTAAGGGGAATGGCTTGCCTTCAGAGGTTGTGGGTGCTCCATCACTGGAGGTTTTTAACAAGAGATTGGAAAACCATTTGTCTGAAATGGCATAGGGTTGGATTAGAAGACTTCTAAGGTCCTTTCCAACTATGGTATTCTGTTATTGGGCCCATTTCTCATTTGCAGCTTTAATAGGTTTTCCCAAAGTGGCATTAAGCCTTAAAATGAAACTAAGCAACTTAGCAGATATACAGAAAAATAAAATCAGCATGGGGCACCCCTTACTCCCTTACACATTGTCAATAATTTTTAAAAAGCATGGGCTCTCTAGTCTCTCTAGCGCTGTGTTTCCTACCCTTAACTGATGTGTGGACTTCAACTCCCAGAATTCCCTAGCTAACTTATTGGCTGGGGAATTCTGGGGACTAAAGTCCACACACCTTAAAGATGCTGAGATTGGAAAAAAAACACTGCTCTAGCAAAACATAGGTTCAAGTGAACATAACCACTTTAAAGAAAGTTGGATGAAATGAAAAGAAAAACACATGGAATGGGAGAATGCATTAACAAGTGTAACATTTTAGACCTGTCTCTCTAAAGTCAGGTTGTCCAGTTGCTTGGGGTGAAATTATCAGAATTGCCAGCCATGTCAGCATAGAAACAGAGGTTGCCAATTAGACACAGGGTTAGGAGAAAGGCATCTTAAAATGTTATTCATGGAGGAAAATGAGAAAAAAAGAGAACACTGAGGAGATATAACCTAGTTTTTGGTTGGGGAAAGCAAGAACATCTGAATGCCTTTAAGTAAAGGCATTTTCCCATATCCAGCCTCAAAATATTCTGCAGAGGAAACTGAAAAGCAAGGGCAACATATATTAGGACAACTCTGCCTACAGAAGAGAAGGTGGGTTCCATGTGGATGTAAAGCTGTCTTCAACAGCTTACTTTCAAAAAAAGCCTAAAGCAAAGCTCCTTCTTTTCTTTACATGAACCTCAAATTCCTTTAAAGCAGACATGTCAAACACAAGGGCCGGGGGGCCAGATGCGGCCCGCAAAGTGGTTTTATGTGGCCCATGAAGCCATCCTGGAAACAGTGAGTGAACGGCCCCTGTTGCCATGCCGTGAATGATGTAGAGCTGGCCACGCCCACCCAGTAGGCCACACCCACTCCATCCATGCCCACACAATAGACTGCACCTACTCTGGCCACACCCACCTGCCCCCCCCCAGGACAACTGCAGTGCTGATGCGGCCCTCAGTGAAATTGAGTTTGACACCCCTGCTTTAAAGAGTCAAGGGACCATCCAGCCTGGTGTACAGTAGGGATGTGAGTCTTAAGTTGATCCACCCTGCCATCCGCATTTAAACAAACAGAAGTCTTATCATCTCTTTGCATCATTCTTTTTGAATTGTATAAGACTTTCTCAAACCATGCACTTTTGAAAACAAACTGTGATAGACTATTATGTTAAGCTTTTTATTTTTAACTCTATTGTTTCCACCCTATCAAATCAAAGGATGGAGAACTTGAAAGCTTTCACCAGGCAGTCTTGCAGATCCCTGTCAGATTCCATCTCAGCTATGGAAAACAGTTGGGGAGATCAGCAAAGGAGATGGAAAAAAATGATTAATCAATCTTTAACTAAAGAATGTCTTCCATTTTGTGAACACATTTCATTAATGTGTTGTTTACTTAGTTTTTACATACAAACTATTAAGTTGCTTTACTCATGCATTCATTATTTTTATTAGCTCCTTCGAGTACTTTTTAGTAGAAAAGAAGGATATAAACATTAGTTAAATCAAATAAATATTGCCCAAATATCTCATAAATCCTCACATCTACTCTCCACTGAATAACATTTCCATTTTACACATGAGGAACTGAGCTAAATTTTCTGCTTATCTTACAAAGGCTGCAGAACTACTATATCTCAGAATAATAAATACTGACCACACTGGAACATCAGAAGCTTACGATCTTTCCTTTTAATGGTTAAAAAGTCACCAAACTGCATAATAAGTCTTGAAACAGGTTTAACAAAAGATTATCTCACACATTCTTCTCCAATTCCTCTAATTCACTGGATCTATCGCTGAATTCTAGGAAACACAGGACATCTTGTCCCTTGTGACATGTATGATAAAAGCATCAACTTTACACCGTCACCTCACTCTATGTAAATTCTAAATATCTACTCTAACTTTTGCCTTTCAAAAGAGTGTTCCCTTAATGCAGGGGTGTCCAGTTGCCAGCCCATACGGAGGCCGCGCCCACCCCAGCTCCAGCAATGCAAAAAAAAGTCATGATATGTCACAACACATCACATGACACGGTGAGTTTGACACCCGTGCCTTAATGCAGTGTTTCCCAAACTTGACAATTTTAAGGCATGAGGACTTCAACTCCCAGAATTCCACAGCCAGCAACGCTGGCTGTGGAATTCTGGGAGTTGAAGTCCACATGCCTTAAAATTGTCAAGTTTGGGAAACACTGCCTTAATGGATCAAACATTTCTCATTCTCTTTTTCTCTGCCTTCATTCTTTAACTCCCTCCCTAGTAGTCCAAACTAACTGGTTTTTCAGAAGAAGAAATGGATTCCCACCTTGGAAGATACACCTCAACCTTCTGTTTCTTTATAGAGGTTGCCCATTCCTCAATCAGCTGGGCTTTGACCAAAGGCTCCAGTGTGGCTAGGGGTACTTCCTGCCTGGAGAGAACAATCATCATGCTGAACTCATCTCCCTCATACGGTATTTCCAAGACTTGATAAATGCCTCCTGCTTCATTGGATCCATCACTGAATTCCCCTAAAAACAAACAAACAAACAAACAAAAAAACCCAAAAGAGTTGGATTCTTTCATTCAGGTGGAGAATATTCCTCCATTATTATTATTTTTTTGGTTAAAAAAAAAGATAAAATAGGGCTTTGTCATTTTTTAGTTGGTTTGTGCTTTGGGCATGCGTAATTTACCATTATAGATGTCATGGAATGCAGTAAGGAGGTGAATTCCCAGGAGAGAGGGGGTGCATTCAACCAGAGCCACCTGTATACAGCTAGAGTAAGCAAATTTATTGTCTATCTATGTTACAGGAATCTCCGCAGGCTGCTTGCCTTCCCCTGGGAACAATGCAGTAGATAAGGTTTCATGGATCTTCACTGTCTGTGCAATGATTCCCAGCATCTCCAGATATTTTGTATGGGAGAAAGAAGGTGAAGATAGTCCTCACTAACAGTTTACAAAGTGTATGTAGATGCAGATAGTGGAGTACTCCCTGCAAGATTTTGTCTATAGGTGTTAAACAATAAAGATCTAACTTGGAAAAATTGACACATGTCATTCTTGGTTTGGGGCCTGACATATGTTTAAACATGAAAGCTGGATCCAAACTGAATCACAGATCATGAATGTGCAATGTGATTTGAAGTTTCAAATGCACAGGAAAGAGATTATGTTGTGGGGTTTTTTTTTGCCAATTTTTGTTTCTCTATAAACTGAACTTTATAACTTTGTGAGTTGATCCCCATAATTCAAACATTTAGGCATTAGTAAAGTAACACTTAATGCAAACAATGGTTTGCTAATTGCCTTCAAATGGCTGTTTCAAATCATAACAAGTCAACCAGTTTATAACAAGTTTGGCTTCAGATAATGAAGAAAAGCATTTCATGTCTAAATTGAGCTAAAATGTTTCCTTTTGTGTCTCAAAGTATTTGAATTTTAAAATGATATGTAGATGAAAAATAGAAGCCCATTTCTGAAACCAAACGTATTTGGCCCTTGCTAATCCAGAATGAGAGGCTACTTGGAATTATTACTACACATTGGCTGGATTATAAACAGACATCCAAAATAATGTGAATAATCTACAAGACTGAATTGGAAAGGAGTCACTGGACAGTCAAGAATCTCATTAACCAGCTATTAATTTAGGGCTGTATATGTGGGAACATATGGTATATCATCAAATGTGAATTTAGAGCTACCTTTCAACTGTCAAGCCTATTCCAAACAAGGAAAAAGAACATGCCCTTTGCAGCTGTGAAATATTCAACAATATTTTAATTTGTTTTTCCCCTGTCTGGAACAAGGAGTAATAGCCAAAGCATTAGAATTTTACAGGGAAAAAGGGTATAACATGATTGATGCAATAGGGTGCAGGAGATAGGGAATTCTTCTTCACCACAAAGATTTCAGCTCCAATGGACATTGAATATCACACAGTCTACTTACAGTAAGCAATATTTTTTGTAGGGTTTTGAGGCTTCATAAACATGAAAAAATTGACATAATTGCAATCAATCTTTCAATCAAAATTGACATAATTGCAATCAAACTCAGTACTCATATACAGTGGCACTTTAGTAACTCAACTGCTTTGAAACTCATCGAATTTAGTACCTAATGCCTTTTTTATTTGAAAATTTTGTGTCGGTACTCATCATTTGTTTGGTACACAACATACAAGCTAGAACTTTTCGGTGTCCATTGCCTTGTGATTCACTACATTATTCCTTATGAGAAAAATCTGTTTGGTATTCATCGTTTTTTGTACTCACTGCATCTGCCGGAACCAATTAATGATGACTACCAAGATATCACTGTACTATCAAATTATAAGTGAAGGATTAAAATGGAAAGTTACGTTTGTTTGCAGGAAAGGTGAGAATCAACAGTGCTTAACAACTTCTATGACAATCATAATTCTGGGCTCAATTAAGGTCATAAGTTGAGGACTACCTGTACTATAATCCATAGATAAAACAGATATCAGAGCCAGCAACTACTGAACTTCATGGAAGTTTTTTGGGGGCATTATAACAACAGACATTGTTTAAGGGATACTGTTGACAGACTGTGTGATTTGACACCAGGATTGAAGAAGCAAAAGATGCTGTATAGACTTTATAAAGAAAGATCTAGTTTGCAATAAGAAGGCTAGAAAGAAAATGAACATTTTTGTTCCTTACCATAATAAAATTCTCCTTGCTGATACATCATGGGAATTTGTACTTCACTTTCATCATCCTTCGTAAAGGAGAAAGTTCTTGTGTTCTCCGGTCTGAACTGAGACTTCCAGTTTCCCTTAAAGTAGATTGCATTGACAATAGCCAGGTGAGTGAGAGCACTGAGATCCCTTGCTGAGACAAAATCTTTGATCATATCTGTCAGATGAAAAGAGAGAAGAAGCACATCAATCAGCAGATCTAAACGAGCTTTTAAAATCAAAACTTTACCAAAAATAAGAAGCAAGCAAATAATTAAAAAAATGTCTAGATAAAATATTTTATGCCCACTTTAAACTAATACTTGGGCAAAGAAGTCAACAAAAGTTTCAAACACAAGCAACCTACATCATTTAAGTATGATTAATTCATTCTAAATTTATATCACACTTTTCCTCAAGAGCTCAAATGACAGGCATCTGTATTGCATCTTCCAGTTTTAACCATTCAGCCATATCTTTGTGAAATTGGTTGGGCTGAGGTAGTGACTGGCTATTACCTACCCACCCACCCTCCCACCCACCCACCCTCCCTCCATTCCTTCTTTCTCTCCCTCCCTCCTATAGATACGAATTTGTGTATCCATGACTGAATACTCAGTACCCAGATGGATTCAATACTGATTGAATACTCAATCAATTGCTACACTACACTGGCTTTCTGTCCCAAAACACGGACATGAAAACAGTATTATAAAGTTTTACTAACTTAATCAACTAAATCTAACTGCAGCTCTGGAGAAGCAAAGTGTCAATGGATACAAAGAGGATTAACTTGCCACTGCTAGGATAACTGATAGCTGGAACATGGGATAGACTTTGTAACCTTCCTGTATTCCTTTCCCAATAATCAACAGTGAACCCAAAAGGAATTGGGTGACACAAGACAATCTAAAAGGCTCCTGCTGGCCTTACAAACGAATGCCGCTTCTCATTCTGAGCATTGCTTCTAGGAGAAAAAGTCTGTTTAGTAATTCAGCGGAGAAAACTGTCAAGAGCCTTTGAGATCTGCCTTTGGAGCTTTCTCCATCAGTCCAGAACCTGATGGTTAGCTTGTTTGGTCATTTCTTTTTGCACTTGACTCCCATCAAGCTGTGACAGTAGACTGGATCTCTAAGTCCCTTTTGCTCAGAAGACACTGTTGCATTGAGTTTTTCTCCTGTGAAGTTGCTGTTCTGTGGGGAAAAATTAACGAATGCAGGGTGCAGGATAACAACGGGCAGTTCTATATTTGAAAGAGAAAGAGATGGCCTTTGAAAGCCCTGTGTTTTTGTCTCTAGGGTCTCTTCACAATACTAAGAAAAGCAGACTATGGAGTAACTTTCCAGTTACTTCTTCCAATTCTCATGAGCGCATCTGTAGTTGTATCAGAGCTCAAATTTAAGAATTGTATGGTTATTTATAGCTCTATAGATAGGTTTCGCAAAAAGATAATTTTTTTGTCATTTTTTTTTTTTTTTTTGGCTCTCTAGCAGTTGTCAGGATTTTTGCAGAACAAATTTGCCAGCTCGGAAACTCCTAGATTTCCTGCTCATAGCTTCTCTTCCTGCTTTGCATCAAAGGAGATGAGATAAGGGGTTTCAAAAGCTTCAAATCCACTCTTTCACCACTAACAGAAAATTTCCTGTATTGTCAACACAACTGCATTCAAAATATAGAAGCATAAGCACCCGCATACAAAAATCTCACACTAATAGAGGAGAATATCAGTAGCTCAGAGTTGAAATAAGGGGTTCAGCACTGAGGATGTTACCTAGTTTAGGTAATGAAACATCTGCAAGAAAACAACCAAGCTCAGAGAGCACCAAGAACCTCTCAAAACCTCATAGGAATACAGTAGTTTACTATGAAATGGAATTCACAGGGAGGAACTTTCTTAGGAGAATGAGCAGCCTGATTACATGGCCAGAAATTACATTATACAGGTAGGCATCATGTTATGTCTGTAATTGAGCTTAGCTATTATGATCATTAAGTTGTGATAGTCAAAAAGCAGGTCACCCTGTGACCAGACCTAACTTGATCTTTTTCCATAGAGGTCATTAAGCGAAAGCAACAGTTGTTCAGCAACCCATTGTTTGCTATGGGCTGAGTTTTGCCGGAAACTGGGAGCAAATGCCAGTTTCTAGGACAGTGGTTCTCAACCCATTTCACGGGGGTCGCCAAACAACGCAGTCCGCCATTTTTCCCCCTTTTCCTTAGCTGTGCTACTCCCTTTTATTCTATTGGCTTTTGAAAGCCAATAGAATAGACTCTCTTGAATAGAGTCTAATTCTATTGGCTTTCAAAAGCCAATAGGAATTGTCCAGGCTGTCTCTGCCCTGCTGAGCCCACCCAAAGTCCCATTCTGCAAACAGTGCTGCGCTAGTTGAGTAGTCCTTGACTTATGACTGGTTGAGTAGTCCTCGACTTACGACCGGTTGGAGGTCGCGGCATTAAAAAGGTTGAGAACCACTGTTCTAGGAAAACACTGTAAATCATGGTCCCTTAACTGAGAAGGGCACTGCAATTATCGCAAATGTGGGCCAGTTGCCAAAAGCCAAAAAAGTGGTAACAAGGCCATGCGGGGATGGGGGGGGCAATCAAAACTGGATTGTTAAGTAACTGTCATGGTTCTGATAGATGAAACTCTCCAAAAGAATTTCAAGGCATTGTTTACCTTAAAGAATCTTTTATTTGAGTAGCATAATATCGGCACTACATAATCGAAGCCAAAAACTGAATTCCCTTCCCCTGGGCACATAGTATCAAAGCACAATTCCCTCCTCCAATTAACAGTCATAAATCACATTCCCCAATTAGCTTGAAGCAGTGGGCTTCCTCTCTAGCTCTCCAGCCCACCAGTTCCTTATCAGCTCTGGACTCAATAACCTTGATTCTCCTGCTAAGTTTAGTGTTTATGTCTAGCTGGACTCTCATTCACATTCCCCCCCCCCCAGCATCATCTAACTCTAAAAGTGAAAGGGAAAAAGATGGCTACATTTCCATCTGTTGTCAATGCAAAACATCCGATGTTAGCAGCATTGACAGGAACCTTTGGGGGGGGGGCATCTGTTCTAACTTTGACTGTTCTTAAGTCAAGGAGACTGTAGAGACTGTCTATTCTAACCTGGCTGCTGATGCAGTTATTATTTCCTCACTGTATCACATTTTATATATGGCTAAACAAAATCATATAGTTTGCTGCTAGTGAGATAGGAATTGCTTCATATCTCTGGACCTAATAACCATGATAAACTTAATTTAAAAAGTGTTCAGGATCACCTCACATCCCATAATCTTAGCAAACTTTAAAAGTGCGGGTGGAAGTACTTAGACTGAGAGTCAATGATTCAGATCAGAGATGAGATGTAAACACTATGCATACCTGCTGAGAACTCATCTGCACTGAATCGGAGGATAGGTTTTTAAATAAGTATGAATATAAACAGATTATGCCACTGACAGTATGAATGGGAGTTATGGGCTGCCAAGCTCTATCGCAGATTGGTTTTTTAAAACAATTGCATCAAAACAAATAAACAAATAACTTTTTTTACAGAGAAGCCTACAAGCTCAGGATGAAATGACAAATTTAGGAAATAATCCACCCTGGATAACATTTTGCATCAATGAAATATTATTCTACACTTTAATGTTGTTTTGGAATCCAATGCTAATCAAGTAAGGTTACTAGAAATAATAACAACAATCCTGTCAAGACTCTTCACAATATTGCTCTAGTACAGGGGTAGGCACAACCTTGGCACTTTTATGACTCGTGGACTTCAACTCCCAGAATTCCTGAGCCAGCCATGCTGGCTCAGGAATTCTGGGAGTTGAAGTCCACGAGTCAGAAAAGAGCCAAGGTTTGCCTACCCCTGCTAGTACTTACAGGTTAATCTACCTTTTACTAAGGCCAGGAATTCTGGGAGTTGAAGTCCACGAGTCATAAAAGAGCCAAGGTTGCCTATTCCTGCTAGTAATTACTGGTTTATCTACATTTTACTAAAATATTTTAGACGTGTACCAAAATGCAAAATTTGAAATGGGGGGGGGAGTATATTGTAGAAATACCTATATTTTAAACATCAGTCCATGTTTCATTTTCAAAGAGATACCAATTATTTCTGAACAGGCCACTGAGCTATATATAAAATAGGCTTATTTTAAAAGTGCAAAGCTTGTTTCACTTGCAGAAACTTGAATCTGATTATTCTTCAGATGATGTCAAAGCTAAGGTCTGATTCTGCTTACACAAACTATTCTACAATTCATTTACTAGGTTAAATGATGTTTGCACTAATTGTGTGGCTTCTAAAACCCACATTTGTGCTCTTTCTGGTAGTGTATCATTGGCTATAATATTATTATAGGCAATAAAATACAATTTAAGGATAATAAATAATGGGATATGTAGAGTTATACCATTGATCTATTTAAGCCAGAGAGGTAGTAATTTTCCAAGAATTCAGGAATTTTTGTAATGCTGGGAACTAAATGTGAAATCTTGTGCATGTAAACTATGCATTTTTCCACAGACTTAATGGCATTGTTCCACTGAACAATCTTTCAATAATATTGTTTTAAAGTTTCATTAATAGCTTGGCAATGTTTCTAGGCTTTAAAGTTGGTAAAGTACTAATAAAGAGCGCGTGCATCTTAGCATTAAATCCGCCAACATTTGTTCAAGGAGGACAAAAAGACATCTTGCATGTGTTAGTGCCTTGAGAGGCTTGTTAGCCCAATGTAGCAGCTGTCCTGCATACATTCGGAAATAAATCATTCCAATCAGAATGCATTTTCTGTGATCCAGGGTTTCCAAAGGGAATGGTTTGCGTGCTTTTTGGTGTAATAATTCTGACTTTGGAATTCTGCACGGACAGCAGTGAATTAGATAACTATATCAAATTTCACAGGATTCATATTGTGCATATGGGAAGATTTCCATTTCAAGCAGAGTGCCAATCCTTTCATTAAAGGAAGAGAAGCCACTGGTGCCCTGGAGACTGTGTTCATGTTCCAATGTTTTTTCATATTGAGCCCCAAACCCTGGATTTTACAAAAATAAAATGTTTGGAGTAACTCTATGTGTGTTTGCGCATGTGTTGGTATGGGTATGTATGTGTGTGTGTGTGTGTGTGTGTGTGTGTGTGTGTGTGTGTGTGTCTGCACGCACATATACCTATACCTATACATATACATGTACTTTTTATAATCTCTTTTGCCTTGCAGCCCCCCCAACTAGGGGCATTAAGCAGGCTCAAGTCACTACTGTGATACATTACAAATTCAGATTTCTTTTTGCTGACAAAGAGGTAAAGATTATAAAAAAGTAGAACTGCAGTATAGCAGTCAAAATGCCAAGGTGTAATCAATCAGACCGGCCTGTCTGAAAAACTTTCTGTATATATTCCCTTGACTCAGCTGACAAAGAGGGGAGGAGAGCCGGTGGCCTGGTGGTTAATACAACTGCCTAGCATGTAGACTGCCCAGGTTCAAATCCCATAAAGGATGTGGCTAGCTGATGAGGACTAATGAGTCCGAAATAGCTATACTAATCTCCCACTTAAATCTTTAACTCTTTGTCAGCAAAAAGAAATCTGAATATATATTGCTCCTAGAAGCATGAAGCCGAAAACACCAGCCTGAAGATGATGAATGAGACTTCGTCGAAACGTCACCAAGACACTTCCAATTTGACGCGGGAGAAAACCTGAATAACCAAAGACCTACATATATATATATATATATATATATATATATATATATATATATATATATGTGTGTGTGTGTGTGTGTGTGTGTGTGTGTGTGTGTGTGTGTGTGTGTGTATGTTTGGAGTATACATACACGCACTTATATATATGTATGTATATGTGTGTGTCAGCACACAAACAAGTATACACACACACACACATACCCACTCCGCACATACACGCAAACACACATAGGATTACTCCAAACATTTCCATTTTATATCTGGAGAAGAATTAGACGTAGTAAGTAAACCACCACAGATGCCTTGGCCAACAGATCTCAATGGAAGGTGATGCAATAAAGGAAACTGAACTGTGTGTTAAATGTGGTTAAGAGGCATTTGGCAAGCTAAGCATAATATTCAAGAACAACCTTCCCTTATGTCTGAAAAGCTTTGGATCAGTGTGTGCTATCTGCTCTAACATATGCCGGTGAAACATGGACACTAACCTCAGAAATTGATACAAAAATTACGAGTGGCACAAAGAGCCCATGGAAAGACACATGCTTGGCATTACAAGACAAGAGTAGAAGAACTAAAATGGAAACAGTCAGAAGGACTGATGGCAGGTGGACCAAGGCAGTCATAGAGTGGATCCCACTTGATAAAAAGCATCCACGAAAGAGATTGAAAACAAGATGGATCAACATCAGCATATATACATATATATATATATATATACGTGTGCATATATACATGCACACCGTATATACATAAATATAAATTATAATTGAGGGAAATAAGTTTGACTGCAGAAAAACATTTCTAAAATGAACAATTTTAAATTTCTCCACAATGACTGATCATATGGAACCAAAACAAATTGAAATTAAAGAACATCAAATCAAAAGGATCTTCAAAACTTGGAATTTAATTTCTCTGTGTGTCTGGGAGTAAATGGCAAACAATGACAATCCCCGACATTGAGAATTGGGAAATAATTGGGAACCTACTGTTGGTATGGTTTGCCACCCATTTATTGATGTAGCTCGCAACAGCTATATTTTGACTGAAATCCACAGCTTCAACGTCAGCTTTAAAGTATTTTTTCAGCAGCTGCAAAAATTTATCGCTAACGTGATATCCATTTTGCACATAAAGGGAATTGGCAAGCTTCATCACGTAATGGCTATCCTCAGTAGCAGCCATTTCAGAAAGATCTTTTAGGAAGGCAAATTCTTCACCTGAAATTAGAGAAAGAGATTAAAATTGGTCTGACAGAACTGGCAAATACATTGAGAGCTTAACATATCTCACTGCCTTCCTAGGGAAAAAGGATTAATGATCACTGATATTTCAGTGAAGTCAGTTACTAAGAAATACTTCATATAATTAACCTTTCTTTGAGAAAAATGAGAAGAAACAAGGAAGACAAAAGCTCCAAAGAGCTTTACAGACAAAACTCCATTTCAGTATGGACTTCTTTGGTTGTATTGCCAGGAAATGGTTATTAAGTACACCATGATTTTCCTCCTTCCTTTCCAAGACCTTTAAAACTGAATGCTGTTTCTACCACTCAGTTGTAGGATAGACCAAAGACTCAAGTTCTCCACCATAAGTGAGCTTATGTTTTCTAAGGCTTAAGTATGTAATTCCACACAGGATACATTCTGGACCTTGCCTAATCTGAAAATGGCACTCCAGATTACAGTTCTTGTGCCAACATCCTGATTATTAATATTCTTTGCTTTTAAGCAGACAAGATGGTGATATCAAATGTCCCATGTCACCTTCTCTTTGCCAGAGTTTTTTAATGTGTCTTTCATTCACCCTTTCTTCCAATATAAATTCCAGGTGATATAAACCACTAGAGAGATCCATGTAATTTTCAGCAGGCAAACATTCATGGAAACTGAATGTTATTAGACTGGGTTGTGTTTAGAGGACAATATTAGAGTTTGTTTTTCATGCAATCAGTCTTCTCAACTCTCAACTCCTTCATTCTTCAAATCCAAGATTTGGATCCTGGATATTGGCTATTTAGTTTGAAATGCACAATGGTTGGGGTCACCATGGAACAAGGACAGCAGATAACATCTTTGGGATGCTGACAAACAAGAGTTTATTAGGGCCACATAACACATCTGTGATATGAAACTGTTTTCATCTGCTTTCTTTCTTAAAACGGCCAGAAACTGTGCGTTTTAGAGATGCAGAAAGGAGGTTCATGGTTGCCTATGACCCACTCCTGGTGCATCTTTAATTAGCCTTAAGTGTACAAGGAGTGTACAAGAAGTTTCGTGGTTGCCTATGAGTGGTGCATCTTTAATCAGTGTACATGGACCAAAATTTGGAGGAATCAAATTGAACCCTGACTTCCTAAAAATGAATTCCGACTTCCTCAAATTGAGCAAAAAGTGATCACACAATCCCCCTAGCCCAAATCAAATTACTTTCTTGTCAGGAAAGCTGAAAGAAATACTTCTTGACTTTCAGTTAATCCCTTCAGCTCTTAGGAGTTAGTCATTCAAACTTAAGGTGCATGAAAGAAGCAAGGGCATTCACCTGAGTATAAATAAAAAGGACAGAGGTGCTTACTTTTCCTCACAGGATAGAAGTGAGTTATCCTTGCAGAATGTTTCTCTATAAATATGATGTTTGTGCCAAGAAATGCTACACAGTCAAACAACAATAGTCTCAGATCATACGCTAAACTAAATGTCATTTTCCCTTTTAATATTAGGGCAGAAGTCTCCAACCTTTCTGGGCTCGAGGACTGGAGGGAAGGACAGCAGCTGCAAAATTGGAGCGCATGGGCGCGCATGCACACACAGGGCCACACACATTGGTGCGGCAGTAGCAGCCCTGTTCGCGCTTCCAGCATGCGCTGGCACCATGTGCATGCATGAACAGATGTGCACCCCACAGCAGCTAGTGGCCTGTTTGCGCATGTGCAAATGGGCCGCGCAAATCACCCAGGCTAGAAGCGCATGAGCAAATAGGCTGCGAACACCTGCCCCATGCTAACATCCCCGTTTGTGTCTATGCACATGCGCAAACGGGGCTGTGGGCGCTAGTACAAGTGGGTGGGAATGCGTGCCCATTCATCCATGGTCCACATAATTGACAAACAGATTTGTCAGTTATGTGGACCATACAGTACAAAGAGATTTCATTCTGCAGAAGCATCATATGTGGAGTCCTTGGTGCTTTCTGAGCTTAACTGTTTACTTGCATACATTTCATTACCCTAGTACAGAGTTCCCCAACCTTTAGGGGTTGTCGGCCTGGAGCGGTGGGAAGGGGGAAAGAAGGGATGGTTTGGGGTGTGTGGTTGTGAATGCATGCGTACATGTGCATGCACAAGCACCCATTGGTTGCGTGAGTGGGGCCATGAGCACTCGTGTGAGTGGAGCCGTGAATGCCTGAGATGCTCGTGGAGATACTCATGTGAGTGGGGCTATGCGCATGTGTACACACACATGGGCACCAACCAGCCACTCATGCGGCCTGGTGGCCAATAGGATACGCCCAGTAGTGGGCCACAGCCCACAAGTTGGGGACCCCTGCCCTAATAGGTAATATCATCAGTATATATCATCAAAAGAATGGTATGGCGTGGCCTAGTGTCAAAGACACTTGCCTCCCATTCGGAAGGTTGAAAATTTAATCCTAGGTAGCAGCAGATGTTTCTCTCCTAGGACACAAATATATGCTGCAAACTCCACTTAGTGTCAGGAAGGGCATCCGTCCAGTAAACGCTCAGCTCCATCCAGTCACCCTGACTCTACCCCGAATTAAGGAATTACAGGGTCGTGAAAAGAGAGTGGTAGATATTATCATCAGTGAACAGACGATATTACTAGTTGGTTAATGAAACCTCAGCAAATTCAAAGAGCACCAAGAATTCCATAGTTCAACCCTGAGCTAAATATTCTCTTCTATTAGCTGCATCATTAAGAACATTAAGAACTCAGACTTGTTTTTTAATTGACTTGAAAAGCATTACTGAAGCACGTTACCATTTTTCAAACCTTCATAGCCCATGGAGTGCTGAATTTCTTTCAGGGTGGAACCGTGAGCACCGAGCTCCACCATCCCCATCGTTATTGCTATTCCCAGTGGGGAGAAAATAATATTTTCATCTTCTCCTGTAGCTCGCAGCTGACTGTAAACATTCACCGAAAATTCTGCAATGGTTTCATCAGGAATACTGGTGCTGAAGGCTTCGCTGTGCAAAACAAGAAGCAACAGGGGTCCAAGAACAAACATGGTCGAAGGGTTTCAGATCTGCAAGGCACACAAGGAGGATAGAAAAATGAATCTTACATTGTGCACACATGATGGATTAGTGGGATCATTAAATCAATATGTGCCTAATGTGAAGGAAGAATGTTTTTCTGGATTTTAAAAATGTTCCCCATTGAGACAAAAGAAAAAAGTCACTCAAGAATGGAACTCAGAAAAAAGAAACTGTATTCCAACTAGTGGCTTGGTTCTTTTTTATCATTAAAAAAATGGGTATTGCCCCATACAAAGCAATGCTTGCCCATCACAAAGGAAAGAGCTGTGAAAAGACTAACATCATCTCTTCTAGCTCAAAGCAAGGCTTAAGACTTTTCCTGACCCACTTCTTCTTTGTTTTAGATTTTTCTTTGTCTTCAGGGGAGACATAGTGAATTTTTCTTTTTTCAGGGGTTCAGAACCAAAGAACGTGAAATAAAATAGGACACAACATACTAAGAGTAAGAGACAGTGAGACAGTGACAATGCTAGGATAGAGAGAAATGCTGCCAGTCACAAGCTTGGATGATCAGCGCACCAAAGATAACCTGCAGCTAAGGGATCCTGTGGCAGCCAGGATCAAAGCTGGAAAGACCTGGAACCAGAAAAGCTTTCCCATGAGTCAGAGAAGCTTCCAGAAGCAGTGGGGAAAGAGGAGGTGGCAAGTAGTACTGGTTGCAAGCATTTCTGCATACAGTAACCTTCCAAAGAATTAGACACTGGGTGGTATCACCTTGGATTGCTTCCCTCTCTCCCAACTGACTATGCACTGGATGAATCCAAGTGTGGGGACCTAGCATTAGGTGGCACCAGCAGAGCAAATCCTCTGATTTCTGGGATTGTCCTCCTTCTTCTGGGCAAAGAATTCAAGTCCTCCAGGCTTGATGAGAACGTAGTAATGAGATTTCCCTTCATCATTACAATGGCAGGTGGAACACTGGATGGATGTTACGGTACACTGGGAAAGGGGTGGGACTGGAGGAGAGGGATGATATGGGTTACTCTAGTACTCATGGTGGCTCAGGACCCTGAGGAGAACAGGATTCATTGGCAACTCAGGACTTCTCAGGTCTACCATTTTCAGGTCTATGCATGTAAAATATGGGATCCCCTCTTAAGAAAGAAAATCTCCACAGTTGATTATATGTTATACCAAAGCAGCCTATAAAGAACAGAGACTATTTCAGAGTAAACAGGAAGGAAAAAAAAGCCTTATTCCCAGAAGTTCACCAAGAGAATCATATCCCACATATTACTGAAAAAAAGATATTTTCTCCAGTGGACGGGAAAGAATCATGTGCAGTGTCTTCTAGCTAGAAATGACATTCTTCTCTAATCAAGTCCATCTTGGTGATCAGAACGACATTTTGTAGGAATTCCAACTTCTATTCTTCATCTCACAGGACCACTTTGGGGCAGCATTTGAGAATCAACAGAGTTCATTCCAAGCCACTAAATCAGTGGTTCTCAACCTTTTTAATGCCGCAACCCCAAACCGGTTGTAAGTCGAGGACTACCCAACTGGTCGTAGGTTGAGAACTTTCCCTGCCCGGGAGCGCTGCGCATGCGTGGTGCCGCCCCCTGCACCGGCCGAGGCATAGCTGGCAAACGGCAGAGACGGCGCAGGCTGACCACCGGCTGGGCCACCAGCTGGCCCAGCCCAAGGGAGGTAAGGCACCCGCCGGGCCCTACGTGCGCCAGCAACCCTCCCTGCGCCCACCGGCCTCCCACCTCCCACCCTTGGCCCTCTTTTACTTACATTTTTAGTAGTTGCTCAGCAGGGAGGGGTGGAAACTCCCAGACAGCTCGCCTTCGCTGCAGATAACTTGCAGCACCATTTGCAGAATGGGACTTTTGGCGGGCTCAGCAGGGCAGAGACAGCCTGGATAATTCCCATTGGCTTTTGAAAGCCAATAGAATTAGACTCTGTTCAAGAGAGTCCATTCTATTGGCTTTCAAAAGCCAATAGAATAAAAGGGAGTAGCACAGCTAAGGAAAAGGGGGAAAAAATGGTGGACTGCGTTGTTTGGCGACCCCTGTGAAATGGTTGTTCGACCCCAAATGGGCTCCCGACCCACAGGTTGAGAACCGCTGCACTAAATTTTTAGTTCTTAAAAGACTTAGGTCTTCAAAATATAAGACAACTATTTTCTGCATTATTTTTCCAAAAGAAATGAATAGTCTCAGAAAACAGTTGGAGGAATGCTAGAGATTCTCTGTGAATAGTCCTTACTGTATGTCATATGCACTATTTATTACTTTCATTTTAAATCATTTTAGACTTTTCATTCCATGGAAATCGAAATCACTCTGTTGTATAATTTTTATATATAACTTTATTAAATTTCCCAAAACAGAAAATACAAGATAGGAAAGAACAAAAATGGAGGGAAATGGGATAGGGACCAAGAAAAAAGGAAAATTGGGGATGCAAACAAGAATAGCAACAGCACTTAGACTTATATACCGCTCCACAGTGCTTTACAGCCCTCTCTAAGCAGTTTACAGAATCAGCCTATTGCCCCCAACAATCTGGGTCCTCATTTTACCGACCTCGGAAGGATGGATAGCTGAGTCAACCTTGAGCCGATGAGACTCGAACTGCCTAACTACAGGCAGCCAGCAGGCAGCAGAAATAGCCTGCAGTACTGCATTCTAACTACTGTGCCACCACAGCTCTAGAAAGAAAAAAAGCAATAGAAAAGAATAACTTCTGACTTTCTTTGGTACAGGCACAAGCATAAAATGCAATAATCCTTTGAGTTAGAATAAGTCATAACACACAGTACTGCTATACTCATCAATAAATCTAATCGTCAAATCCCAAGTTTCATTTTTTTCAGTTTCAAGCAAAAAACAAAACAAAAAACAAAAAAACCCATAAATGATTTCCAAATAGAGAAAGTTAGAGAAAGTGTTTTCTTTAATCAAAATGGTTAATTTTGCCATCTCTGCCAATTCCATTAATTTCAGCATCCATTCTTCCATTTGTGAGTCCATCTGTGCACATAAAGAAGACTTGCTGCTGTTGACATATTGTATATAAGAACAGAGTTCCATTTTTTTCCTGTCTGTCCATCAAACTTAAAAGAAAAGCCTGTTATATCAATTTGCTTGGTTAGTTTAATGGGATATAAGATTAATAAATAAAATAAAATGTGATACTAGAACCGACTGAAAAAGAATAATTAATGAAAACAGCCCCAGCAAATTGGGCTTAAGTGAATAAAATACAAACTGGGTCTAAATGAATAATGTGTAGTCCTCAAACTATAGTCATATGACTGACTTGATTTTTACAACCTTTTATGTGGTGGTCGTAAAGCAAACCCTGTGGTTGTAAAGTGAATGCTGCAGTCATAAAGTGAACCAAACTGGAGATGCCTATTTCTGACAAAACTCTTGTAAAACATGGTCACACGATCACAGGTGCTGCAAATAATCGCAAATGTAGCCCTGTTGCCAAGCTGCTATGTGACTGGTGGAACTTCAGATTCAGGTCATAATTCCCTGTTTTTGGTTGGTCATAACTTCAAATGGTCACTAAGTAACCAGTCATAAGTCAAGGACTTCCTGTACTGTGAAGTGGTGGCTAAGGCATAGTACCGGAAGCAAGGAGATCCAGATTCTTGCCCATCCCCAGCTCTGGAAGTTCATTTGATAGTTTTGGACCAGCCAGTGTCTCTCACAGAATTGCTGTTATGGGGAACCTATCTCATAGGGTTCTTTTGTGGGCAAGCCCAAGAAGGAGCCACACATACACTGCATTAAACCCTTGAACAAAAGGTGGGACAGATATCTAACAAATATATAAATTATTAAATTAATGTGGTATTCAAGCAATAGCAGCTCGAATCTTGCATCCCAGCCAGTTTTAGCCTATTTTTGTGGACATTAAGTGCCTGATTACCAGGACAAAAAGCAGAAAAAGTAGAAAACAGAGATGTCTCAAAACATATTAGAAAGATGTATAATGATATCTATTCTGTGCCACTACTGAACGGATTTTTTTTTCTTTGTAAAGATATACTTATCCATCAGAAAAGGCCTTAAAAGCAGGATGAGGACAGGGAGAATTCATGGATATGTTTGCAATACCCCAAACATCTGTGCCAAATCATAGTTCTGAAAGTGCAGAGATAGCAGTAACTTCAATTAGGGTATGGTTCGTTTATGCCTATTTACCAGGACATGTGTATTCTTCTCTCCAGTGACCTTTTGCAATCATAATACTTAACATTTATATGGTGTATCTTATTAGCAGACTGTTCCACAAACATCACCTAATTAAATATTGTGGCAGCTCAGAGCAGTGTACAATTAAATGTTATTAAACCCATTTTATAGGTGAAGAAGCATCAACTAAATAGGCTGTTTTGTGTATTTTAGCAATAACACTAAAGACCGTTTTTTCCAAAGAGGTTTTCCTTTCTTTCTTTTTAAAGAAAAAACAATAGAAGAAAATTCTATTCCTGAATCATATGAGTTCAAGCTGCAGACAGGATAAATGGATGGTTGAAACTATCATATAATGGAAACTATACTAAAACTCATCTCTCCTAACAGCTGGTTTACCTTTTTGGAGAGCTTTTCTTTTCCAATTTGAAAATAAATTTTCCTGTTAGAGCTGCACAGTCAAGAGAAAAGTTTTACCTCTGCAGTACCAATCTTTATGAATTAGGCTTAACAAAACCTTCATTATTCATATATAATATACAGATGTCAATATACACTATTCTGCAGATGGTTTATAATGGAAAATAATATAATATAACAAAAAGCACTTTGGCTCTTAAAGGAGCAATCGCAAGAGAAATTCTTTGCGGTATGGGAAAAATGGATAAATTTTATACAATATAAATTGGATATAAAAAATATCATTTAGCTTTCTAATAACTTGTATATAAATTTTAATATTTTATAGATTGTACTTTTTTTATATCTCTTTTCTTCTTTCTCTTTTTTTTCTTTTTTATTATCTCTTTTTCTTTCAAGTACTTTTTCCTTTTAATACGTATGCTTTTTTTTACATATATTTTATTGTTAATTACTTTATAAATTGTTTATGTAAGGTATTTAGATATACTTATGATTTATATTTTTCCAATTTTTTTAAGATTCTTAAAAATTTTAATTAAGCCTATATTCAGCTCTGGGAAGATCGGGGGGGGGGGATGGAGAGGGAGGGCTGGGGTGGATGGGTGAGGGTTGGTTTTTTTTGTTTTTTTTTGCTTTTTGTAAAAATATCTAAAAATTTTCAATAAAAAAAAAAAGCACTTTGGCTGCAATAAACAATGAAGTGGATTTTGTTGTTAGCTTCATATGCCTGAACCTGTTATTCTAGTTTGCAAACCATGATTTATAATTTAGAAAGCTATAGAAAGCCAGTCAATTCTGTTTGATCCAATAAGCCATAGTTAAACCAGGTATGGCTTAATGTCACCCAGACAATGCCATGCAACAATTTGTACACAGTCCCAGCAGAGAAAAGCAAACCCCAAACAAATATACAAAACTTTATGTGATATCAAAATGCCTAAAACTATGTCACATGAGCCAGGAGCTGAATTTCCCAGCTATGGGAAAGGAACATTGTACTTAGCAGCCACTTTTGTGTGGAAGACCTACATTGTTGACCACCATATACCAGAATCACATAGTACTGTTCTTTCGGGAGATGCCTGCCTTTAAAATGTTCTGCCTCCATATTTGAAAGATACCACAATTAATGCATGTTAGATGCTTCCCAAATATTCTTGTTTTCAGCCAGTCCTTCTTTGTGGGAAAAATGGTCTGTGGACATCTAGACACATTAAAATGTTTCAGGCTTTAAGGTAAATTTAAAACTGTATCTGTGGTTAGGGTTCTTTTTTTGGTCACAATAGCTAGCAGTTAAAAATGCTGAGTTTGTCAGCTGGAGAGCTGAGAGCCTGGGTTCGAGACCCAAGCTTCATGCACCGGGGTGAGCTCCCATTACTTGCCCAGCTCCTGCCCACCTAGCAGTTGGAAAGCATGAAAATGCAAGTAGATCAATAGGTACCACTTCGGTGGGAAGGTAACAGCATTCCATGCACCTTTGGCATATAGCCATGATGGCCACATGACCATGGCTCCCTCACTCAAGAAACGAACATGAGCACCGTGTCCTAGAGTCAGACATGACTGGCAGGAAAACCTTTTACTTTTTAGAATTCTGATAGCTACGTTATTTCTGACACAGGATGCCATCAAAGACTGGTTGCCATTGTTAAGTGAGAGGGGTTCCAAACTAGAACCTCTGAGTTCAAGTCCTATTGAAAACAGGCAGTCAGGAAAGGAGATTGCAATCAGAGATGTATTTAGGATGGGTGGAACAACATTTTGTGACCAAACAGGCCATACTTTGGAGTAGGGTAGGGAGATGCAAGCTTCTTCTCGTTCCTGATTTATTAGAATTGGGGTTCATTTGGAAGATAGTCAACTGGAAATACAGGATGCAAAGAATTCATTTAACTTCAATGATATCTACTACCTGATTAAACTTACATTGCAACTAAGTCAGAAAAATGCATGAGCTCTTAAACATTCCTTTCAATATTGTACAGAGAATGTGTTTCCCCTTTACTTAAGAGTTTCACATTACAAAGTTGGCATGTACAAGTCATTAAATCAGTAATGTTGCTATATTCATTACAACATAGCATCAACTAAACATCTAATCTCTGCAGAACAACCAAAGCTGTTTTTCAAGATTGTGTTGAATTACCAAGGTTGCATCTTCAATTACTATGCCAAATGTTATCAAGGACTAGTACTTGTTATTTAATAAATCAATATATTAATTCAAATCTATATGGCATGAAGATTGAATGAAAAGTAATACCAGCTCCTTAATTTTAAATTAAATGGGGGTATTTAACAGGAAAACAATCCTTCAGAGGAGCTCTTTCGTTACCTATATTTAGTTTTCCACATAAATACCAGTATTCAGTACATAATTCTGCTATGATGGAAAAGTTTCTTAAAGCTGCTACAAAAACAACAACAAAACAACAACAAACCCAAACAAAACAACATACCACACTGTCTCTTTAAACAGATCTGATGTGCCTTGGTATCTCTTCGTCTGAGTCAAACAGATGCCCACTGTTTCCCTTCAATTTTGGGAAAATGTGGAAATCACACAAAACCAGGTCTGGGTTATATGGTACAATTGGGTAAGACAGTGATATCTAACTGGTTAATTTTTTTTCAGTTGTTTGTCAGGTGACATCTAGAATTGTCATATTGCAGCATTTTTTTCCATTTTTTTTTCAAAATTCTGACTAATCTTTGTTTCAGTGAACTGATAGTGCTGCCAGTTTCAAGGAAATCCATGAGAATAATACCATTTGTGTCCCAAAGGATGCAACCATGAATTTTTGTGCCTGAGACAAGTTTTTGATTCCCCCATCCCCACAGGTAAAATTGTATGATGATATTCTATGGCAGGCATGTCAAACTGCAGTCCTGCGGGCCGGATGCGTCATACCAAAACTGCGCCCACTCTATTGCCGGCAATGGGGGAAAAGTCGCAATACGTCGCGAGTTTGACATTCCTGTTCTATGGACTGACATTTTATTTCTGGGTCGTAATGATGAGCCCACATTTTATTGTCTATCACAATGCTGTGAAGAAATTCCTCACCTTCATTTTCATAGAATGACAATTACTGGCAAATTTCAACTCTTGAAACTTTCACCTCTTTTGCATGAAAAGAAATCATTTTAAACAAACCTTTTAGCATTGGAGAACATCAATTATGTGACCCACACATTCCTGTGAGATGCCAAGCTTGACAGCAATTTCCCTGATTGTCCTTAATCACTCTATCAACTTTTCTCATGTGAAATTAATCAGCTGCTGTCACAAGCCATCCATTTTATTCTTGATCAAACAAATCAGCCCTGCCCCGTTCACCATCCTTATTTATTTTTATTTTTTTTTTGGCCCAGCAATGCCCAGTATTCATGCCAAACCAATCAACACCATAAATACCCTGCATTCAGTGGTGAATTTCAATTGAAATAATTCCTTCAGCAGTCAAAAATTCAATCATGGCAATCTTGCTTAAAATGCAAGATTGCATATCACAGCTTTCATTTTATGAATTATAGCAACCACTTTCTACCAACTGAAGTGAAAGACAAGATGCCAAAAACTGCATCAGAGCCTATTGCATTAAAATGGGATATTATATTACATTAAATTGCCATAGTTTGGTGACTTATAACATTGGAGGCATTACTTTTCGTTGAACCCTCCTATAGTGGCAATAAATAAGGGAGTCTTCTCTATGCATTCATACTGGGAATGCTTTCTTTACCTGATCACAACCCATGGAACCCATCCAGTTGCTTCCTCTGTAAAACTTCAAAATTCTTAACCTAGTATCCCCAGCAATATGTCCCATCCTTTCTAGAAGATGCATGTTTTCCCAGGGCATAGAAGCTGAGGATAACCAAGTAACTGTGCTGCCAAATACTGTTGTTTGCTTGATATTTACTACAGCTGGATGAAAACAAAAATGTCCATGCTCACTATGAAAGATGCTCAAGGCTCAATTACCTATTCTCCAAAGCACCTGAAGGTAGGACAAGAAGCAATGGATGGAAACTAATCAAGGAGAAAATGTCTATGGAGATTATCAGTCATCCAGGTCATGGTTGTCCCAAAGGTGCTTTTTCAAAAGGCAACTGGACTTTTTTTCCTTCAAGACATTTCACTTTGCTGAAGAACTGAAGTAGCTTTTGGGATGAGAAACGAAAGGTCTTCAAAGAAAAACAAAGAAAGTCAAGTTGCCTTTTGAAAAAGCACTTTTGGGATGAAGGAGAGAACCAACCTAGAACTAAGGAGAATTTTCCTGATAGTTAGAACAATTAATCAATGGAATGACTTGCCTCCAGAAGTTGTAGGTGTTACAACACTGGAAGTTTTTATGAAGAGATTGGACAGCCATTTGTCTGAAATGGTATAGGATTTCCTGCTTGAGCAGGGGGTTAGACTAGAAGATCTCCAAGGTCCCTTCCAATTCTATTATTCTGTATGTAGCATGTCCATAAAAGTCATTTCAGATTTTTCTTGGGAAGATGTGGAGAAATGACTGAGGTCCATTACATTTTTCAAATATTATAAGAGTAAATGACTGATACATCTACATTCATTCATGATTGTTGCCTTGAGGTGAGATGGGAAGCAAACAAATCTAATAAATAAAATAAAAATAAATAAAATAAATTCTGCCAGTGGTAGTTTTATCTTTTGAAGAAAATATAACAACTCTGACGAGATCTGGATCTCATTCTAGTTGTGCCATCAGATCATCCAGTAGCCATTGGAAAGCTATTCTTTTCAGGCTATATAAAGAAAGAATGACAGTGAAATTATCTTCCGTATCAAATAATTCTTAGTAATGAGGCTCGATTCCAATGAAGTTTGTGTTCTTTTAGCATTGTTTAGAAAATCAATCAATCAATCAATCAATCAAAATACCTCAGTTATCTTAACACATATGTCCTGTCATATTAACCACAATTACAAGCATTTTGCTGCAATTGGTGCATAAAACCTAAAACAAAATAATAGGCCATATTTTACCATAACAGTACGAATATATGCTCATGTTTTTTTTTTAAAATAGCTTGTATTAACTGAGTACAAAAAAAAAACCTCAGAAAAAAATAAACTATATACAAATGTCCACTTAGAGATGGCATAAAAATAAAAACCACAATAAAGTTTGCTTAATTCTGAGAAGGCAAAAGACTTGCTCACACTGTAGCATATCACCAAGAATCCATGGTTACAGACTTTTAAAATGCTTTCATTTCTTCATTTAATCTCTATCCTGCCTTTCTGCTTACATAAATCTTAGATGGCTTCCAGTTATAAAACAGAATACAAATTGTTTAAGATGACAGTACAATCAATGCAATTCAAGACATTAAAATCAATTAACAGTTAAAAGAGGGTAAAGATTTGGTTTGGCTGCTTTCCTAAATTGTGCAAGAACAGTACGTGGGTGTCAAAAAATACCACCCTGGGGAATATATGCCATTGCCAGGAAGACACAGGAGTAGCATTCTGTTATATATCACATAGTCAGGAACATCTTTCAAAGATGTTAGGCAATGTTCAAGGGTACTGACAGCTGATTTAGCAGGGAGCAGTATAGTTGGATGCTATCAATATATTCAAATCAAATATTTTTATTAAGGTCCTTGAGCAGCCTTTACAATAAAAAGAGTACAATGAAAAGAGAGATCATTTAACACAAGCAATTAGTTATTGGGGGAGAAAAAAATATTAGGACAATAAAACAATATATCTCATTAAAAGTTTTCTGCAGTTGCATAACTTGCTGAAGATATTTGATGTATGAGTGTGGGGTTAGCATCCCTTAAAAATAATAAATATACAACTTATCTGCGTAGACCTTGTTTTTGGAAATTTGGGAAATTATTGGGGCATCATAGAAAAGGCACCTTATGAGGACATGAGTGAAAGTCTACTTCTCTGGATTCACAAAGGCAAAGTCTCTGCAAATAAAGAATGCAAGGAAACCTCCTTCCAGAAGAGCTGATGGAAGTGCTATCAATACATCCTTTCAAAAGTTCCAAATAATCTCCTCCATAGTTTCATGTTTATGTAACATGGCAGAGCCTCTATGGCAAATAATCTGGATAGCATAGGGGACCAGGTGGGATAATACACCTACGTGATGATGGCAGTTCTCCAGCACCATCTTCCATTGGCAACCCATCTGGAAGGAATGGAATCTTTGTAAAGTTTCCACCAAGACCATTAAACAGTCAAGAAGAATATTTTGGTTGATGGTATTGAACATTGCCAAGAGGTCCAGGAAAGTTAACAGAATCACAACTGCCACCATTTAGTGTTTGGCCTTGGTCATCACCAAAGCTATCAAACTGTATCATATTTTTTGGTTGAAACAAGTCCAGATAATCCAATTTTTTTTTCTGTAAAGTCTTATACCTGCCTCTTTGAAATAAGTGCAAAAATATCCAATAAACTTTTGAGGCATTGATCATCTCCATTCACACTGGAATAATGCCAGTCTGGTCAATTTGATCAGCTAAGTATGTTAAGCACAGGAGTGAAAATCAACAATCGTTTTGATTGTTTGGATTTTGTGATCAACAATAAAAATAATCCATAAGAACAGCACAAATGATTGCTAATATTGCCTTCCTATGAACTGCCTCAATACTTAACAAACCAAAGGCAATTGGACTGTTTGGACAAAATAATGAAAAGTGCTCACCACAATATATTCATGAAGTAGATCATACAGCATCAAAAGGTATTGTTGACTTGTGCAATGAGAGTAGAGAAGTACGTTCTCTTTGCTGCAGATGGACTCTAAAAAGACCTATTTTTTACCAGCCACTGATCTCACGTTATAAAATAAATCTTACACTTTGGAAGGCCCACCATTGCTACATGACTTTAGATAGACTGCCTTACTTCTCTCCAACAAGTAGGTTGGGGACACCAATATATCTCCCAGTTATTACATAAGGATGTACAAACAGAAATAGAAAATAGAAATAGAAATAAGAATAGAACAAAACAGAACAAAACAGGAGTTGGAAGGGATCTTGGAGGTCTTCTAGTCCAACCCCCTGCTTAAGAGGAGGCCCTTTACCATTTTAGACAAATGGTTGTCCAGTCCTTCTTAAAAGCCTCCAGTGTTGGAGCACCCACAACTTTTGAAAGCAAGCTGTTCCATTGGTTGATTGTTCTTACTGTCAGGAATTTTCTCTCAGGTTGCTTCTCTCTTCGTTCAGTTTCCATCCATTGCTCTTGTCTTTCCTTCTGGTGCTTTGGGAAATAGATTGACTTGCTCCTGTTTGTAGCAGCCCCTCAAATATTGGAACACTGCTATCTTGTCATCTCTGGTTCTTCTTTTCACTAGACATACCCAATTCTTGCAACCTTTCTTCATATGTTTTAGCCTTCAGCCCCCAGTCATCTTTGTCACTTTTCTCTGCACTCTTTCTAGAGTCTTCTTTATATTGTGGTGACCAAAATTGGATGCAGTATTCCAAGTGTGGTCTTATTAAAGCATTATAAAGCGGTAGTATCACTTTATTTCTTAGTCTTACTAAGCCATAATTAATAAAACCAAACAAATTCCTTCCTCAAAGAGCCTCAAGTTTCACCCAATGTTCATACATAAAGTGAATGTTGACCGTTGTACCCATCAGCCTCATCTCCCAAACCATTCTTGGAGTCTCCAAAGGGCAGCATTTCTTTAAGAATGAGTTAGAAAATCATTGCATTGCAGCAAAATGGCTTCTTCCAGGCAGAACTTTAACACTGCAGCTCTACACAGATGGCTGGCAGACTAGTAGTTACCATCCAAATTTCTCTCCTGTGGCTACTTGTGTTCCAGTCTTATCTTTGTTTGGCAGGACTGCATCAATTATTCTTGAACAAAACTTCAAATAATTTGAGCTGGCAACCCACATATTTAATGAAAAAATGGGAACAGTATTTTTTTAATTTTCCAGAAATGAGGCATTTGCATTATTAATCTGGGGAAACTGTTTTAAGAGATAATAACAACAGCAACATCCTTATTGTAGTTGCTTTCTATCCAATGAGTGTCTATGGGAAAATGACAAAACGTGTCAAAAGACTGCAATATATTACTTTTGTATGAGCATCAGACCATTGCACACACACATATACAGTGAGGAGACTTTACATCCTGGCATCACAACACAAATTTCTTCACTATTAGATTTTATGGATGTGTCTGGTGGAAACAAGGATGCTAGAAAGATATTTAGTTTTTCCAAAATTGGACGTGTTTTTTTCTACAATCCATTCCCTAAAGAAAGAAATGAAAGTCACCAGTTTTCCAAATGGTGTCCATGGTTAGCCCTGCTTACAGAAGTACTCCCTTCTCATACCATCCGAAAGAGTTCTCTCATAAGATGAGTTTAGCAAAACTCTGCAGTAGTAATACTGAATGACATATTGAAAGTTTGCAGGCATTTTGGAGCATATGAAAGTCTTTTTTTAAAAGCTGCCAATAATTTTCACAAGTTAGCACTTATGAAAGGTTAATGAGAGGGAGAGATTTCTGCTACGTAGACCAGCAGCTCCTTTGCAAATTAACTCACAAGTACAACCCACAAACTGAATCATAGTCTTCTAAAGCTAAATTATATTATCCCAGTGTGCGTGCATATCATTATCCTAAACTTTCATGAGATGCTGTCATATAATAGAAACATATTACTTTTTGAACTCAAAGGTGGAATTCCTTATTTTTGTACTAGGAGCTATTGTAGAATGACGTATAAGGGGAGTAACAATACTATGCATTTTCTATTGTCTGTGGCCAAGCCAGCCATGCATTTTTATGACAGAGATACTATTCAGACAACCATATCTGGACTGCAACAGTCCAGGTGAGCCCCTGATGGAAGCATCTATACTAAATTACTATTGTCATCTAGTGCTTATTTGAACTTTTGCAATCCAGCTATGGTAGCCTTAGAAGCCATACTTCTGGTGTTAGGAATGATGGCTAAAAACTGATATTTATTTCAGCCAGCACTGTCTGGATTGAGGACCAAGCCCATACATCGGGAAGGTGAGAAGATAACAAGAAATGGACAAACATGGCAGCAGCAATGCAATGAATAAACACTCACAATCTATGTAGTCTTTTTGATAAATCACATACATGCAGTTAGTCCCTTGCACGTCATCCATAATTATATTAAAGGCAACACATATCACACATACCACAATTTAAAATTATTAAATTTGTGCTGAAGCTTCTAAGCTCAAAATAAATTGGGGAAAAAGGGAGAGCAGTGGAATTTAAAAAAGAACAAAGTGAACGGTGGTGAGAAGACTTTAACTTATAATTAAAAAAACCAAACTAAGCTTAATTATTTATTTTAATAAGAGTTTATTTCAACATAGCTTCCCAGGAAAATGAAGAAGAAGAAGAGGAGGAGGAAGAAACGTTGTTTCAAAGCTGCAAACCAATTTCAGCAAAACAGAAGAATGCAACATACAAAAATTAGAAAGTAAAATAGAGTTTAAACAATGGAGAGATCAGAAATGTTACCAGGCTTGAACCAAGAAGTGAATGCTAAGCAAGTCTCTGCTTGACAGGCAGTTCAAACATGGCATATCAACAACACCAGAAAGGCCTTGTCCACTTATCTCACTTCAGATGAGGTCCAGGAATCTGGGAATCAGGTTCGATGGAAATTAAATGCTTTTCAATGTGTAATAGTGCTACTCTCATATAAAGATGGAGATTATTGAGGAAATGAACCAAATTCCTTTTGCAAGAAAACAAAAGGGATATATTTCTATCCCTGCACTCCTCAGTGATGAATGACTCCACCTACTACAAGATTGGCCACCTTAGATCCAGTTTGTTCTAGGAGAGCCAGTTTGGACTAGTGGTTAAAGCAGACCTGGACATTTATGACTTGTGGGCCACATCTGGCCGTTTGGCTGTCCCTATTCAGCTCATGGGATTGGTGGTATTGGAATATGGGATGGCCTTGACAGGGGGTGGAGGTGGGACAGCATCAGGAGCAGGGCGGGATTGGGGTGGGACAGCAGCCCTTCACAACAGTCACAGATTCTCATGTGACCCCTTGGGAAAACTGTCCAACTCCTGGGTTAAGGCAGCAGAAGACTGACAGTTCTAGCCCCACTTAGGCATGAAAGTTGGTTGGCAGACTTTGGGCCAACCAGCAGGAAACTGTGGGTTCTAGTCCCGCCTTAGACATGGAAGACAGCTGGGTGACTTTGGGTCAGTTACTCTCTCTCTCTCAGCCCAACTCACTTTGCAGGGTTGCGGTTGTGGGAGAAAATAGAAGGAGGAAGGAGTATGAAGTATGTTTACTACCGTGATTTAATTTATACAAATAAATTTGTACACCATCCAGAGTCCTCCCTCTGGGAGAAGGGTAATTCAAAAATGTGAAAAAAATGAATAAAAATAATAAAAGTGGGATTAACAATAAATAAATTTCAAATTTTTACTGCTGATAGGTTAATAGCCCATTTGTACTCCTGCATCTCAAGCTGTTTTATACTAAAATACAGTTCTTTGAACCCCATAATTTACTTTGTAAAGGACATCAGTTTTGCTTTCTGCTTAGTGCCTTTCATTTTAATCCTTTTGTCTTTTTCCTTCTTCTTCTTTTAAAAAGGATAAAAAGGTAATTCAAGTATGCTGCCTACCCTCTTCTTTTGTTGACTGGAGCAGAAAGCTTTGTTAGATGTCTCTACAGATTGCTGATATTACCGTGCTGCTGCTCTGTGATTAAAATTAAAAATAATTAGATCTGACCTTTAGTCTGATTGAGAAGAGACTGTTCCTAAGCTAATGTAAATTTATGCAAATCTATCCAAATATACAATTACAATTTCTTCAATCTCTACATTCATTCTAAGTCCTTACTGAAATCTATTATCTCATTTTTTCTGCTGTTCTTCCCCCACTCCAACTCCCACCCACCCCCAGGATCCATTTCTGCACTGGACAGATTTGAGATGCATGTGTTTGTTATTCCAGATGTTTCAATGTGAATCATTTTTTCCCCAAGCATCTTGAAGAGAGAGAGGAAGGGTTAGCCATGAGGAGAAAAAAAACCCAATATATTTCTTAGATTAGCCAAAATGTTATAATGTCTTGAGTTTATTAAAACTCATATTGTTCGTAAGATTAATTTTTTGCCTGTTTTCCAAGAGGTTAAGGTAGCTTAAATGGGACATTCCCTTCATTTGAACTTCACAATCACCCCATAAGTTGGGCTGAGAAAGGATGATCGAATCAATGTCAGTCAATGAATGTCCATGGTGTAGAGAAGTGCAGAGATAATGTTGACAAAAGGAATGCAAAAGAGGGAAAAATACTGGCAATCCTTGACTTTCAACAGTTCATTCAAAGTTACAACGGCACTGAAAAAGGGACTTACGATAGTTTTTCACACTTATGACCATCACAGTATCTGCATAGTCACGTGATCAAAATTAAGACACTTGGCAATTGACTCATATTTATGATGGTTGCAGCCTGCCAGGATCATGTGATGAGCTTTTGTGACCTTCTGACAAGCAAAGTCAATGGGAAAGCCAGATTTATTTAACAACCGGGTTACTAATTTAACAACTGCAGTGATTCACTTAATAATTGTGGCAAGAAGGGTCATAAAATGGGGCAAAACTCACTTAACAAATGTCTCACTTAGCAAGAGAAATGTTGGGCTCAATTGTGGTCGTAGGTCAAGGATTACCTGTAAATGGCTACTCAATAGTCCTGAGAGAGACAAGAATATGAGAAAGGCTCAAAATAACATCACCTTGGTCCTGTTTGAAATAAAGGACATAATTTTTAACTGCTCAGTTTCCTGCTTAATGCCATTCTGGCAGACTTCCAAGATTCTAATACCCTATAACAGGGGTAGGCAACCTTGGCTCTTTTATGACTCGTGGACTTCCTCTCCCAGAATTCCTGAGCCAGCATGGCTCAGTTTGGAAACCTCTCCCTTTCCCCTCAGCATGGCTGGCTCAGGAATTCTGGGAGTTGAAGTCCATGAGTCATAAAAGAGCCAAGGTTGCCTACCCCTGCCCTATAACAATAAAATTCCAGTCCTTCTTGCAGTGTCCGCTTTCTGAGGTGGCCTACCTCAAACGACTAACAACAGCCTGGGATGGACCTGAAAATGCCCAGCCTTTTTCAACATATCTTCAAACAGTGAAGACTTAAAAATTAACAAAAAAAGCAAGACATTTTTGTTTGGCCAAATTCTATCCATAATCTTTTAATATCACAGTCTTCACTTTCTATAACCTAATCCTTATGATATAATTCCTGGGAGAATCTCCATTATTCTTTTCAGTCTCGAGTCAAATCTTTTATTCCTTGTTAGCTTTTTAGGAAAAAAAAGGTTAGTTTCTCAAATGCTCTGTATTTTGCAGAGTTATGTCAGGTTTCCTGTTTTTAATCCCCTTGTTTGTTTATGTTAACATAGTTCAAGCAATAAGAAATAAAAAAAAATCAGAGATGAATTAGGTTTTGAAGGCAATGAATAGGATTAATTTGCAAGGGCAAACCTACAATTAGGCAGAGTGAGACAGCCACTTCAGACAGCAGAGATAAGTATCTAAAAGCAGCTAATTGCTAATAATTTAATTTTGGCCTGCTTAGTCTTTGGATAAGAATCCACCAGGGAATCTGAGGTCTGTAAGATAAACAGAATTTATGCATCCATTTACACATCCTGGAAGAAAGTACAAATGAGTCACTGCCAAATTGTTGAAAACTCCATGAACACACCTGTGAAATAACTAAAACAGGAGTGTTACCCAACAGCACCACCACTTAAAGAATGAAGTTCTCCCAGGAGTTTTCATCTGCTATATCCAAACTCTCCAAACATCTTCTATATCAAAACTTTGGAACTGAGAATGAGGAAAAGATGGGTCCTATTTACTACTTTATTTCAGGCAGAAAAAAAATATATATCTTGATCCAGCTTTGTTAACTTCTTCATTCTTATGGCAGCCTTTACTGGATTTCATTCTTTCCAACACTGATAACAAAAGCTAAAGAAGCAGATAGAAAAGAGATGCAGTCTCTTTTAGTAGTCATCAATTTACAAACATTTAAAGTTACAATAGACTTCCCCAGAGATATTTACAATCAGTTTTTAAAGTTATGATGACCATACCCCACATCCATGTTCACGTGATTGCATTTTGGATGCTTGGCAACTGGCTCACCTTGACAACTATTTGCAGCATCTCACACTCACTCAACCATGATTTATGATGCTTTTTGCCCATTTCCAGCCTTTTCTTCCAGTTTCTGAAAAAAAAAATGCCAATTTGGGAAAATTGGATTCACTTAATGACCACCACAAAAAATGGGGGGGGGGGAACCATTTCCATGTGATGCTTTGGCTTATGACTGTAATAACTTATGACCATAATACCAGGCTCAATTACAATCATATGTCAAGGACTACCTCTAGTCTGGGGAAGTCTAGTTTTAAAAGTGAAGTGTATAACTATTTTGTGAGGGCAAAATAGTCCATCTTTGTGGTCTGGGGACTGCACTTCCCTTCTGCTCACCCCCCCCCCCTCTTGGGAGTGTTTTGATGTTTCCAGAGTAGATTTCCGGAGACAACATTTTTAGATTGACTTTATTGTTTGGGGAGGGGGGAATGTCTGAAGGAGCAGAATTGTTGCTATAAACCTTGCACCAATTGAGATACCCATTTTGGCACTTAATAACTTGAAAAAATGAGAAAGCCTGACATCTTCAGGGGAGTTTAAGAATGTTTAAGTGGGTGCTGTGAATCTCTGCAAAGCTTAACGCACCCATTTTGTCCCTTAAAACATCCTCCAAAATTAAAATCAGTCCAAATATTCCATTGTAGAACTCATATGAGAGATGAGAGATCTTTGTCTTAATGCATTAATTTCATGCAGGGACCGGAGATCCATTGGCCCACAAGATGTTTTTACACTATAATTTCTGGAAAACACAGACAGCAGCAAATGGCACATAATACTAGGAACTGTAGTTGAACAAATTCTAGAGAATCAGAAATACTTTCCTCTCTGCTTTAATAGATTATTATGAGCTTCAACAAGCTTATTTTGGATCAGAAGGCAGGAAATACATAAATTAAAGTCTTTAACAAGAACTCTTTGATGGGAGCAGAAAGTAGCAACTACTTGTCTCCAGCAATCTCCTAAACCAGAACTGAACATAGTAGTTTTCTATCTCCTCCTATTGTTTTGCAGTAATCGACCTTCAGTGAAGTTTTGCTTCTGCACATTAAAACCTCATACTATCCAATAATGACTTTAGTTGCATTTTCCACAAATGTGTTTAGTTCTCTTTTACAGTCACTCAAGTTAATGGCCAAACATTTTGACTTCATCTTAGATCCCATCCATTCTTTAGTTTGAAGAGGTTTGATTACTTTAATTAGAGAAATTATTTTCAATTTTATCTTTCTTGGCATTAAATATGGTTTTCTGGAATGGTAGTTCTTCTTGTAATGCAGTTAGAATTCTTTCACATGTGTATTCAATTAAAAGAAATGCCTCAATTCATTCTGCCATTCAAGCCAGCAATCCATTAAGCTATAGAAAACCATTTACTTTGAATGGCATTTTGCTGTAATTTACTTCTTGATGCCGCAGGTCTCCATTTCAACCAAGAAAAGAAAAAAGATCTAACACTAATTTTATTGGTGTGTTGGTATTTATTATCTCAATATATGAAAATCCTAGAAGCTTGCAGCAGAAATTTAGAAACACAAATTGAAGTTGGCATCTAGGTCAACTGATCACATACTATTAGTTTCTGGTGAATTAACCCTAGACTGAATCTTATTAGTTCACAGTTGGATACTCAAAAACACTATTGTACTCCCATTATCCCCAGTTAGTGTAGCCAGTAGCCAGGTTGCTTCAAATGATAAGAACTTCAGATCAACCAAGTATTGCTGCTATGCAACTTAAATGTGACATTGTAATTAGCATATCCATTAGACTTGCTGATGATCCTCTTTGCTGCTCCTACAACGTTTTATGCATTTTGGATGTGCAAAACAAAGATTCTGTCCTCATAATCCATTGAATGCGGACTGCAGTTCCAAATTATTTTCTCATTTATTTATTTGCTGGAAGATCATTTTCAAACATTTTATTTATTTATTAAACTTTTATGCCTCCTATCTTGCCTAGAGACAATGCTAGGCAGCTTACAATAATAAAAATACGATTGTAAGATAGAACATTAAATATTGATTTAAAATTGAAGCTGGGAAGGAAAGGGGGAAGATGCACATGGGAAGGAAGTGAGTCTTAGTCCTTTAACCACTTTCAGACATGCTTCCATGGAGGCCCTAGACCACTTGGCAGAGCCAGGACATCAGGCCCTTTTGGAAGCTAAAAGGCTGGATTCGGATCTCACCTTGGGGGGCACAAATTCCAGAGGATGGGAGGCATGACAGAAAAGGCTTTTCTCCTGGACATTGCCCACTGGAATTCCTTGACTGACAGGATCCACAGCATGCCCTTTCTGCCGTTATGGACCAGGGCCTCATTGAAAGATCCAGAAAACATCTCCTCCTAAAATGGAGATATTATTACTGCTTGAATACAGCTGGCAGTCACCATCCTGGACGCTTTCACCAGCCAGGAGGAACAGAGATCTAATTGACAAGTTTGACAGCATTGAGGATCTTGTCCACTTTATCAGGTCCAACAGGATCAAACTGTTCCCAGATAATCCTGTAAGACCTTTCCCCAGGCATCTCTAATGGATCTGCACCACACATGGATTCCAACGTGAAACAGATCTGCATTGTATCCTAGTTTACAGACTTGGAGACTTTTGTTTAAACTGAGTATTAAAAGACTGAGTATAAAGGACTGAATATTAAAGACATATTTACATGGCAACATCACTTTCCAAGTCCTAGAAGGGTGGAGTAGACCTGGAGCAATAGCTTATTGTTGGGGAAGGTGCGTTTTGCACTAAAGTATTGTGTACAGTTTTGTCATGCTATGTGTGCAGTCCTTGAAAAGCGAAGAACCCTCACAATTAGCAAATAACACCTCTTCCCAGTTTCTTGTGCAGAGAATTGCAATTTTTTCTTAAATACATAAAGCAGCTAACATGGCGTTTGGGCAGACAGGGACGTATAAAAGGTACCTCTTTAGCCACAATCGTCTTTTAAGTTTCCGGAGCTTTAGAACCCATACTTTGCAATCTGTAAATTTCAAAATTTCAAATTTCAAAATTAAGATCAGAGTCAGAACATGCAAGAGAGTTAGAAAGGTCAAACTTCTGCCAGCTACATTTTTTTACATGTCAGGCAGAAAAGCTCCCCCCCCCTTTCTATTTGTTATATACCTATGGAGTACACATACATATGAAATACAGGAGCTCTCAAGCACAGAAAAAATACTCAAACATCTTTTCATATTTGGAGCTTAGCGAGTAAAAGGCTGACAAGCAATGCAAAACTGTCAGAATTATTCCACGCCATCAAAACCATCAACTTTTTCAAAAGATGAAAACGTTTTCAGCGAGCACAACTTGAAAAGATTATTTTCCTCCCTTCCCTTTCCTCTTACAATGCAGATGAAGCAAATCACTTCTATAATGCTCAGATTTTGCAAGGCGCATGAGATTTGTCTTAAACTTTTGAACAACAAAAACTCAACCATCAAAACGATGTTCTCATTATTCTTGCAGCCACTGTTGATAGCTGTCACCAGCCAGATTATATTCACAAACAATTCTGAGAAAAAAGTTGGCTTAGGGATGTTTGGAATATAATAGCTATTGCTCTAGCACTGAAATTTTGGAGCCAACTTCAGAAAAAGGGACTTCTGTATGCTTGGAAGCAACCAGTGCAAATATTGGCTATATATTCTATGAGGAATTTATCAAAATGTTTGTTCCTATTCTGACTTCATAAATATCTGAGTGTATTATCATGCCTACTTTATCCATACATTGGAATAAATTAGATTTTATGATATATCAATAATTCTGACAAGGACTATGTATTGACTTTTCTTTATCTCAACTGGGAAATGTTAACATATCTTCTGTTTTAAGACAAATGAAAAGAAAATTTAGATATAATTTGGTACCTGGAGTAAGATAAAGGTAATTGAGATGAATTTGTTGCTGTTTTACATTCTAAAAGGTCTTTCGATGTTTATTTTATCATACTATTTTAAAGCAGTTTACAGGCTAGTGAATGAATTTTTATAGGAGCATCCTGAGATTTTCCCTGCAGAAATTGCAATTACCTGTTGGAAAACATTGGTTATTATTGGGCATTTCTTTTACATTTTTTACTGACTATAATAAGGAATTTCAGAACGCTGTTTTGATTTAAGAGCTTGTATTAGATCTAACTGGAAATACTGGACTCTCTATTTGTGAGTAAATCTGTTTAAAAACCTTGAATCCTGTTTGTGGGCAGATCTGTTTAAATGTCTATACTTAATACTGCAAAATGTGTACAGAAAATATTACGTTGTGTGGATAATTCTGATTCTTTTGCTCCTGGAATCTTACTATACAAATTTAAAACAGGATAAATCTTGGAGCATTTCCTCCCCTAATGGGATTTCAAATCAAAATTTAAAGTTCCAAAATTAAAGAACAAATTAAATGTACCTCAAAGTGATCTCGGGTATTTATTATTTGGCCTGTTGGGTCTATTTGCTCCATCAATCACGCGTTTGGTGTTGTGGTTAAGGCATCAGGCTAGAAAACCAGACTGTGACTTCCATTCCCATCTTAGATATGAAGTCATCTGAGTAACCTTGAACTAGTCACTTCTCTTTCAGCCCTAGGAAGGAGGTAGTGAAAAACCACTTCTGAAATCTTGCCAAGAAAACTGCAGAGATTAGTCCTGGCAATCACCAGGATTCAACACTGACTCTAAGGCCCACATATATACATAATTTGATACAAAAATGTGGTAATTTGAGAAATTTGGGCATCACTATTGACACCTTTGCAAGGGGAAAGCCTCTGTGTTATATGCGTGAAATATTTAATAGCCATTAATTTGAAAACCATGACAACTGGGTTTCTTGAACCAAGCAAGTTCAACCTATAGGCAAGATAGTTAAAATAACGGATATGTTTTTAATAACTTTTCTTCCTGTCTGATCTTTATTCAGGGGGAGGAACTATATCATATTTAAGGTCATTTTCTTGTTGAATACATGTGATGATTATGATAATATCCAGCTAAGATAGAAATGAAGTACTGATTCTGGCTTGGATAGATCAACAGATAAATGTGAATCAAGTGAAAGGCTTAGTAAAATAGGCTGCTGTTTTTGGTGATGAAACCCTGCAAGAAATTTTGGGTTTGGTGTATTTAGGAGAAGCTAGCAACATTAATTCAACTGACAGCTTTGAAACTTCATCCACAAGGTCAGATATTTCTATATTTGTTCTGTTTCCCTTAGTGATGTGTGGTAATACATTCATATTTCTTCATACATGAATGTTAGTAATAAAACTGCATTTTTGACACCTGCTGTTGACACACCTAGTTACTTGTTTTCTGCATGTCTTCCAGTTTCTAAGGAGAAATAAAATAACTTTCCTTGTTGATTTTAGCTGGAAAGAAACTGCATGTCTCTGATTGGTTAAGTGCCATCAAGTTGTTGAATCTCAGCAACCACATAGACAGACATTTTCCAAGATGATCTGTCTTCATCCTAGCATTTTAGCTCTCTCAATGGTTCATTAATCGCTGTTGTAATCAAGTCCATCCATCTTGCTACTGGCTATTTTATTTCTCCTTTCCCAGTGTTATTGACTTTTCAAGGGAGCTAGGTTTTTGCATAATGTGTTTGAAGCCTTATAGGTTAAGCCCAGTCATCTAAAACAGGGCTCTTCAACCAGTGGTACGGGTACCACCTGTGGTACATTGGCTCCTGGCAGGTGGTACGTAACCATCCTAGAAAAGTGGTAGCGGGGGAGGGGAATGAGCTGAACTGGTGGCAGCACCGCACAAGCCTGAGCGAGAGATGGGTGGAGTTGCAGGGCTCAGTGGAAGCACCAGGAACAGCGCTTCTTTGGGACTGACAGGGCTCAGTGAAAGCACCAGGATCAGCGCCAGGCTCCAGCTGGAGCTCGGCGCTGATCCTGGTGCTTCTGCTGAGCCCAGAAGAAACGCCGATCAGCTGGAATGTTGCAGCATCTCCAGGATCTTGTGATTTACATTCAGATGCTTGGCAACTGATTCATATTTATGAGGGTCACAGTGTCCCAGGGTCATGTTAAGTGACCAAAACCTGCTGCAACCACCCAGCAGATGGGGGGAATAAAAACCAAACACCCCCCCCACCCCACCCCTGCTGCCAATCCTCAACAAAAATGTTCACAACAATGAAAACCTCAGAAAGGAGGAAGAGCGCCACCGGGCGGGCAGGCAGCTGTCTTGCTCGGCTGTGGCTTGGGGGGCACTTTTTTCAGGGCCATTGTAACTTCGAACAATCACTAAGTGAACTGTTGTAAGTCGAGACTACCTGTACTTTATCATTTTTTTTGTCATCAAGTTTTTGACACCTTGCTAGGCGACTGGTGGTACTTGGATATTGACATATCCTAAAAGTGGTACAATGGGTGAAAAGATTGAAAAGTCCTGATCTAAAAACTCTAAATTGATTTGTTCTAAGAAACATTCATTTGTTTTCTTGGGTATCTATGATATGCTTAGGAGTTGTCTCCAACATCAACATTCAATAACATTAATATTCTTTTGATCACACTTCTTCAAAGTCCAACATTCAATTCCACAGAATGCCATAGCAAAAACATTATTTGCACAATTCTTCTTTATAAGTATAGAGTACAGACACATCGTGGCATCCAAATATCTTTCTCAAAGCCTGTGGTGTCTTTCTTGACTAGTGATTCCTTTTCTCTTGATAGTCAGTCCTAACAGACAAAAAATATTTGCTACTTCAAAGTCTTCATTTTTAATTCTGAAGCTTCTTACTGAACCAATTATCACTAGTTTGGTCTTCTTTATGTTAATTTTTAGTCCCAGTTTTTCACTGTGCTCCTTGACTTTTATTACTCAATCTTGCAGATCATTTAATTTTCTGTTATCAGAATAGTTATTAATGTTTCTTTTTAAATTTACATTCAAGCATTAATTTAAAAAATGTAAATATAAGCACATTTTTCTTTTGCTTTAATGCTTTAAATTAAATATTGTTTGAAATGAAACATTTCCTTTAAGGACAATCTAGGATAAACTGGTAATCTATAATTCTATTTTGTAATATGCCAGGGCTCATGAGATGTTCTGGAGAACTACTATAGTTGTGAACAAAATCACAGGAGGATATGCTTGATTTATTGAAGTATCTACCTCTGAGACCTACAGTACATATTACAGAAGGCAAAACTATGAAAGGTAATCTAACTTGAGAATTGTAATTACCATTTTGTAGGACTGAGGCTTAGTCTAGCATATCTGTGGCCTCAATATGTAACGATGCAGGAGGTGAGTGTTACAGCAAGGCAGGGGAAGCTAAGACAATTAGATGACTTTAAGCCAGTCATCATATATTTTTGTTGTATACAGCTTTGACACTTTGGAGTAAAACTGAATATAAACCAAGTAAACAATAGATGTTGGAGCACATTACTTGGTAAAAGGAATTCAATTTGTTGGGCCATCAGTTGTACAGATCTCACATAAGCAACATAGGATAATCAAATCCCCTACCAAATATACTGTATGATCTTACTTAGCCTTTCACACAACTTTAATTAGAAGTGCTCTTCACCTATCCTTGGGCAAGCAGAATAGTAAACCAGCATAACTTGCCCAACTGCTGTCCCTACCTCCACAGTTTCTATTTTGGCTTGCTGTCCAGATGTTGGTGTGGTTTAGGGCCTGTAGGGCATCTAAAGAAAAGCCACTAGTCAACCTCTTTGGCTTAGCTGCCCTCCCTCTTCTTCAGGATTACCAACAAACAAGTGATTTGTGGTAGAGTCTAACAGATGGCTAGATTCCTGGGTTTAAGCTTTCCACCCAACCTTTCACTGAGATAGGTGATTATGAAGTGGGTAAAGGATGCCTAGTAATGCACGAGTGGTTTTTCTGCTTTATCAGGCAATCCCCATCTTACCTAGCAGATTAATTCTGGTTCTTGCAGCTGATGCATCAGTGGATATGATGCATGGCAAAACAGAGGTAAAAGCAATTTGCCAGCAGCTGATAAGCAAGGTGAAGGGAACTATTGGAAAAGACCTTTACCAGGAGCCCCCATCAGCTGTTCAGGGAGTTGGTTTGATGTGGTTTTGATGTGTTTATACCCATTATCATCTCCCTTATCCATTCAAGAAGTGAGGGAGTTGCAGATAATGAACAGCTGATGGCTGCTCTCCCCACTCTCCCCTGAAAAGAAATGGATCAGAGGATCCATTTTTGGGCAGCATTGTTGCATAGAAATGGAGAGCAAGCATCTTGTCCCTTTAATGGCTTATAGTGCCAGCAGCATGGAAAGGGATGTGTAGCAGATTGCCCCAGGTTTACTTTGACAGTGATTGCTTCAGGCTTAAAGGGAAAGCAAAGAGTAATTATTAAGGACAACTCAAGATTGTCTCAATCATGGTCTAAGGATGAGATGAAAGCAACATCACAAGATGAAAGAGTGTATGAGGACCTATTCTAATAAGTATGTCAGGGTGTATCCCTAGATGGAACTCCAGGAAGATGGAAGTAAAAAAAAAAAGGGGGGGGGGGTTATTTATCTCACTAACATGATTCTGGCAGGCTTTCAATGAAGTACTTACATGGCAGACATAAATATCCAGAATTTCTATGAGGATGTCTGGGGAAGGAGAAATAGGATGGAGAAGTAGATCTTTCCTGAGATTTCATCTAGCTTCAGGGATAGCTATACATATACTCAAGATAAAAATGCAATAGGTTGTTGGATAGAGAAGGAATGGATGGTTTGTCCCATGCTTCCTTCAACTACTTGTATAGCTTTGTCCCTGCTCCCATGCTGTGAGACTGGAAGCCAGCATGGTCAGGTCATCTCAGAAGACAGTCCTTCTTCTGCTGGCCAACACAGCAGTAAAAGCAGCTGACCTTATAGAAAGCTCACAAGAATGTTTATAAATGAGTAAGTTGTATAGAAAGCACTCCAAGTTTCTCAGATACTTTGAAGTCCATTTGTAAAACATACTAACCTTTTATTTTTTATTGTAAATATTTATTAAGTTTTTAAAATTTTACAAAAACAAAACAACCCATCCCCAAACCTCCCCAACCCTCCCATTCCCTCCCCTGACCTTCCCAGAGCTGAACATAGGCTTAATTAAAATTTCTTCCAATAATCTAAAAAAAAATATAAACCATGAATAAATCTAAATACTGAATACATTAATTAAACAAACTATAAGATAATAAACAATAATATATGTATAAAAAAACATAAATACCAGAAAAATAATACTTGAAAAAAAAAAAGACTAAAGAAAAAGAAAAAAGAGAAAGATAAAAGAAAGTATGAAAAAAAAGAAAAGGAATAAAATCTATAAAATATTTTAAATTTTAAATATAAGTTATTGAAAAACTAAATAGTATTTTTTAATACTTATATTGTATAAAATCTATCCATTATCCTTCTGTTTGAGAGAGAATGGTCAAGTACTGTGATTTTAGGAGTTGTGTCTCTTGTTTAAGAGTTTAAACTTGGGATATAGTCCAAGAAAAGATGGACATGTGGAGCTGTATGGTGATGCTCACGTTTAGATGGTTTTAAGAAAAACTATCAGTAGTTGTAACAGCTATATGTTGCACTCACTCAGTCATGCAGATTGCGTCTTTATATCTAAGCATGTTGGAAAGACGACGATCCAAACTATATTCTGATATCTTGAGGCTGCAAGATAATGACTACCCATGTGGAAATAAGGCACATTAATTCCATGGAGCTTATACCTGAGTAAAGATACATAACATTACATGGTGAACATGGTTGTGAATATGATTTGTTTATGATACTTGTTGTAACTGTTCTCTTTTTATTTAAATTATCCTCACCTTAAAACACTGGGAATTGCTTCTTTTGTAGTTGACTATGAAATCCAGGATTTTGATGTTTACTCCCAGAAGCTATTTCTCAGTTGTAATTTAATTAAAAGGGCAGTATCTGAAATTCACCATATGTGACTCCATCTGCAATAATTGCAGTTTTAAGTCTAAGGGTGACATTAGCACATGTATTGAAGCATACTTTTACAAGTGATAAAAGCTGTCACCTGTGGTGCATAAATTGCTATTATATCTCATGATACGCTATAAAATCTATCATGGCTTTTTTATACTAATGTATTTAAAAGAGGGATAAAGGTTTAAATACACAAACCACAGAGTAAGAAAAAAAATTAAAATATCTACAAAGTCCTGCAAGAAAATAGAATTCTAATCTTTGTTCTTTTCTGAATTATGCACCAGGAGCGTAGCAGTTTCAGTTCAACATGGTCCATGAAAACACAAACTACAATCTGCATTTTGAACAGAAAATCAAAAACCTGAGGGAATATGGCTTGAAACAGTGACCTATGATGATTCTCCCCTTCTAATCTAAAGTCTCAGTTGGACTGATAATACATTGAACTCTTTATGAGAGAGCCAATGTTCTAATCTGTGCCTTACAATCCTTTGATCTATGACATGATTTAAGAGCATTTGATTAAAAGACTAAAATACTACAGATATGATAGGAGGTTGGGAGAAGAGGAAGGAAAGTTTGAAATAGTCAAAGTAGACAAAGGCAAGCAGGCTGGCTGGTTGGTCCCTATGTCCAATTAAAAGGGTTGCTTTCTCTCTCTCACACAGCCATTTTCAAAGGGAAACACATCACCCATGACTGGGATTCAAATGAATGAATCTGCTTACTCAGTTTAACCAGACTTCACACGCTGAAATACACATGTACACAAGCCTGGTTCATACCACACTATGAACCACTTGGCTTGTTTGTTTGGGGCTAAATGTGATGGCTTAATATAATGCACAGTCCACTGTTTTATGGCTTAGTATTGTGTGAAAGGCCAGCCACTATGCTTTCTTCAATGGCACAGCATGTGTGAACCAGCAGCTTCCATGGATTAGTCTGAAGAAATCAATATTCCACCAATACGCTGCAAGTGCTACAGTTTTCTTTATGCATTGTGTTGCCCTCATGTCCAAAAGGGGCAGAGTGTTATGGTATGTAAGAATGATAGGAGTAACATGGTAGCAGTGTTCCACTGCTGCCACAAAGAAGAGAGGGTCGACCTCTTTTCCAAAGCACCAGAAGGCAAGACAAGAAACAATGGACGGAAATTAATCAAGGAGAGAAGCAACCTGGAACTAAAAAGAAATTTCAAGATTCTGTTTCTGTAGCCTTAAGATAAAGGTAGTTTAGCATTCAGTTGGTGTTTCTTGTCTAGACTACCTCAAAAGGCTGATACAGAGCTTGCAAACAATGTTATGACAAAAGTGGCAGAAACTTGTGGATGCCCAAAAAAGCCTGTTTTCTGCTTTTCTGTCTCTCTCATTTTCTCCCCAAGTTTTTTTTTCTGATTTGTTCACCTTGTCTCCCCAATTTTCATTTCTATCCCCCTCTCCATTATTTCCTTCTGTGCAAGAGAAAACCAACTCAATATTAGTTCTTGCTAACATGTCCCTATTTTGTTATAATGTCCATTGCATTTTTTAGTGCAAAATTTGCCAGCATCCAAACATTGAGGGACCCAAGTAATTGATAATCAAAGAAATTATCAAAGAAAAATTATTATCTTATTGATATCCTTCTGGTGTATACGATATCAGTGTGTGTTTGGGGGAGATTTTTACCAATCCATAACATACTTCTGGTTTTCTAAACCACTGGCAGGGTGGTTTACTTGGATATTATTATCACTTGGAAAACATCTCAAATATCCATCATAAATCCTTGAAATTCATGGCCACTTACATCAACTTTGTTATCCTTGACATAATCCAGCTTTTTTTGCTTTCACAGAATTCTCAATCTGATTTGGAACTTATTCACATGACTGAATCATTAAATAATTACTGTACAGCATTTATTGCTCTTCCCCAGGGTGGCTAAATCCTGTTAGGGCTCTTTATATGGTGTGCACCATACCATTTAATACTGGTAACTCCTGCTGTTGTGCTAGAGAGAAGTTGTTCAAAATGCTCACATAAGAGCAGGCACAAGGAACTTTAATTACTACCAGTTTCTTCTACTGGTAAAATGAAAGCCTGTTAACTTTGAAATAGTTCTTATGACCTTTCGAAGCAGAAATGAATCACTAGTGCTTAATACTAAGAAACCAGAGAAACCAGAGGACTCAAATCTGTCACAATGCTAAGTGTAGAAATCTCTCTGCAACTCTGTGTTGGCAAGGAAAATGTACTTATACCCACCTTCTGAAACAATTGTAGCTCTCAAGTTCCAGGACAAAACCTGACACTGATGTATAGATTTAACAACAACAATGATAACAACGCAATACTAGAATGCCATATTGGACAGAAGGCTGTGTAAAAAAAAAAATCACATTTCTTACAGGCTATAAAGTTTTGACACTTCTAAATATAAGGTGATTTCATCTGAGCAGTCACAAAATGTTGGTCAAACAAGGATACTGGGACTAGAAAAAATGTGTAGCTTCTACGAATGCTTTTTCTTTGGGACAAAGGAAAAAAAATCAAACCTGTTTGAAAAAAAGGGAGAAATGTTATCTTGAATCTACAGGCGTATTTGCTTTGTCATATACTCACAATGTATCTAGAAATGGTCATGTTAACGAGGGCCTAAGGCTCTTAACACCAATTCATTTTATTAAATACAAGAAGTAAAAGAAGACAAGATATGAAATATTAGATATTGCTTTGCCAATGACACCAATAACTGTAATAAATATATACTGACAGTCTTCCATTATTATTATATGTGATTATGACATTGTCTTTAGGGATTTGCTTCAATTTTTGAACATTGTTTGTATATGTGAAGCCGCTAGAGTCCCTAGAGTTAGGTGGCCTAGAAATCTGAAATATAAAAATATATAAAATTTCTATGCTGCAAAACTCCAACAATTATGAGTGGCTTCACATGTACAAATAATTTTTAAAAAACAAGATAAAATCTAAGAAAAACCAGAATCCTCTGGAACGAACAACAACCAAATTTATATGTAAGTTAAGCACATATAATTTTAAAAAGGAAATGTGTTGTGCTAATGAATAGGATAAGTGCTAATATGAGTTTAATTCGTCACCATACTACCTTCATAAAACATCTCAGATGATGCCTGATTGGACACTCCAGCTGATGAGTGCTCAAGTGATGTTGATTTTATGTTCCGTGAGATTATATACATTCCCCAAATTCTGGTTTAACAACTTACAAGGATGCAAGTAAGACTTATGAAAAGTTTCATCTGTCTTTATGTCCTGGTGTTGGTCTGCTAATGGCCTTTGACCTGGCTGTGCCTAGGAAGAACCATTCATCTACAGCAGCTTCTTACAATTTTTTTTGATTGAACTCATCCAATTATTTAATATACACAGAAATGGCATCTTTGGTGGCCTGACTATGTGGCAGATGCCCAGGTCAACAGGAAATAGATTCAGGGTCCACTCATTAACTCATATTTATGAATATCCATATTAATGAGTAGAACTGAGTGTTTCAGTTGTATCAATTTGGAGAAAGTTTACTTTATTTGAGCAAAGGGACTTTTGCATATTACTCTGTTGGCAGAAAGCAAACATGAGCAATAATTTGGCAAGGTGATAACGTATGGCTTTTATTAGCTGAGTGTAGATTTCTCCTGTTTAATAAAATGTTAATTAAAACTTCCATATAATTTTCACTTATGTAAATGCCAAAAAGTATTGATTTATGCAAATGCCAAAGGATACTAGCTGGAGAAGTACAACTACAAATTTACTTGTTCCTAAATGAGGACTGCTATTTCGTTTCCAAAGACCTGTCTATATCCAAAATACTCCCTATATTTATTCAATGAAGTTATATTTAATGCACGGCAAAGATTAAATTTAGAAGCAGACCTCTGCATCCTAGAAACATAAATCTCTGCTAGTCACATAAAGATGCCACAAGGAGGAAATAGTGTTATAGAATAAGCCTTTAGGGGTGGTAGGAGATGATACAGTTCTGTGGGTTAGAAATGCCAATTTATCATTACTAAGTATTTTAAATCCACAGCTGTTGCTTCTCCAATGTTTTTCAGCTTTATGGCCAATTAATTATAGATTGCAAGACAAAAAATAAGAGCAACAATCACTAGCGATTCCTCGTCAGACTGTAATTACTCTTGGAAGTAATTACGAATTAACAGTCACATCAGCCAAAGCATTGACAGCCTACCAATAATGCTGCATTCAAAATGGAACTACGGTCATTCCAAAATGAATCCTCTCAAGGCCAACAAAGACTCGGCAATTCTTGGCAGTCTATACATTGGCAAAGGTTCTGAATGATGGAAAGGGAATAATGCTGGCAGTGGGCTCTGACCATAAACTCATTCAGCTAATGAAGATGTCCTACGGGGAGTTCTAAAACCATCTACTCCACTAGCAACCAAATTAGGGAAAGTGAATTCAAAGCTACTTTTCTGTTTCTTGAAAAGCTAAGGATTATCAATATAATGGGATTGTCAAATTCTGAAGGAAGCCATTATTATTCCAAAAGAAAGAGAAAGAGAGACACATTCTGTGTTCTTTTTTTTTTTTAAAGCACTTTGGAATTAAATCAAAATTAAAGTACCTTCTTGGAGAATAAATGAATTATACACATAGACCTTACTTTTAGATTTTTTTTAAAAAAAAATAGAGATTAAGAAATAAACATTCAGAACAAATATAACGTTTTCATACAGCCAGGTTGGCAAGAACTGATTGTACGGTTAAATAAAAACACAGTGGTGGTCTCGGGCAAGCTACTTAAAGAAGAAAGAAATCAAAGTGCCTCTCCTGTTTATAATTATAGACAAATCAATGGGGCATTGGATCAAAAGGCGTCCGAGGAACGCTAACTTTAGTGTTGGTTCTTTTATTTACTGGGGTACTACTTTTCAGAATCTCACCATCCTGGACAACTTGCTTTTTAGGGAAGATTGTGGAGATGACGACTCCACAACAGCTTTAAAGGATTCTGGATGAAGATGATTTCAGTCATGGGGATTGGATGGAATCAGCACTGATTACACTTTCAGATGATCTATGGTGGGATACTTAAATTTTCCATATATTTCAACATATTCTTGTTTTCTGCAACAAAATAATGCTCCGTATTTAGCAATAGCAATAGGACTTAAGACTTATATACTGCTTCATAGTGCTTTCCAGCCCTCTCTATGTGGTTTACCGAGTCAGCATATTGCTCTCAACAATCTGGTTCCTCATTTTACTGACCTCAGAAGGATGGAAGGCTGAGTCAATCTTGAGCCGGTCAGGATCGAACTGCTGGCAGTGAACAGTGAATTAACCTGCAATACTATATTCTAACCATTGTGCCACCAGGGCTCTTAGTTATTAACGAGACCAAAAAGGAGAAAGGTCGAGTGCCTGAGTACCTTGCTGAAAGTAATGAAACTCACTAAATTATAAAAGCATTGACTGATGCAAAAGAGGATTCTGATTCTAGGAATGTGTATTGTTGAGTCAGTAGTGATTCCCAGCAATATTTTTCAGAACTGGTCTGCCATTGCCTCTTCTTCCTAGGGCTAAAAGAGTGTGACTGGTCCAAGGTCAACCAGTTGGCTTCATGCTTAAAGTAGGACTACAATTCATGATCTCTCAGTTTCTAGCTTGGTGCCTTAACTACTACACCAAACTGTTATGCTGAAAAACTACTGGGCAGATGTATTGTTTGGTAAGAGGGAGAAAAGTTCCTTTATCTCCCATTCAGTTTTCTTACCATGGCATATTAATAAACAGGCATCAATAAATATTCCGGATTCCCAAGGCATTTATGACATATTTATTTGGCAGTTCGAATGGTAAATGGGGTCCTGAGAGATGTCAGCACCATTTATCAGTGTGATGGCTATCTTCACAACAATGTATATTATTTTCCTTGTCAGTCATCATAACATGTGTTTTGATACTTTTTGGAGATTCAGGGCTATTGAAAGGTGAGTGAGCAGTAAGAGGCTTTCAGGATCCCATCCTTAGATTAAGCCAGGTAAGAGGATTAATAGGTTTTTTTGTTGGTTTTTTTTTTGCAATAAGCTTATGAACCTTGGCTTTCAATGGGCTGTGCAAGAAAAGATTCTTTGTCTTTCACTTAAATCGTATCCCCTGCTTTAATTTTTATTTATTGCCTTAAGCAGATTTTTTTTTAAATGAGTCAGGAACAGCCATGCTGAACCCAAAAAATTTCTGGTGCACACTGACATGCATAGTAATGCACATCAGCTATGCAAAAAGATGCTCAGAGTAGTGCCATACTTCTAAATAAATATCCTCATTATTATAATCTATGACCAGGCAAAATAAAAATTTCACCGCCTCAGAATCATGTAATTGAAACACATAAAAATATTGAGAGCATGTACTGAATAACTGTTGACAGATGGATGGTGGTTGTTTAGAACTTGGCCATCTATTCAGTAGTCACATCTTGATGATCTAATAGTACATAAACATGTTTCCACCACCAAATTTGCCATAAGAGATAAAAAGGGAATTATAGAAGAAGAGTTGGTTGCTGCACAAAGGTGGGAATATAACAGGGCAAAGTCCACTGATTCTGCCTCATCTGCAAAAAAGGGTATCCCTTTGATAGCACCAAAGTAAGGTGATAGAACAAACTAAATTTACCTCAGTAAAAAAAAAAAAAAGAACAAGAAGGAACAGGAGTTTCTCCATGCAAGGGATGAATACTGTTTGTGGGTTTGTTTTTGTTTTTTAATTTCATTATTATAGGTTTATTGAAGAGACTATAATGGGTTGGAGTTGTACAGTTCATTACACTGTAAACCATAACATAACAGGAATACAACATGCTAAGCAAAAATCAAATCAAACCTGTGTTTCAGATTAGAATCCACATCATCATCAATCATCATCATCACAATCACCATCACCATCATCTCCTTCATGCTACTGGTGTATTAAGATCTATGTTATGTTCCCATAACATGAAACAGCATGTCATGATGTATTGAATTAACCCAACTGTCTCAGAAATGTAAAATACAAGCTCTACCCCATAAACATACAAGTAGTCCTTAGTAGACCTCTCATTCAGCAGCTATTCAGCAGCTATTACAATAGCACCAAGGGGGACTTACAACCGGTTCTCTAAGTTGTGACTGGCGCACTGTCCTCACGGTCATAATTGTAATACAGGCATTTGGCAAACAGCTCACACTTATGAGTGTTATGCAGTCACAGAATCACCATTTGCAACCTTCCCATCTAACTTCCCACAAGCAAAGTCAATGGGCAAGTTGGAAGGAGGTCCTAAGTTAGTCTGGAAAGTTGCTCCCACCATTTTTTTCTCTTGAGGAACTCCCCCAGGAAACAGGGTGAGTGCGAACCCCATGTGCTGGACCATAGCACACCCATTCCCATCCACACTTGTGCTGTGCTGTGGCACGCAGTGCCGCAACTGGTCACACTCACACTATAGCACTCACCCTCCACACATCTGCATTTGTACCAGAGCACCCACCCACATGCATGGCCCACTCATATCATGTCACAGTACCTACCTGTGTACCAACTGCACTCAAGCTACAGCATATGTATACACTCTACTTGCAGTAGTAATATTCTGTATCACTATACCTTTTGTAGCAGTAATGCTCTGTAGATGTTCAAATCATTTTATATTTCACCCTTGGCTCTTTCTTTTAGACCTCCTTTCCCTGCCATTCATGTTTTTCTTGGTATCAGTGTCTGGTTTAAAATTAGACCATGTCTGCTTACTAAGACATTTCTGATTTCTGACTGAAAGCTCTTTCAGGTGTATGTCTGGGTGAGAGAAGAACGGAGAGGTGGCTTGTAAGATAGCTAACATCAGAAATTCCAGGGAATCAAGGAATCATACAAGAGCAGGAAAAAAGACTGAATAGGCAGGAAAGATTGAAATAGACAGAGCCTGGCTGAAGCAGATCAAAATTATTTCCAGTTGATCATGGTATTCCCACAGATTCCAACTACAATTTTCCATAAAGCGCATAAATTAGTTCATCCTTAATTTGCTCAGTGAACCAGGATTCCATAAAAGAAGATGCAGAAAAACATTATTTTCTGATCTTGTTTTTCAGAACATTCTAAAGCATCAATAACATATTATCCTTAAGGTCCCCCATAAGTGTTATACTTAATAGCTTTTGATGAAGCTGCACTTCCATTGCTTCCCTAACCTCCTTTTAAAGCTATCTAGACTATATGGATATCAGGATATTTCATAGTATAGATTTCAAAAATTAAAACTTATACCTTGCAAAGCAACTTTTTAAATTTAACCTAAATCTTAAAATATACTGCCTTCTGAATTGGCTCATTCAACTTTGCAAATAAATCAACAAATGTGCTCCATCAGTAGTTTTGTTTAAAAACTTCACACTGAGCTTTGATCCTCCTCACAGCCTGAATCTGGGGTCAGGAGGTCTAGGACACAGAATGAGCCAACGGTTGAATGAATGCAACAACAACAAAACATTTCTTTGTGTATTGCAGAATGAGAGAAACATCAAGAAAATGGGAAATCTGCTGGGCAAGAAAGTGGCAAGATGGTGAGAGACCACAGGGAGAATGCTAAACTGATTAAGTCTTATTTTGCATCTGTCATTCCACAAAAGGGAAAAGTGGTCCAACCTGTCAGAAAGTGTACCGTAGGGAGCAGAAGAGAAATGCAGGTCAAATAGGCAAGGAAATGTGAAAGAACACTTAGCTGCTTTGAATGAGTTCAAATTCAAAGGGCAGATGGATTACATCCCAAGGTGCTAAAAGAGTTGAAAGATGCGATCTCAAAATCATTACCTATATTCTTTGAAAACTTTGAGTACAGGGGAAATGTTAGAAGATTGAAGAGCTAATATTGTTTCAATCTTTAAAATAGGAAAAAGTAGACCCAGGAAAATATAGACAAGTCAGCTAGATAGTAATATCTTGAAAAATCCTAGAAGATAAACAGTGGATTTTCATGTAATGTCATTGTAATATGATGCTGTTAAAAACAGATTGTGCCAGACAAACTATATAGTACAGCATTTTTTGACAAAATGACTAAATTAGTAGACTAAGGGAATGCCTTGAACATAGTGTACCTAGACTTTATCAAAGCATTTGATAAAGTTGATCACAGCTTCTTACTTGATTAAAATGTGGGTTGGGGGTCATTACCACTACCAGAAGAATTCACATTTGGTCAAATAACTGTACTCAACATGTGGGCCTCAATGTTACATATAGGCCTATGTCTACATGGAGAGAAGTATGCAATGGGATACTTTAAGCCTGTGTTCTAGATCCAGTGCTGTTCATGCTGTTCAGCATTTTTATAATTGACTTAGATAAGGGAATAATAGGGATATTTAGGAAATTTGCAGATGACACAAAGTAGGTTTCAAAGATTTTTGAAAGCTGACTCGAGGTTTTAAAGGATCTTATAGACTCAAACATTGGCCAATCAGTAGTGAAAATGGAGGTTTCTGCACTTGGATAGAAAAAAAAATCAGACAAGTGATGGCACTGATATCTTACCCAAGTGCCCGGAGGCTGTGATAGTCTCGATGAGGAACAACAGCCTCACTGGACTCTTGGAAACATTGAGTAGCTACATGTTTTTGGGCCTGCTGTTTTGGGACTATACTATCTTTGATGGGGTTGCAGTGACCCAGACAGACCCTGCATGCTACTTGGGGGTCCTTCCTGCTGAAAGAGCAGGTGATTGTCATGGCTAGGAGGGCTTCTGTGCAATCTCATGTTGTATTCCAGTTGCATTCATTCCTAAATCAAGAGGCTCTGCTCATAGTCACTTATGCCTTAGTCATCTCCCAGGTAGACTTCTATAGTATACTTTATGTTGGGATGCCTTTGAAGAGCATCTGGAAGCGTCAAATCTTTTTTGCAATGTGAGATTGGTTCCTTCTTCTCATCCTTCTGGAAATCTTTACTAAGATTGGATGTGTCAACAGGCTTAGAGGTCTTAATGGAACAATGTTCTCTTGAAGTGGCTCCACTGTTCATAATATGTAATATTCTTGCTTAGCCTTTTGAAATAATAACATCAATGAACCACAGAACCATATTTTAATGGTTTTATTGTATGCTGCCCAGAGTCATGTTCTATGAAATGGTGGTTATATAAATATGATATGATAACCTATCAACCAAATAAATAAATAAACAGACAAGTCATACCTGTCTAAACAGCAATACTTTGTGAGAAGGAATTGAGTATCCTGATAAAATATGAGCCAAGAGTATGTTGCAACTGCCAAAAAAGTTGATGCAATCTTGGGCTGCATCGACAGAAATATAATGTTGAGATGACAGGCTACACTGATCTGACTGCACCTGGAATACCATGTCCAGTTTTGATCACCAAATACAAGGAGGAGGTTGAGGAATTAGAAAAAGTACACAAAAGAGAAACAAAGATGGTGCTAGGCTAATTTTTGGAAAGAAGAGTTAAAAGAGCTAGGCATATATAGTCTGAAGAAGAGAAGGCTAAAGGGAGATATGATACCAGTTTTCCAATACCTGAAGAACTTTCACTTAATCACTTTGCTTAGCAACGAAAATTCTGGCCCCAACAATGGTTGTAAGTTGAAACCTAAGTTGAGCTTTTGTTAATGTCCATGGTACAGTACTGATTAAAGAATCTTCAATTGAGCTTTACTTACCTTCCCCCCTATCCCCCCAAACAAACTCCAAAGAGTCTACAAATTTTTCTCCTCCTAAAAAAACATGTAGTAGCTATTCATTCTCAGGTATATTGTGTTTTGCTTAAATAAATATTATAAACCTAGGTAGTTTAGCCACTGCCAAAAACTCAATTTATTGTTTTCATAAGAGACATTTGGGCTTAGTTCACCCACCACATTAAGTTGCAGTGTGGTTTATTTAATTTCATATGATACATGACCGCTGTCTTCTGTGGTTTGCAAATAAAAGTATATGGCTTAGCATGTTGGTCAGGACTGTGGTGATTATGGTTAAACTCATTATAGTTTAATGTAATAGTGAACCAGGCTATTATGAAGTTCTATAATGAAGAATAGAAATGAAATCTTTTGAAATGAAAAATGCAAAACGTCTTCCAACAAAATATATAAATAGTAATAAATATACATCATAACCAACAGGATCCAACCCAGAACAAAAAAACCCTATAAATCATAACAATTTGTTTCATGGATAAATATAAAAGTTTAAGCCGTATCACAACCAGTCTGCTCAGTAGACAGAAATATAGCCAGGATCTTCCAATTATTCCATTTTAATTTACTAATTAACAAGCATAAGAATAATAATTCTTCTGATACTGCCTCTGTTAAGTCACATGTTTTCCCCAAGTATAGACATACATATATCAGCTCAATATAAATCTGTGAACAGAGATAAAAAAAATCTCTTCTTATTCTATTTTTTTTAAATTCTGCCTTTAGTACTTTATAAGTAACTCGATATGATGAACATACCTAATACTCCTTCCACCTCCCATTTCCTCCACAACAAGAATTTTGTGAGATACATTGAGCTAAGAGCAAGTGCCCCAAAGTCACTCAGCTGGCTTTCATGCTTAAGGTGGAGAACTCATGATGTTCTGGTGATTGGCCCAAAGTCATCCAGCTAGCTTTCATGCCTATAGAGCAGGGGTCTTCAAACTCGGTCCTTTTATGACTCATGGACTTCAACTCCCAGAATTCTTCAGCGAGGCGCGAGTTTGAAGACCCCTGCTATAGTGGAAATAGAACTCACATTCTCCAGGTTTGTAGGCCAGCATCAAAACCACCACACCCAACTGGGTCTACAATCTTTCTCTCTTCTCCAGATCAATATATTTCTCCTCCAGGTCTTGGCCATGATCACCTGGGTTTCCAGCTGAATCAAAATGCAGAGCAAAACTGCATTTGTTATTTCTTTATCTACGTACAGATTTTCCTTCTACACTGAGCTGATTGTTAGCACAATGGCAGCTTCCAAATGCATTTGGGTCAACAACCAACATCCAACAAATGTTGGCAGAGAAGAACAACCACTACACTATTGTAGGTTATGAAGAGTTCACATGCAAAATATAAATCGCACCTACACTACAACACTCACAGGTGGTGTTTTGCTAATGGCATATGAAGAATTAAACGTTTCTGTATAATATTTGTATCCTAACTCTTCTACTCAAGGTGAGGCTTACAGTAGTTTACAGACACATGAAAAATATTAAGCTTTTGTACAAACTATGTAAAATTACTCATACAGAAGGGCAGTGCAAAAAAATAAAATTAAAGTGCCCTGAATCATATTTCTTTTTTTTCTTTATTCTGAGGAAATCTGAGGTTAATACATTTAGATGGGAACAAGCATTTTTCATTTCTCGAAAGCACTGACCCTGAAGCAAGTTTGATTAAGATTACAACACAATTCTTTTCAGTGTGTGGAGCATGGTAAAACAAACAAATGCATTAAAACATTTGCCAGCATAGGAAAATAAATTATTTCTCCTAATGCTTCTATAGCTTGGATAAAGACATAAATTACCATAACTTGTCTTGTAAGTTAATGATTCACAGTGATGGATTATTCATGCAAGTCAGCCAAATGAACATTCTACTTTGACTCTAAAAGGGGAAAAATATGAACTCCCTCCATTAATTATGCTTTGAGCAAAACTGGAGACTAGCATCAAAACTATCAACTAAACAATTTTGGATAGGAGGCTTGCTTCCTCTCTTCCCATTTTTAAGGCTAACTTTGAATGCCAATCCACCCAAGGTATCTAAGGAGAGTTTGCCCAAACTGGCTTTCGAAATATGTACAGCTAGTCCTTGACCTATTTAGTGATCGTTCAAAGTTACAATGGCACTGAAAAAAGTGATTTATGACCGGGTTTCACATTTACAACCATTGCAGCATCCCCATGGTCATGTGATCAAAATTCGGATGCTTGGCAACTGACTCGTATTTATGACCGATGCAGTGTCCCGGGGTCATGTGATCACCTTTTGACACCTTCAAATGAACATAGTCAATGGGGAAATCAGATTCACTTAAGAAACATGATACTAACTTAATAACTGCAATGATTCACTTAACAAATGTGGCAAGAAATGTTGTAAAATGGGGCAAAACTCATTTAACAAATGTCTCACTTAGTAACAGAAATTTTGGGCTCAATTATGGTTGTAAGTTCATGAGTATCTCTATCAAAAGTATAAGTCAAACCCAAGTGGATCAGAATTTGAATCAAGTTCCTGAATACCAGCCAGGCAGATAGATATTTTTGAAGAAGAATTTCAGGGTAGGAAAGCAAAAGCTGTCTCCTGTTTCAAGCTAATTTGCTTGAAAATATGGAAGTTTTAGATGGTCTCAAGTCAGTAGGGATCGAAAAATTATGCCAAAATCCTGGATGACTGCTGCCAATCAATATTGCCAGGTACTGTATAAGCTAGACAGATCAAAAGTCTGAATAAGATATGGCCACTTTTTAAATTCCAAGATTAAAAGTACAAGTCCACAGGTTATGTAATTAAAACAGTGTCTGAAAATTGAATAGTTGCTTATGATTTGCCACTATTCTGTTGGAAAATGCACCTAGAGCTGAGAAGGCAATAATAAGCACATCCTACCCTCAAATATACATGTAAAAAGATCCATTTATTTGTAGATATTTGTATACGGCCTCCTCCATATATTATAAGCCTACAATCATTAAAGATTAAAAGACACATGAAACCATGGTAAAACTCTTAATATCATCAATTGGCCTATCTATCAGCAGCTTCCTGCCGTTGTTGTGAATCTTCTCCAGACAATGTTTGATCTTAGAGTTGTGATCTAAGGTAAGTGGTCAAACAAATCTATTAAATAAAATCAATAAAATCTGTGGAAGAGCATTGCCTTCCTAAGTGACTACAGGGAAGAGGTCATCTTGACCTTGAAGAGTAAATTGGTCCAGACAGAAGACCAAGAATGCTAGCATGTGAGCCTTTGCTTCCCTTATCTCCGGGGAAGTAGGGGCTGAAATATGCCCTGTCAACTTGCATCTACTGGGTGTGCAGATTAAACCTGGAGTATATGGGGCCAAATGTAATGAGAAATTGTGTGAAACGGAACAACATCGGGAAGAAAGAGGAAAAAATAAAACTCAAACATTAGCTCTCTCTTCTAAAGTCAGTCTTTCTTAATTTGGTGCCAACTAAATATGTCAAGGGAATTCTGGGAATGTAGGTATATGCAACTGGAGCACCTCAGGAAGATTATGAATTTTTCCCTCAGCAGCAGCTTGGGCTAGATTTCCTCAAAGAAGAAACATCTGATGGAATGCTTTCTCAGCAGAGAACCAATCTCATGATGCAATCTAAGATCTCAAATGATACTGGGCTCTCCAAGCACATTTATGGAGATATATTATTTTTATAAAAGACAAGCTATCAAATAATCTGAGTTTTCTATGCTATCTTTTCCCTAACATCTTGAAGGGTGGTGGTGGGGTATCTGGTCTAATTCAATGTCCACAAAAACAACCTCCTAATATAGATCGGACTTTGCTCAAAGTAACCTAGGGAACTCCAAGATCCAACAGGAACTTAAAGTGAACTTCCCAAAATTCAAACGCAACACCTTAATCATTCAGCTACATTGCTTGCAATCAAAATAAGGTTTTAAGCCCATGATTGCTTCATGAGCCGAGGTGGCGCAGCAGTTAGAGTGCAGTACTGCAGGCCACTTTAGCTGACTGTGTTCAGCAGGTCAGCGGTTCAAATCTCACCGGCTCAAGGTTGACTCAGCCTTCCATCCTTCCGAGGTAGGTAAAATGAGGACCCAGATTGTTGGGGGCAATGTAAATATATACATACATTGCTTACTGGTGTACACCGCTTAGAGAGTGCTTGCACTTAAAAGCAGTATATAAGTCTCATAAATAAATAAATAAATAAATTTGCTTTCCCTGTATCTTTTCTAACTCTTTAGTATTTGCTACACTAATGTTTAAATGAATTTATTATTTAGCGTATGGCATATAATGTCAGGGAAATCTACATATGCTAGATCCAGTGCAGTCCTGACAGCCTAGATTGATAGTTCATTCCATTCAGTGCTTAAGCATCTATCTTTGATGAAACAAAGCTAGCTTTACACCAATTAGCTAGCGGCACTCAAGTTGCTGGCTTTTCCAAGCTCCTTTGCCAATCTTGCCCCACCTAGTGTCATGATGCTTGCGTTTAACCAGGTCCAGTGCCGCTCTCTGCACACACAAACACAAGTAGGGCTTTCCCCCCCCCCCACCAAAGTGGTACCTTTTATCTATTTGCAATATTGCCTGCTGGGTGGGCAGGAGCTAGGAATTGAGCAACGGTAGCTCACTCCGTCTCACGGATCTGGGCTTGAACAGTGAGAGTGCAGACCGGTTTCCCCTAGTGTAAATGAAAATTCCAGTATAAGAGAACACAGTATAAGGAAAGCTGCTATAGTTTACTTAAAGAAAGCTGTTCAGATTACTCTTTTTTTAAATATCTTTTTTTTAACTTGGCAAAGCAACTTCAGCTCTGTCTATTAAAGCTTGATGAAGCAATTCAAATGTTATCCAGTTTTGTCTCATATCATTTCTGCTACATTACAAGACTGCAATTGCTGACTTCTAAACTACAAGATGCTAATTCCCTTAGCGTTGCTCTGACTGCGTTCAAAATAATGAGTTTTTCCTTGAGTGACAGCTTATTTCAGTCTCTTGCATATTAGCTAAGCAAAACTGAAGAATTGAAGCCCCATTTATTTTACAATAAGCAATTTTAGATAGCATGTATATTTACTATTGTATTAAATTCTCAAAAAAGAGAAGTTATAATTGTATAGTTGAGGGTTAAAGGCAAATTAAAGAATAAAACCACAAGCTGAAATCATGCTGCAAATGGTAATTAGATCCAAATCCAATGTTTCTTGTTTCAAATTATTCTAGGGACCAATCCTAAATACGCTTGGAGAAAATACAAAAAACACTTTATACATAAATCGTATCAAATTCATATTTGGTGTGAAAACAATCCTGAATTCAATCTAGTTTGTTTTGAACAAGTGTGTTTTGTATCAATATATTGTATTACAATACTTGGAGGCTTTCAGAAATGTAAGTTGCTTTTTTTTTATCCAATCCAAGCATTTCACCTACACAAAAAGAAAATTGAGAAACATTTTCCTTTATAAAAGAATAAGTTGAATATTAAGGTATGAGGGGTTAAGTTCTAAATTCAGGGAAATCACAAATCAAACCATTTTTACAAGACTACCTTTTTTACAACAGTAGTTAAAAAAAAATAATGTATTTGGCAAGCACATCTGTTACATAGCCCTTGGGATCTTTTCAACTGTAACATCTTTTCAAATCGTGAGAACAAATGGCATTTTAGCATTCAGTGTATTTTGTTGTTGTTGTTAATTGCGAAGTCGTGTCTGACCCATCACGACCCCATGGACAACGTTCCTTCAGGTCTTCCTGTCCTCTACCATCTTCTGGAGTCCATTTAAGTTCACACCTACTGCTTCAGTGACTCCATCCAGCCATCTCATTCTCTGTCGTCCCCTTCTTCTATTGCCCTCAATCTTTCCCAGCATTAGGCTCTTCTCCAGTGAGTCCTTCCTTCTCATTAGGTGGCCAAAGTACTTGAGTTTCAACTTCAGGATCTGGCCTTCTAAAGAGCAGTCGGGGTTGATCTCTTCTAGGACTGACCGGTTTGAACGCCTTGCAGTCCAAGGGACTCGCAGGAGTCTTCTCCAGCACCATAGTTCAAAAGGCCTCAATTCTTTGGCGCTCAGCCTTTCTTATGGTCCAACTTTCACAGCCATACATTGCAACTGGGAAAACCATGGCCTGGACTATACGCACTTTTGTTGGCAAGGTGATGTCTCTGCTTTTTAGTATGCTGTCTAGATTTGCCATAGCTTTCCTCCCCAGGAGCAAACATCTTTTAATTTCTTGGTTGCAGTCCCCATCTGAGGTGATCTTGGAGCCCAGAAAAATAAAATCTGTCACTACCTCCATTTCTTCCCCATCTATATAATGAATTGAGAGGGCCGGATGCCATGATTTTGGTTTTCTTAATGTTGAGTTTCAAGCCAACTTTTGCACTCTTCTTCTTCACCCGCATCAAGAGGCTCTTTAGTTCCTCTTCACTTTCTGCCATTAGAGTGGTATCATCTGCATATTCAGTGTATATGCTTCCCTATATACTTTCTACCCTAACTTGAGACGAGTTCAGAGCCTCCAAACAAAATAAAATTTCAGGAGCTTTCTTTGCATATTTTCTCCTCTGTACTTGTCTCTTTTATAACTTCAGTAAGATTTGTTTGTTTCTAGCAAACAGTGTCATCTGAGCTCAGCTGTTTTGGTAGATAAACCATGGTTTGTTACATGTAAACTTTTCCAACTGTGATTAATTCAATTAACCATGGTAAAATAACTTGATCTTTAGTGAAGTATATGAACTGTTTATTGTCACAGTTTGTTCCAAAGATTTCAGTAGGACTGATGTCTTTTACAGCCAAATTTTTCTCTAACTAAGCTTCATAATTCCAGAATTCCTAATCAGCATGGAATTGAAGTCCACTGTAGGAAAAGAACCAGATTGGTGACAATAATGTGATTTGTCTTCTCCATATCCCATTAATTATATTATTTTTCAGGTATGGGGGGGGTTTGAAATAGAAGACAAGCTTCTAAAATACAAACATAAGATAAACAGATATCCTTTGCAAGAGCTTATACTATGAACTCCTAGTAACTTTCTCCAATGGTGCAAGATGGAAGCCATGAACTCATGAAATTGCTGCTTGTTCTCCTAAGAGAAAAATGAAATGCTGATTGATCTTTTCATAGATAGGCATGGCATGCAAATGATAATCTTCTCTTCTGATTTCCTTTTGTTCACCATATCTCATCTCTTCTATTTAATAAGCAGAAGGTCAACTGGAAATGAAACTGACCTAAATCTAACCAGGCAATAGGTTTGTGTGTGTGTGTGTGTGTGCTGCTTTTTTAAAAAAAATGTGTTCGATTCTCTCAAATAGAGTGAAAACTACAGTAAGCATGTGCAAAGTTGTGGCGGATTACATCTCTTTGAGATTAAACATAAAATATTATACCTTGTATTGGGACAAGGACATTGCCATTGGTAATGGCTGAATGGCTTGTCAGATTATATTTCTCATCTCTAAGTAGGTACTATGTATGCTGCTTCTTATCATCTATATAATGAATAGTCTCCCTTTGCCAGTTCTTGCAGACAGATTTCAAATTTTCTAAATAATTTACTAACACCTAAGAAAATATGTTTGACTTATCCAACTAATTTTGGGTACAAAAAGAAGGCCATAATCATGGATGAAAACTTGAAAGTTTTCAATTGTAGACTGAGAACTTCAGGCTTTTTTAATCCTGCTAAACTTTCCCATTTTTAAAATTAAGTTTATTGATTTTAAAAAAAAACCAGTGACCTTTAAGAATATTCATAGATCTATCAAATTATATATCAAGTACCAATTATATAGTAAGTATAGTGTGAAGGAACTTTCTTTTCAACAGATATAGATATATGTACATTTGTGGGATCTTAATCATACTGTAAATCTTAATATAAATAATTATCTGTCCAAGAACTTTTTAAAAAAAATATTTTATGAATTGTCAGTGTTATATTTACATACAATCAAATTTTTATATGATTAGACTGTGTGTCTTACATTTTATTCTGTATAACTCTATTATTCTTCCCCCCCTCTTTCCTACATCTATATATACAGTATGTATCTACATTACCCAATTCATGATGAAATATCTGATAAAGTCCACAAATGCTTACAACATAAACAGATTTTAGTTTAGTTTGGTTTTCTTTCAAGTGCCAGAAAATTCTTTATCATTTCCATTGCAATGTAGCAATTTTGGAATTGAAGAAATGTGCTAATAGTTTCTGTGGATAGCAATCTCTGGTCTCTGACCAACCTGATTTAATTATGAAAATATCCTTAAGTGCAGGTCTTCCAGCCTCATCTTTATTAGGGATCCCATAACTTTCTCAGACAATAAAAAAGTAGAACTTGATAACCTGTACTTTGATTGGAAGTGTGCATAACTAACTAGATGAAATGTCAAAGGTAAGCAGAAATTGCCATTGGAAGAAATTTCAGGAAAAAAAAGGTGGGCAAGCAGAATTTTACTAAATTAATCAGAATAGAGCTGGAAGGGACATCGGAGATCTTCTAGTCCAACCCCCCAGTCAAGCAAGAGACCCTATAAAATTCTAGACAAGTGGCTGTCCAATCTCTTCTTAAAAACCTACAACTTCTGAAGGCAAACTGTTTCACTGGTTAATTGTTCTTTCGTAGAAAGTTTCTTCTTAATTCCAGGTTGCTTCTCTCCTTGATTCGTTTCCATCTATTGTTTCTTCTCCTGCCTTCTGGTGCTTTGGAAAATAAGTTGACTCCCTCTTCTTTGTGGCAGCCAAATCAATGCTGAATGATTCCTTGTCCTCTATCACAACCATTTTATGAATCTGCAAGCCCCTGCTCATGGCAGCTTTCATTAATTTACTTTGAGAAAATATGCCTTTGAAAGACCAAATGTGCCTACCAGCCTGAAAAGTTTGGGAACTTCAACTCATCAGTTCTGCCTTGGGAAGCAAATTGTTCCTATTTTCAGCTTCAAAACTATTACGCAGATAGTTCTTCCCAACTCACCCTTTTTTAAAAAATGCAGTTTTCAGCGTTAAAAAGGAACACATTCAAATGTACATTAAAAAGTGCAAAGTTATTACAAAATGCACAAAAGTCTTGCAAAATCCAATGAAGCATTTTATTTTAGTAAATAAAAAAGGAGATTAATGCACAAATGGGATACAATTGGTTTATGAGTGAATGAGTAAAATACTGGTAAAGATTTTAAATATCTGAATTGTCAGTATTCCCACTGGGGATATTTGCAAAACTTTTCCCTTATGCACATCCTCAACTTATGACCACTTAACTTTTAATAAAAAACAGCTTTTGTTATAACAACAGTTATAACAGCCTCGGAAAAAGTGACTTATGTCTCATCCTCATGACCATCATACAAACCCACAATTATGTGATTGGGCATTTGGCAAGTAATTTACATTTAAAAAGTCCGCAACATCTTGCAGTTATGTGTTCACAATTTGTGACCTTCCCGGCTGGTTTCCAACAATTAGAGATGCTAGATTCACTTAATGACTCATGAGATTCACTTAACTTCCACTGTAATTCACTTAACCATGATAAAATGATTGTAAAATCATCTGATCACGTGATGACTTGCTTAACAATTGCACTGGTTAGTGACCGAAATTCCAGTGCCCACTGTTGTTGTAAGTTGAGGACTATCTATATAGCATACAATAGATAGTCTTCTAGAAACAGTAAATAAGGTTACTCAAGTTTACTCATTAAAAAAAAAATTCTGACACTGTCCTGTTATAGATATTTTCTCCTTCTTTCTCCCCAGCATCTCCAAATGTAAGCTAGCCTGCATCTTAAATGGTTATGTGAAGGTCACATTAACTAAATGCTCTGAAACTGCTTTAATAAAGTCAGGGGGAAATCATTCCAAAAAAGCAGATTTACAGAGCCAATTAAATTAAGCATTCTAATATATTAACTATAGTTAGGCACCATGTTGAGTCAGTGGGAAAATGGCAATAAAGAGAATAGGCAGCATCAGTTCCTTGCTCATAAAATGAGGCTGCCAGAAGGAGTGACTTCAGTATTGTTTTAAATATTTGCTGGAGTAGACCTTGACAGTTGCAGGCACACATAACAAAGCAAAAGAAAAAACGGCTCCTCTATGCACTAGAGCAGTGTTTCCCAAACTTGACAATTTTAAGGCATGGGGACTTCAATTCTGGGAGTTGAAGTCCCCATGCCTTAAAATTGTCAAGTTTGGGAAACACTGCACTAGAGCAACCTTTTTAGACAAATATATCCATAAATAAAAAGTGTAAAGATTAACGAATGCAAATATTTACAAATGACATAGACTTGGCTCAGCAGCAGAAAGCCAATTTCACTATCCTTGTTTCTCTGAACAATTGGCTGGACACGAAACTCATGAATATGCTGACATCCACAGAACTGTTTTTTGTCATTCCAGGATCATGCATCAGGTCTCCCTCAGGTTCTAGGAAAGGAAGACAGCACCAGAATTTGGAGTGAATGTTCTGGTGACTGGAGCAATTTCCATTTCTTTAATGGTTAAGGCACTTCCATCCTTCCCAATTTAATTGTCACTATCATCATCCAGAGAGGCTTTAACCCTTGGTAAAAAGATAGCCAAGAGTGATTTCACACAGCAACTTCTAAAGAAAATCACAACTAAACAATCTAATTCTCACAAGGGGAGGGGGGAGAGGATCATTAGCATCGAGCTGGATGGACTCAGTTACAATTGCAATGAGTGCACCATTGGACTAGCTGAAGGACCAGGTTATGGAATAAAATGTAATAAAGAAAATCCTGGGTTCCACGTCTATTGGCAAAACCATAGCTTCAGGGCTTTACATAATAAACCCAAAAGGACCTTAAGTAATAATTTTAAAAAATATCATTTTTCTCAGATTAAAATATAAAAAGGCACAACAGAAAAGGCACAGAGGACGGGGAGAAAAAAACAAGATAACTCAGGCATGAGTTCTTAATTCTGTGAAGTTAGATTAATGACCAGCTGAGATGGAAATAGGCTCAGAAAAACTATGGTGATACCATTACTCCAAAATAATCCTATTGCAGTAGAAGAAGAGCAGGCAGAGTCTGGGGACAGAGTCAAGAGAGGATTCAGCCTAAAATCATTATGTGACCAGAAATGCTCCAAGTTCACCCCCCCCCTTGAATTCCATTAACTTTTATCCAGCACCAATTTAGTGCTGACTACTAGTTGACCAGATTCTTGTGTATAGGCTTGAACAATAAATCTTCAGAACTGGAACTTATGTGTGATCCTGAATCTTCATTCTTGACAATTGCTTCTTCTCAAAGCCCTGATAATCAGTATGAAGAACAAGGACCAGACTCCCAAGCCAGATGGATAAAGAAATAATGGGATGACCATTGCCCCTTCTCTGCTTTCTTACAGGTTAATTGCTTGAACCTTTTGGACTAGGCAAGACTAAAAACACAGAAGGTTACCCAATACTAAAGTGCCTGGTTATAGGTTCCTAACATGAAATTGTATAAACTTTTTAGGCTTAATATGTCATTCACCCAGATGGCAAAGCTACACTTTTTCAAAGTAGCAGGATAATCCTGAGCAAACATGCTTCTATTTTAATTAAATACACCCAACACTGCATTTGTATTATAGTAAGCCATAAATAATGGTCTCTTCAGGATATGAGTCAAAAAGCAATTATAACCAAACAGCTTCCATAAACGCGCTGACAGTGTTTATATTATGAACCCATGAAAATATCTGAGAGTGATCTAAAGAGATCTATTGTTGTGTGCACTTTGTTGCTGTCATCAAATTACTTTTGAATATTGTGCAACAACAAGGACATTAAAGGCTCAGCAACCATATTCCTTAGGAAAAAAGATATTCCAGAAAAAAAGAACTGAGAAGCTATACCCAGTCTTGATTCTCCTTGAAGAGATCCTGCATTGTGCCAGATGACCCAAAGTATGAGAGTAAGCCCACAGATGCATATGTTAAAGGTCGTAACAAAGAGAAAAAAAGTACAGAGTGGGAAGAGAAGACCCTTAATCTTAAATATGAATTGGTAAACTGAAAACCATTATAAGGTCCAGTTGAGATTTTCAAGAGCAAGAACCTGTTGGCGGTGATCTTCTGTTAAGTCTAATGGACTGATTCATTTAACTCTCTTGAAGAAATATTCCTTCATTAAAAATGAAAATTGTGGCATTTATTGCCTACAAAGAAAAAAACAGAAAGTTTAAGAACTTAAAATTCAAAAAGAACATTGCTTGAAAAATGACCAAATTCTTTATAGTGGTGAATTTTCCCCACAAGTGAAATGAAGGTGAGAGCAATATTAGTCTTCGCAGACTATCCCATTCTGCAGTTGGCATTGAGTGACATGTTTTATGCTCTTGATTATTCCCATTGAGCGCAAGTATGGGTTTGGGTGGTAATGGAAAGTTGATGAGGATAGTTGCCTTGATTAGATCTGAGATACCACTGATCCTGGAAGCAGAAGAGGATCACCCTTTACCCCTAAGATGATGCCATGATTGCAAGAGAACTTTCACAGGTTAAGAACAAAAAGAGACTATTTTAAAATATGAAAAATGAAGAGCAGTTCATAGTTCAATCTTATCTGCTAAAAAGAGCCATTAGCCCTTCAACTAAGATATCTGAGAAGAAGAATTTCAGGCAATTCACAGAGACCTCGTTTTAATAAATTCGCTAACAAGTAAGGACTGAAGTTTTATTCAGTTTCCAAGACTCTTTATCCCATCCCACTTAATCTTTTTTACATTAAACTTATCATTTTCAATAAACCTGATTAACATTCCTTGTGAATCTTGTTTTCCTTAATCATGTGGTGATCTTTGGGACAGATACTGGTATACATTAACAGAATGCAAAGTTTCAGGTGATAACGTACAAAATTTGATGCAACTGGAATATTTTATTTTCATTTTTTTGGTTCCCATGACAGTGTACAATTTTGCACAATGGGCTCATTATCTGGACAGTGTAGGCTGTAACCTTGTTCACAAGATCTGTTGCACCATATTTATAATCCAAAGTAATTTTATGAGCAACAGAGAATGCCACAATATTAAAAAAAAATCTTTAGGATGGAGAGCGGAAGGTTACCCAATCCAGAAGATACAGCAAGTTCACCGTTAAAATTCCTCAGCATTGCAACAAATTTACCAAAGCAACATTGGAATGTGTCAACCATAGATATACAAGATACATAGTGAACCTTATTACTTAGATTTATAGGGAAGTTAATAGCTTAAGTTTCATCCCTGAAAGAAGATGCAATCTAAAGAGGAAGAGGTTTCATCATACAATTTTCACTTGACATACAAAAAGGTAAGATTAACATACTCTTCTAAAAATTCTAAACTTTATCTTTTTACATGACTGCATGCAATTAAATTTAATTGAAAGCAACCCTCAGACATTTATTTTACAATTCCCCCTCAACTTTCAAACATCAAGTGTCCTTCAATGCCAATTGATAAGCCAGTGTAGGAGGTGACCATACTGGGCCCAAGGGAGGGATCAAATACGTCATCATTCATGAATACCTTCACACCCACAAGAGATCTAAATCCACTTCACCTTGAAAAAACTGAAAAAACTAAAAGGATCAGATAAGGGACCACCAGAAAATTCTAAGAATTTTCATCAACTTGGATAAAATAATGGCTTGAATCAAATTCTGAATTTGTTTTTTTTTTATTCTGACAAGGATGATAAATGAGTAAAGGTACTTGGTTCCCAAATTACCTACCAGTGGGCTTAATATTTTTCTTACTTCCCTAAAGGAAGAGTGGGAAATATTGCAAAGGTATGCTGTGGTTGCTGTAAACACCAGAGCACAAATCCCAAGAAAGTTTACTGAGAAGCATAAGCCCCACTTCATTCAAAAGGATTTGTTTCTAAAGAAAGCTATTCCCAAAATGCATCCAGGGAGACAATTTTCCTTTGATCAAGGATTACATTTAACAAAAGAAAAGAGCAGCAAGACCACTAACATCATTACATCCTTGCAATTAGCAAAAGCAAAAACAAAGTTGGACTTTTTGCAGAGTTTTTTTTTTTTTTTTAGGCCTATGTTTTGGGCACTTTTAAAATTTAGAGGCTTCCTGGTAGCAAAGCAACTCTGAGCAGGTTACATAAAAAAATAAGATAAGAATAAGAAAGAGCAATGATGTTAAAAATCAGGAAAATCAGATTACTTTTTAGGGGAGATTATCAGGAATGAACAAGGCAGCTGAAGTCTCTGCAAAACACTATAAATTAAAATTTAAAAATAGCTAGATGCACTATTGGGGTGGACCAGGTGTTACAGGATGGGCCCTGAGGACTGAATGTGATTTATCAATTGCAGGTTCCCTGTTTTCTGCACTATGATTGGAATCTGTGCCATACTTGACCTGTCGCTTTGAGTTGGAAGGCACAGCAATCCTAGCGTTAAATGCTAAAATAGGTTTGACATTGTTTTAAAATAGAAGGGGAAATGCTGTCCAGAAAACCTGTCTGCCCATTTCATATAATCACTGATTCTCCTGATTTTTTTCCTTTCCACCAAGGTGTTTCCTCACCCTCTTTTTTATATCCATGACTATCCAATTGTACTCTCCAGTTTGTATAGATTGATAATCTTTCAGCTGCTCAGATTATGCACCTACTTTAACTTTCTATACTACATTGCACTGAAAATCCCTCCTAGGATATGGCATTGAAAAAAGAGAATAAACTTCAGTCCAAGTAGTTGCTTTGCTCTTACCCAAGTCATCAACATTATGCATCTTTAAATATTTATGTGCAACTAATTCAAATGTGCTCATAGTCACATTTTTGATGACTGTCAAACTCTATTTTCAAACTGCCTTATATTATCACTATTATGCTATATATTTACACTGCCTTCCCAATACTACCTGAATTATAAACTACCTAATCTCATTTTAGCATATTTTGGTATTTACCAGTAGCAGTATGACCAGGGAGAATCTAGAAACAGAGGATCTAGAAAAACAATCTGGCTGCCACAACTACACAACTGAAGCTGCTATCTTCAGTTTTTTTTCCTATGGTCCCAGTGCCCCCAAGACAGTCCCAGGTGTGGCCATAACCAGCTCTTCCTTGAAAAAAAATGCACAAAATATCCTTTTCAAAAAGTCCTAAATTCAATATCTGCATTGAATCTGCAGGTTATCTGACATTATGGCAATACACTACTGGCCAGAGTAGTTAAATTCTGGTCCTAGATATGTCTACTTCAGCTTTGCTCATTATATTTTTGTGTAGAAGGTGGGAGGGAGGGAGGGAGGGAAGGAAATTAAAGACAAAAATAAACCCCTACAAAATATATTTTATCATATACAAATGCATATTTAATTTTAAAACAAATAACTAAACCCTGAACACACAATATCCATCAGTCTTTCTTTTACAACCCCCTGCTCAGGCAGGAAATCCTACACCATTTTGGACAGATGGCTGTCCAGTCTCTTCTTAAAAACTTCCAGTGTTGGAGCATTCACCACTTCTGGAGGCAGGTTGTTCCATTGGTTAATTGTTCTAACTGTCAGGAAGTTTCTCCTTAGTTCTAGGTTGCTTCTCTCCTTGATTAGTTTCCATCTGTTGCTTCTTGTCCTGCCCTCAGGTGCTTTGGAGAATAGCTTGACTCCCTCTTCTTTGTGGCAGCCCCTAAGATATTGGAACACTGCTATCATGTCCCCCCTCGTCCTTATATATATACATACATACATAAATACATACATGTATATATCAACCAAGACTATTAATTTGGGGTGGTGCTATATTTGTAATGTTGAACAATGATCATCTTTGCTCTCCCCCATGTTTGAGAAATCCATTATTCTCTAGGCAGTGATACATTCCATACATTTTGATATATAACTCAAAACTACAGTTACATTTTTAAAAGTATAATGATCTTCATGACACTCATACGAACAATCTTATGGATATCAAACCAGAACACCACATTATAGAACAAGTCCTTCATCCACTTTATACATCAAACATAAGTAAGTTAATAACTAATCCTTTTTAATTCTCTGTGGAGTTAGTAAACATGAAAAATAATCATTGTCAAATTAGACTGTTTGAAGAGCATAGCAAAAGTGCTCAATAATTTAAAGACCTTTTGCCATTGATTTGCTAATGTAGGTTTTACTAAGTTACACCAGAGTCCTTGCAGATAATGGTAATTACTCAGATGGATCTCCATTAACTGCTTGTAAAGAGTACTATAGATTCAGGATTTTCTAAAAGTATGTTCCAATAATGATAATAATTCCGGAGTTTAGGTACTGTAATCTATTCTTCAGCAGGAAAAAAATATAAGCAGGAGAATTCTTAGTATTAAGGCTTTATTAAGCTAGTGATTTAGTAGAGTGAATCATAGACACTGACGGCCTAAACCCCTCATTCTTTTCTATTGGCCTCTCATAGTATCCTTGGCATGTTAAACATTCAAGCCAACTTTTAATCTGAGGAAATTCAGAGAACAAATCAGGCATTTTAAACCTCATTAAAAACCACTCATTGCATTTATGCCAGCTCCCCTGTTGACGTAATTGGACCAAGAGATTTGCTGGAGAACATCCTGAAGTAAAATCTCAGAAGCAAAATTTCTCATATAATCTCTGCTACGAGAGAGCTGCTACACCAGTTTTGTCTACTAAATCTGCTGCTATGTTACCTAGTTTGGTAATGAAACTTTCAGAAACTAAATTGAAACAAGCTTGGACAGCAAACCACTGCCAAAATCTAAAACCCAAGCTATAAGTATTTTCTATTATTTCAAAAGGGTAAAGTGCTTAAGACGATGCTTATAATTTCTCTATATCTGTAATAAAGGTAAAAATATATAGGAGAAAGCATCTCCAATACATCTCATTACACATCACAATTTCCAGGTATTTATTTCTACTTCACATATTTAGTGAACTGCTCCAAAAGTGAGCACAGAAACTTTCTCTGGTCTATGTAACCACTTGTTTAAACAATTTGATGGGTATAAATAAGAATAGAAGCATAATGTGCATCAGCATCATAACTGGACAAAGTGCCACTTACATTACCAGGGAATTAAAATTCTTCTCTGTGTGAAAAACCTAGAATATCTCGGACTCCAGCTTAATAAAACAAAGGCAACTAACAGATATAAAATCATGCCTGGCAGGAAGAAAATGAAGAGATAAGTTTTTTGGGGGGGCGGGTTTTTTTTTTCCTTCAATAAGGTCCTCCAATAAAGCTGAAGGTTTAGAACAGCGAAAAAGGAATATATCTTAATAAAACTAGCATAAAACTAGCCTGTAAAATTCATTATCATAAGGTGTAATGATGGTCACTAATTTGAATACATTTGGTTAGTCTATAAATCTTAGATTTAAATGCGCATCAGCCTGATCCAGAAATGACTTTGAACGTTCTAGGACAGATAGAGGTTACATTCCCTGCATACTCTTCACAAAGCCACAATGTGGTTTGTCTTAGTTTTCTGTATGACTCGAAACAACTATGGTTGAAAAAGCCAGGGTTCAGCGTAATATGTGAACTCTTGCAGCCTATTCCACAGTAATAACTAAATAATAGCTTAAATGAATAATTTATGGAAAACTACAGATTGTTTAACCTGAAGTTGCAAAGTCTAACTTACAAGTTAGTTATAAATATTTTCTTTAACAGCTTTGTTTTTTTGTTTTTTAAAAATGAATGAATACAAAAATGAGGCTTCCGTTTAAAAGAAAAAAAATTCCTGTTGTTGTGAAGGTAATTTTGCATCTTCAAAAGAACATGTGAACTTCATTAAAAATGGTATAGAGCAACCTATGGTTTTAGGTTGCATGTGGTTCTCAGATTAATTTCAAAATACCTCTACAAATAATCTGTTCAGATCTCTTGCAAAGTACTTGCTTTTCCCTAACCATTCTGTTCAACAAGGGAAGAAAAGATAACAGAAAAAGAAAAACTGATGATCTTAAAATTCAGGCTGCAAATCTTCCTGCCACATTATGAGACCCTCAATATACCCACATATACAAGCAAAGCTTCCCCATGTTCAACATGAAAAAGCAATGTTTCTCATTATAGGTGCAGATCTAAACTGATCAGTTAGTGTTATATCCTAGCTAAGATATAATTAAGAGCCAGTTTGGTCTATAAGTTAAAAGCACCAGGCTAAAAATCAGGAGCTGTAAGTTCTAGTCCTATGTTAGGCGTGAAAGCCGGCTGGATAATTATGGGCCAGTTACTCTATCTCAGCCCAATTCACCTCACAGCATCGTTGTTGTAGGAAAAATAGGAGGAAGAAGGAGAATAATTTTTGTTCTCCATCTTGAGTTACTTATAAAGTAATAAAGGTGAGATTTTAAAAAATCTAAAAAAATCAGGAAATAGATTTAGCTTAATATGTATCTGGATAAAATATGAGTATATAAAGCTTCAGATATATTTGGAAAAACTATTTCAGAATACCTAGGATTGTGAACACAGTATTTTTCTGTGGCTTATTAAAACAGTTATGTGATCCTGAAAACAGATGTGGTTACTTTAATGAATTTCAAATCAAATCAGCAGTTCATTCTTCAGACAAGCCACAATATGATTTATTTGGCATTGACATAGATGCTAGTTTTCATCAAATTCTTCAGAATGATGAATGGCACAACACATATCAGATGAAATATAAAAAGCATTATCTAAACCATATATAAGGATGAGATTAAACCTATAGACTTTAATTATATGCAAAGCTTGGAATAGGAATATGGATCCCATCATATCACATAAGCAAATACACAGTTAGAGAAAGCCCAAATGCTTGGAATGTTTTAATTCACAAATCTGTTATTTTAAAATTGCTCTATATTTGCACTAAGTAATTAGGTATATATATGTTTTATGCAGTAATAAATATACCCCATAAGTGGTCATATCATAGACTTTAGAAATATGTCTTTATAAGTAAACATTTTCAGGATTATATGGTTTATTTTATAGGTATTCCCACTGAAACTAAATCCCACTCAAGCTTTTATTGTCATGTAAAGACAGATAAGCCAGATGGTAATTTTATTTTGGCAGAACTTCAATTTGGAAGTAAATAATCAGGGATACAAACATTCCTGCACCTGGTTTTTTAGACACCTAGAAAATTGATTAGAATTTAATATGAACTGATATATCATGCTGGCATTTAAGAATCTGAAAAACACCTTTCCCTTCTACATATTTCTATTACAGTCTACACATTAACATTTGCATAGCATAATATTAAGATCCATTCTTATTAACTGTCATTACATATGGAGGGGGAAATGTGAATTGCAACATGTTAAGGAGACAATATTTGTTTTAAAAAAGAACCAGGTATTCAGATCAATCTGACAACACTCTACGGACAGAAGAAAATAAATGTCCTGGTATAGGGCCAGACTAGACTGATGTTCTTTACACACAGCTGAAGACCTATTCACATAGATCTCAGCCTGCAGTTTAAAAAGAAAATTAGGCATTTCTACATTCCTCTTTGAAGTGGAAGTCAACTGAAGTAAAGGGACTTAATGATCTTCTCAAGAAATGTTTCTGGAATATCTTATTGTGCAGAGTAGTCGTTGCACAGATTTACACAGATATCAGTATTATGCAGTTCACATAAAACTAACCTAATCAGTGCTAATCAGAAAGACTCATAAATTATTTCTTTATCCACATCTTGATAACTGACAGGTCATTTTTTCCATTTTTTAAAAAAGATGAATTTCACATTTCAGTTCACATGAAAACAATAACAAAATTCCCAATGATTTCAATATACAAAAAATTAGCTTGCTCTAATACAAATGGAGATACACAATCCACAAAGGATCATGTTAATGGTCAGACAATCAATATAAAACTTTCAAGGGATTTATTGCACTAACTGCAACTCTTGTTAATGTTGCAGGATACAGTAAGTCTAAATTGATAAGCAACCATTTATCTTTATATTAACCCATAAAGGCCAATTCTCAATACTAAAAGCATGCATTTTAAAGTTCTGCTCGGGTGCTACAATTGTTTAAGATGCCCTGGCAAAGGACACTGCTTGAGAAAAAGACAATGAATGAAACTCACGGGTCTTCAGTTAAAAACATAATTCTTTCTGATCATCTAGCAGAAACAGGTATTTGTAAAAATATCAGGAAAAAGTATCAAGCCTTGCTCAGAGGAATTTATGAACGTTCACGTAAAAGCTGGGAAAAGATCTAGCAATACCTGTATACCTACCAGGAAGATAGAAACAAAGGAGAAAAAAGAATCAAACCAAAAAGATTACCATGATCAAGAGAAAAAAGAATTTCCAAAAGATTTCAATAAGAATTACCCCCCCCCCGTATATTTGGAGCCATTTATTCTACTGAAATAGAAGATATTGAGATTTTTTTTAAAAAAAAAGCACTGTGTTTTTGTGAATGAGCGGAAAGCTCTTCAAAAGGACATAAGATGAACTTCGTTTACCGAGCGATGGGAATTTTTTGTTTGAAAAGGATCTCCCTTTTAAGGCTGCACAACACGCGAGATGGGCGCTCCAGCGTTCCCCACCGGAGCTGCTTCACCGCAAGCCAAGACACCCAAAGAGGAGGTGTGCTGGTGCAGGAGCCTCTGGCGGCGCTTACCTGTCCGAGAGAAGCCCTCTGATGAAAGTCTCAAGGGCTTCAGGTGGGGCTTCCGATCCCGTCAAGCTCAACCAGGTCCTGGCGCTGAAACTGTTCCAGAAACAACAGCACCGCCTCCAGGATCGCTTCTGTCGCCTCTTGTAGCGCCCGAAGACTTTTACTCTCACCCACCCATCCTTTTTCCCGTCGCCCCGCCTCTTTCTGCCTAATACGGTCAAAGCCTCGCCCACCACTCCGACTCTGGCTTTTAATTGGTCTTCTCGCTCACTGGCCCCTCCCCCTCGCCGCTCGCCTTGTAGCGGCCTCTTTTTGTCGCCGCCACCCCCCCATTCCCGCCCCGCTTTCTTTTGCCCGAGGCCTCGCAATGCTTTTCGGGACTTGTAGTTTTTCTGGGAAGCGGACTACAGGTCCCATGGGCTCACGCGATCGCCGGCTAGTTCCGGACAACGCCTGGTGTGTGGTAACAACGGTGGCAGCGGTAGCGGCGAGAGAGAGGAGGACGCTGCTTTTCCGGCACGTACTTCCGGCAAGAGCGACGGGGGAACCTGCTCGGGAGTCCTAGAGGCTTCGCGGGTCAGGTGAAAGGGAGAAGTGAGGTAATGTGGCGGAAGAGGCCCCCTTCCTCTCCCTCTTCGGGTGTCGCCAAGGCAGTGGTAGATTTGCGTAAGGCCTGACCACCCCATAGAGGTTACGTCGACCTGTATGCGTAAGGGGGATTACAGCATCGGGGGGGGGCGGCGGTGCATTCGGGCCTAGCCCTTCCATGGGAACCTCGAGAGAAAGTGGGGGCCAGAGACTTGTCCCCAGCAGAGTGGGGGGAAAGGGCCTCCTTTTTTCTGCAGGCGCTCAAACATTTGCAAGGGGAGAAGCAGCTTTTGGTACCCGAAAGGATTTAGGTATGGAATGGGAAGGGTGAATACAGGTCGGTATCGTAGTTGTTTGGATGAAGATGTCCGCGTCTCGGTAGCTGTTGAGGAGAGTAAATACATACATACATATATACATGCATACATGCATGATATCGAGGGTGAGAAACGACAGCAACCTGTCTCATTGAAAGGGAGGATAAAAGCGAGGAGCATCTGGAAAAAGAAGGCTCAGCCTTTCTGATCTTGCTGTGGGAAGCTTGTCTTTCTTGAAACCTGATTGTGCGTGGAGGGTCTTGGATATCTTTGGCAGGACTCAAGTGGTGGAATTAAAGCTCTCGTTGAACCGTTCTATTATAATAAATTGCAGATGGTTGTATCAGGGGGACTACCTTTGCCTTAGAAACTGTTTCAACCTGTCTTCCATGAAGACATAAAAGTACTTCACCGGAGCAGTTTATATGATGCATCTGCACACACCCAAAATGCATGTCCATTCTTGGAAGGATTTGCTTGTGGAGGAAAGGAAAAATGGGAGCCACTAAGGAGGAAAACCTCGTTGTTTCTGCTTAGTAATAGTGAGGTATCTTGTCATATGACAAGATCTCAGGGATTATATAATTCAAGACAGTTATTCGTACTGTCCAGTTTTATGGGATTTCTCTAATTTGGTCAGGAATAAGTATGTTTAAAGGAAACACTGAAATAGCTTTTGTTTAAATATGGTATTTTTTCTGTACCATATTGATACTATCAACATTAGTAATGAGCTTCATTCTTGAGACTCTTGTTCTGTATTCAGGATGTATTGCAGTTGTTTTCAATTGGTCAGAGTGAAACCTTAATGATCTAAGTATAGAAGTGCTTGGGTTTGCAACCAGTGATCATATCTATTCCATTATATTTTGATGCAATATTTACTCAATATCAAAATTGGACACGGGAGCACTTTTCTTGTCATAATGATATTGTCTTGTTCAATAAACCTAGGAGCTTCTGCATTCAAATATTATGGATGGCCAAAGCATGAAAATGTGCTTTTGCTTTCGGTGTACAGAAAGAAGACATTTTCACCTTGGTATTCTTATTCTTTCAAATGCATCCAACCACCTTTGTGCTTGGGAGACTAAAGGGCGTAATATTAAAAATGTAAATGTGCCTGGTTTGAAGGTATAAACATTTAGGTCACAGGTTTCCTACATCACAATAAACTGAGTCACATGCACTTTTTTGTTTGTGCAGTGAATATTAAAGTTATTTTTACAGTACATGGGGTTCTACATGGGGCTATCCTTGAGCATTCAGAAGCTACAGCTGGTGCAGATCGTGGTGGCGCAGGCAGTTTTGGCAGCCCCAAGACTGGCACCTGTAACACCACTACTCTGCAAGCTGCATTGGTTGCCAGTCTGCTTCTGGGTGCAATTCAAATTGTTGATCACCTTAAAAGCCCTTCATGGCATGGGTCCGGGTTACTTGAGGGGCTGTCTCATCCCACTGGGATTGGCCTGTACCACTCATACCAGCAGAGGAGGCATGCTGCAAGTCTTATCAGTCCGATTATTCTGGCTGGCAGGGGCCCAGAAGGAACACCTTCTCTGCTGTTGCTCCTGCCTCTGGAACATCTCCCCCCAATGTGAGGTTGACCCCAACCCTCCTATCCATTCATAAAAGTTTAAAGACATGTCTTTGTCATTGGCTTAGGGCCCCAAAGGGGGAATAGATCCCACCTCCACCCAATGTGGGATCTGCCCTCCCCACTAATGTTTGATTTTAATTTAGGTATGTTTAAAATGTATACGTATAGACAACATACGTATATGTATATACTTTTATGACTGTGTGTAATAGCATTGTATCTTAAAAAAGCAATGTACATACCTTAACTAAATTAATTTAAAATACTTTATTGCTGAAAAATACCTTCTGAGAATCGTTAGAGCCTTCAGTGAGTTGTAACATTTTTGTTGGTGGAGCATCTTGATAAAAAATAATGCAGTATCTTTAAATCTCAATGAAGCAAAACACAATAAAACAAGATATGTGATTAAGGTTGGAGAGAGACTAGAAACCTTGAGTTGTAGTCCCACTTTAGGCATGAAAGATAGCTGGGTGACCTTGGGCCAGTCATTCTCTTTCAGCCCAACTCACCTCACAGGGTGGTGGTTGTGGGGAAAATAGGCAGAAGGTGTGTTGGATATGTTCACTGCCTTGAATTATTTGTAATAATAAGGGTGGGATATAAATATAAATAAATAAAAATTTGAAAACTAGAAAATGAAACACTTTAGACCAGTGGTTCTCAACCTTTTTAATGCCGCGACCCCCAACTGGTCGTAAGTTGAGGACTACTCAACCGGTCGTAAGTTGAGGACTACTCAACTGGTGCAGCACCGTTTGCAGACTGGGACTTTTGGCGGGCTCAGCAGGGCAGAGACAGCTGGACAATTCCTATTGGCTTTTGAAAACCAATAGAATTAGACTCTATTCAAGAAAGTCTATTCTATTGGCTTTCAAAAGCCAATAGAATAAAAGGGAGTAGCACAGCTAAGGAAAAGGGGAAAAAATGGCGGACTGTGTTGTTTGGCGACCCCCGTGAAATGGTCGTTTGACCTCAAATGGGGTCCCGACCCACAGGTTGAGAACTACTGCTTTAGACTATTATAAGAAAAAAAAAAATCTTATATATTGTATCCTTTCAGTTTTTGTTATTTTAGTGACAAGAAAATACATGTAAAATTATCAGAGAAATTAGTTATACTAAGAAACTGGACTTTTAAAAGTCTATAGTCCAATTACAAGGGGTGCATGGCAAACAAACTATACACATGTGCACAATTCACTAGACTAAATGTGGTCATCTGGTTTGTCGTTCAGTGTGTTATAGCCAATCACTCTGTAGTCTCTTGTAAAGAAAATAGCTTTCGGAAAGTACTTATTGTGCTAATCCAGTTCAAATACACCTAAGCATGATATCTTACTCTTTCTTAAATGTTGTTTATATAACTCCTATAATACTGTGTTTAATCATAGACATGATTACTGTATATTTTTATAGTAAAATAATTTAATGATACCCAATTTTTCTATAAAAACTGTGTATCTGACATCTAAGAAATTCTGAAACTGAAGGCAGTTAATGATTTGAACTATGTTTATCCGATTTTTCAATAAAAATAGCTTGGAGACTGCATCACATGTTATTATTGGAAAATATTTCACAGGTCTGGTGTACCTTTCTTTGTAACCTTGCTTTACTTGCAACAGTACAATACGTTATTAGTTGATAATCCATTGCCTACTTAATACTATTTTCAGAAATTATGATGTACTTAGTGACTTTTGGATAAAAGCAAAGGCTGAAATCGTCTGTTGATTCTATAGGTTTCAGTGTGGTAAGGGCATAGTATCTATGAAAAATTTTAATATTAGTATTACAATCTCTGACATAATAACCGCTGTTAATCTCAATCAATCTCCATGGTTTAGAATCTGCTCTGAGAAGGCCTTCGTTCTGTTTATAGGTAAGCAGAGAGGATTGAAAGAAGGTGATACTATTAGATGTATGTGAAGTACAGGTAGTCCTTGACTTACAACCATTCATTTAGTGACCGTTTGAAGTTACAACAGTACTGAAAAAAAAGTGACATGGCTGGTTTTCACACTTAATGACTGTTGCCGCATCTCCATGGTCACATAATCAAAATTCAGGAGCTTGACAGCTGTATGACAGTTGCAGTGTCCAGGTATTATGTGATAACCATTTGTAACCTTCCCAGCTGGCTTCTGACAAGCAAAATCAATGGGGAAAGCCAGATTTACTTAACCACGTGATTCACTTAACAGCTGCAGTGATTCTTTTAACAATTGTGGCAAAAAAAGTAAAATGGGGCACAATTCACTTAACAACTGTCTTGCTTATCAGTGGAAATTTTTGAGCTCCATTGTGGTCATAAGTTGAGGACTATCTGTACTCCCTCGGTTCAACTTGCTATCCTCTGTACCATACCTGTCTTTTAAGCAAATAGAATTATTTCCATAAATGAATGGGTTCCATCTACATTTTAAGCATATGTAAATTGCCTATATTAAAAATGATAAATATTACATATAATTTAATTTGGCTTTCAAGTAACTGCCCTAGTTATTGTAGCCTGATAAATTCTTCATTCATTTTCCAAATATAAAAGATTTGTGTTAAAATACAAGAGAAACATCTCATGGCAAAAAATAACTCCATAAAGAAGCCAAGAAAAAAAAAATTGGTAACAAGGGACTGTGAAAAACCTGCTTATTCTAGAAAAATCTTCACATAGGTAGAAGCAATAGAAGCATTTTGTACTGTAGCACATCAAATTAAACTAGTCAGAAAAATGTCAATAGAAAGATATTTTAAATAATATGCAGTATTTTTTAAAGCTACCGTATTATCCACAAATAATATGTACATAGTAATAAAAAGCTAGTTTACTTCTAAACACAGTGTGATGTCTTCCAGATGTTTTGGATTGTAAGTTTCAGTTGCTTCCATTACCCATGCAAATGGGAATTGAAGTATGAACCATCTGGATGTACCAGGCTTCTTAGCTTTGGTGTAAATAGCATTCTGTACGATATTTGAATTTTTTATACGTTTTTTGACAGCTGTAAATGAATTTTGATTTCGAGTAATTACACTTCACAACTCTGTTCTAATTATAGTTTTATATCTTATTGACAAATGAAATATCTGGAAAAATTAAAAATAAAATTAGTTATAATAAAATAAGATATACTTGTCAGTTTATAATGTTTTTAAAATCTTTTGCATGCATGCATGCATATAGACCTGATCATAATGATGCATAGAGTTATAGCAATTTAAATGCAATAATGCCTGTATTTGAAATAGCTGGCATTTTTGTAGGTATGGATTTCCTTTCCTAAAAATACAACATTTTGCACCCTATGCCTTATTGAGATCATGGTGCCTTTTGTTATTTTTATTTAGAAAAAGAAATTTTAAAAACTTCTATTTTCATTATTTTATTTGCCTTATCATGAATTACGTATGACATCCAAATCAGAGCCTCGGGTGATGCAGATCAAAACACACAGCTCAAAGCATTGTGTGATGCAAAAGTTATTTGGAGGGTTTGCTAAATCTTCACTTTTTTATAAGATTACCTGTTGCTTATAAATATAAAGCTTTTTATAATTTGATGCCTGCCTATCTGCAGGATCACACATCCCCACTGAAATCAGCCTTAATCCTGATGTTGGGAGAAGCTGCAGTTTGCCCCTGTTCTTTGAGAGGGCAAGAGCGCTGTTTTTCAGTGATAGGTTACTCTCTGGAATGTCACCCATTACAGATTCATCTGTCTCCAACATTGTTCACCTTCCAGAAGATCAAAAGAGAGCTTTTCTAGAGAGCTCTCCAGCAAAGAGGCCATAAACTGCTTGGGCTTTATCTTATCTCTGTATCTATATTTTATTGCTTTTTTTTTACTTTGCAATCTTATTATTGTGGTAAGATACAAATTTGAACAATAAGAAATATTGATACAGTGATACTCCATACTCAACTGCTTCAGAACTCATCGAATTTTGTACTTCATGAATTTGACACGAAAATGTTGTTGTGGTACTTATTGTTTGTTTGGTACTTGATGTGCTGTAAAAGGAAGCGGGGGACAGGAAGTCAGCCATGCTGACTTTGCTGACCAAGGATAAGGGACAGATAGGACGTTCTTCCTGGCTGAAACAAAGGGTCATGTAAGTCACATGGTTTGTTTGGTACTTGTCCTTTTTAGTACTTGTTGCACCTCCCAGAACAAATTAAGGATGAGTACCAAGGTACTACTGTAATATTTTAGGAATAATTTAGAATTTTAAATCTAGACAGGAATTTGAAACAACAACAACAACAACAACAACAACAACAATAATAATAATAATAATAATAAAAATTGGATGAGACCGTGGGGATTGTCTAGTCCAGGCAGGAAACCCTATACCATTTCGGACAAATGGCTGTCCAGTCTCTTCTTAAAAACTTCCAGTGTTGGAGCATTCACCGCTTCTGGTTGTTCCACTGGTTAATTGTTCTAACTGCCAGGAAGTTTCTCCTTAGTTCTAGGTTGCTTCTCTCCTTGATTAGTTTCCATCTGTTGCTTCTTGTCCTGCCTTCCGGCACTTTGGAGAATAGCTTGACTCCCTCTTCTTTGTGGCAGCCCCTGAGCTATTGAAACACTGCTATCATGTCCTCCTCATCCTTCTCTTCATTAAACTAGACATATCCAATTCCAGCAACTGTTCCTTATATGTTTTAGCCTCCAGTCCCCTAATCATCTTCGTTGCTCTTCTCTGTACTCTTTCTAGAGTCTCAACATCTTTATATCGTGGTGGCCAAAACTGGATGCAGTATTCCAAGTGTGGCCTTACCAAGGCATTGCAAAGTGGTATTAATACTTCACGTGATCTTGATTCTATCCCTTTGTTAATGCAGCCTAGCACTGTGTTGGCTTTTTTGGCAGCTGCACTACACTGCTGCCTCATATTTAAGTGATTGTCCACTAGGACTCCGAGATCCCTCTCACAGTTACTACTATTGAGCAAAGTACCCCCTATACTATACCTGTACATTTGGTTTTTCTTGCCTAAATGTAGAACCTTACTTTTTTCACCACTGAATTTCATTTTGTTAGATAGCACCCATGTTCAAGTCTGTCCAGATCCTCCTGTATCCTAAGCCTGTCTTCTGGAGTGTTGGCTATTCCTGCCAGCTTGGTGTCGTCTGCAAATTTGATGAGTTCCCCATCTATACCTTCGTCCAAATCGTTGATGAAGATGTTGAAGAGCACTGGGCCCAGAACAGAGCCCTGTATGTTTTCCAGTGTATGAATTAATAGAGCATTAATAACAGGTTATCATTTAAAGCATTGTTCTCTTAAGGTTTTACCAGTTTAGATGATATATTTCATTCTGAAGGGGAAATCAGAGGCAAAAGAAAAAAATTACCTAGAACAATTAACACAACTTTGAGCACTATTTTTGTAGCAGGGATGTAAGTTTAATAAATTAATAATAATAGACTCAAAACCTGTAGCCCCTTTTTATCTTCCATGTTAAAGTATTACTAAATGATATTCCTTTGTTTATGTAAAACAAAACATTCTAAAAAGCTTGAAAAGATATATAGTATGCTATTTTGTAATGTTTCATTTGTCCTGGTAGAGATTGTGCTGATTTTGAAATGCAGATAATTTCTAGCATAGTTATCATTATTTCATATTTTTCTAATAATCAGAAGGTTAGTTCCTTTAAATCTGCCATCTTTTTTGTTGAACTGGAATTTCAAGAACTTTAATTAAGGACTAGATGTTGTGCTCATCCTGCATGGCACAGTGATAATCATGATGTGATGCAGTACACATGGTTTTTCTAGCTGGGATAACCTGATTCTTAATACCTATTTTTGGTATTCCATTTTTTAAAAATTGGCTTTTTACTATGGATAAGATGGTACAGTATTCTTTCACAAATTACCATCGTCATTTTGATTCAAATTTCATGTCTACAGATGCTACAGATACCTAGGAATTTAATGCTGACATTTATGTATCTTAAAATGTTTCATGAGACAATAACATTACTGTATAAATATATTGTTATATTTTTGAGAACTTTATTCTGTCATCCTCAATATAAAATCAGCTCCAATACTTCAGTCCTGAAAAACCTACCAAATAGTTGGTATTGTCAAGAGTGGCCATGTATAATGGCTTGAACAAAAATTCAAAGGAGCAAGCAAATCAAGGCCACTTGATGATCTTGGAAGAACAAGACAGATAACAGAGACTAGCCTGTGGGCTTTCCTTTGTTATGAAGGAAAACAGTTTATGCACCAAGAATAATGGCATTTAGAGCAGCGGTTCTCAACCTGTGGGTTGCGACCCTTTTGGGGGTCGCACAACGCTTTCACAGGGATCGCCTAAGACCATCGGAAAACACATATTTCCGATGGTCTTAGAAACCGAGACACTGCTCCTCTATCTGGCCGCCGCCACCCTCCTCCTCCACTAGCTCCTCCGCCTCCAGGGCGCCCTTCTCCTCTGACAGAGCCTGCTCCTCCTGCCGCAGCGCCATCGTGTGTGCCCCCGACGCCGCCCTGGGCTGGCTCAGCGGCCGGTTCAAGCCAATTACGATTCATAACAGTAGCAAAATTACAGTTATGAAGTAGCAACGAAAATAATTTTATGGTTGGGGGTCACCACAACATGAGGAACTGTATTAAAGGGTCGCGGCATTAGGAAGGTTGAGAACCACTGATTTAGAGAATTAAGAATGACAAGCTGAAATCAGTGAATTTCAGCCTATTTATAAACTTCCTTGATGCTGATTCTGTAATCTAGAAGTGGAATTTTGGAAAAGATCCAGATACCTTTGAAATTTGTTGTGATGCTACCTTGTATCTGAAACTAGTAATTTTAGTGTTTGTCACCCTGCAAGTCAGAAGCTTAAACAGTTCCATATCTGTATCTTAAACTATTTTATCCACAGATGTGAAAAGTATTTAGTATCTCATTACTAAATAAATGGATTGTCCTTGGTGTTCTCTGAGTTTAGTTATTTGTTTGCAGATGTTTCATTAGCTATAAGGTAACATAACTAGAGTCAACAAGGCTGGGGTTTGCCAGTAGTAGCTTGCCCTGCCAGTTTTGTTGGGTGTGTGGTTCCCCCCCCCTTGGTGGTTCTTTGATTAGGATATTGTTTTCAGCTTTATTGCTTGTCTAGTTTAATCCCTGCTTATCTGGGTGTTGGCTGCTAGAGGGAATGTGTTCTGGTCTTTTTGTTTTAGCTTTTTTATGTCTCTTGAATGGTAAGTAAATATAGTTTATTTCTATGCATTTATTGATGGCTGGTTTGTCTGAATGCCAAGCTTTTGGGAATTCCATTGTGTTTTTCAATTTGATTTGGTCTAGGGTGCTCACAGTTTTCCAGTTGAAATTATGATTGAGTTTGTCTATGTTTTGTGAGATTTAAGGATTTTTTATTGTTTCTTCTGACTGCTAGTTGGTGTTCATGGATGTGTTCTGCTAGTCTTACCTCTCTTTTCAATGTAGTGGCTGTTAACAGTCCTTACAGTTGTTAAGTGAATCACTGCAGTTATTAAGTTAGTAGTAGCCCAGTTGTTAAGTGAATCTGGGTTCCCCATTGATTTTGCTTGTCAGAAAATCACAAAAGTTGATTACATGACCCTGGGACACAACAATCATCATAAATACAGATCAGTTCCCAAACATCTGAATTTTGATTATGTGACTATGGGGATCCTGCAAAAGTCATAAATATGAAAAATGGCCATAAGTTACTTTTTTCAGTGCCGTTGTAACTTTGAACAGCCACTAAAGGAACTGTTATAAGTCGAGAACTACCTACATTACATGCCAACTTGCCTTGGCAGTTTGTTTATGTCTTGTCCAAATATATAACTGCCAGTTTCTGTTTGCTTTTATCTTTGACTTGCCTGTTGAGAGAATGCTTAGAAAATTTGTCAAGATTAATTATCTTGTTGTAGCTTTCCTTAGTCTTTTGTCTATACACTAAATTCATTGTGGTACAGCTTGAATTCTTTTTCTTCAAAATAACTTTACTACAGAAATGCAGAAGTTTACATAGATTATTTCAAGCAGTATTTGCAGATAATAGTTGAAAACTTGTTTAGCAGCATATCTTCCTTGTCGTTTGTCATGTAGTAATATTAGTACTTTCTTTAAATTTATGTATAGAAAGAAATAATAGTAAAAAAAAAATCTGTATGCCATCTAAGGCTGCTTCACTTGTCAATTTAGTTAATGTTATTCCATGCTGATGAATAGTCTTATAAGTAATTTTCATTTATTTATATCCATTTTCCAGTTACAGATGCTGATAATTAATATTCACTTAAAAGATAACATACAATTAAGAATATAGCATATATGTGGATGAGAACCGCTTTTGACCTCTAGTGATTGGTGAAATGTAGATAATAGAATTAAAAATAGTTAAAGATACCAGTTGATAGTAAAGACATCTACTGTGCATTTTGTTTCATAATTATATGCCATCATTGCTGAAAAAGGCTAGATAATGAAACATTCCATATAAGAGAATGTAAATGCCCTATAGTAGATTATTTTTTTTCATCATATCATAATTGTCCACAGAAAAGATGGTCAAAATTGGCACAACTTACAGTTGTGTATGTAGCTTTCAAATGATTTGTCTTCAAATGATAACACGTATATCAATATTACAACTTTAGAATCCACAGACATGCAAGTGAATCAATATGGTATAGCAGGGGTCCTCAACCCCCAGGCTGGGGACCACTACTGGGCCTTGAGCCCATTGGACCTGGACTGTGAAAGTGGTGAGCATGCACACTTCTCTCCTTGTGCGAGTGCTGCTTATGTGCCCACCACGCGTGGAAACGTCCCCTCTCCCCCCCCCCCCGGCTGGTCCACAAAGCCAGAAAGGTTGGGGAACTAGGACTAGGAGTCTCCATGTAACTGTGGTGTTCATTGATTAGTGTTGCAGCCCAAGTTTCTCCTAAGGAATAATAAAATAAGCAGAGAACTTCTATGTTGTACAGAAACTTGTTATCTAGCAAAGGTGTAATTACTGTTGTACAGTTACATATTGCTAGAAAGGGATGATCAAGATGTTATTAGGAAGACTTCTTGCTGATTTTCCTGTTGGTAAATTCTTCCTAGGTTTTTAAAGAATCATTGCTGGTATGTCTATAACTGAGTTTTAGAAATAGAATAGTAATAAATTGGAGCTGAGGTGTCCCGCAACTATTTTATTTGTAATGAATAGGTCAAGTTACTTTCTGTTAGCAAAATGTTTAGTTTTCATGACATCAGTGACCCATACTTCCTCTCTTTATGTTGTAGCTCAATCAACATTTGTTGAGAAGTGATGTACTTTTAGGTTATCTTTAGAAGTCATAATGGCGCAGTGGTTAGAATGCAGTATTGCAGGCAAAACTCTGCCCACAGCCTGGATTCAATCCCGATGGTTAACAGGCTCAAGGTTAACTCAGCCTTCCATACTTCTGAGGTTAGTAAAAAGAGGACCCAGATTGTTGGGGGCAGTATGCTGACTTTGTAAATCGCCCAGAGAGTGCCATAGTGGGTGGTATATAAGTCTTAAGTGCTGTCTCCATTGCTATTGCTATCTTCTGTTCATACACTATTAACGCCTTTCTCATAGTATGGAATGTTTATGAACATTTGTGAGTAGAAATGCTACTAAGTTAGTAAACCTAGGCAGTTTGGGGGAAGGGAAGTTCAAGGCCACGTTCTAGCCTTTTTCTTTTGCTCTTTATTACAGAATTTTAAATCTGGCTGAAGCTGTCATCTAGGGAATTCCTCTTTTTTTCCTCCCTAACTGTATAGGTGTTTTGAAATGAGATTTTGGGTGGTTTGATTGATAGCTGAAATGGATAGAACCTTTTAAGAGAATTATGTTTTCTGTCTAGCACTGCAGTATTTTCTGAAAGTACATTTATATAATGGAAATCAATTTTATCTAATCAGGATGCACAAGACATGGCTTTCTGTAGATTAGTAAAACCCTTGTTTCACATTCTAGGTTTATGTTGGGTGACTTGTAGACAGAGGTGACTGTAATTCTATTAGCATTTTGAACTTGACCCTAGAAATTTTGTTAGAATCCATAGTTATCATCAATGAGACTTCATGTGGTAATTTCTAATACTTTTTAACTATTTCACATGGCAAAAGGTCTGATATAGCTTCTAGTCTATATTTTTGTCTTGCTAAAAAGCATTATGGGGAAACTTGATGTGAATAAACCATGGTGAATAATGGAGGTTAATATTTGTGGGTACATCTGCATATGAAATTTTGTTATTTGGAATAGAAGAAGAATGTATGGTAAAGAGCATGAATTATGAATTAATAAATGGAATGAAAAACATACATATTGTTTCTATTAAACCAAGAAAAGAAGAATAGTGTATTGAATTGAATGAAACTGTAAAATGAAATTGTTGAATATACAAAGGAAATTGAAGATGTGGCTTTGATTATAAACAGAAAGCCAAAGTGTACATGAGAAAATATTACTTGATGCCATCTAGACTATTGTGAGTTTGTTTGAAAGTAGGAACACATAGTGATAATTGAATCTTATGTTCAAATGAATTATGGGAATAGAATAATCAGAGATGAGTTTTGGGGAAGAAATTGTCAATGTTCAGAATGAGTACAATCCAAAGAAAGAAATTATTTTGCTATGTGACATGAATGGTTAGTTGGGAATGAGATGAGAAGGTACAGAAGAAGTCATTGGAGAAATAAAGGGAATAGCAAAGTATTTGCTTTAAAAAGATCTGTTAGTTTTGAATCTGTGGCCTAAGCCATCTATATGTATGCACAGCAAAGGAATGAATATTTTAAAGCATGATTGATTTGATAAAAGATTGAGATAATCAATGAAGGATACAAAGGAATGAAAATATTTTGAATGTGGGACGGACTGTTTTGCTGATTATATCAAGAGCAGATATCTGGGAAAAGTGGATGTGGAAGAAAAGTGAAATGAACTAGAGCAGCGGTTCCCAACCGGGTGTGTTCGCACCTTCTGGTGATAGGAGACGGTATTCCAGGGAGTGCGAAAACTTGGGTTTTCAAAATTATAGTGTATATGCATAATTCGGTGCTGTTATTTTGAACTTTTGTAAGGGGTGCGAGAATATATCAGAAATGTTTTAGGGTGTGGGGTATAGAAAAGGTTGGGAACCGCTGAAGTAGAGTGAAGGTAGAAAGATTATAGGAAGAGAAAGTACAAGTTGTGTATGAAAATAGATGATAAAAAAATCTAACAAAATGAATGGAAATGGGTATAAAGAAGTAGAAAAAGAAAAATGTTTCAAACAAAATGAAAAAAAATATTTTAAAAGTTCCACAGTAGAAGTGGAATAATAAAGTGAAAGAAGCTAGAGGTGAGAAAAATGCATATAAGAAAGTTAAAAGGAATTTAGTAATTTGAGATGAAACTGAAGTATTTAAGAGATTTGTGTGGAAATAATACTGATATATTAAAAACAGAATTGAAATAAATGCTTAGTGTTCAAGGGGACGAAAGGGACTAAGGCTGCTAAGTGTGAATGGCTGACCTGTACAAATCCTCTTTCTTATGGAATAGTTGCACAACTTGTTTAGTGAGCATGTAAAGACGGCATCTAGGAGAATGCCATTATTCTTCTCCTATACAAAGAAAATGGTGGTAAGAATGAATGCAAATACTACAGGGGATTAATTGTTAAATCTGCCAGGGAAGATGTTTGATAAAATTCTGATTGAAGGTGACAGTCATAATGAATGACAGTGAGCAAAATTCGGGAAGTGCAGTGTAATTATAGTTGAACATTAATGATTTTGAGGAAAATGATTGTACTTTAGAAAAATGTGTAATAAAGTGAATTATAGCATATTTTATATAAAGTTTTATTGCTAAACGGAGTATTAATAAAGAAGACTGGCATATGATGAAAGTGAAGTATTTGTGAGAATAAACTGAATGCTTAATACAGTCCTCACTTAATGACTGTAATTGGAATCAGCAGCAACTCTGTTGCTAAGTTGTTGTTAATTGCGAAGTCGTGTCCGACCCATCGCGACCCCATGGACAACGTTCCTCCAAGTCTTCCTGTCCTCTACCATCTTCTGGAGTCCATTTAAGTTCACACCTACTGCTTCAGTGACTCCATCCAGCCATCTCATTCTCTGTCGTCCCCTTCTTCTATTGCCCTCAATCTTTCCCAGCATTAGGCCCTTCTCCAGTGAGTCCTTCCTTCTCATTAGGTGGCCAAAGTATTTGAGTTTCAACTTCAGGATCTGGCCTTCTAAAGAGCAGTCAAGGTTGATCTCTTCTAGGACTGACCAGTTTGAACGCCTTGCAATCCAAGGGACTCGCAGGAGTCTTCTCCAGCACCATAGTTCAAAGGCTTCAATTCTTTGGCGCTCAGCCTTTCTTATGGTCCAACTTTCACAGCCATACATTGCAACTGGGAAAACCATGGCCTGGACTATACGCACTTTTGTTGGCAGGGTGATGTCTCTGCTTTTTAATATGCTGTCTAGATTTGCCATAGCTTTCCTCCCCAGGAGCAAGCGTCTTTTAATTTCTTGGCTGCAGTCCCCATCTGAGGTGATCTTGGAGCCCAGAAAAATAAAATCTGTCACTACCTCCATTTCTTCCCCATCTATTTGCCAGGAATTGAGAGGGCCGGATGCCATGATTTTGGTTTTCTTAATGTTGAGTTTCAAGCCTACTTTTGCACTCTCCTTCTTCACCCGCATCAAGAGGCTCTTTAGTTCCTCTTCACTTTCTGCCATTAGAGTGGTATCATCTGCATATCTTAGGTTGTTGATATTTCTCCCGGCAATCTTAATTCCAACTTTTGATTCATCTAGCCCTGCCTTTCTCATGATGTGCTCTGCATATAAGTTAAATAGGCAGGGCGACAGTATACAGCCTTGCCGGACTCCTTTTCAAATTTTGAACCAATCAGTGGTTCCGTGTCCAGTTCTCACTGTTGCTTCTTGACCTGCATATAAGTTTCTCAAGAGACAAATGAGATGGTCTGGTACTCCCATCTCTTTAAGAACTTGCCACAATTTGTTGTGATCCACACAATCAAAGGCTTTTGCATAGTCAATGAAGCAGAAGTAGATGTTTTTCTGGAACTCCCTAGCTTTCTCCATGATCCAGCGTATGTTGGCAATTTGATCTCTAGTTCCTCTGCCTCTTCGAAATCCTGCCTGTACTTCTGGTAGTTCTCGATCCACATACTGCTGGAGTCTAGCTTGTAGGATTTTAAGCATAACTTTACTAGCATGTGAAATGAGTGCAATGGTGCGATAGTTTGAACATTCTTTGGCATTGCCTTTCTTTGGAATTGGAATGTAAACTGACCTTTTCCAATCCTGTGGGTACTGGGCGAGTGGGGCATCGTCTTTTAAGATTTTGAATAGCTCAGCTGGAATACTGTCACATCCACTAGCTTTGTTGTTGCTCAGATTTTCTAAGGCCCATTTCACTTCACATTCTAGGATGTCTGGTTCGAGGTCAGTGACCATCTCATTGTGGTTATCTGGGATGTTAAGCTCATTCTTGTATAGTTCTTCTGTGTAGTTTTGCCATCTCTTCTTAATCTCTTCTGCCTCTGTTAGGTCTCTGCCATTTTGGTCCTTTATCATGCCCATCTTTGCATGAAACGTTCCCTTCATATCTCCAATTTTCTTGAAGAGATCTCTGGTCCTCCCTATTCTGTTGTTTTCTTCTATTTCTTTGCACTGTTCATTTAAGAAGGCATTCTTATCTCTTCTAGCTACTCTCTGGAATTCTGCATTCAATTGGGTGTATCTTTCTCTTTCTCCTTGCCTTTTGCTTCCCTTCTTTCCTCAGCTATTTGCAAAGCTTCCTCAGATAGCCATTTTGCTTTCTTGCATTTCTTTTTCTTTGGGATGGTTTTAGTTGCTACCTCTTGTACAATGTTGCGAACTTCCATCCATAGTTCTTCAGGCACTCTGTCTATCAGATCTAATTCCTTAAATCTATTTGTCACCTCTACTGTATATTCATCAGGAATATGATTTAGTTCATACCTGAGTGGCCTAGTGCTTTTCCCTACTTTTTTCAATTTAAGCTTAAATTTTGCAACGAGAAGCTCATGATCTGAGCCACAGTCAGCTCCTGGTCTTGTTTTTACTGACTGTATAGAGCTTCTCCATCTTTGGCTGCAGAGCACATAGTCAATCTGATTTCTATGTTGACCGTCTGGTGATGTCCATGTGTAGAGCCGTCTCTTGGGTTGTTGGAAAAGAGTGTTTGTTATGACCATCGTATTCTCTTGACAAAATTCTATTAGCCTGTGCCCTGCTTCATTTTGTACTCCAAGGCCAAACTTGCCTGTTATTCCGGTTATCTTTTGGCTTCCTACCTTAGCATTCCAATCCCCCATGATGATAAGGACATCATTTTTTGGTGTTAATTCTATAAGGTGCTGTAGGGCTTCATAGAACCGGTCAATTTCATCCTCTTCAGCACCAGTGGTTGGGGCATAGATTTGGACTATTGTGATATTGAATGGTTTGCCTTGGATTCGAATTGAGATCATTCTGTCATTTTGGGGATTGTATCCCAGTATTGCTTTTCCTATTCTTTTATTGACTATGAAGGCTACTCCATTTCTTCTGAGGGATTCTTGCCCACAGTAGTATACCTGATGGTCATCTGAGTTAAATTCACCCATTCCTGTCCATTTTAGTTCGCTGATTCCTAAGATGTCGATGTTCATTCTTGTCATCTCTTTTTTGACTACGTCTAGCTTGCCTTGATTCATGGATCTTACATTCCAGGTTCCTATGGAGAAAAAATCTTTACAGCATCGGACTTTCCTTTCACCACCAGATATATCCACAGCTGAGCGTCCTTTCGGCTTTGGCCCAGTCGCTTCATTCTTTCTGGCGCTACTAGTACTAGCCCTCTGCTCTTCCCCAGTAGCATATTGGACACCTTCCGACCTGAGGGGCTCATCTTTCAGCGTCATATCTTTTTGCCTTTTAGTACTGTCCATGGGGTTTTCATGGCAAAGATACTGGAGTGGTTTGCCATTTCCTTTTCCAGTGGATCACATTTTGTCAGAACTCTCTGCTATGACCTGTCCGTCCTGGGTGGCCCTGCACGGCATAGCTTATAGCTTCATTGAGTTACGCAAGCCCCTTCGCCACGACAAGGCAGTAATCCATAAAGGGGTGTTGCTAAGTATGTAGTCATAAAGTCCAACATCTCCTGAGTACACTGGCTTACAAAAATAGTTGTGGCAATTTTGGTACATGTAATTAAGTGAATCCTGCAGTCATTAGGCACAGGATCATATGATTGTCATTTACAACCTCTTGCTGGCTTTCCCATTGACTTTGCTTGTCAGAAGCCATCAGTGAAGATCGCAGATGGTGATCATGTGATTGCTGAATGCTGCAAACATTACAATTGCAAGCTGGTTGTCAAGTGCCAAAATCATAATCACGTGACTGCAAGGAACAGCTGCAACTGCAAAGACCATGTAAGATCCCTTGTTCAGTGTCAGTGTAAATTTGAACGGTCACTGAGTAAGTGGTGGTTAACTGAGGACTAACTGTAAATGGTAGACATGAGCAAAGAGCAAGACATGGATGCTTAAGGTAAAGTTGGGGATATGTTGGTTAGGGACATGGATGTATTTTTGAATGCAAATGCTACCTGGCGGAGAACCTGAGTGCTTTCAGCAAAATATTAGATTAATTAAAAATATGGAGTGGATATGAGTATTAATGTGTCCAGGAATAAGATGTTTGACAGAAAAAAATGGAATGAATAGATAGATAGGCAGGCAGACAGACAGACAGACAGACATAGAACAGTGTAGATAAATTTATGTGCCTTGATATATTTACAAAAGGGGGGGAAAGAATGCAGAAATTTTAAGAGGTGCAAATATAGAATAGTAGTGTCCATTATATTATGACATATATTGTAAGTGTTCATTAAAAAAAGAAAATGGTTTGTATAAGAGTGTGTTTCCTACTGATTTGTTTTATGGAAGTTATTTGGTATGCCAGGGGAACCATAAAATTATAGTAACAGTGGAAATGGAGTACATAAGAAGTGTATGTTAGAAACAAGTAATAGGATCAAGAATGAATGGAGGGTGCATTAATGTGGAATACATAACTAGTAACATGTGACAGGAGAAATGAGTTAATTTTGTAGTCTGAGTGAAAATCAAATATATGAAAGAAAAATGAATGAGTTAAAAGGAAAGCTGAGAAAGTTGAACCTTTAAAAAAAGAGAAGAACAAAAAGGAATTTCTAAAATAGTACATAAATGTGGAAGCAAAAATGTTTATAAGACTAGAGAGATAGGGAAATTGAATGGGATTTGATTCAGTAAATTTAGTAAACTGGTTTTGATATATGTCCTGTTTATTTATACAAATTTAGAAGCTGCCTGACTCCCAATAATTGTCTGGCTTACAATTAAAACAAGAAAAATACAAAGGGGGGGGGGACGAAAACCTAAGAAGTCTTAATACAAATATACAGGTAATCCTCATTTAGTGACTGCCTTGTTTAGTGACCATTTCCAGTTATTCGGATGATGAAAAAATAACTCTACAACCAATTCTTATATTTATGACTTTCGCGAGTCTGTAAAGCAAAGGAAAGTTGAAATAATATCATAAACACAGTTGTGTTCATTTAGTGACTGCTTCACATAATAGCCGAGTTGCTGGTCTCAATTGTGGTAGCTAAACAAAGACTATCTGTAAAAACAAACAAACAAAAAATCCATCCAGCAGGGACTTATTAATCAACCTGGATAAACAGCCAGGTCTTCAGTGGATTCTTGAAAGTCATCAGGTTGGGAGCCATCTGGATCTCTTGGGGATATCATTCCTGATGGCAGGACAAAGAAGGCATGTTTCTAACTTTCATTAGGTGACACTACAGTACTTAATTACTGAGACCTGCAGCCACTCTTCCAGATCTAATCTGATGCTCAGAAAGAACAGACAGGTAATCCCTCAAAAAATCAAACCCTGTATCATGAAGACCTTCATAGATGCCAACAAACCTGAATTGCACCATGAAACTACCCCCCCTCAGATAGCCAGTGCAGCTTGTGAAGTAGTGGAGTCACATGGATATAGTAAGGCATACATACTGTTGCCTATGCTGCTGCACTCTGACCTAACCACTAGCGTCTGAGGGGTTATTAAAGGCAGCTCCATGTAGCTACAGCTGTCACCTGCTGTTTGAGCGGGAGTTATGAATACAACTAGCTTTCACAGTAATTTGAATAAGGAATTGCAACCCCACCCAAGATCAAAGATGGAAAATCCTCAGACCTAGGTAGCCCAAATGTCCGCAGCCATTCAGCCTTGTCAGGATTGAGCCTGAATCTGTGCCTTTCAATCTAGACTTGTAGAAGACTTTAACAGAATCACTTTGCGCAAGATTGGATGTAATGAGTAAAAGGAATTACATTGAGGAATAAGAAAAAGAGTTGCAACTAAGACAAGTCAGATAAAATAAATCAGAGTTTGGGCCAGAACTGTAATCTGAGTAAGCATCTCAGAAAAGACCCTCCTTAGTTCTCATGAAGATAAAGGCAGGAGGAAAATGCAAAATTCTGTTGCTATAACCTTGCAATAGAAGTAGTATTAGTATTAGGCTTCAACCAAACAGTCTGCCAGATCCCCAGAGAAAACTCCAAGCTTCCTTTTGAAACCAACCAGGTACATCAGTTTTCTGGCATACAAAATCCCATGCACTGCTTGTCCCACCACATACATCGGACAAACCAACAGAAGAATAAGTGCACACATTGGAGAACATAAGAACTCAGTCAAAAAAGAGGAACCAACTTCTTCCCTGGTCCAACACCTTAAAATCACAGGACATGAAATTGACTTTAAAAAGACCAGAACTATCGCCAAAACTGAACACTTTAATAACAGAATAATCAGAGAAGCCATCGATATAGAAAAACGCCCACACACCATGAACAAATGAGATGATACCTCCCGCCTACCAGTCATTTGGAAACCCGCCCTTATTGACAGACGAGTCCCTAACACACAGAATGACACCAGACCCACACTCACGAAAGCCACACAGGATGTCACCACCACACGTCCACGCGAAAAGCAAACCCAAACCCACACCGATGATGAGACACGACCACAAACCAGAAGCCAGACTACAGCTACATCATTAGCCACTTTAAACCCCTCCAATCCGTACATGAAGCAAACTGACACCTACCATGAAGATGAGGCATGACCACAAACGCGAAGCCAAACAATAGCAATGCAGCTCACCATCTCACATCCCCCTACAACTCAGACTAACCTGAGCACAACAAAGCCCCCACCCAAACAAAACACTCCCCCAACCAATCAGAGCACAGCCAACCCCCCATCCAATCAGAGCACAGCCAAGCTCCTAACCAATCAGAACACACCTCCATCCAATCAGAACACAGCCAAGCTCTCATCCAATCAGTTCATACCCCTACTGGCAGTTAAAATGAAGAAACAGCTACGATCACACATTGCTCCTCGAAGCACGAAGCCGAAAACACCAGCCTGAAGATGACGAATGAGACTTCATCGAAACGTCGCCAAGACACTTCCAATTTGACACGGGAGAAAACCTGAATAACCAAAGACCTACATACAAACACCCGCGAAAACCTCAGAAAACAAATACATATATACATACATACACACACACACACATGCATATCATTGCTAACCTCAATAACTAACAGTATTTATTTATTTTGTATGGCATACATTTGTCAGAGAGATCTACACTTTATAGAGTAGTTCTGACAGCCTAAGTGCTAGTTTGTTTGGTTTCATGCCTGCATGTTTATCATGTGCTCTATAAGGGGGAACTATCTAGCAGCATTTAGGTTGATGACATCTTCCAGGCCTCTTCTGCCAATCTTGCCTTGTATCCAGGCAAATCCAACACTGGCTCCTGTTCTCATGCAGCTAGACCACGGTCGGCAACCCGCGGCTCTGGAGCTGTATGTGGCTCTTTGAACCTTCTCCTGCGGCTCCCAGCCTCCTCTGGCATTTGCAGAGAGAGAGACAGAGAGAGGCACTTGCGCTTCCCTTCTCTCTCTCTCTCTCTCTCTCTCTCTCTCTCTCTCTCTGTGTGTGTGTGTGTGTGTGTGTGTGTGTGTGTGTGTGTGTAAAAAGAGAGTGGCCTCATGCTGTTCTGATGAGCTGACAAGCTTATTGGGTGGGGCTCCTCCCTTTGCTGCATCTTTGCAGGAAGCAGGAAGGGCAGGAAAGAGCCAGCCCAATAATATGTGTCAGCTTGTTGGAGAAGAGCCTGAAGCCAGCCTGCCCGGTGAGCAGAAGATCAGAGAGAGGGGGAGAGAGAGAGAGAGAGAGAGAGAGAGAGAGAGAGAGAGAGAGGAAAGAGGGAGAGAAATGGAGAAAGAGAGAGAGGGAGGGAGGGAGGGAGAGGAAAGAGGGAGAGAAAGAGGAAAGAGAAAGGGAGAGAGAGAAGGAGAGGGAGAGGGAAAGAGAAAGAGGGAGAGGAAAGAAAAAGAGAGAAAGAGGAAGAGGAAAGATAGAGGGGGGAGAGGAAAGAGAGAAAGAGAGTAGGAGAGAGAGAGAGAGAGCTCATGCACAGCAGCCTCTATTTCTTTTTAATTAAACTCTTCAATCAAGCTCCCACCCCGCACGCGCAGGTTTTGTGGCTCCCAGTGTTTTCTTTTCTCTGGGAAACGGGTCGAAGTGGCTCTTTGAGTGTTTAAGGTTGCAGACCCCTGAGCTAGACTTTCCCACTGGAGTGGTACACATTTATCTATTCTCAATAATGCTTGGTTGGGCAGGACAGGAGCTAGAGGCGAGTGATGAGAACTCACCCCATCCTACAGTGCTACCAGGGCTCAAACTGTTGCAGTGTCAACTATTTCTGATTGGCAGATCCAGCACGTTTGAGCCGCTGCACCACCAGTAACACTAGGTAACAGTATGATATGTTTTACATATGAATCATTAATATTGAGCCATTAATTGCTGGCATATCCTAGATAGGAATGGAATGTGAGATTTCTCTTTGGTTTAAATCAACCAATGATTTAGAGGTTTGAGTATATTTTTGCAATACTGTATAAGCATGGATATCCAGTTTTAACTTTGGCATTTATGCTGTTAGATTTCTTGCTCTTTCCAGTCTCTCGCATCTCTTTCCACCTAAGTTGCTATAACATACGACTATGCTCAATAACACTGGTGAACAATTACTGCCTGAAATGTTAAAAATAAAAGTTGTATTCTTTAGTAGTTTAAAGACATTTCTCATTTCTGTTGTTCTTTTCAAGAAACATAAGTGAGAATTTATTGCAACAACTGTGTTAATTATTTATAAGTTGCCAGCTAAGTGAAACATACTTAATAGTTTTTACCGAAGAATTGAGTATAGGCTATATCAAGACTACTGATAAAAATATTTTCGGATTGGTTGTTTCAAAATTAGTACATCTAGTAACGAACTTTTCTCTCTCTCTTCATTTTTCAGAGCTACCTATTTTTAAGTACTCGAAACATCTATTTACAATAAGGAGAAAAATATAGCTGTACTTGAATGAGGAATCTGTTGCTTCAGTAGCCTTTTTCTTCAAGAGTGGGTCTTTGAATGAGGATGACAATGGAAGAGATGAGGAATGAAGCAGAGACCACTTCTATGGTTTCCATGCCTCTCTATGCTGTTATGTATCCTGTCTTTAATGAGGTAATAAGTTCAGTTTTATTTTCTTTGCATTATAGTACTTGGGAAGCAAAGTTTTATTTAACTCAGCTACTATCTTGCTTATATTAATGTACTCATTTTCATTATGAATTCTGCTTCTTTTCTATCCATATTTCTTGACTTCTTGACAGACTGCTTGGTTTGTTGGCATTCAGTTCCTTAATTCTGAGTATTATTGTCTATGTTTATAAACTTCCAAGATGCATTCCAGCATTATATAAGAGTCTGGAATGTAGACTGCATTGCTTAATTAATATTCCAGATTAGGCAGACGTATTATATAAGATGGAAAGGCTTATGCTTTTTGCAGCTACTTGGTTTTACAGAAATGTTTTCTATTAAACATTACAGAATCTGTTTTTTTAAATGAGAAATAAGTGTATTTAGGTTTTGAACAAATGAAAATCAGATGGTCTTTGGTAATTTATCAAGAAAGCTATATTCATAGAAATGGTGTTATTCTGGCACATTTATTTTGAGGGATAATCTTGATCAGACAGTCTAAATTTTTTTTAAAAAAAATAAAGACTATATTTTTGCCTTGTGGTTTTCTCCCTCCATAGGAGAGTTATTTACGTTTAATATTTTCTTTTCCTTGACACCTATATCAGTAGTACATGGGCAGATTTCATAGAGCATGATTTGTTATACAAACATTTATCTGTTAAATGTTGTATCTATTCATATGTTCCAGATGTATGGATTTCATCTACCCAGAATTTTCAAGAATAGTCATGCTGGTTGGGAATTGTAGTCCACACATCCTGAGTCACAAGTTGTGGAAAGCTATTATGGCAGAATATAATGGCAAAACTTTTTCAGATTTAAGACCATTTCACAGATTCATTTTATTGGATATGATTATTTCTGCTTGTAAATAATCATGCTTGTATTCTTGTCTGAAGGACACAGCTCCAGTGTGCCTGAGCTGCAAAAATCTTATCTAGATTAACAAAAATCCTTAGAAATATTATCAGTATTGATAATGTACTTTAACCTCTTATTTATTTTGATATAACTGTTTATTCCTATTTTTTGCAGCTAGAACGAGTAAATCTATCAGCAGCTCAAACATTGAGAGCAGCTTTTATTAAGGTGAAAATAATATATATTTACTTATATAACACCAAAATATTAATATTTTATATTAAGATAAAAACATTAAAATATTGTAAAATTCTGCAAAGTAGATTTAGTTACTAATTCTAACTTAAAATAACATTAACTATTTGTCTGCTCTAATTAAAAAGTGTGTAGTCAGTTTATTTATATACCTTATTTTCCAGAAATAGATATACTCATAGTGGATAATAGCTTAATATTAAATTTAAAGAATATGCTGCAATTAACTCATTGGTTATGATTCATTTATGTTTATGAAATTTCAATGGATATAAGTCATGGAAATAGGTAAGCTAACAATACTAACTTTAATGTTATATTTTGCTAAAGATCTTCATTGAAATTTCACATTAAGAGACCTAACACTTGGCATCCATGTTCATTTAAATTAAGATCAGGTAACAGAAAGAATCAGTAAAATATTATGAACCCTTTTAAACTTCAGAAAGATTATCCTTTTCATCTAAGTCCTCTGTCCTAATATCCCCTTGATACTTCTCTTCTTGGCAATGAAGGTCTAGGAAAGAAACAGTGCGAAAAGTCCCCCTCCCACGGACATTTATCTTCAGTAAAAGAGTGCTGAAGAGATCAGAAAGCTTCTTCATAAATGCTGTCAAACATGGACTTATCAAAAGCTTGATGTTGAGGATGGTAACGTGGCTTTTGAAGCTCAGTATTACAAGAAGAGGACATTTAAAGGCTTTTCACCTTCATGTTTATGCTTCACTGATGCAAGAGTCATCGATTACTTTTTTTCCCATTAGATGACTTGAGTTTCCTGTGTTCAGCCAACTCATATTGCTAGATAGTATCTTGATATTCTTTACCAAGTCAGAAGTATGTTAGTTGAAAGTAGAATTTCTCTAATTTACAATTGAGATGATTAAAATCATTTAAATTTGTCTTCTAAAGTTATCCTAAGAAAATCTTGGCCCATAGTTTATTGTTATTTATTGTATGATTGAATTGGTACAGGCATTCTCTGGATTAAGAATGTCCGACTTAACAGACAACTTATACTTCTGAACAAGCTGCCTATTACAAAAAATGGCGGACAGCATTCTCCTTCCTCAAACTGATGAACCACTGAATCTCTATGGACCATTGAAGCTACAGAATTTTAATATACATTCTGTTTTCAGGAGTTTATAAAAACATTGCGTGGCTTCAGAAATTTGTCAGATCAAGGAAGGAGAATGCCATCGACCATTTTTAGTAATTGGCAGTTTGTTTGTAAGTATGAGTTCTGACTTACATACAAATTCATTTTGAAGGAAAATTGAAGAATGGAATTTGTTCTTAGTCTGGGGACTGCCTATATATATTTCACAATCTTTTTAAACCTGAAAAATGAGTACTCTAAAAACATTCTGAGATGTTTCTTAAAAAAGGAATAGGGAATTCAGGAAAAATGAGGTTTTGCAGCCTTTTGGGATAATGTAATGTTTGATATTTGTTGTTTATTATTTATCCATGTTATCTATCTAACTTATGGGTTTTTAAAAATAATTCTGATGCAGCTTGAAAAAATAAGTGAAAGCAGTGAAGATTACTGTCTTCTTTAATTTTATGTAGCTCATGTCATAAGGGAATAAAGACAAATATATATAAGGCTGTCTGTTTTTACAGGTAGTCCTTGAATTATGTGCATTCACCCCACAACTGTTCAGATTTACAACGTTGCTAAAGAGATGGTAGTTGTGACTGCCCCTTGAAATTCTAGCCATTGTATAACCACCACAGTCATGGGATCAAAATTTGGATGCTTGGCAACCGACTCACATTTACAACTGATCACAGCGTCCCATAGTCATATTCTCCTGCTCTGTTCAAACTGTTTCTGCTTCAGCTCCCCCTATGTGCCTGTCTATCGCCCCCATCAGTGCCCTTTTGGCTGTCCTACATTCCACCACCCATCCCCGCTGCTGCTGGCACAAGCTGACCTGGGAGAGGTTGCAGCCCCGGGATGTGCCTGGTGAACGAAGCAGGGAGGTGGAGCTTTCTTTGCCAAAGAGAGCTTGCTGGCCCCAGTCAGGGAGGAGACTGGAGAAGCAAGAGGACCTCACTTAATGGCCATACGGTCCTCATCTAATGACCTCAAGGGTTGCCAGAACCCCCATTGCTTAGCAGTGCGATCATGTGACATTTTTCTTAACCACTTTGCTTAGCAATTGCATTTCTGGTCCCAGTTAGGGTTGTAACTTGAGGGCTATCTATTTCAGTTACCGTGAAAGATAGGAGAAAAAGGAATGATGCGCAGAAATAAGCACTGCAAAAAATGAAAGAAAAGACTAATTACAGGTGAAAATACTGATTTAGTTCAAGAAATACGGTCTTTGGAGGAAAAAATGGCAGTGCAAAATCAGTGTTTATGAAAAGCCAGTTCTACTCAGATGTCTTTTAAAAATTCATATTGTAGCTTTTTTGGAAGCTGTTCTCCGTTTTCAATATGTCAGAATAACTCTGAAATCTCTTCTTTGAAATACAGGCAGAAAGGGAAAACCCAGGTCTCACACAAGATATTATCATAAAAATTTTGGAAAAGAAAAGCATTGAAGTTAATTTTACCGAATCTCTTTTGCGCATGGCAGCGGATGATGTAGAAGGTATTTCCTGCTAATGGCCTTTTGCTCATGAGGTTTAGATGGTTTTAATTTTTAAAACATGTTTGTTATTTCTGTTTTGTTTATAAACACAGCTGAATTTCCAGATTGTCACTTCAGTTTTTACATTTACAATTATGTGTTGTAAATTATATATTCTTGGTGATACCATGTTTCCCCGAAAATAAGACTGGCTCTGATTTATTTATTTTTGCCTCCAAAAGAGGCACCAGGTCTTATTTTCGGGATAGGCCTTACCTCACCTCCGGCACCAACAGCCCCACCCAGCCGGTCCACTTCTTCTGGGGCTGAAGTTCTGCAGTTGCATTCAGGCCTGCATTTTGCAGTCAGGCCTTTCTAGAAGGCTAAGCAGCTGAGTACTGAGCTATGGATTCATAGGTCTTGCAGAACCAAGCTATAGATTGAATCCGTAGCTCTGTTCTTGGCTGCACAGGCCTTCCGGAAAGCCCTGTGACTGAGAAATGCAGGCCTGACTGCAGAAGAAGAAGTGGGCCGGCAAGGAGAGGCCTGGCTACAAGGTGAGTGGGTGCTGGGCGAGTGGGGCAGCTTCCTATCCCCACCCCTGCCCTAGCTTGATTTTTAGGTGTGTGCCTCGCCCCAAAACTAGGGCTTATTTTTGGGATAGGGCTTATATTAGGCCCACCTCCAAAAATCAAGCTAGGGCTTATTGTTGGTGTAGGCCTTATTTTGATAATTCTTTAATTTGATAGCTCTATGCTAGTCTTACTTGAGTGGGGGGGGGGGAAGACATGAAATTCTAACTTTTTAAAAAGGCCGTAGAGTAGATGACAGCATGGGGTAAGAGTTAAAGAGGATGAATACAAAAAAAAAAAAAAATTGGGTGGAAGAAAATTCTGGGACTGGAACAAAATATATGTTTAGCCAATTTCCTATAGTTCCCAGCACTGTCTTCTTTACTCAGAAATAAGATTTTCTGATTTCAGATTTTTAAGGAAGCTTTAGAAAGAAAAAAAAGGTTTTATTAGGTTTCATTTAGGAGATGTAAAGTACAGATAAATTCATCTCATGCATTAGTTTTCATGACTCTGAAATGACTCTCATATACCTGGAGTACTTGTCATAACTTGTGCTTTAATAAGGTTACTCTAAATAGTTCAGTTTTGGCTGACATTATATTGAATTATATCATTAGAAATCAATAGTCTTTTCCTTACAAAATAGAGAGTTGGGATTAATTTAGTGTTCTTATTTGTTGCTTGTTTTAATTTTAGCATGGTAAAAGATGTTGCCAATCCTTTTAAGTTTAATTTATAACTTACTTAGAAAAGAAATCCATTTATACTTTCTTCCTCCTTCCTCCCCCCCATCAGAGTACATGATTGAAAGGCCAGAACCTGAATTCCAAGACCTCAATGAAAAGGCACGAGCACTTAAACAGATTCTCAGCAAGATTCCAGATGAGATCAATGACAGAGTGAGGTTTCTTCAGACAATCAAGTAAATACTAATCAAACTATTCTGAAGTATGACTTCTTCGACCAGCTGTGGCTTTATATTTATAGAAGAATTATATTTTTGGCTTGTACTGTAATTCTGGGTATTACTGATATTTTATAAAATTGCTTGTTTTCTTTTCCCGGGAGTTTTTGCTTCAAAATGAATGCTTGCTTACTGTTGAATGGCCAAGCTGTGGGTTGGTTTTAGCTGCTGGAGTAATAACCGTGGATATTACAGCTATCACAAATCTGTCAGTGATCCCTATTCTGTGCCCTTTGTAATTAAATCCTTTTATTTCTAACAATATAATCCTATGGCAATAATGCTGCCTCAGACTTGAAATCTTATAAGTCTTACTGGTGAATTGCCCCTCTTTTATACGTTGCACTTTCCAGTCTTCTCTTACCTAAAAATTGCAGTGCTTTGGGTCTTATATTGCTCAGAAATTTTTAACGTGCTCTGGATATTAAGTCACCTATGCTTTTGGGGAGCTTTTTTCTTCCTTAGTTTAGAGACGGAGATCATCTATTTTAAAATATTTTCCCTATCTGCAGCTCTGTACTTGTCTTAAGGACTACTTATGGAGGTTTTTCAAATATCCAATTTGAATTAGTAATTCGAATCAATAGATCTCTTAGTACACATAATGTATCCAAAATCGCCATCAAAAAGATGTGTGGGTATCCTTTCACATTTTGGATTGTATCACTTTTGATTGTTTATTGAGTTTTCAAAACCAAAAACCATAAAGCTGATGTTCAAAATAGCTATGCAATGCAGGGGCTCATTGTATGTAATTATGTAAAACCAAGTCATTAATTTTTGCTTAATTCCATTTGTAGAGTTAATTTTTTGATTCCTTTGTTTAAGATTGGTGGATAGTAAAACTACTAGAAAATAAAATTACACATATACTTTATCATAGAATGGGAATACATTTTTTTCTTATCTGTAACATTTTTGTAAGCCATGATAATGCCCGAAGATTAGAGACATGCTAGAAAAATCCATGCTCTCATCTGGGTTTATCTGAAGTTGTAATGGGAAGGCTTTTTTTTCTTTTCTTGGAATTCATTTTTCTAGGATCCAACTTTATAAAAGAGAGATGGTGTGAGTTCATTGCTTCTTTATAGCTGTATGTAGAAGATCATAATGTAAAATACAGGATTTTATAGTGATTTCAGTTGTTATTACCTCAGGTACCTCATTAGTGAGATTGTCATACTCCACATGCATTGCTATAGGATTTAAAAGGGCCTTTTTTTTGCAGTGCAGTAATGGAAACATTAACTGAGAACTATAGAATGAATTGTCTGTTGGATTACTTATTTATTCTTTTTATATAGTCGCCCACTCACTAGGCAACTCAGAGCAACTAGCAACTAGCAGCTGTTTCAACTAAAAACCTAAAGCATCTGCCAAAGACAATTCATACATTCAAACAGTTGAATGTATGGATTTACCTAACATCCTCGCCAAGTTATTGAGATTAGAGTCAATCTGTATAAATTTGAATTGTTCATAAGGTTATTTTGATATAAATAAATATCTTCTATAAAGTCTGCTCTGTTCTGAGACATTGTTCTGTCTTACCGGTCATGGAACAAGATGCAAATGTTTACTGATTGGAGCAAAGTGCTGGAGACTTAGGGCATTCATCTCCTGGATCAGTTTAAAAAGTCCTTGGGAAACTGTTAGTTTTGATTCCCCCACATATAAAACAGAGATACTGATATTAATACAGACATCTTCCCAAAAGGGTCACCAGTCCATTTTGGAGGATGTTCAGCAAATAAAGGGACAGACAGATGACAGCTGACAGTTGATGCAGTCCTGTTTTCAACTTAGCAGTGGGTCTTCGATTACAAAGTATTTTTTTAAGTTGATATTGTAGATAGTGTTTTATCCTCGCTGTAGATTAAACTGCCTTTTTCTCTTAAATAATTTTTCTCTCTTACTCCCACACACAGTGGTTTGGTTTCATTATATTATAAGCTTAAAATCTAGATGAAATTGTATCCATTAATCTTAGGAGGAAAAATAGTTGCCATTGAATTATTTCAGGAATCTTTACAACGGCAGGCGATTTTTTTGCAGTTAATTTAGCTTTAATTAAATAACATTTACTTTTATTTAAATAAAGATGAATGGGACAAGATTTTAGCCTTAGTTCATGAGAACTTCAAGCTAGTTCAAAGTAGATCAGGGCAATCTTTTTTTATTCAATCTAAGATATCAAAAGTCAAATCTATGCATTTCATAACTACACACATTCAAAATTGTTCCAGGGAAAGACTTTTGATTGTAAAGGTAAGCCAATGCTCCTGCTGCTTCAGAGAATTGTTCTGTAATTTTCAGATGCTAGTTTTCCACATGTGAAGAATGCATTAAATGTAATTTAGATTTTGAAGTGCCATATAATTTAATTAGCTCTTGTTGTTTCATCTTGCTGTGCATATCTAAAACCTACTCCATATGACAGGAAATCTTTTAGAAATACATTTCAAACATAATTTTGAAAGTGATTAAAATTCTGCAGCCTCACTTTAAAAGTTGCAATTATATTTTCATTACCAAACAGGGACATTGCCAGTGCAATAAAGGAACTTCTCGATACAGTAAATAATGTCTTCAAGAAATACCAATACCAGAACCGGAGGGTATGTGAATTAATTTCTACTATAGTACCTCATCAGAAATATAATTAAATACAAGCCTTACAAATATACGGAGCTTCATAGTCAGTAATATGAATTGTAAACATCATTTTTCAACTAATACAAACTGACAAATAAAAAGACAATCAGGATGATGAATAGAGATTTTTCAGTCTGTGTGGATTTTTAATCAATAATGATTGCTTTAAGGTTTAATATAATTTTTTATTATACAAACATTAAGCAAAAGTTGCTTGTAGAAGCTCCTTTTCATCGTTTAAATGGTGAATTTTGCCCCTTCCAACATTTACTGTATTCCTTTTCTCATCTTGTTCTGTGTTCATTGGCTAAATCATAATGTTTGAGAAAAATGAAAATTTTAATTATTATTTACATAAATTTTTCAGGCACTTGAACACCAAAAGAAAGAATTTGTAAAATACTCCAAAAGTTTCAGTGACACTTTGAAAACTTATTTTAAAGATGGAAAGTAAGTATATATTTCTTTTAATTGACTTAGTGATTATTTTCTTTTTTATTTTGCCTTAATAATGTGTACTCCAAAAAACATACTTTGCAACTTAACATCTTAATTGCTCCATTAGTTCCAGTTTAGCAAAGCATGAAAAAATGGCCAGATTGTAATATTTGCTTTTTAAACTTAGGCATCAATGAGTCTACTTAATTTTTAATTCTCCTTGGGAATCTACAGTATCACTGTTCTAATAGTAATTATAGTAGTAATTATGTTTTCCTTTTATTCTTGCTAAAAACAATCTTAGGGGGGGGAACACATTCCCTTGGGGATCCTTAATAGATTGGGCGGAGACTTGCACTAATGCGGGCATGGATATCCATTGTCTCTGAAACTGTTTCTTTGTTCTTTTCAACACCCTGTTTTTGGAGGAAAGAACATATATCACTAGAGGCTGAATATATAGAGTAACACATTGTTCACTCTGTCGTAACTTGAAACATGGAATTTTCAAAATGGGAAAAGTCACAAAAGCATCAAGTATCCAACTCATCTATCAATTTTCATATTTATGATTGCTGTGACAAGACATTTTTAACAGTTGAATAAAAGAAGGGAAATAATAAATGGGATTTTTTTTTGTCTAGAAACAAAGATTATGCATATCAAAATGAATGACAAATTTCTATAGCTATAAAGTTGAGACTCTCTAGTTGATATAAACTTCTGGTAAATGTAAGGACATGACTAGGAATGTAAAACTCTTTGAATCCAAACCTGAAAAAAGTGCCTTAGAGGGAATGTGCATGGATCTATTGGCACATCCTTAAAGGAGCTGTGGCTTTTCCTGGGCTTTAAAGAGTCACCAAGTGGTGTGGTATTACCCTTTCTTTTACCTTCCAATTGAAAGCACTTCACATCTCTAGACAGGTCTACGTGGTTTCTTGAGAATAATGTAGAGTTTACTATTGCCTTCTCCTATGGATTTTCTTTTTAATGGCTCAATCTAACCTATAGCCCCAGACTTATATTCTGGGGTCTCTAGTAATGCACTCTGACCCTTTGCTGTTTTTATGGGAATAGAGAAAGCTGGCTATGTGCTTGCTGCCTCCTATTAACTATAAGTAAATGGGATTTCCATAATAGAGAAATAATTTATCTTCAAAGTCTGATACTACTGACAAAAGGGAGAACCACCGCTCACTTCTAAGTATGATAGCTGTTGCTTAGATACAGAATCACTGTGTGCTTCTGAATAACAATTGTTGGAGGAAAAAATCTGGAGAGGAAGAGTTGTATTTCGGTTCAGTTTTCAGATTTCCAAGGATCATCTAATTGGCCATAATTGGTAACAGGATATTGGGCTCATTCAATATGGTATATGTAGTAGCAGGACGTTTGTTTGGTTTGTACATAAATATGAGACACCTGGAATTCCAGGATGGTTGGCAAATTAGAACTGGAAAAACAATGGGAACAAGGTATTAGCAAACTCCTAATGATGCCAAGAAAGTCTCATGTACTCTGTGGGTATGAAAAAGAGGAGCATATATAACAAAATCTATCTGTATCTCTTTTAAAGCAAAAGAATGAATTTCATATTGGAAGCAGCTGAAGAACAATTTTATTTCTGTGTAGTGAGGAGAGAAAATCCCATCTGTTCTTTCACCTTGCTTGTGATCCTTGTAGCTGAACAATGCTAATACTCCAAAAGTCTCCAATTTTTTTTTCCACTATTCCAGTGGTGGCGAACCTATGGCACACGTGCCAGAGACAACACTCAGAGCCCTCTCTGTGGGTACGCGCGCCATGCTCCGGAGAGAACAACTGTCCCTCTTCAGCCAGCCGCCCGCTAACTCGCCAAGGTCTCATGTGGCCGAATGCATCTCAGCATGGCTGGTTTCCCTCCCCCTGTCCCATTCCTCCTGGCCTCGCATGCTCTCCTTTTCCCGGGAACGACCCACTGCATTGCCTCCTCAGCTGTCGGCCAGCCATCTAGCTCAGAGGCGGCTTCTCTGAACTGCTGGTGATGGGCTGCGGAGCCCCAGAGTGCACCAGTCGAGGGGCCAGCAGGCTGTGGCTGCGGACAGACACTGTCGGCTCCCGTGCGCTTGCTGGCCTCTGTGTGCAGGGGCCGATGGTGTCAGGCAGCAGCTGCCCCGGCCAACTGCCCCACCTGCCAGATCCCCTGGATCTCCCCCAAACCTGCCCGGCCCCCACAGGCATCCCTCCCCACAAACAACATCGAGGTGACCACGCCCACCATGGCCACACCCACCCAGTCTGCTGCCACGCCCACCACAGCCACGCCCACCCAGTGGGCCACACTCACCTGGCACCCAGCGATAAATAAGTGGGTTTTGGGTTTCAGTTTGGGCACTCAGTCTCTAAAAGGTTCGCCATCACTGCACTATTCCATTTATTTACCATTTATAATAAGAAATTATTCTGAATTAATATGCATCCAAAGAATTATCTTTGTCTATGGATAAATATAAACAAAGAAAGAGAAGTAGATTGTGAGGTGGGGTTTTGTTTTCTGTTTTTTTTTTAAATAGAATCATAGATTTGGGAGGGGTCATTTAGTTCATTTATTTATGAATTTCAGTTCAGAAATCGAAATTAAACATCCCAGATAGGTAGCTATATAGCCTCCACCTAGATATTGTCATCTCCCTTTAGGTAGCTTACTCCACTGTTAAAGTACTCTCAGTCTTAATATATAATTTAACTTTCTCTGACTTAAATAAGAAGTAACAGACTGCGACATTTTGTCCTCCAAAGTGCTATCATATCCCTCCTCAGTCATCTTCCATGGATGCTGAAATATTTAAAATATTTTTCTCCTTCAAATTCTCTTCAATGGACTTAGTATCTAATCCCCTATTATTGTTGTTACTTGTCTCTGAAGTTGTTTCAACTTTTTATGAGTCCTCAGTTTATGAACTCTATTTTTGGCAAAGACCGCCCATTTTGGAGAATGAGTTTGCACTTAACAGCTACAGCATTTGCTTATCAATCACAGATTTACTTAATGACCACTGTGATTTTCTTCACAAACATTGCAAAAAATGTTATAAAATTTGATCCAGTCATGTGGGTGCCTTGACATTTAACCATAATGATTTAATAACCAGAAATCTGGTTCAGTTGCAGTTGTAAGTCAAGGACTATTGCTATACTTTTAACCCAGACTTAAAGGGGAATCTGATCAGAGGTGAATAGAGTGGAATTATTATTTTCCATTATTTGGAAATTGATGCTGTCTAACATTGCATTTGCTGTCTTTGTAACCACATACATTGCTGATTCAGGTGCAGTTACAACTGTAGCACCAAAATCTTTGGTGCTGTTACCAAGCCAGGATCCCCCCTCCTATATTTGTGTATTCAGTGTATATTTTTTGAGTTAAGAACTTTGCATTTATCTCTGTTAAATTCTATTCTGTTACATACTACCCATTTCTACAACCTATCAATATTGTTTCCAATTTTAGTTCTGTATTCTAGCTGTCCCAATTTTGTATCATATACAAATTTGATAGGGATTTCTACCTCTTCACTCAAATCCTTAATGGAAGTATTAAGAGCCATATTTGATCTTTATGTCATACCACCAGATATCACAGTCTAATTAGTTGCAAAACCATAGATGAGCATTTCTTGAGTATCATTTTCTATGTCTAGGTATATATTTACTTAATTATTATGCTATCTAGCCCACACTTAAGTAACTTGCTGGTCAGCATGTCGTGGGGTACTCTTATCAAATGTTTTGGTCATGTTATGTGTATAACATTCTATTAAAGAATTTACCAAATTAACCAACAAGAAATGTTACATTGTTGAGAAATATGTGCTAGTTTCTAACAATTATTGAATTTTTTTCAAGGAGACTACTTCTTTATGATTTGTTTTAGGATTTCTGCAGGTATTGATATCAGAATGATTGTTCTCTAGCAGCTGGATTTTCCTTTTACCTCTTTTTGAAAGTAGTAGTGATAGTTAGGAGTCAAAAGTGCTTTACTTTTTCTTTAGAATTTCTGAAACATCATACTTGAATTCAGAAAGACAATCCTCTAGTCCCTAAGTAAAACAGGATGTAATTAATCTCTTCCTACAGATTTATTTGGAAATAACTGAACCCCAGTGAATTTGAGTAGGTCTGCCTTTTCTTTGTTGTTTAACAATATTTTACTTTTACTGGGCAGCTAGTCTATTAATTCTGTTTCCTTTTATTTTGAGTATATTTAAAGAAGTTATTTTTGTGTGTGTTATTTTTAGTGCATTTTGTACCTTTTACCCTAATCTCAGTTGATTCTGAGTTTTTGATTTCCTGTATCTAGTTTATAGCTCTGCCAGCTCTATAGTTCTGAGTCAGTTGTACTTTTTCTTCTTTTATGATGTGGATCTCTTTCAAGGTAGATTTTAAAATGAACATCCTAATCTGGCTTTTCCTTGTGTAAATTTCATTCTAATGTGAGTTGTGCCTTTAGGTCATCAGAATGTATTTCTTTGTTCCTTATCAATTTTAATTTTTGTCATTAGTTTTTCCCAAAGGAGAAAAAGTAGGTAATCTTATTCAAAATGTGTTTTGAAAAACTTTGGAATCGAACTTATTTGAATTTGTATAAATGTTATATTTGTCTATAATTCTTCTTTTGATTGAAAAGGTAATATAGACAATAAGCTGATGCCTCAGATGTCTCTTTTCCATCCACTTCAAAACCTTGTTATAATTGTTACTGATTTGTTATAATTATCAAATTCTGTCCTAACATTATATCCTTAATGTAACAGAAGAGGCAAGTAATTAACAAGTTGTGGAGTAATCATCTTCATTGCAGCTGATAAATTTCTTTCACCAGGTGTATGTTACTCATCAGCCCAGAAAACATGAGCATTTTCAGTCAATATTGCACAAATTTTACCAATTTACTATTATGCAACAAGATTCAGTTTTTTTTTTTTATTTTCATGATCTTGAAATTACATTTCCTGATAAACAGACATATCTGTTGACTCCTTTGCTGGTTTGTCTATTTTGCTCACTGAAAATGTTTAAAGCAGTGAATGTGAATGGGCGTTTTTAACAGTTTGCAAAGTTTTGCTCAATCTTTTATAAACAAGGGGAAATTCATATCCAAATCCATATGTTGTTTTGCATAACTAGGATCACTTTAGCAGGAACTTGATTGATTTACAAGCATATGGTATGTACTGATAGAAAAGAATATTTGTAGTTGAGAGTTGAACTGTGGGGTCCTTGAGCAATCTGAGCTCAGCACTGATGATGTTGCCTAGCTGGATAATGAAATGTCTGCAAGAAAACCACCAAGTTCAGAGAGCACCAAGGATCCCACGGGTATACTTGTATTCAGAAACAATGAATTCAGAAACAATTGAATTCATTGACCCAGTAAGTAAGTATAGGATTGCAACTTGGTTCTGTAAATACAAGATTTAATTTTGTATTGTGATTTAACTTTAGGGTTTAATAAAGAATTTAATATTTTTTTCATTTAAGAAAAGACCTCTAATTATTTTCAGTGTTAGACTATTAAAAAAACCTTCAACCAGAATTTCATATTGTTGAACTTCCTTTGTGAAATACCTGTTGCATATTTAAGTATTGCATTCCAGAAGCAGTGTATGGGATTTGATTGTAAAAATTAATTGTATTTGATATGATGGTTTTCTAATCTGTATAAGCTTATCTTGTTGCTAAAATATATCTTTCTTTCTGTTTTTCTTTACAATAGGGCAATAAATGTGTTCATAAGTGCCAACCGACTAATTCATCAAACTAACTTGATACTCCAGACCTTCAAAACTGTGGCCTGAAAAAAAAAACTGTATATGTTGAGAGCTGTACTTTTCAATGACGGATAGGATACCTTTATATGTAAACTTTAAAGTTTGACTGTGTAAATTATCAATCCCAATTGAAGGGACTTAATGCAGGATTTTGAATGGGATTTATTGCCATCTTACACCATATTTTTGTAAAAACATAGCTTAATCATAATCACACAATGAAGATTTTGCATCACTTTTTTGCTATTATTCTTTTCAGAATTATAAGCCAAAAGAATTTACGCCTTAATGTGTCATTATGTAACATTCCTTATAAGAACTGTAAATATTTGGTGTTCCGTTTCTGACATTTTAACTTGAAAGCGAAAAACTGCAACAGAATTATGTATTTAACAATATTGGTGGCAAATATTCAATAAATAGTTTACATCTGTTTATCTCTATAATTTTATCCCATAATGGTGTCCTTAAAGCTAAAATTGGCGGGGAGATATACATATGTCTTCAGAGTTCATACAAAGAATGATGTCCTTTTAAGAAGATTGACTCTTAAACAGCATCTTCAAAGTTTCCTGCACAGAAATTCACTCTAACTACTGAATCTTTCCTTCAAAGCTTGATTTTTTTTCAGATTATTTTTAGAGTAAATTATTATATTACCAAAGAACTCATCATTAGAGGTGGCGTGAACTGCATGACCTCTTTGGAGAGTAATAATTTGACCTTGGTGTACTAATTTAGCTGCACCGAAGATTAAGACATTACTTTTTTTAACTTAATTTTTGGGTGGGAATATCTCTAGCATTTGGCAATGTAACAAAAGCAAAAGTGGAGTTTGCCCAAAGGAGTTTGGCATTTAATTCTGATAACAAAAACCAGTGAAGGAAAGACAGGTGAAGATAACATGCAGGCTACCCATATCACTGTGCTAGAAATTATATTTAATAAAATATTGCAGTTATATCAATGCAAGAGATCAAGTCTATTCATTTGTGCAATGGTACTATTTAATATGTATGTTTAAATAAATTGTTTAATATCTATGCTTCTTAATATTAATATAACAATTTAAATGATCACTACTGCAAGCTGTCATGATAGGGCAACTGATTTCCAACAGAAATTCATTTTATTTGTTTTACAGCTGTTATGCTAGGATCTCCTTTTCACATTTGTCTTTGTGAACAGCTTATCTATGTTGTGATCATGCGTTTGCATCACTTTTTTTCTCTCTTTTCACCACTATTTCGGCAAGAACAATAAGAAGGATCTTTTGCAATGTCTTAGTTAAGCATTGGTTACACAATGCTTAACTAAGCTTAACTAAGCAATGCTCTTTTTAGTAGAGTTTTTTGTAACAGAAAAATATTCAGCATCATGTTCAGGTAGTCTTTAACGTATGACATGATTGAGCCCAAAATGTAAGGATGGTGGTGGAAAAGCAGGTAACCACTGACTTTATGACTGCATCTTGGCTTTCCCAGTGGGATTGTTAAGGGATCGTGCATGTTGTGATGGAGCTAAAGAACTCCCTTCCAAAGGGAGTCAGGCAACTCTCTCAAAGAAGCTGAGCAAAAAAGTCCATTTTCACCCATCCTTTTTGCCAGAAAAAACATTGTGTGCCAGACATATTCTGCCCTGCAAAAGAGGACCTTCTTGGTGGTGGCCCCTACGCTGTGGAACATATTCCCTCCGAAGTACAACCCTGCTACTTTTTCAAAAGGCCATGAAGACCTGGTTTTGTCAGTGGGCGTGGGGACCACAAATGGAGATCAAGTCGATCAAATGGTGATGGATTTAATTGTGTTGCTGCCATCAGGTGGGGTTTTATTGGTTTTTATGTTGTGGGTTTTTAATGTAAGCCACCCAAAGTCACCAAGTGTGGGTTGGGCATCCATATAAATAATACATTATTTAATAAATCTGGCTGCCAATTTTAGCCATAATGTCATCCCTGCTTCTTCCGGGACATCTTCAGTTTGTCAGGTCCTCATCCCAAGTCACTCTCTTTGAACTTGGTTCTCATTTCACAGACATGTTATCGTAATACAAAGTATGGTTTGGTGACTCTGTAACAGTTGTCCTGCTAGCTTTGTTTTGTATAAATATTGTGTTTTCTTGATCACAGTATTTTTGCTAATGTAATGCTAGTTCATCTTATCTGGGTATTGGTTAATAGGTATATGATAAGGAAGAATGTGTTCAGGGCTTCTGAAATTATGATGTTAAATTTCAGCAACACAAAGGCAAGTATTCAGAAATTCAGCAGTGCGATTTCGGCTGCCGAATATAAATAACACCTTCTAAAGACTCCCTGTAGTTTTTATTCAAATTCCACTGCCTACCACCAGCCATATTTTTTTCCTAACAGAAGTTTTACAGATGATCAGTAATATTCAACTCTGGGGACTATGAAGGCTACTCCAAAACCATTTTTTCTGTAAGGACTTCATGGTTGTTTTGGAAATTTATCTTCAGTCTTGCTAAAATATCTAGCCTCTTTGCAGCTTCAATTTCTTTATTGATAGTCAAACATTAGCTAGAGAAAATGTTCAGAAGCTGTTGTTTCTGCCAAAGGAGGTGTTACAAAGTCTGACTGAAAGAGCAACTAAACTTTGGCATCTAGCATCGTCATTTTTTCATAGCTTGAACAACTGTCCATTAATAATAAGTACTGTATACATTTAAATTTGCTCACCAAAGTGGTGTTTTAACTTTATACCATTGTGTCTGGTTCAGTAGAATATAATTTGGCCTCAAATTACACCCAATTATTCAGGCATAGTGGCAATAGTGAATTCTATTACAGACAGTCCTTGATTTACGATCACAACTGAGTTCAAAATTTCCATTGCTAAGCAAGACAGCTAAGCGAGCTTTGTCCTATTTTACAATCTTTCGTGCCACAAGTGTTAAATGAATCGCTATAGTTAATAATAGGGTTGTTAAGTGAATCTGGCTTCTCTATTGACTTTGCTTGTCGAGGGCTACAAAACATGATCACATGATCCCGAGACACTGTAACAGTTATGAGTCGGTTGCCAAGCGTCTGAATTTTGATCACAGGATGATGGGGATGCTGCAATGAGAAACTATCTTAAGTCATTTTTTTTCAGTGCCGTTGTAACTTCAAATGGTCATTAAACAAATGATTGTATGCCAGAAGTTGCCTGATGTTAACTAGGTTCAACCTCATCATGTTAAATCATTCCATAGTTGTTCACTTTGTGTGTGTAAACCTAGCTTTCTCTGACTGACTGCCTTATCACCTCCGTAGCTACAGGTGGTCCTTGATACAGAGCAGATCGAAGCTTTATCCTAACAAATTTATACAAATTATGCAAACTTCTGTATTGCTCTTTACCAAAACTGATTGGATTTTTTTTATTTCACGGGGATGCAGCACAGGCACTCATTGTAAAGCTGTGATATTTTCTATATACCCTTGGATTATTTTCAGCAACAGGAGAAATTGACCACAGCTCTTGACTTCAGAGCAAAAACAAACAAACAAAAAAGCCTAAGGGTTAAGAATCATGGGGTCCCTCTGTAGCAGTCATGTTTCTTTGCACAATGACTGCTACAAAGGGACTCCATGATTCTTAATAGAATTTAAGATGCCTAAAATAGGATAAGATCAAAGCATTCTGTTTTACTTGAATTGTAGCCATCAAAAGGCAGCTAGATGCTTGTACATACTCAGGCTCTGTGTGAGCATCTTTATTTTTGCAAATGCCAAAATTTCGATTCAGCTAATCCTGCTTCTGCAGTGCCTAATTGACTTCCCAACTGATGTTTATTCCGGAGAAAGTCCCTGTGTGATCTATGCTGTTTCCTGTCAGGGAAATGTGCATAAGAGAATTTTTCTCAAGCATGAACAGATTATGTAACTGAAGAGAGAAGATTCTTGAATTAGATAGAACGTTCCCAACGGAGCTACAGAGTATCATGTCTTTGGTTCCACATTTTGATTAAAAAGCTAGTGAAAAATTTGCCTTTGATCAACAATTATATATGTTTTATTGCTGTAAAACTGAGTTAAAATTGAACTCTACAGAAATTAGTTTTTTTTTAGATGGCCTAAATCCTTCTGTTTAAGACATTGTTTCTCAACTTTAAGATATGTGGATTTCATTTCTCCATTCTGGCTGGAGAATTCTGGGAGTTGAAGTCCACACATCTTAAACTTGTTGAGATTGAGAAACGCTGGTTTAGTATACATTCAGTATGAATGTTTAACTCCATTCAATCATGTCTGATTCTTAGAAATGGACACGTCCTTGCAGTTTTCTTGGCAAGGTTTTTAGAAGTGAATTGCTATTTCCTCTTTCTTAGGGCTGAGAAAAAGTGATTGGTCCAAGGTCACCCAGCTGGCTTTGTGCCTAAAGTGGAACTAGAACTCACAGCCTCTAGTTTCTAGCTTCTGCCTTAACCACTAGCCAAGTTAGCTCTCATGAACTATAGTTAAGAAAAAATATTTAACCTTAAGATTGAAGGCACGTTATGGGATTCTTTTGCTGCTGAAGCATATTAGACGACTGCTCTGGAATGATCTTACCAAGTGGGAATCCCCAACTCTGAAAAACCTTTGTTGGTGCCCCCTTTATTGTGCTTTAAGCAAATATTTTATTCTTCCTAGGTTTTTTAATAGCTGTGCTGCGGTGCAGATTTTTAATTAATTTTATTTTTGCTGCTTGGAAATTATTACAGGTTTATATGTTACCTCTTTATATTGAATATTTAGACTGTGATCTTAAATGTTTTATAAGAAGTTATTTTACATAAATTATGAAGGGTAATACACACATACACACATGCCCATGCACGCACATAGTATGGAAGAGAAGATAGGACATAACTTCTTCCTTATAAACTGTTGTAATATAAAGTTTCATACAACAATAAACATTGTTATTTTTGTTAAATGTCTTTTAATATTATCAGTATGAAGATCCAGTTTTTATAACAAAGGTCTCAAATTATACATATGCTATTCTTTCTCCTTTTTGATCCTCAATGATCTAAATTTGTTTGTATTTAGGGGGAAAAACCTGTTTAATTGCTAAGACAAAGAATAGCAGAGTTGTGGAATCTATTGTCCATTATGAAAAGCAAAGCATGTCCTGCTAGTAGTAATTAGCATGTAATAGTATGCACAGTTAACTAGTTCTGAAATAAAATGCAGAAAATGAAATGGACAGGAGAAGGAATGTTCTTAGATGATGCATTATGCCAAGCATCTTTGTGAGAGGAGTTATTTGAAGTAGTGGTGCCTGTAGGATTCTATCAATGGATTCTTTTGGATTCTATCAATATATTTATTAGAGGAAGGCTCTGCTTTTTAGCTGTGTTAGACTACTTTAAATTCTGCAGTACGTACAGCCTTTATTTCAAGGGTGGGCACCTGGGACTATATACAGTACATGCCTCCGTGCCTTTGTTCAGTCTCAAAGTTCCTCTGAAGCTTATTTAATTCAATATCAACATTTCAAAGCAAATTGCTCTTTAAGGAAAACATAACTTTTAAAAATGTATTAACTTTAGTGAGCCAGTCTTTTGTGGGAAGGATATTTTTTCCCTACGAGTTTTAATTTTAATAATATAGGAGCCCTTTCATTCGTTTTGCTGAATGAAATTCTGGATATTCCTCTTCCAGAATCCTGCACTGCTTTGAAGTTGATCACTGGTGTCAAGTTTTTGTGGTTCTTGGAGATCTAATGTTGATTACATTTAGTTGCAATGTATGTTTCAGACTTCTCTCAACTCCAGCTTTTGGTTCTGATAGAAAGCAAATTCCAGCATAATACTTAATGCGAAGATAATCTTCAGGTTTTTATTGCATCCACTCTCTTTATCTATGGATGTATTGTACTGCAAGCAGGTGCATTAAGGTGCTTATGAATGTGCATCACACATTAATAAGTATACAAAAAGCAGACAATTCCCTTCATTCTGCCCAAGTCCTTTAAGTTTTTTTTTAAAAAACAAAAACAAAATACTGATTTGGTTACATTGTTGTGTCTTACTTTGAAAGTCCTTGCTAAAAATTTTTTTCTTTCCCTTTTCTGGAGCAGTGAAGGAAGCTAGTTAGCTTGTGTTGTGCAATTGTTGCTAAGAAACACATGTAAGTTCAAAGAAAAAGGAATCTAGCTATTTCAAACAGCCTCTCAAATGTTTGTAACTTCAATAAAGTATATACTCAAATGCTGAAGCTAATCATCTCTGTGTGGAAAAAATAATGGATTTTTAATGAAAAAAAATGACACTTTAATCACAAGGTAAGCAAAACTAATTTCATCTTTGTGAACAGATGCTATTTCATTTCCAAAGAAATTAAATGATTATAAATTTGTTGATTTTGTTAGCATGGAATTCAGTATAGACTTTTATGTCTTTTTTTCTGCTTTACATATGGTTTTCCTATGCAAACATCTGATGTCAGGAATAAAAATAAGTCTGTAATTATATCTTTTGATTTTTTCCCCCTTTTAAAACCCCATTTGTTTTTTTTTAAGGGTTTTTTTTTCAGGAAAACTTTCTAGAGACAAGACTTCTTAACTTGTGCTGAACTATCCAGAACTATTCTTGGTGAATGAAATTAAGTTCCAAAAAGGCTTGAAAGCTGCAAGGAATTCCAGACTAGCTAAATATTAATTTCTAAAAAATTAATTAGCATGAATAACGAACCATACGTCATGATAAAAGCCAAAAAGGTCACTGCTGAGAAACAAACTATGAATTGTGGAACTGTAAAAAAACAGGAACACCTTGAAAGCAGGTTAACTATTCATGATTTTATGAAAATGCAGGAACTTTTTCAGGTGAGTAAGTTTTCATGTGAGATTGTTTAAAAATTTTAATCAAGTAGAGCTGGAAGATACCTAGCTCAAGTTCAAGATCCTGTTATCTGCTGCTGTTGTGATATAAAATGTGTGTGTGGAACATGGAGCAATGAAATGCATAGGATAGCATGAATTACACGGTTCAGTACAAATAACTTTGGTCTCTTTTGTAGATTATCTTGCTGCATTTTTCACATGTAGGTCTGATACTTCTGACAAAGACTTTTGAGGAAAACCATTTTTTTACATGTGGAATTGACATGTAGGAGGGTTTTCTCTGCTCTGAAATAAAAGTGGGTTGCAATATACGAGCATCATTTTTTGGGTTGATGGTCACCCTCCACATACCTTTTCAGAAGTGTGACTCAATAAATGAAATGTTACATTCCCAGGAAATGGATATAGGAATTACACTGTGTTAACTAATTACATGTCAAGAAAAAAATGGCTTCCTGCACTGGGCTAGTTGCTACAAGCAAAAATCCAGTCTTTTGGTCAAAGCCACCATCAATAAATCAGAGAGGTAAATCAAATCCGACCTCCACTCGGGGCATTATATACAGGAACGGTCTAATCCAGGGGTCTTCAAACTTGGCATTTATATGACTTGTGGACTTCAACTCCCAGAATTCCTTAGCCAGCATGCCTGGCTGAGGAATTCTGGGAGTTGAAGTCCACAAGTTATAAAAGGGCCAGGTTTGAAGACCCCTGGTCTAATCTTTATTTGAATCCATGCTGTTGAGTCTGTCGCGAAATGGTAAGACATGAGAAGCAGTTGTAGTTCTCAGGAAACCTTTATTCTTCAGTTCAGCTTACATTGGAATATGGCGGCAAAAGCCCACACCTCGCAGCCTCCTTTTATAGGACTTTCCCGGGTCAATGTGTTACTTTTCACGCGCCAGCACTTGCGCATGCGCACAAGCACTGGTGACAGCCTATCTGGTCCTGGGCAGCTTGCACCTGCCCAGGACTGCCTGCAATGCCCCGAGCCCGCTTGCAAGGCTCAGGACATAACACCTCTTTCCCCCGGGCTAAAACTACGACCAATGCCAAATAATACACAACCCACTCTTAGTACAATGCTCTGCTCCCCTCCATGTTCGGAGTTCCCCCATTTTCATTGCCTCAGTGTTTCTACCCTTCTACTGGCTCTGTTTAGCCAATAGTGTTATGTAATCCTCTAAGTACTTAGGAGATTTCCTTGCTCTCTGTGACCTCCTAAGCTCTGGGTGCTTGCTAGGTACTCCCTGACTGGAGGGTGACGTGTGCCTGTTCCCTCCATTATGCCTTGGTGATTCCCAAGGACTGTGCTCCAATGCTTGGCCTGCTTGCTTGCCCACCAGGCTCGTCAGGCCAGGGCTTCTTCCAGTGTATGACCTGGTTGTCCCACCTAGCTGTAGGCTCTCTGGCCCTTCTAAGTGACTGTCACAGTTGGGCGTTTCTGTAGAACCTCCTAGGTCCGTCCAAAACCTGTCAGGATGCTGTCTATCCCCTGAATCCCGTTCTGTATCCGGGCTTGTGTGGGTTTCAGTACTGTCCCAAAACTCAGTTGTCCCCTGAGTGTAGTCAGAGGTGTTGTAGTCGGGATTTGGTTCCTCGACCACCTCCCTGTGTGTTTGCCCCCTTCTAGGGACAGGGTTGAAGTCAGGCCAACTAGGAGGAGTGTGTGCCAGCTCTCTTGCAGGGAATGGATTGTTGGGATGCTCCCGGGTATTCTCTCTGACTGGAGTACTGAGTGATGCGGGTGAAAGTGATCATGCCCCCGGGGTGACTCCCTGGCTGGAGTAGGCATTGATGCCTGAGTTCTAGTTGGGCTCCATGACTTCCTGTTGGGAGCAATTGTGGAATTTAGGGATGGGCCATTTGTGGCTCCCTCATTGGTACAGGGCAGCATTCCATGCCCCTCCCTTTGCCCAAAGGTCTCCCCCTCCCCCCCTGGAAATGACCCAGGAGTCTCAGCAGGAAGGTCCCATCTAGGGCGAAGTTGGTCAATGTGCCGACGCAGGACACGACCGTTGTCCAGGGATACCTCGTAGGATAGAGGACCTGTGACCCTGGAAATAGATGCGGGGACCCATGTATGACCAGGCCCGTAATTACGAGTCCAAACCGGGGCACCCACAAGTAGTTGCCTAGGTGCCCTGGGGTGTGAGACAGAAGGAGGCAGTCTGTCCAGATGCAACCGGTCAAGCTTGGTAGTCAGTTTGCGCCCCCAATGAAGTTCAGCTGGGCTTCTCCCTGTAGAAGTGGACGGTGTGGTGCGATAAGAAAGGAGGAAGTCAGCCAACCTGTGATGCCAGTCCCTGTAGGTGAGCCTCTTCAAGGCGTCCTTGGTGATGTGAACCATGCGTTCAGCCATACCGTTGGTGGACGGGTGGAAAGGTGCAGAAGTGGCATGACGAATCATGTTAGCCTGCAAGAAAGCTTGGAATTCGGAGGAAGTGAATTGAGGGCCGTTGTCAGACACAATGACGTCTGGGAGCCCGTGTGCAGCAAAAATCCCCCTCAGTACCTGAATAGTCTTTGCAGTGGTGGTGGAAGAGACAGGTACAACCTCAAGCCATTTTGAATGGCTGTCAACGAAGAATTGGCCCTGAAAGGGCCCAGCGTAGTCAATGTGCACCCTAGACCATGGACACTGTGTTTCCTCCCATCTATGCACAGGAGCTTGGGGCATTTCAGGGCGTGAACGTTGACAAAGGTGGCAAGCATGCACCTTAGCTTCTATGTCTTTGTCTACCCCTGGCCACCACAAGTGGCTGCGTGCAAGAGCCTTCATACGAACAATGCCAGGATGACCCTCGTGGAGGGAATCTAAGACCCTAGTCCTCATTGAGGTGGGAATGACAACCCTGCTCCCCCAAAGCAGACAACCCTGAGAGGTGGACAACTCGTTCCTTTTAGACCAGAAACTCTGAAACTCAGGACTAGGACAGTGCTCAGGCCATCCAGACAAAACCCAAGAAAGGACACGTGAAAGTGTGTGATCTGTGCCTGATTCAGCGGCTACATCCCTGGCATTCAGGGGGGACTCGGGCAAAGCTTGAATGGAGAGAATATAGATGGCTGGCGCGGGGTCAGCCTCTATTACCGGCAGGGGTAATCTACTGAGGCCATCAGCATGGCCCATTTCCTTCCCAGGCTTGTGAAGTAGGGAAAAATCATATGCAGACAAAAAGATAGACCACCTGAGCATCCTGGGAGAGATGATTTGGGGAGTTTGTTTACGTGTGGTAAACAGTCCCAGCAAAGGCTTATGGTCAGTGAAGACCGTGAATTGCCTACCATATAAAAAATCATGGAATTTTTTAATTCCAGCAACAACAGCTAAGGCCTCCCTGTCTATTTGAGCATAGTTGCGCTCAGCTGCAGACAATGTCCTGGAGTAATATGCAACAGGAACCTGAGTTCCATCAGCCCTGAGGTGGCTCAGTACAGCACCCACCCCATAAGGGGAAGCATCACAACGATGCACACAGGAAGGGACTCATTGAAGTGTGCAAGTACACTGTTAGAAGTGAGTAAGGCCTTGACCTCATTGAAACTAGACTCATGTGTTTGTGACCACTGCCACACTGCCTGTTTATCTAATAGCCTGTGAAGAGGCTCAGCTACACTAGCCTTATGTGGAAGAAAGGAATTGTAGAAATTCAGAAGGCCCAGAAAAGCCTGCAGTTCGGCCTTAGACTTTGGCCTAGGGGCTTGCATAATGGCTTTTAGTTTGGATTCAGCAGGATGAATCCCAGCAGCATCAATTTTGAACCCCAGAAACTCAGTAGAAGGTACCCCAATTTTACATTTGTCCTTCTTGAGTTTGAGTCCCGTTTTCCTGAACCTTAACAGGACAGCCCTTAGCCTTTCAGCTAGAATGTGTGTGGAGTCTCCTGCAATTAAGACATCATCAAAATAGGGGCAAACCCCTGGTATACCCCGTAGTGTGTTTTCCATTACGCTTTGGAAAATCCCAGGAGCGACATTTACTCCAAATTGAAGTCTCTTTACCTTGAAAGCCCCTCTGTGGGTCACAATAGTCTGAGCTATAGCAGCGTCATCATCAACAGGCAGCTGTTGATATGCTTGAGCTAGGTCAAGCTTTGCAAAAACGCGCCCCCCCTTGAGGGAGGCCAGGATATGACTGACCACAGGAACAGGATAGGCATGTTGTTGCAATGCCTTATTTAGAGTGCATTTGTAATCAGCACAGATGCGAATGTCCCCATTTGCCTTAAGAGGCGTGACAATGGGGGTCTCCCATGGACTGGAGTCAACAGGTTCTAGAATTCCTTGTTGGATCAGTTTGTCCAACTCAGTGTCAATTTTACTCTTTAAAGCAAAAGGGACTCTTCTTTCTTTAATTCTAATGGGAGTGACCGTGGGGTCTAACTTTAATGACACAGGGGGTCCTTTGTATGTGCCCAGCTGGGGGCTGAAAACATCTGCAAATTCTTTGCAGACTTCCTGTAGGTCGAGTGTTTGTAGGTTGTTGAGCCCTGTGACGTGTATCCCCAAGGCCTCAAACCACTCGAGTCCTATGAGACTCGTTCGTTCACCCTCTACTACTAGTAGGTCTAGTGGACCCTCAAAATCCTTATACTGTACGTTAAGGGTGGTCTCCCCCTTAACACACACTCTGGAGTTTTGAAAATCCGTTAGCACAATGTCAGAAGGCCTCAACTTGGCCTGGGTTCCGCTGCCGGAACAAATCTTCCTAAATGTGTGCATAGAAATGATTGAAAGTGCAGACCCCGTGTCCAGTTCCATAGTTAATGGAACCCCTTGTAGCTTCACCTTAAGTGACAGCTTTTTCTTAATGGGCTTGCGTGTGCCTGTCCTGTAGATACTTCTTCGCGAAGCACAAAACCCCACCCTATTCTGGCTGGGGACCCTGGTACCTTTCAGGCACAATTCTTCCTGGGGTTGTACCTTCTGACGGCCCAGGCACACAGCTGCAATGTGTCCTTGTTTTCCGCATGCCCGGCAGATAGCGGAGCGGAACTTGCAGTCGGCTTTCTTGTGGCGACCTCCACAACCAATGCACTTGGGGAGAGCTGAAGAAATTCCTCTTGGTTTTCCTTCCTTTGTGGGGTGGAGACGGTCCACTTCCTCGTCCAGATCCTCCTCGGAGTTTCTTTGGACTTCTTCCTGGTGCACGGATGCAGCATCTGGACTGTTTCTGATCGGCCGCATGTTCTTGATGGCGCCGCCTGCTGCTTCTTCTGCGGTGACCTCTCTCAAGGCATCTTGGAAGGACAAGTCCTCCTTGGCAAAAAGTCTCTGTTGCAACTCTCGATGCCTTAGCCCACACACAAATCGGTCCCTCAGTCGTTCTTTGAGGTCCTTGAACTTGCAATGTTTGGCGGCTTTCCTCAGTGCGGCGATGTACTCCTTGGCCGATTCTCCGGGTCGTTGATCCCTCTGCTCGAAGGTGTGGTGCCACGTGATGACGGACATCTTAGGTTGGAAGTGCTCCTTCAGTAACTTTTTTAGATCTGCGTAGCTGACAGACTCTAAAGGAACAGGTGCTGCGAGGTTCTCAGTGATTTCGAATGCGTCTTGACCGCAAACACACAGCAGGGTGGCAGCCTTCAAGCTCTCTTCCCTCACCTGGTTCACTTTGAGGTAGTTTTCCACCCTGGCTGCGTAGGACTCCCACCTCTCTGGATGTGAGACGTCGAATTCCGAAAGCCTTCCAATCTTCACCATTTCGTATCAGGAAGGGTCTATCAGCCAGCCTACCCCCGAATGCACGCTGGATTGGCGGGTAGCTGCCGAGTCAACGCCGTTCCTGCCGCTCCGGACTCACTCGGGTAAGCTTACACCTTCTCTTTTCCGATGTAAGGCAATCCCATCCTCGTCGCCAGTGTTGAGTCCGTCGCGAAATGGTAAGACACGAGAAGCAGTTGTAGTTCTCAGGAAACCTTTATTCTTCAGTTCAGCTTACATTGGAATATGGCGGCAAAAGCCCACACCTCGCAGCCTCCTTTTATAGGACTTTCCTGGGTCAATGTGTTACTTTCCGTGCGCCAGCACTTGCGCATGCGCACAAGCACTGGCAACAGCCTGTCTGGTCCCGGGTAGCTTGCACCTGCCCGGGACCGCCTGCAATGCCCCGAGCCCGCTTGCAAGGCTCAGGACATAACACATGCAATGAATGGAAACTACAGTATCTATCGGTAATTGTTTTCACTTTTCTACAGTTCTTATAGGTAAGATTTTTAAAAAATATTCAGATGCAATCCCTATTTCCATCCTACATTCTGCAAAAGAGATCATGGGTCTTGATTAAAGTGACATTCTTGTATGTATTTTGAATATCTATCGTACTCAAATAGATATCACCACTATGAGTCCTTTCTGGTTATTTTTTTTTCTCTGAAGCTCAGCTCAGTGCTCAACTAAGTGCTCAGTTACTTCAGTCAGTTTTACTGGTAAGTATCTAATCTTCCAATCATTTTGTTGTTCTCTGAACTGTTGTGATTCCTCTGATTTCTTCTATGTAGTTCTCAGAATTCAGCACAAAAACCTGAGACGGAGTCTGACTAAAACAGAATGGAATTAATATTTCATGTAATTTAGACATTATACAAAGTAAAACATCCCAGATAGATGGCTGTCTCCCCCAATCACATCTATTGAAGATAACCCTTCACCTCTCTGAGTTAATTGATTCTGCTGTCAAATTGTTATTGCTATTATGCAGGATTTTCTCTTCTTTTTTAAAAAAATCTTTGGAATTGTTTTAAAAACCAGGAGACCATGATTTCTAGCCCCATTTTAGACAGGAAACCAGTTAGGTGAACTTGGGCCAGTCACTTTCTCTCAGCCCTAGGAAGGAGCAATGACAAACCACTTATGAAAAATCTTGCCAAGAAAACTGCAAGAACCTGACCAGGCACTCTGAGAATCAAACACAATTGAAAAGAAGAAGAAAAAAAAACCAAGTTCATACTGAAGAAAAAAACATAAATCTATTATTTTATATTCTGAACTCTTGAATAAGAAATAATAGGCCTTGATCTTTTTCTGCATGACATTCTTTAAAGTTATTTGAATTATCATTGATGCCTATTTCTGACTTTGTTTCACTATTTTTAAAGTTTGGTGGTCAGGACAGGACACAAATTTCAAGTAGGATCTGATGAGAGTCTAATAGAGTGGAGTGATTATTTCCAATGGTTTAGAATTTATAGTTCTGCTGATGCAGCTTAAAATTACATACTGTATACCTTCTCTGCAGCCACATCATACTGTTGGCAATCAATTACTGTGTCAAAATATTTTTTTTCAAGTACTGTTATCATATATTAGTACCAAGCAATATCCCTCATTCTATAGCTGTACATTTGATTTATGTTTCCATTGCCCTTGCCTCTTTTAGATTGTGTTCGATTAGTTTCTGACCATTTATGCAACCTCTCAAGATTATTTTGAACTATTTATCTGACCAATTTTGAATTAGCTGTAAACCTTAAAAGCATCCCCACTCTCTCTTCATCCAGCAGAGAACCTGGATTGATTTTTGTGATAACCAGTTTGGTACCCCTTTCTAGTTAGAGGCTGAACTAATGAGATATACTTGGGTTTGCTATAAATTAGCATGTGTCTTAGACCTCATATTGTTTATGTGCTTTACATAACATTGCTTATCTCAACAGGGAAAAACATCATGGGTTATTTTTTTTTTTATTTATTGATCAAATTTATATAGCTACCCATCTCATCAAAAGTGACTCTGGGTGGTGCACAACAATAGATAAAAAGAGAGAATATAAAAAAAGCAAATACACAAATAAAAATCTGTAATAATAACTACAAAAGCCAAAAATACAAGCTACTGTATATCTAAAGTTAGAATTAAAAATGTCTAGTTATGTATGCTTTTTACTGAACTAGGGAGTTAATGGAACATAAAAATGGAAAAATGCAGAAGAATAAAAAGGGAGAGAAAAATCAAAGCACATAAGGAAGCAAGTCATGTAGCAACTTGATGATCAGAAGCTATCATGCATTTGTCCAGCATGATAACCTTGGTTTGTTTTGTGCTTGTGACTTAGTTGCTCTGCAAACCAAGCCCATTTGGTCAGTTTGTAGGTCAATGTATGGTGAGACCCATAATCCAATATAAAATTATTCAATCTGAATGATATTTTTAACCACAAAACACATGTACTTTTTTCTGATTAACACCTTGAATAAAACTCTGCAGAGATTTCCAGAAGGCTAGATCTTCTGCAGCAGGCTGAATTTGTTAATTTTAATTGAGGAAGTGCTCATGTTTTAAGAGAGTGAAGATGAGCATGGCAGAACTATGAAAAAAAAAGAGATACTCATTTGTAATCAAAGTACACACCGAAACCCAGACTCAACCATTGAACCTATAAAAATAAATGGCTGCATTTATTTTAAAATGCTGAAAAAGCAGAGAAGTGGAAAGATTTGGAATAAAAATCTGAAATGTGCCTCTGAGCTAATACTATAGCTTACTGCAGAGTGGTAGATGTTTATGGAGCAAGGAGTAGCCATTTCAGAATGAAGCTGGTCCATCTGAATGTTAGACCCAGATCTATTACATATTTTGCCCTAAAAACAAAACATTTCTAGAGCCCATGGAATTAAAAACTAACATTCCTATAGTGTTTTTGCCATCATTCTGTAATGATTGACAAACAGGTCAAGTACAATTGATGGGAATAATGGGAGCAGAATGGTGTGTGTGTGTGTGTGTGTGTGTGTATGTGAACGAGAGAGAGAGAGAGAGAGAGAGAGAGAGAGAGAGAGAGAGAGATCTAATTTTGTTTAAGATGTTCCTGCAGATATGGTATTTCTTTTTGTGAAGCAAGTATGCAAGTTAGGTTAGGTGACTATGTGTGAATAGAGATGAAAACAACTAAGAAGGAAAGGGTTGTTGGGAGATTGAAGAAACTTGACAGATAAGGGAGGGGAGATCAAGGCTGGGAGGAAATAGGAGACAGAAGGCTTAGAAACAGACTGGATCAGACTTGGCATCAGAGCTATCATTTTTTTCCACATTCAGAAGTAGAGGCAGTGAGAAGACGACAGAGGAGAAGGTGGAAATAATTTGGATTGCTGGTTGTTGGAGAATGAAATCATATCAGAATGGCTAACATTACAGATTGGGCAGCTGAGGGATTGCAATGGCGGTGAGAGAAACAGCAGGAATGGGTTAGGCTAGAATACAGAGTGGCTGTAGATATTGCCATGATGAAGGTCAGTGGGAGTGGGGGTCGCCTGGATGGTCTGCAACTGGAATATGAGCAAGAAAACCACTCCAAAAACAAGCATGAAAAAACTCTTAGCTTGCTACCAGAAAAATTCGGATGTTATTGATTCTGCCACATGAAATGTTATAAACAACCAACTGTCAAATGTATGCACTTGCTATATTCACTGTTTTTGAATTATATCAAGGATGTATCATCTTTTGTTCACTTACTTATTCACTGAAACGTACAACTTGACCAGATTGTCTAAACTTACATTTCTGATGTTGACTGCCCGGGGTCATTTGAGTGGGTGGCTTCTGTAAAACATAAAACAGCTAAGCAAGGGCAGAACATATTTTTCCATAAAAGTAAAACAGAATGAAAAGAAAATAGGGTTAAAAAGCTGAAGGTTTGCAGAAGCATAAAATGATGGAGTTTCTATAGTTATTTTTATATTCTAAGTAGAAAAACTATATTAGATTCCAAGCAGAACGCATTATATACCAAATATATCTTAATATTTCCAGTAGTTCTAGTTATTGGATTTGGGAAAGGAAATGTGTTTAGTTCAGTATGTGAATTAAACATTGTTTCCCTGAGAAATTCTTGGAAAGGAGAAAATGTGATCTTGGTCCACTAAACTATAAATTGGTCCTCAAAAGTGTAACTAAGACATCATGAATATAAGTTTCCAGATTTTAGGAACAAATTAAATCTCAAAAACTTTATTTTTGAGGAGATGGTTTAACAAAATAATAGGTTCCTATGGTCCATGGGTGTCAAACTTTTTTGCATTACTGGAGCTGAGTGGGGGCATGGCCTCCATATGATGCAACTGGCCCATGGGCCAGCAGATTGAAACCTGCTGCTGTGGTCCATGCACCATGCCTCATTGCCTCATTTCCCTTGCTCTGACTCCATCCAGCACAATGCTTTATAGAGCCAAGACAGTCTGCCCCTGTGAAGCATAAAGATACTGCCATCTGCTTCAGTTGGCCAGCCTGCTTCCAGAGAAAGTCACTGTTGCATATTCATAGAAGCCACTTTTACATGTTGAAAGCCTGTGACTGCTCTGCCACTTAAAAGTGGGAGGCAACGTGGCCCTTTGATGAAGGATTTTGAAGAGACACTTTATTTGGACTGTCACTGAAGCCTTTGGTCTTTTGAAGATTTGCAACAGCCCTAGAAAAGAAAAGGCCCTTACTAATCCCCTGGCACTGCCAAGGATTGAACCCAACCATAATATTTTTTATGCAAGTCTTGTGTTCTTTGTTACTGACCTACAGGTTTCCAAAGAACTGGGTTTGTACGATAGAAAGAACAAAAATAAATCTACATTTTGTTTGGCCCATCACCAGCAAAAGTCACCCGCTGCTTCCTGGGTGCAGGAACAGAAGTTGTCAGCCTCCTCCCCTTCTCAGCCCATTGCAAATGCATCCCAGGCCCATGCTGCCCTGCTCTGATTCATAACCACTCTTTTTCTGTCCAAAGATGTCTCCAGAACTTATAATAGAAGAATAGAATAAAAACTTTATTGTCAGTTAAATGTACAATAATCAGCATACATTAAAATGAAATTTCATTGCATTCAGCCTTCAAAAAAAAAAAAACCACCAACAACAACATATACACAGAGAAACATCACAGTCTAGTTTGATTTTGATACAATGATAGCTTCTGATTGGTGCAACTTCTTCACTCAAGCAGCTAGTCGCTGCCCCATGCAGCTATTTTGCTCTCGGCTGCTCAGCAGCTATGTTCTCAGCCGTTTTTAAAAAGCTTGAAGATGATCCAATAACGGCCCCTTAAGTCAATGAACTATTCTCACTCCCCAAAGCTCATGTTTTATTCAACCTTACCTCTCCCAGGCTGAATGAAGCACATCCCCCTTGTTTTTCCATTCTCTGCTCATAATACTGAAAAACCTCTCTTCTTATCCCCCCTTTCCCTCTCTCCTTTAAAAATCTTTCAGTTGTTTTTCCCTTCCTGCAACATTTCCATGGACTACAGAAGAAGATAGGGAGGCGTTTCCTCTTATTTTGTTGAAGCCACAGAATAACAAGAGGAAATATAAGAGGAAAAAGGAAAAAGGAAAGGTTTCCTTTAGCATCAAAGGGGTTTAATTTGGGGAGTGAAGATATGTTCAGACATATCTTCAGATCTGGGGAACCAAAGTAACTGGGATAATCCCTAAAAGGATAAAGCAGTCTATCCACATGGATTGACTGATCTATGTGGGAACCAGCCAAAGCAACTTGACTTTCTGCATTGATGAACAGAATAGAATAGAATAGAATAGAATAGAACTGGAAGGGACCTTGGAGGTCTTCTAGTTCAGCCCCCTGTTCAAGCAGGAGAACCTATGCCATTTCAGACAGTGACTGCCCAGTCTCTTCTTAAAAACCTCCAGTGAGATTTTTAAGCTAAGTCTCTTTTATGAACTTGCCTTAATTCCAAAGGTGTGTGTAATAGTTTCCATGGAATACCAACCCTATCTATTGTTCTATTCAGCATGCCAAAAAAGGTGTCTCTTTCTTTTACAGATTTCTGTTGCTTCCCTTCCAAGGTTATTAATTAGTTCAAGGGGTCAGTGATTGTGCATGAAAAGGAAATGTGTCTGATATGAGATCTGGCCTTGTCTGCAGCCACAGAGCAGACAGAGTATGATTACAAGACCCCCTCCTATTCAACCAATCCTTAGTAAGAGAGTTGGAAGGACCAGTGCCAGCAGGCCAAGCAGAGCTTTTGATCTCTAATTACTGCAGATTGTCAGACTTCTGGTTTAAATTGGGTCTAATTGAGGTTATTGCAGTTACAATAGCTTTCCCTTCAAGATACTGCCCTTTCCCCTGTGTGAGCTGCTGAGCTAATGGAAGCTGGCAGCACTCATATATATGTATTGTAGCATTGCTTGGCAGGAAACTGTACGGACGTGGCTGGCTTTTTAGGGGGTAGAGTATGATTCCCTTTTGCAAAGAAGGCGGAAGAGGTGAGTAGCCCATTTCTGCCAGTGTCATTTTTCAAGCTGCATTGTTTCTTTCAGTTTGCAAAGAGGGGCCCTTCCCCTGAGCCGGAGGTGAGCAATTATTTATTTATTTAAAAGAACAGAAAACAAATTAATGTTTTCTTGACAACCCTCTGACTTCCAATCAGCCATAAGGTTCTTCGTTTCAGACTGCTTGCAGGATTCTCAGTTAAAGTAGATCCTGCAGGGATCTACTTCGAATATTTCTGTCATTGTCAATTTTCAATGGGGCAAGAGCTGAAATGGCAGGCTGAGGGGATTTGCTTCCATGAAACCGTTAAATGCACAGCTTTGCTACAAGTTGTGAAAACAGCTCATTCTGATGCATCATCACAACTATTAATGATGGCAATTGGGCTTGTGAATGCATTCCAGCTAGATTTGTAGTTTCTGTAACAATTACAAGACAAGTAAAAAAAAAGTATCCCCTGTAAACTAATAGTATGAAAATGGTCCTGTTGAGAATGAACTCTTAGGCAGTCAAATTCTATGGTTTCAGAATATAATAGACTATCCTACTGGCAGAATAAAGAACACCCACTAATGAGACGTAGGTAGATGTAAAAGTAGGTTACTTACTAATTCCAGCAGTTGCCAGCAAAGGCAGGACGGAGGACACATTGCAAATGTTCCCTTAACTGGTCTGATTTACTGTTGTATGTGCCAGTATACCTTAATAAAACAAATTCAGTGAGAGGGAAATTCAGTCCAAACCACTGAAATGACTTTAACTTCACAAGATTAGTAAGATAGGGTCTCACTCTTTACACAATGCAGAAGATATCTCTGAAACAGACTTTGCTAAAGTCAGCCATTTTTTTCTTTAGTGACCCCTGTATTATTTAAATTTTAAATGTCATGTTATCAACAGAGAGGGTTTTCTGGCATAATATAAATTTAAAAAAAACAAACCAAAATACCTATGCCATTATTGAGATAAAGGGATTAGAGAATGATAGCACATTCCTCCCGTTTCCTGACACTACTTAAATAAACAGCATCAGACACTGGAACAGGAAAACACACAGTCTATATATCAATAATAGTCTGCCAAGCTGGATCATGCAGGCCTTGAAAAATGCTTAATTCTACAGTATCTGTCAATCAAAAAGCTTAAAGAGTGGACAGTAGATTCCATGAAAATTTTTGAATAACACTAGCAAGCACAGCTTGGTATTTCCTAGACACTGAACCAAAGTGAGGGAAACCTTTCCAGTTTCTGTCTATACCTTAAATCAGTGGTTCTCAACCTTTTTAATGCTGCGACCCCCAACCGGTCATAAGTCAAGGACTACTCAACCAGTCGTAAGTCGAGGACTACTCAACTGGTGCAGCACCGTTTGCAGAATGGGACTTTTGGTGGGCTCAGCAGGGCAGAGACAGCCTTGACAATTCCTACTGGCTTTTGAAAGCCAATATAATTAGACTCTATTCAAGAGAGTCTATTCTATTGGCTTTCAAAAGCCAATAGAATAAAAGGGAGTAGCACAGCTAAGGAAAAGGGGGAAAAAATGGCGGACTGCGTTGTTTGGCGACCCCTGTGAAATGGTCGTTTGACCCCAAATGGGGTCCTGACCCACAGGTTGAGAACCACTCCCTTAAATGTTTCTGATCTTTGAAAGAGTTAGAATGTAGCTGGAAGGGAACTTGGAGGTCTTCTAGTCCAACCCCCTGTTCAAGCAGGAAACCCTATACCATTTCAGACAAGTGGCTGTCCAGTCTTTTCTTAAAAACCTCCAGTGATGAAGCACCCACAACTTCTGAAGGCAAGCTGTTCCACTGGTTAATTGATCTCAATGTTAGGAAGTTTCTCTTAATTCCAGGTTGCTTCTCTCCTTGATTAGTTTCCATCTGTTGTTCCTTGTCCTGCCCTCTGGTGCTTTGGAAAATAAATTGACCCCCCTCCTCTTTGTGGCAACCCCTCAAATACTGGAATACTGCTATCATGTCACCACTAGTCCTTCTTTTCTTTAGACTAGTGATACCCAAATCTTGCAATCTTGACCAAGATCCAGTGGACTACTTTAAATCTGCCTTGGCTTACCTTGAGAGTTTCTATCCCTACTAAAACCTCTGGAAATTAGTTGACCTTCTGAAGTAGTATCCATGAGTCTCAACTGGCTATTGCTAGAAAAGAATATTCTCAAATATTTTTCCTGTCAGTGTACACTTCAAAGCAAAGAACATCAATCATTTTGATACCTCCAATTGAATATTCAGCTTTTTGTAGAATGTGCTTGATATTCTAAGTTTATTTTTTCTCTATACAATTCCTTCTCTGTGCCAATCACGCAGCCCTCAGCCACCAATACCATAAAATCTTCTGGGTTTCTCAAAATGGGCCAAATCATCAGTGCCCATTCTGTCTACAGCCAAAATCTTACTGGTAGCCATCCCCACATGAATAAAATTTTCTGTCTCTGATTTAATCTTGGATTTCCCCACCAGTCAAGAATTTATAAAATTCTTAGGATGGCAATCGTATCTTGGAAGCACTTTGTATGTTTCTTAAAATTCCATGTAGTATGTTTTTGGTCTTTGAAGTTCATCATTGTGAAATACTACATTAACTTCCTTTGTCATGCTCAGTTTTAAATGCTAGATTGATTTGGATGTAGCTCAATAATTTATTGAAAGAGATTCTCTGCTAAAAGATATTCATTACTCATTCTCTATGGCTACATTTCAGCCAATAACTCTCATAATGTTCCCCTCTTAGTCATAAAGGATTTTTTAAAATCAAAATGTGATTTTTTTAATATTGTTAACAGTGTTCAGAAGATAAACCAAGCCAGCAGGTTCTGCTTATTTATTTTGCTTATGAGTGTTTTTCCTTAACTTCCAGCAGTGACTTTTAGGAGTCTTACTTCCTAAAACTCTTTGAACTAAGTTCCCTATCTATCCATCATGAAAAGAAATCCTTCATCTACTTCAAAACATATATTTTCTTTTGTGTTCATTGGGTCTTTGGTTTTTTTAGAAGTAGATGAATGAACACATGGAAGGTAGGATCATCCATCTATTGGATGTCAGTATGTTCCTCTGTGAGAAACCCTTAGTTTATGGTATGGCAAAATAATATTATCTAACTCATCTATCTGATCTGAAGTCATCGAGAAGTAGGTTTTAAGATGAAGCATTCTTGAAAGCAATAAGACTTTTCACAATCTTTTGCTAGCAAAGAGACTCTGATGCAATTTTCTCTTACAGCTGATTATCTATGGTGGCCTTTATAACCTCATATATAGTCTCATCTCAAACTCTTTCCATTTATGCAATACTCTCTGCTATTTGTTACCTTCTATAGCATCGATAATTCCTAGCCAGATATTTTTAGTCTTTGATTCCCATGGAATCCAATATGGATAGAATACTAAACTGGAAAAAATTGCCATAAGACAAATATGTGACTTTCTGAGTTTTTGAGTATGTTTGTAAATCACAGCCTCTCCACTTGGTGACCATTGGGAATTTCATACCAGTTATATATTGAAGGGATGATTCCATTTTTTATTGCCTTTGAAGAACATGACATTTTTCAATTTCTATCGTCCATGCAGTGCAAGAAAGCCTTTGAGGCTACTGCTCGATTTATTTAGCATTTATTAATTATGGAACTAAGATCAGTAACAGTTATTTTTTGTTTGTTTTTGCACTTCCATAACTTTCCACTCAGATCTATGTTTTTCTTCAGGAGTATACATAGTTGCATCCATTTGAGATGAAGATATGTATGCTGTAATACATGAGTCTTCAAACTTGGGCCTCTTATGACTTGTGGACTTCAACTCCCAGAATTCTGGGAGTTGAAGTCCACAAGTCATAAAAGGGCCAGGTTTGAAGACCCCTGCTGTAATAGTAGATAGATAGATAGATAGATAGATAGATAGATAGATAGATAGATAGATAGATAGATAGATAGATAGATGCAACTAAACTTCTAGTTCTAATTTGCATGTAATTTTTACCATCACTACCACTTCCTTGGTTACTAGCAGGAAACATTTCTGCTCAAAAAAATAGTCTTTTTTACTTGCTAGTTCAGTTGGCACAACTTTCTAGTGGAACTGTTTAAAGTATCACATAGATGTTAGACCTGAAAGTCTCAATGTAGGTTTTGTTATACCCTCCTATTCACTCCTCTTGTGCAAATTCAGCCATGGCTTAAATGAGATCGGGAAACTCTGACCTAACTTAGCCTACCAGGCTGGTTGATTTTGTCTAGAGCTTTCTAATCTAAATTGATGAGGATGAACCTATTAGTCTGAGGGCCACCAAAGATGAATTCCAACATTTGAAAAATTGGCCAAAAATGTAGAAAATGTACAGTATATACAGAAATGTACATGCCATTAAAAATAAATGTATTAATGTGAAAGCTTTACTGCAGAAGAAAGCTTCTTGCAAAACAAAATTATTTTGTTTTGGCCATTAAGCCAGCAGAATATTTCATTAAGGAGAACACTGATATTTGGTTTTATTATTGGGTTAATAGATATTTTTCTCAAGATGAATATGTCAAGGTCATTCCACTCAAAGTGCCCTAGTTGTGTGTTTTTTTTTCTTCTCTCTCCTTCTGGAACAGATGCTCTTTTTCTCATTCAATCTTCTTTCAGCATAGACCTTCCTGCTACTGCTTAGCAGAGATATCTTACTTGTTTGTTGTTTTTCTCCTTCCTTGCCCCCTCTTTCCCTGTCATGGCTAGCCTTCATCTCCTGGGCTCTCTTCCATGGATAGGCCAAGCTTTCCCACCGTCCCACCCCCCACTACCTACTGTCTCTGCCCAAAAAGCATCAGCTTCAGGAGAATGTAGGAGAAGGAATGGCAGAACCTGGAGATGGGGTGAAATAGGAATTTCCCTACATAGCTAGAGGAAAACTAATTCCAAACTCCCTTAAATGCTTTTGGCCCTTATCTAACTCTAACCAGATGTTGACTATTAGTTGAGAAGATTCTTGTGCATAGGCATGATTAGCAATACATTGGTTTAATTGGACTTCACAAGTGGACCTGATTTTTTGCACCTGACAGAGAAGAACTTGTCATACTACAAGAGAGTGGGCAATATTGTTAGGCATAACAGGCACTGTTGTGCCAGGTGTACTGCCTTGCCAAGTGCACAGACTCAGCTTTCGATGTGAGACCTGCTGGAGAGATATGGGAGGCTACTGTACAGCTATACAGTGACTACCAATGATCTGGGTCACAGAAGATGATTTGAAGAGCTACCTGCCATTATACGTTTCAGACCATTGATGTAGTGTGTGAACTTGGACCTAGAAGGATGTTAGCTATTTTGAAAGCAGCTCTGTGGCATTGCACAGCAAGCAACATAACTTTTGTATTGTGTGTAACATTATAAGGCATATAAAACAGGGTTTCAGGTGGGTGGATTGTGCTGTGATGCTGCAATGCTGCTTTGATCATTCTGATCCTGTCCTGCCTTCCCACAGGTATTGCTGCTGCTTCATCTTGGATGAAGCACCAGTCTTCACCAAAGGTCTTTTCTCTTTCCTCACAAGTCTCTGCAGGAATGGTCGCTTCCATCCTTCAGTACATCCCACATAACATACCCTTTATATTAACTCAACCACACATACACACTAACACACACCTAACATAATCACTGATAATGATGATACTGCTTTGCTAAAAACTGTAAACCTTATTTCAGGCAAAACTGAACATATTCTGATTCAGTTCAAGTTCCTGTCAACTTTTAGAAAATATGCAGCGTACTAGAGAGGGCAAGCAGAGTGTAAATTACCTTCTAAAATATTGCTCCATTAATGTTGAAGATCAGGGGTATCAAACTGCTAGTCTGCGGGCCAGATGTGTCATGGCAAAACCACACTACGCCATTGCCGGCAATGGGAAAAAAGTTGTGATATGTCGCAACACATCACATGACATTGCGGGTTTGACAACCCTGTCTTAGATGGAAGACCAATGAAATCAGAAGTCTTGAAGTATTAGCAATGTAATGAATTAAACTTGATTTTCCTCAAACTTCTCTTGAGTATGGGCTTCAAATAGTATCTTCTTTCTCATGTATAGAAACCGTGGTGATTTTTATTTTTGTTTTTGTTTTCTGTTAATTCACTGGAATGCATGGAGAGATTTTTTTCATATCTAAAAAATCCTTTCTTCTCACTTCTGCTCTTACTATTATATTTCCATCTACAGATATGAGAAAACTCAAGGAAGAGGGTTTTTTTAATGTGTCTTTAGGGAAGATTGGATTCAGTGATTATTAAATAGCATAAAGAGATTTCCTCCTGAGTGATTTCAAATAATTATTTTGATAGCTTTTTAGCATATGAAATGAGTTTGAAGCCTTAGGTATTTGCAGTATTAAACACAAGTCTTTCATAAGGAAAATAAACTAAGCTATAAAACTTATTTTGCCAAGTCAACAATTATTTTTATGTAGCTGCAAAACTGAGGTTGGACTTGTTCCTAATCATGCAGAGTATGAGGTTCTTCCCATACTAAATAGAAAATCCACTGTCAAAATCATTCCTTCCCTTGTTGGAAAAAAGCAAATATACTGAGCTTAGCAGAATTGTCCCAAAGGTGCTTTTTCAAAAGGCAAATGGACTTTCTTTGTTTTTGCTTGAAGACATTTCACTTCTCATCCAAGAAGCTTCTTTGGTTCTGAATAAATGGTGGAGAATGGAAGGATTTATATTCCCTGAATGACTGAGAATCTCCATAGAGCTAAGCAGAACTTACTTCTGAGTCAATACATATTGTATAGGATCATCTTCCAGAATATGATACCTATGCCTTAAAAATATTCAACCAATTCTATTAATTCTATTTATTTATGTATTTGATTTAATATAGCTACTCACCTCTACTTTTGACTTCTGGGTGGCCAACAATAATTAAAAGCATAATGATCAAAAAATCAAGTAAAAATGATTACTATAGCAATTAGTACTATGCAGCCAAGGTCCTCAAAACAATACATTCTGCAACCATATAGCTGGACTCACTTAACATGTGGGTTAGACCTTCAGAGACAGGGAGAAGAGATGCAGCCAACAGAATAGTCAGACAACTTAGCCCACTGCAGGAATGTGGGAAAAGCAAGCAGATCAGAAGGGACAACCTCCCCCCCCCCCAGTTTCTTGAGCTGTGAAGGCAATGGGGGAAGAGGAGAAATGTACTTAGAAGACTTAGATTTTTTTTTTAATGCAACCTTACAATAAATTAGAAATGGTTATCAGGCTGGGCTTTCTCTGTGGTTTACATTGCAAGGTTGACACACACATATGACATTTTAAGTATATATGCCAATTGAATAGGCAATAAGAGCCGAGGTGGCGCAGCAGTTAGAGTGCAGTACTGCAGGCCACTTTAGCTGACTGTATTCAGCAGGTCAGCGGTTCAAATCTCACCGGCTCAAGGTTGACTCAGCCTTCCATCCTTCCGGGGTAGGTAAAATGAGGACCCAGATTGTTGGGGGCAATGTAAATATATATATATATATATATACATTGCTTACTGGTGTACACCGCTTAGAGAGTGCTAAAGCGGTATATAAGTCTCATAAATAAATAAATAACCATTTTTCAGCACTGCCTCTAGGAAAGCATTTGGCACTAAACTTGAAGTAGCAGGCTACCTTCAGAAGCACTGAACCAATGAAGTTGTGCAGAATTATGGTACAGAAGATGGATACCCATATAGGTTTTTTTTAAATAAATACCTAAATAAAACATTGCTCCAATGTCTTCCTCTCAACATCTTTATCAGAATGATTACCTCATTCTACCTAACAGTAGGACTAGTTATAGTTGGTCAACAGTGACCTCTTATTTAGTTGTGCCAATCCCCGAATCTGCTCCAGATTGGAGTATGTTCATATACAATTTTCATATTGCTTAATGTCCCTACAAACCCATGAAAGCTTTCAATGAAGACTGATGAAATCAGTCCAGTAAAAATTGTTGAATTATTGCTATTTAATCAAAATATAGCAAACTTTAAACTGTGTTCTTCTTCTTAGTCCTCAGAATCCAGTGGAAACAGAGGTCTGATGACTCGAGAATCGTTTATCAATACAATGTCTGCTATGATTAAGCAAGGCACTAAGGAGGAATATGGTGAGCTTTTTGATAAGATAGATTTGATCCGGGATGGCCTTATTGATTGGGATAAATTGACTTCCTTTGTGCTTCTTGAGCTATATGAAAGAGATGAACGAACCAAGCTGTCAGTCATTCCCCAATGGAAAGATCTCCGGTTTCTCTCAACGATACATAAAGATGTTATTCAGAATGTGACATATTTTAAACATCCCAGCAAATACTTGACTGTGAGCAGGAATGGATTGCTTGGCTTCTGGGGCGAAAGTTTAAAGTCACAAAAGATGGTGCAAATCACTACAGAAGCTGTGAAACCCAAAGACCTCTGGGTGACCTCTCTGGTTGCATTACCAAATGTTAACAAGGTAGGTTGATGAACTGATGGAAATGGAACACAATTTTTGAGGGAATGGTGAATAATAATAATAATAACAACAACTGACTGATGGTCCAAGAATGGTGGTTCTCAAGGAATATTCTTTTTTCTCCTTTTTCTGTCCCCACCCCTTCTCTCACCTTTTAGATAGCTGTTGCATTTACAAACAAAGAGATCCATTTTGCAGAGTTAAATTTCAAAAAAGGGTTCTCGTGTCAATATAGGCTTCAAGGCTTTGAGGGAACAGTGACATGCATGCACTACTGGTATAACCCTCATGATGGAAATGAAGCTATTCTGACCCTGGGAGATGTCTGTGGACAGGCAAGTATGGCATAACATCTTGAATTATGGTACAATATAATCTTGCTAATATTGGATATTATTGCTTTGATAATAATCTTGTAATGCTACACATTCAGTGCTAACAGTTTCATTGTGTGAACCAGAGAAAGTTCCCTACACATTTGATATAAGAGAAGGCTGGAAACAAGATTGTTTGGAAGGTATGAAGCTAACCAAACTTGGTGGATCTGACTGAAGATTTGAGGTGATCTCATGATATGGGCTCAGTGAGTTCCATGGCTGCCCATGGATTTGAACTTGGATATGGTCAGCTATAGTTCTTCAACACTTTAAATTGTACACCACAATGGCTCCCTAGATCTCTTTAGATCTCTCTAGATCTATACTCCATTTAGTCCTACCTGGAGAAACAAGAAACTGAACTGAAGTATGTTTGCATCCAACCCATTTGATCTATCAGTGAGCAATATTATACGCTTCCTCTCCTTAGAGATTTTTAAGCAGAGGTTGGATGGCACCCCTTGTGGACTCCTTGCATATTTTGAAATAGTTCCTTCACAATTCTATTATTTAGGATTTCTTTACTTCTAAACCAAATGCCCCCTGAGCTCAATTGTTTCTCATTATTCCTGCTCTTGAGCCACACAAAACTAATTTGGGTTTCCCAAGTATTTGCTTACATCTTTTGACTAAACATCTTGCCCAGATACACAGATCTGAGTTACTCCCATTGTCATCTCCTAAATATTTCTCTGAATTATCAATAATAACTACTATTATAACAATAAAATAGTCTTAGCTGAGGCCATGATGTTTAAATGCCTACAAATTATGAATTTATAACAGAGGTATTTGTGTGATATTGGTAATGTTTAGAAATGGTTAAAAATTGAATAAATTCTTCTTGTCTAGGTTCAAGCAATTGTCTTCAATGCAGCCTTAATTTCATTATTTGAACGACCTCCTAGTTCTCTTGAAGATGAAAATGTGACAGTGACAATTAATTGGCAGGAGTTGGTTTCTGGATATCACAAATGCTGCCACACCTTAAGACACAAAATCCATAATAAAGAATGGATTAAGCAAGGTACATATTTGAAGAGTAATAAAAGAATGTCTTCTTTTAATCTCATGTATTACTTTTGCCATATATTGTGATGTTAGAAAGAATATTGAAATGATGAAATCTGGCTTTTAAATGGCAAATGTATCTATGTCTCCTAAGCCCTATTAAATATAAGCCGTGTCCTCAAGTCAAGGTCAGCTTATCCATCAATGCAGTTTCCTGGGTTACAATGCAGAAGTGGTTTGTCATTGCCTTCACAGGTATTTTTATTTTATTTATTTAGCTTATAACCCTGGGATGTTCTGATACCATCTGAGCACTAACTAGATCTGACTTTGCAAAGCTTATGAATCTATATAAAATTTGCAAGGAGCCAGGTTTACTTTTAAAGTAAATCTAAGCTGAGATTTATTTTCTCAGAAAATGCTACCAGAAGGTCTTTCTTAAATGGAAGGCTATAAGAAAACTCCCAGAAATGATGGACAAAAAGACATTTCAGCCTTATCTGGAAAAAGATGTGTTGGCCTGTCACTTAAGCCCTCTGGGACTTTGATCTCCATAGGGCAGGTCAACATGCAGAAGCTGACAGAAATAGGATTGTAGTTCAAGTCCTGCCCTTTTGTATGATGTCTTTTGAGGGTGGAGGAACAGTGATAGATTTGGGAAGCAGGGGGGAACATTTAACAATGTTTTCACTGAGGTGGAGTGCTGTGGAGGACATGCTTTTTATAGGCATTTAAAGGTTTTTGCCCTATATATCAATTATCAGTTGTCCACCATATCCTTCAGAATTTCAAATCAAAGGTGGAAATAATTTAAAGTTAGAGAAAAGGAGGACTCCAATTGATTACCAGAATAAAGGATTCATTAAAATTCCATGTACCATCAAACTTGATCTCTTGTTTTCAGTAGTCTTATATTTTTTTTAACTCCAGCATTTGCTCACTTTTAAATGCTTCATCTTATGAAGTGGCTCTTTAAATTCTAAAATAATAAAGCATTTTCCATAAATGACATAAATTATTTAGATTTGAATAATTAATAAATGTCTAGAGGAATTACCCCCCTTTCTGCCATAAAAGTGTCCCCATTAATACAAAATTTCAAACTTTCATTTCAACGTTGTCAAGTTGCAACCTGGAGACATCTGTTGGATCTTTTAAATCCCATAGTACAGTTTAGGGAAAGACAACCACAGCATCTGTTCTGCTCTGTCCTATTATTCATTTCCCTTACCTGCTTGTTATGGCACATTTGGATTTTCATTCCAGGAGCTAGAATAAGCAGATAAGTGAGAGTGAGTGGAAGAAAAGACCCACAACAACCATCTGGATTCATGTGGCATCAAATACTTCAGTAAGAGAACTCCAGGTTGCAATCTAGACACCTTATTCTACTCTTAAATATTTCAAAGGAACAAATGTGGAGGTTTCATTTGAATTCTGAGAATCACAATGGAAGGTTAGTGTGACAACTCAAACATATATCAACTTTAATCTTGATTTGTTTGGGGCTTTTCTGCAATCCTTTGATGAGGAGTCCAGAGATCATATAAGGAGCAGTTTCTGGAATTGGGTATGCCTAGTTTAATGAAGAAAGGATGAGGGGGGACTTGATAGCAGTGTTCCAATATCTCAGGGGCTGCCACAGAGAAGAGGGAGTCGAGCTACTCTCCAAAGCACTTGAAGGCAGGACAAGAAGCAACAGATGGAAACTAATCAAGGAGAGAAGCAACCTAGAACTAAGGAGAAACTTCCTGACAGAACAATTAACCAGTGGAACAACTTGCCTCCAAAAGCGGTAAATGCTCCAACACTGGAATTTTTTAAGAAGAGACTGGACAACCATTTGTCTGAAATTGTATAGGGTTTCCTGCCTGAGCAGGGGGTTGGACTAGATGACCTCCAAGGTCCCTTCCAACTTTATTATCATCATCATCATTATTGTTATTACCGAGCATCGCACAGTCAGCCAGATGTTCAGACTGGATTTGGCATTTTGTCTACCTATCGAGTCCTTACCCAGGACCTGGGATAGGCAGATGTGGATGTTTGATGGTATTTATTATTATTATTATTATTATTGTTGTTGTTGTTGTTGTTGTTGTTGTTGTAGTTTGTGCGTGCCACTGTATTTGGTTTCATCTATCTCTAATTGCTTTCATTCCCCATTGAAAGTGGACATTTTCCCTACAACAGAATGAACTATCAACAAAATTGGGAGGACAAGTGCCTGTGTCCTTTTCCCTCTATGATCCAGAACCTGTTTCAAGATACTTTAGAAGGCTGGGGGGAATGTTTAAGAATTCTTTAAAAAATTATTTTATATGCTAGCTATTACAAGTAAGAGATCTTCATTGCTGGAGATTTTCAGGACAGAAGGTAGATATTCTTGTCTTATGAATTCCCTAGTTGTACATTTTCTCTACACAAACTAGTTAAATTAATAACCTTCACATCTATTTCCAATTCTGATTTTATCATTCTCTAAGAACATACTTTTCTGCTGTTTAATTTCTTCATCTTTTCTTCAGGTAGCAGAGCATTTTAATTTATCATGTGTGCTCTTGATGCAAACATTGCTCCGACATCACCTTTCCCAGTCAGACATCTTCCAAGGAGGTTGATTTACAGCTTAATTTAGTCAGCAACCAGTAGAATTGTAAAGATTAGTTGGCTCATAACATATATTTTATTCACATAAAAGTCCCCAAGGCCTCCTGTATTGCTAAAGTATGCCCTTAATTTTTTTAAAGGAATTCTATTTCACTACATAAATTGCCAAACAAACATTTCAGAAGCATATAACAAATATGTTTCCCAAATACTTACATCTTCTGGTAGCAAATGTGTTTATTTTAATGTTTCATTCTCTCAGAGGCATAAAGACTTTGAATTTCAGAGGTTTATTTGGCACCTTTCTTACCCAGTGGGTTTTTTAAAGGATGGCCTTCAGTTGTTTGCACATGAGCACATAAAAAATGCAATATATGAACATACCACCTATATGTTTCTTAGGTTGCTGAAATTCATGAGGGTTCCTGAAACAAACACATGCTGGAGATTCCACAATGAGCTACATTGACTTATACCTGGCAAAGATACCAGACAGCTGTTAAAAAAAAAAATCTAATTCTGATATGGGAAAATGATGAAGCCAAAATATATTTGGGGAATAAAGGCACAATTAGTTTTCTACTTTTTTTTTTTAATTCCAGAGGAAAAATGAGAAATACTGGGGAAAAAACATGGAGTATTTTTTAAATCTCAAAACTCCAAGGGATATACAAGGAGTTGAGGAAATTCATGTCAGATTGATTACTAATCCTACCATCCTCATCAGAAGGATGTCTGTATTTTTTATTCACCAATAGGCTAATTTATAAGCAAAGTTTGTCTAAGATGCATGCTTATGAAGATTTTATAGCTGTTCCTAACATATATTTCATTGACCCAAGTGGAGGCAGAAGCTAGATTCATCACAGGATACTTAAAAACTGTACTTACCTGCCCTTAAGTAGACTTGCTACAATGCATTTTAAAAATCTGGATTAGCATTAGAATGTTAAAAGCCTGATAAATTATGCATTGCATGTGAAGATGTACATGGGTCCTGTGAGAGTGCAGATGGCCTGAGACCAGATAGGTCCATTATAAGAGCAATGCACAGATATCAACTCCCTCTCAAACTGAGAGATGATCAATCCTTAGACTATTAGGACACACTGGTATGAAAAGGAAATGGAACTTTTGTTCCCAGGAAGAGATGAGAGAAAGAGAATGCTGGCTAACTCCACATATGTATGTATATACATGTGTGCTTGTAATTGGCAGTTGCTGCTTTTCTGCTGTAGTAACAGTTTTCCTAATAGTTAGAATATACAATAAACCTAATTTATCAGAAAGCAGGGTTCTTTCATCTCTGCTTCATAGCCTTCATGTTCAAGTAATAACCAGCATGAAGCCAGTCATGGATCTTCACTAAATCACACCAGGTGGCAGCATCTAGCCGATCTTTGCTGATCTAGCAGGTTAAGCAGGGCTGTAGACCTTGTTTGAGAAATTAAACATAAGGAATAGAATCCCCAAAATAAGTGATGGCAAACCACTCATAATGACTAGAAAATTGCATGAATGCAATGTCCAGGAATTAAGTTCAACAAGAACATCTTTACCCTACCATTCTCAAAAAGGTTATGCCAAGGTTTCTGGAAGGACTCACAGCTCTGAAAGAAAAACAGTTAGGACTTATTAAGTCTTCACTTCAGGAGAGAATAAATATAGGGGGGGGGGGGAAAGAATGGAATCATGACTTTACATGGAGAAGGAGAGCATTCAGAGATCCATACTAGATATTAGCATATACAATATAAAGGTGCATTAGTTTGTTACATTTACAATTTTTATAAGTTCTTCATTTTTGCAATAGAATGTTTCAGTGGTTGAAGTAAAAGCTGTTTCCATCCTATTGAGACATACAGATTCCAGAACAAAATGGAAATCAACTTGATAGTCTATAACTGGGTTAGCTCAATATGGGTTTAGTTAAAGACCTACTAGTCTACATTCACACAATGTAATAGGTTTGGCTACTTTTAACTTTTTTTTTTTGTTACTTGATGTATCACATAAACACAACCTGTTTCATTAGGGCATTATTTAATTTATTTCACACATTTGGAAAATAGATTAATTTAGTAATCAAATTAAATATGTTATTCAATTAAAAGCTTTACTGTATATTAACCAAGAAAGATATAATCGGAAGTTGTTATTCAAGAAACAAAGCTGGCCATTCAAGGAAAAAGAAATAACAACTGAAGTATTAGTTCAAGAAGGTGACAAAGTTCTCCACTAGTCTTTATTATGGCTAAATATATTTTCAAAGTCTGTTAAAAAGCTATAATAATCATGTTGTTTGTGAAAAAAGAATCCAGAAGTGACAGAAACAGTTAGGTCATCAGAAGTGGTACATGTTGTTTACAAGGATCCGGTCTGTCTCCATCAATAACTAATTTGCTAAAATGTTTCCTTGATTTTAGCTCTTTCACTATGATACTTATAGTATATACTTGGGAATTTCTGAATGCTGGAATTTAGTTTCTTATTCAGAGCAAAGTGTGCTTTAAATAGTAGTAACTGTGAGAGGGACCTCGGAGTCCTAGTAGACAATAGTAGTAGTAACTGTGAGAGGGACCTCGGAGTCCTAGTAGACAATCACTTAAATATGAGCCAGCAGTGTGCGGCAGCTGCCAAAAAGGCCAACACAGTGCTAGGCTGCATTAACCGAGGGATAGAATCAAGATCACGTGAAGTATTAATACCACTCTTCAATGCCTTGGTAAGGCCACACTTGGAATACTGCATCCAGTTTTGGTCACCACGATGTAAAAAAGATGTTGAGACTCTAGAAAGAGTACAGAGAAGAGCAACAAAGCTGATTAGGGGACTGGAGGCTAAAACATATAAGGAACGGTTGCGAGAATTGGGTATGTCTAGTTTAACGAAGAGAAGGACAAGGGGGGACATGATAGCAGTATTCCAATATCTCAGGGGCTGCCATAAAGAAGAGGGAATTAAGCTATTTTCCAAAGCACCTGAAGGCAGGACAAGAAGCAACGGGTGGAAACTAATCAAGGAGAGAAGCAACCTAGAACGAAGGAGAAACTTCCTGACAGTGAGAACAATTAATCAGTGGAACAGCTTGCCTCCAGAAGCAGTAAATGCTCCAACACTGGAAGTTTTTAAGAAGAGACTGGACAGCAATTTGTCCGAAATGGTGTAGGGTTTCCTGCCCGAGCAGGGGGTTGGACTAGATGACCTCCAAGATCCCTTCCAACTTTACTATTATTATTATTATTATTATTATAAATGCACATTTTAAAATAAAATGCTTTTAGAAATATGTGCATTGCATTTATTGTATAATATTGCATTTACATATTTTTGATAGAGTTATGCATAAGTGAGACGCCATGGAAATTGAAATACACCCATGCATAAACATATTCATACATATAGCTATACCCTTGCCCCTACAACACAATCTAAATATTGTATATATCTGCATACATGTACAAAGTGTACAAGAAATCTACATATGAATATGGAAAAGAATGGGATGGATTTATGAAGGAACTCATCTAAAAGTCTTAATGTCTCAAATATCCAATATTAAATAAACCAGAAATAGTTGAGTCACCACAACTGATTCAGCTGAAGCTAAGAATTGTTGCTTTGGCAGAATTTAATTATGATGTCATCTCTGTCCTATTTCAGTTTTGTACAGCTCGTCTTTAGATGCATTCTTGTCTGTTACCACCAGTAGCACAAAAACACTAGTGCTAGCCTGGAGGGAAAAATTAAGTCCTTGCCTAACAATGACAGCTTTCTATATTGACCAAGGAGTCAACGCCTTTGACTTTCATTCCAGGCTTAACTTAATAGGTATGTATATTCCTCCTGATTTCTCCATTCTTATAAAATGTAATGGGTCAATTAAAAGAACAGAAGAGGACTCAGATAAAAATTCAGAACATGACAGTAGAGAGAAAAGTCCAGATATATTCTGGTTGGGATCTGCACTGACATGAGCATATTGGGTCCCATGGAGGTTAACCTTGGTTGCCTTGGGTTTCTCCTTTAAAAAAGAAGATTTTATAGGGAAAGATTGGTCCATACGTACATAAAGACTGACACTTAGAAAAATTCTGCATTTCCCCTCCTATTAGCTACCATTCTGTTTCATGAATGAGAATTTACTTTTGAAACTTATTTCAAAGGAGAAAAGAATTCCAGGGAAATTCTCTTGGGTGGAATCTGAGGTTCAAGCACTCCATCTTGGTTAATTGAATTTTAAATGTATGTTTTTTATTGTTTAACACTTTATATCATATTTTAATTATATGACTATAAGCTACCTAGAGTTCCTTGGCAAGATTGGTGGCATAGAAGTTAAATAAATAAATAAATAAATAAATAAAACAAGCAAGCAAGCAAGTAAGCAAGCAAGCAAGCTAGGGATTAGATAGCTAGAGATATACAGTCTTTCACTATGCAGCTATGTCTCCAATGGTCTGCTTTCTTCCTGGCTGTCCTTGCTTCAGTTAAATCCCAATGGAAGACATTTTTGGGAATCTCTTTCCATTGGACTGTTTCAAGTTAGAACTAACATCCAGCTATCCAGTAAGCTCAAAACACCAGCAAGGAAATGCCCAACCATCATGAGTTTATAATTTCTCAGGAATAAAATATTTTGCTAGACAATAGTGTCTACAGAAGGAATCAAAATCTGCATGATTTAAGGCCCAATTATTTTGTATGTGCTTCAATATTACATGCATGTACAAATCAAGGGCTTGAATTGTGATGGCTGGATTGTGATCCTGCAAAACCTTTAAGCTTTTGATCATCACAACCTCCTTTGAAGATGTCTCTGCTGGTAGGAAAAAAATCTCTATAAAGCTACAAATCAAATGTTGGCACAATGCTAATTCTAGATGTTAATTATATTTTTAAAACAATTTAAAATATGCTATTCATTTCCACAACAAAACTGTGCTCATTGCTGAGTAAGATAGAGTTGTCTAAAATTCTTTTGCCTCCCTGTAATCTCTGCCTCTACTAATGGTGACAACAGTATTTGTGTTTATCATATATATGAAAAGCAGTGTAAAATCAATCCACCCACTGGATTCCACCCAGAAAAGTTCGATAAATCTCTGTGAAGTTGTAAAACATGACATTTACTAAGTGGTGGTTGTTTCTTAGAGTTATATATCTCTGGCCTTTTGTATGACAAATGCATTACAAAACAATCCTATATAAATATATTCAAGATGCAAACCAAGTTTCTGTGAAAGCTTTGGAAATTCTGTCTTCCTATTCTCTTCACGAAAATGGCTGCACTTCCTGTAAAAATAATATCTTAACCCTGTAAGGCTTCTTGTACAGATGGTCCTATGTCCCACTACCACTTCTGTGATTCATTGATGCTAGGCTGTACCTTTTTGTTTTTTGCCTCAGTGCTCAGATTTGCAGAGGGAAGACATTTTAAGCTTCACACTTAAAAAAAGTCATACAGAATTCAGGACTGGTGCAGAGCAGTGCTGCTAGACAAAGTGAAATGCAGGGAACTTGACATGGATTGGATTGAAGTGAAAACCAGTGAAGAAAATACCACAAAAAGTAGCAGGGTGGCTGGGCAGGGTGAACAAGAGGCAAACTAGAATAAAGCATATTCTGATCAAGTCACAACTGATAGAAAAGCTAGAAGGAGACAAAGACTAAATACTAGAATAATCCAATTGTAGAACAGAGTTCAGACATATCTGAAAAGACATGTCAAGATAGTGATATTGTAGAGACCCTTGCTGCTAGTTGAAACATTTCCTCTTTATCCAAGTTATTAAAGTCAAAAAGATAGATATATCATGTATTATTTCATGTTTGAATGGGTTTAATGAGTATAAATATTTCAAATGGTAGACTGTCGTGAATGGAAGAAAAATTGATTAGAGAAACCAAACATTTTTGGAAAAACTGTCTTTCCCTAGTAGAGGAAAAAAAATTGTTGAACCAGTTTAATTTGGTGATATAGTGTATTTGAGCTGTAGCAGGAAGAAAAATATTTGGCAAGTATTTCTCAGATGCCAGATTACTTGTTCTGGAGGCATATGGATAGATAATTCAAGGTTGATTTATTTTCTAGAAATCTGGTCATAAATTTTATTGCCATAGATTAGCATCTTATTAAGGTGATGTATGCCAAGGGACCAATATGTGTATACTGGTCAATAATCCTTTATCTCTTTAGAGATTGCTTTAGAGATTCCCAGATTCATTCTGAAGGAAGGAAGGGGATCCTGATATCCTTCATTGAGAAAAAAGTTGTAAGAGAATACAAAGGAGCATACTAAAAAAAGTGAGGGTGCATGTGGTGTGGCAGATTCTTGCTTAAGAACCTATGGGTGGATTGAAAACTAGGTGGACCTTATAAAGCCAATGCCTTAAAGAATGCCCAAGAGGTTTTTGGAAGAAGTGTGTGTGAGCGAGCGAGAGAGAGAGAGAGAGAGAGAGAGAGAGAGAGAGAGAGAGAGAGAGAGAGAGAGAGAGAGAGAGAGAGAGAGGTTTTGACTGACTCTTGGCAACTGCCTGAACAAGTCCTTGCAGTTTTCTTGGCAACATTTCTCAGAAAAAGTTTGTCATTGTCATTCTGAGAGAGAGGGACTGATTGGCCCAAAGTCATCCAGTTGGTTTCATGCCCAGGGCATGACTAGAACTCACCATCTCCTGGTTTCTAACCAGAGGCCTTCAACATATTCTTTCCTTATATATATATTTTACCCTAAATGGACATGTGGTAGTACAAAAGTAAAGTATAGGAAGCCAAAGTAAAGTAAAATTGTTTTACAAGTCTTAGGGATTTGATTCTTGTTTCTCTGTATGAAAGATGCTCTTTGGATACCTAAGCAATGACTATCATGCTACATAGGGAATCATAGTTCTGAGTGAAACTGTCTTCACCAGCATATTATATAAATACCTAAAAGAGAGCCTGATGACCAAGTTGTGGAATTTATTGCCTTGGTAAACACACAATATGCTCCCTGCTACTACCACAAGGACCACAATTAAAAGTGACTTTATCCTTATAGATTTTTTAAAATCTGGATACCAACACACTGGTGATTATTCCTTTATTTAATTTTGGTCCATATTTCTATTAATATATTGATGTTAGGGTATCAATTAAGATAGTACCCTAACTATGTTAATATAGTATAATAGTAGGAACTGAACACTAAAACATAGTAGAGCTTCTTCATGGAGTGGTACTGTACTTCGTATGAATTTTAATGTAAGATGCAGATAAAATAAATGCATCAAAATAAAGTTATTAAATTTGTAGCATTTCCAATTTGCAAACTTTGTTATAATATGCTTTTCCAACTTTGTAGCAGAATTAATTGTTGCTTTTTAATAGGTAACCATGTGGACTGAATCTAAAAGATTACATATAGAGTACTCTGTAAGGTACAGGTTATCACTATTTCTTTCTCTGAATCACATTGGGTTTAAATCAAAGCAAGCAGGTTATTAATGTTACAAAGGAAAGAAATGGAAAGAAAGCAGAAAGGAGATAAAAGGCAGCCTTTCCCAACCTGGTGCCCCTGAGATAACATACCAGATTGGGAAAATTATTAGAATCAGAATGTGTCTATCTTCTTACCAATGTGCCAAAGGCACAAACTGTCAAACTGAACAGAACTGAATCATATAATCAATTAGAGGAAAAAAGATGTGGCATGCATTACAAAGTGTTAGATCACTAAATCTATTCGGTGGCATCAATTCAACATTTCAATCAATGTGATGATTCAGGTAAGAAAGTCAATTTAATTTGGAGATTTGATCAAATCGCAGTTCACTTGAATCTCTGCCTCAGATATTTGTACACTGATAATACTCATTAGTTACACCTTGGAACCCTTTTGTAAAACCGTATTTCAACTTTATGACTCTGAACAGCAACTGCAGGAATTAATTGCTCCGTCTGCCTTTGGAATCCTTATGTCACATCAAAACCTGCTGGAATCCTGACAGGTCATTCAGACAGTGTAATAGCTGTCCAGTTCATTACTGAGCGCAAACTGCTCTTCAGCTTTGCCAAGGATAAGGTGAGTGTTGAAGGAGCCTGTCAAACATAGCTCATTATACTACACAAGACCCCAGTATAAAAATCTAAACTCACTGTGCCACTTAGTAACATTAATACTAGACTTATTTAAAAGTCTTCCTTAAACTATTTAAGGAAGTTAAACAGTTTCCCTTCTCTTCTTCATAGTACAGTCCACACAGATGTCTGAATCTAGTTGACCTTAGCTGAAATCAGAAAAACTAAGTAGAAGTGGAAAACATTATTCCCTGGATAACAGGCTACCAAAAAGTCCCAGAGCTTAGACTACACTATGATTTAAAACAAAAACAAAAACACCACAGTAGACAGCAACAGCAGACTACATCCAGGGTATCTAAGAAAACATCATTTATGTATCTAGAATGTCTCCGTGAGTAAAGAAGTTTAGCTGCCCACCTTCAGAGATTCATCACTTCACAAATAGTTCAGAGTTGCATCCATGTCCCTCCTCGTTGGCTAAGGCTTCCCAGGAGATGACATGTGGTTGAGTTTTGGTGGTAGAGAATTTGCATTTAACAAAGGGGTGGTTTAGCTGGGTCATGCGAAGGAGGTGATCTGCGTCATCTAGTCCTAATGATTCAATGTGATTTTCATCCACTTTCCAACTTTCCCTTTTGGAAGACAGTATTGGAGAAGGAAATTGTTCCAGTCTGGAATAAGTGGATTATCTGGATACTTTTCAGTCAAGATTTGGATTCAGGTGTGAGACAAATATAGTATTGGTCACACTTCTCGATGACCTCTATTGACCATCCTATAGTTGAGGAAGTTATATCAAATTTATGTCTACAACCCTGGCCATCTGAGTGATATGGCGAAGGACTCTTCTCATCTGGAGAATGTAGGGGAATGCATGGCAAACATCAAGCTTCATCTCAACCCTAACAAGACCAGTTTGAAGGTCCACTTGGACTTATTCCCAAAGGGCAGGTGGCAATGGTGGCTCAGAAGGTCTTTACACAGCTACATATTGTGCACCATTCTTGACCAAGAGGTCCTGCTCATGACCACTTAATCCTGATTGGAAGATTGCACTATTGCAATCTGCACTACATGGGGTTTTCTTTGAAGTGTATCCAGAAGTTTCAGCTGGTCCAGATGAAGCCAGGAGGACAATTATGGGCTTAATTCATTCAGTGCATGGAACACCTCAAGCTTCATTGGTTACCAGTGTACTTTTGGGTTTAATTCAAAGTGTTGGTAATGAGCCATTAAGCCCTTGATGACATGGGGCCAAGTTACTTGCAGAACTCTTTCTTCTCACTTGCATCTACCTATTCTATTAGAACAGCGACCCCCAACCTTTTGGGCACCAGGAACTGGTTCCATGGAGAGAGGTTTTTCCATGAACCAGAGGGAGCATGGTTTCATGTGCTACCCGCATCCGGTATATGGGTCTTCTCTTGTTTGCATGGACCGGTTTCCGGCATGCTGCAGACAGGTGCTGCTAGAGTGGTTAAAAATCACTTTTATTGTCACATGAAGATTTTAGATCAGTGTTTCTTAATCTTGGCAGCTTTCAAATGTATGGTTTCCAACTCTCAGAATTTCCCAACTATTAAGTCTGATTGGGGAATTCTGGGAATTGGAGTCCACACATCTGAAAACTACCAAGATTAAAAAACACTACTCTAAATAAAAGTGTCACATATTCAGTGGGTCAAAGATAAACTGTGCCCCTGAAAAGGTATCTCTATATTGGAAAAAAACATTTGTTAACTCAATGAGAGATAAATGCCATAGACACAAGCTAAAGTTGAAACTCTAAGCTAATTTCTTCCATTAATAACATCTCTCATGAAGACATGAGCTTGGAACTTAGATACGGAGAATACAGAATATGCTCTGATTGAAAGATTGAACAAAAAATATTGTTAAGTTTCAATAATTATCTTAATACTTGGCTAACACTGTCTTCCCTTCGTTGTTAAGCCATTATTTTACAAGCAATCTTGTGTTGTTTTTGGCATTAGCATAAATCTGTTTCACTTTGATGGATGAATGGGCATCAGCAATGGTAGCTATTTACATACAAAGCCTTCTGCTCTGCTTAAGCAATCTCTTATTGACTGCCAGCAATCCAAATTAAACATCATAATCCTGTGTAGGACAAATGGCAGAATAAAAGAAGATAAAAAGCTTTCCTTTTTATAAGGGCTTGATCTGACAGCTCAGAGAAGAAAATGACAATGATGAAAAGCCTAACTTTGGTTTGTGCTTCCCATGGAATAAGAATGACTCCAAAACTCTTTTAGAATCAGAGAGGTGGAAGAAAGTCTTCAATGTTCAAATTCCCTTTTCTGTGCTGGCAATGTATAGCTTATTCTAGAGACCTCCAAATATCACTGGGCCAAAACAAGAATGACATGCATGGATAGGTTTTAATGATAGCTGACTAGATGATGATACCATCAGTGACTGTTGGACTGTTGGAAAATAACTTCAGGGTAGAAATCTACATCAAGGTGTCCCTAACATATGGCTGGTTGTTCATTGAGTTGATAAGAAGTCTGTTCAGCTCTGCTTGAACAGACATATTGAAGAGGAATTTCCTATCATTCAACCAGTATTTTTTTTTTTTACTATAACATAAGATCATAATTTTGTACCCTGTTGTATCTTGGACAACAGAGAACAAGTCTTGATCTTCTTTCTGGAACTTGGGGAATTATATCTTTCTCAGTCTTTCTTCTTAAGACTAAACTTTCCTTAAGCCATCTATAGATTTCAGGACTGCGTATGCAATATTTCTGACCTGAGATTCCGTGTTTTACCTTTGTGTATTGATGATGTCATGAATCATCAAAGTACTTGGGTTGAACACTTTGGTCTGGCTTTTTGATGAGAGGTTGAGAAGACTTTGGATTGGGTTTCTTTATTTTTAGTTCTAATTTATTTTCCTTCCTCTCCTCCTTCCTCTGCACAGATATTAAGGCTTTGGGACATTCAGCATCAACTTTGTGTGCAAAGGATTGCCGGATCCTTCCCTAAAAGCGTGGACTTTCACTCCATCCTTTATTTTGATGAATCACAAGGTCTTCTGTTCATCTCAATGAACAACCAACTGATGGTCCTGGAAATGGAACAGGAGTTAGGGAAAAGGAGAGTGGCAAGTCACAAGAAAGCTGTGACCTGCCTCCTGTACAATTCAGTGCTCCAACAGGTAAAACATAAAAGAAAAGGATCCTTTTGGTAATTGTCTGAAAAGCTATTTGAAATTCACATTCACTGTTTTCTGGAAGTCTTTTTCAGCAAGTAAAAATTGAAGCACAAGAGGCATTTACAGAGAAATTTCCTCTATGCTGTGATGCAATAATTGTATTTCTTTGGCTTTTCTTTAAGACACGGGTATTCTGCCTTCTCTAGAATTTTATTTCAGTACTGGAGGTCACCCAATTTTCTATAGTTTAATTAACACTGTGCTGAAGTCTGGCTTGCATTTTGTCAAAAGCTTTCTTCTCTTCTGCTTCTTCCTCTGCTTCTCTGTATTATTCTCAGGATGTGCAAGAATTTCTTTTTAATTTCTGCTGGTGGCATTTTTGAGCTGACTTTATTCATGGAATAATAATATAGTGCCACTATTTTCTTTTATGCACTTGTTCTTCACTCGGAATTTCTGTGCCTGCCTCCACTCTGAAAAGATTGTGTGAGAGGTTCTGTCACATTCTTCCTTTGGGATATAATTGAGGTACAGGAAATCAGGGATGATGCAGATAGTTGAATAGATGTTTCTCCAATGAAAGAAAGGATATTTATACATACTCTTGGCACCGTATTATTCAATAAGTATGAGAACTGTACTCTTAAAACAGGAAATTCTGTTTTCTTCTAGAAGCAAATTCTCTTTTACCGCAGTGAGTGAAAACTTTAAGAAACCTTAATTATGGTTTTATTCAGTTCAAATGTCTTCTAGAGTCAAATAGAGCAAATAGAGTCTTACTCTTTCTTTTAACTTTAAATAGATAAATAGATAGATAGATAGATAGATAGATAGATAGATAGATAGATAGACAGACAGACAGACAGACAGACAGACGTAGGTGGGTAGGTAGATGGATGGATTGATAGACAGAGAGAGAGAGAGAGAGAGAGAGAGAGAGAGAGAGAGAGAGAGAGAGAGAGAAATGGATAGATAGCTAGAGATAGAGCTAGATGGAGTTGAGATAAATAGAGAGGGTGTGTATAGTCCTCAGTTTACAACTGTAATTGAGCCTGAAAGTAAGGTCCTGAGCTGTGGTGGTGCAGGGGTTAGAATGTAATATTGCCAGGCTACTTCTGCTGACTGCTGGTTGCCTGCAGTTTGGCAGTTCAAACCTCACTGGCTCAAGATTGACTCAGCCTTCCATCTTTCCGAGGTCGGTAAAATGAGGACCCAGATTGTTGGGCAAAATTTGCTAATTTTGTAAACCACTTAGAGAGGGCTGTAAAGAACTGTGGAGCGGAATATAAATCTAAGTGCTATGGCTAAGTCATGATGGTTATTAAGTGAGTAACCACATGTCCATATGGGATTTTACTACCTTATTTCAGCAGTCATTAAGTGAATACCATGGTCTGTAGTGAACTCATTGTTTGCTATGGAGTATTTCTTTGCTGGAAACTCAAAATAAATGCCTTTTTTTAAAAAAAATCTAAATTGTGGTCACAGGACTACGGGACATTGCAAACAGCCATACGTATAGGACAGTCGCTGGTTTTCCAAAAAGCATCACCACATGGAGGCAGCCACTAGAACTTCAAATCTGGATCAAGTAGCTTTTGGGGTCTTCCGTAACTTCAAATGGTTGCTAAATGACCAGTTGTAAGTTAAAGGCTACCTGTAGTACATTGGTAAGTTCTTTCAGAGTTTCAGTTAAATGCATGGGTATGGATGTAATGCTGGGAAGACGAGTCAGTGAGCAAAGATTCTGCACATTCCCGTATATATTTTATTCTCTGATCCATACCTATGAATACACTGCAGGTGTTTTTTGAACAAGAAATTATACACATCCTGCAATGAAATACATATAATTACTCTAATTGGAATACATTGTATGTTTGTGGTTGTTACTCCAAAAACATTGTCACTGGAAAAATGCAGACAAAGATGAGCCAAACAAGAAGAGGAAGTAGGGAAACAAATAAATAAAGGAAAGTTATAATATTTGGACTCTATTTTTTTTAAAAAAATGAATTAATAGAAGTTATAGATTAAAATGAGAGCCAGGTCTAGGGGAGTGGTTAAAGCATGAGGCCAGTAACTGAGAGAATATGAAGCTCTACTCTTATCTTAGGCACAAAGCCGGCTAGATGTACTTAGTCATTCTCTCTCAGGAGGCAATGATGAGCCACATCTGAAATTTCATCGGCAAACTGCAGGCACTTGTCGAGACAGTCACCTGGAGTTAACACTGACTCAAAAGCTAAATAAATAAATAAATAAATGAGATTTACATTGATTTAGACAAAATCAACTGAGAACTTTTTTCTGTACCATCTAGTAAAGCATATTAGGCAAAACATATAAGGCAAATAAAAATACTTTACATAATATGCTTTTAAAATATTTTGCTTTCTCAGGGGGTATTGATTGCCATTCATTGGATGGCTACACGGGTGAGTTATGCTAAGACAGGACTATCACCAAGGGCTACCAATTGTGACAGTTTTATGGAGCACATCGTTAAGTCATAGTCCCTGGGGATTTACAGAAGGAAAAAGCTTCTGCCTTCATGTTCTGCTTTTTGATTTCTGAGAAACAATCTGGTTAGCTTCTGTAAGAAGCAAGACATTGGATTAGATGCTGGTGTTTCTTATGTTCTTTTGAAAATGTATGACAGAGGACAACTATTCCTTTGAGGACCAGAATTTCCAATCATGAAGGCTTTCTAAACATTGCATAGAGCCCAACTGAACAGGCATATTCACTCTTATCCAGACAACCAACTTAATGGGTATAAGGGTTAGAGGAGGGGTCTCCAAACTTGGTAACTTTATAACTTGTGGGCTTCAACTCCCAAAATTCCTCAGCTAGGAATTCTGGGATTCAAAGTTCACAAGTCATAAAGGTTAGGTTAGAGGATATTGGACACATAAAACCTCTTGCACAATTTTATATGTGGAGAATGCAGATATAAAGATTTACTACACCCTTACTTTGTATCGATCCAGTTTTACCCATCCCATAATTAATATGGAACAACTGTTTCAAAACTATAACAAAAGAGCTATAGTTGTCAGCTCCACGCTGGTCCCCAATAAAAAGAAAGAAGCCTAAGAACTGGGGCCGAGAAGAATAATATTTAATGAATTTGCTTTTGAAATATTCATATGAAATCACCTTATGGCTCATGTCAGCTATAAAATGTGCAAACAGTGTACTTAGCTCAGATCATGTATTGTCTTATACAATTTTTCCAATATAAATTCATAATATAATGGCCATGGATCATAGTTATATCTTTGATAGTAAGAGAAATGAATTAAACATACAGCCACTTGGCATCCAAGTTGGATGTTTATTTCCTTTGTAGGACTGCAGCTATTGTAAGCAGAGATTTACCTACATCTTGCCTGAGATTCAGCAACCCCAGCCATCACAATACAAAATGCAATGAAATTAATCTCTTGGCAAATTGCCATTATCTCCCCCTTCTTCCTTTTCTGAAACAACATGGTTCTCTTTTGTTCAAGGTTTAAAACAAAGCAGGAAAAAGAAATTATTTACTATCACAAGTGCCGTTGCTGCTATGAGAAAAATGAATAATCCCCCCCCCTGCGCAGCCCAGCATAATATGAGTTCCTCAGCTTCTTTGTCCCCCCCCCCCCGAATATCCTTGAACTTCATGCCAAAATTTGATGGCATAGATGACAAAATCCGGGATGTAGTGTCTGTCATTTTAATGAGACGGTGAGAAAATTAAAGGATAAGTGCTAAAAGAACATTAGGAACATCTTTTTTTCCCTAAAAAAGAAGTAAGCCTTGAGTCCACCCTCCAAACAGAAAGATTAGAAATATCCAGCCCCACCCATCTGGGTGATGTTTTTTTAACCACTGAAGCCTTTTATCCACTGGCTACCTCTGTCCTTTGTTTTTATATTTAACATGAACTTTGGCTACAGTCAAATGCACAGAGAACTGGAAGTAAGCACTAAAAAAATCAAGAAATACTTCTGAGTTAACATCTTATCAAGCTGTATGCCCCATTTTCTGAAAGTGTTGTGTATTAAAGATCAAGGCCTGTGATTCTTAATGTTTTGAAGGCTTATACAATCCATTAAAAAATGACATTTTCCTGAAAATCTCTGTTAATCACAATATCTTGGCTTTTATAATCTCAGAAATTCTCTTCAGCTATATATCAGTATTCATGAGGATCCGAATTGCAAAACCTTTGTGCCTACCAAACTCTGTGCTTTTACACCCTAATGATATGCTGAGTGAACTTCTCTGATTTTGCTGCTCTGTGTGACAAAGTCAAAGATGAGGTGATAGAGTCAGATGCACATGGAATTACTGCGAGTGAAGTTAGTGCGTATACCCTTCACTCCCATTTGAAATTTTACAAATTCAGACAAATCTTGAGGAACCATCTGTCTTTCAGTTTTGAAAATTCCCACAAGGAACCTGTCCAGAATAAAAATTGTGACTGATTTTCTATTATGCACATTTGAAATTATTAACCTATAAATCTATAATGGGTTACAATGGGAATATATACATCCATAAATCTTTAAATAAATATATCTGTAACCAGAGTATAACAGGTTCACACACACACACACACACACACACAAACACACACACACAAACACACACACACAGAGCGATTGCTTTGTTTCATTGTTAAAACCAAAAAAGAACACTCATAGTCATCATTGGATTAGACAGAGATTAGGCTGGAATATCTACTCACAAGGAAGAAACAAGTCAGGGGTGTCAAACTCGCATTGTCACATGACATGTTGTGACATATTGTGACTTTTTTGCCATTGCCGGCAATGGGGTGGGTGCGGTTTCGCTATGATGCATCTGGCCCATGGGCTGGCAGTTTGACACCCCTGGTTTAAGTGAAAGAGAGACCAAGGACAGTTTGGTCCAATAGTTAAGGCACCAGTCTACAAAGCAGGAGACTGTGAGTTCAAGTCCAGCCTTAACCATGCAAGTCATCAGGTGACCTTGGATCAGTCACTTTTTCTCAGCCCAACTCACCTCACAGAGTTGTTGTCATGGGGAAAATAAGAAGAGGAAGATGTATTGGATATGAGTTATTTGTAAAAATAATACAGGCAGGAGATAGATAGATAGATAGATAGATAGATAGATAGACAGACAGACAACACACACAGAGATAGATAGATATGATACATAGATATAGAGATAGATGATAGATAGATAGATACAGTAGATAGATAGATAGACAGACAACACACACAGAGATAGATAGATATGATACATAGATATAGAGATAGATGATAGATAGATAGATACAGTAGATAGATAGATAGATAGACAGACAACACACACAGAGATAGATAGATATGATACATAGATATAGAGATAGATGATAGATAGATAGATAGATAGATAGATAGATAGATGATTGATTGATAGGTAGAAAGATAGACAACACATACAGAGACAGATAGATATGATACATAGATATAGAGATAGATGATTGATAGATAGATAGACAACACACACACAGATAGATATGATACACAGATATAGAGATAGATAAATGATAGATAGATGATAGACAAAACACACACATACACACAGAGATAGATAGATAGATAGATAGATAGATAGATGAGATAGCTAAACTGTGGTAAAATACAATAAACCAATAAAGCCATTCATTCCCATTTATTCATGATGATATGTCTTCCCCCCTCCTCCATGACTAATTACACCACAGGTATTCTTCAACTTATGATCACATTTGGGACCATAATTTCCATTGTTAACTTAATAACTTAATTAAAATGAAGTCATGCCTGATTTTACAACCCTTTTTTTGCCATAGTTAAGTAAATCACTGCAGTTGTTAAGTGAATGTTATGGTAGTTAAGCGAATCTGGTTTTCCCCCTTGAATTTGCTTGTTAGAAGCCAGCCGGGAAGGTCACGAATGATGATCAGATGTCAACCACCCAAATTTTGATCATGTGACCATGGGATACTGCAACGGTTGTAAGTGCAGGATTAATCATCAGTGACTTTTTTTCAGTGCCATTGTAACTTTGAACAGTTGTAAGTTGAGGACTACCTGTACAGAAGAGCAATACAAGAAACTATTTGGTTAGCAAAGACAAGTGTAATCATATGTATATATTCACATACACATGCAAGCATACACACACACACACACAAACACAAATCAGCCTTTTTCTTGCCCTTAAAATATTATTTGCTCTGGGGAAAGTGGCTGCATGATCATTATGTACAAGAACTTTGGGATCCCTTTATTCCAGGGGTGTCAAACTCAATTTCATTGAGGGCCGCATCAGCATTGCGGTTGCCCTCGGGGTGTGTGTGGCCAGGGTGGGTGCGGCGTACTGGATGGGCATGGATGGAGTGTGTGTGTGGCCTACTGGATGGGTGTGGCCAGCTCTACATCATTTGCATCAAGGGTGCCTGTGGGGGCCTGGGCAGCAGTGGGACAGATCTGAGGGTCTCTGGCAGAAGAGGGTGAGGATAGCGCCCGCTGCCTGCTGAACCCCCCCAGAGCCCATCAAGCCAGATATGTGAAGTAGGCGAGGGCCATTTGCTGGCCACTTCCAGGCGATGGTGCATTTCTTCATTTCTCACAAAGGGTGACACCTCCCCAGCATGCACCCAGGGGGTGGGGCCGATGCAACAGGGGTTGGTTCCTTGCTGTTTCCAGACAGCCTTGTCTGGAAGCTAAGATTGAATGCGTTTCAGCATAGATGGCCACCACAAAATTGTATATTGGCTCCCGGATGGCCTAGGCCAGGGCCAAGGCAGCGGGGGCCTTTACCTCACTGTTTCCAGGATGGCTTCGCGGGCCACATGAAACCACTTCATGGGCTGCATCCGGCCCCTGGGCCTTGTGTTTGACATGTGTGCTTTAGAAATCACCCTATAAATGAGAAAAAGTCTGTCTTGGTGAATATTCTTTCTGTTTCCATTGCTTTTCGGTTTTCCTTGAAATCTCATTTTTTGCATGCTATTCTGCATCTCAGCCATTCTAACTCAGAAGAAAAGCTCGTTGCTCCTGTTGAGATTCTCATATTGCTATTTCATTTCTGAACACTCGTTCTGGCATTGCCAAGCTTCAACAGCTCTCTGGACCCCCGAGGCAGAATAATTCTAAAATTTAGGATTGCGCAAATGTCATACTGAGAATGCTTATAGAATGTCCTTCTCCATGGTGATATAACTGTGCCTACCTTATAACAGTACTGACAGTGTAGCTGCTGATCTCTCTGCTTCCATTCTGTCTTTGAACTATTTGTCCAATATAATTTTTTTTAGCAATGTGAAAATGTTGTTTAAATCAGACCTAAAGAGCAATGTGGCATTTCTAAGGCACTGGGAAGGGAATCATTCATCTCTCCTTCAGCTTGACTGCCTCATTAATATGTTGATGATTTTGATCGTACTGCTGGACTTTACCATCCTGTAGCATTGTGAAAATGAAAGGAGGGTTGGGTAAAAAAAATGCTTCTAAATAAATAAATACATAGTTCTTTAGATTTCCAATGCAAACATAAATATGTTCAGCTGATTAACATATTTTGTACCAGCTGTCCAGTGCAACAAGTACTATTTTACAAACTGGAAGTACCCACAGATATAAATAAATATACAGAGAGATATACAGGTATCAGTAACAAAATTCCTGCCAGAGAACAAGAAAGAACATGGAAAATTTGAAAACATGAAATGAAGCATATGGAGAGAAGGCCATTGTGTAGGAGTGGAGGTACACCACATGATCTGTATGCAGAAAATTTTACAGTCTGTTTCTTGGCACCTGCAGTTAAAAAGGATTCATAGCAAAAAATCTACTGGGCTAGATGGATAAATATACTAATTAGTTGCAAGGCAGCTTCACAGTATCCTAAAAGTTGCATAACTAGATAGAGCAGCAATGAATAACATGGAATAGTTTAGAAGGATAAAGATGATGGTTGTGTATAGCAGGAAGAGAGAGTGGAGGAAAATTGCAAATTAATACATATAAGTTAAGGGTTTTCCAACGTTCCCTTGAAATGTTCTCAGATTGAAATGGTGTAGGGTTTCCTGCCGGAGCAGGGGATTGGACTCAATGACCTCCAAGGTCCCTTCCAACTTTATTATTATTATTACTATTATTATTATGGATCATCGCACAGTCAGCCAGATGTTCAGACTGGATTTGGCATTTTGTCTACTTATCGAGTCCTTACCCAGGACCTGGGATAGGCAGATGTGGATGTTTGATAGTATTACAGATATTGTCGCAGGATGGAAGCAGTTCCTAGTAAGGCCGCCTTTTGCAATTGACTAATAGCGAATTTGTCAATGCCAATGGTGTTCAAGTGGTGCTCCAGTTGTTTTGGGATTGCACCCAAGGAGCCTATTACTATTGGTACTACCCTTGCTTGCTTTTGCCACAGTCTTTCTATTTCTATTTGTAGGTCTTTGTATTTTGTTATCTTCTCCAGTTCTTTCTCTTCTATTCTGCTATCTCCAGGCACTGCCACGTCCACTATCCAGACTTTTTTGTCTTTCTTATCGACAATTGTTAAGTCTGGGGTGTTATGTTGCAGGTGCTTGTCTGTTTGAATTCTGAAGTCCCAGAGCAGTTTAATTTTATCATTTTCTATGACTTTCTCTATTTTGCTTACAGGCAAATGATATTTTTTGCAGATCTTCCAATGCACCATTGTTGCTATTTTGTCATGCCGCTGCTTGTAGTCAGTCTGTGCAATCTTCTTGCAACAGCTTATCAGGTGTCCACTGTTTCTTCAGCTTCTTTGCGTAGGCGGCACTTACTGTTTGTTGCTGTCTTCTCAATTTTGACTTTATATGCATTTGTCCTTAAGGCTTGGTCTTGTGCAGCCAGAATTAGTCCCTCAATCTCTTTCTTCAATTTTCCTGCTCTTAGCCATTGCCAGGCTTTGTTATTATTTGCTCTCCCAGCTATTTTTTTAACGTATTGGCCATGTAGTCCTTTGTCTTCCCATGCCTCTATTCTGTTCTTCATTTGGTCTTTCTTGTAGGCCAGTTTGGTCTCTCCAGTAGTCAGTAAGCCTTCCTGATACACTAATTTCAGTGCATCTTCATCATTGTTACTATTATTATTATTATCAATCATCGCACAGTCAGCCAGATGTTCAGACTGGATTTGGCATTTTGTCTACCTATCGAGTCCTTACCCAGGACCTGGGATAGGCAGATGTGGATGTTTGATGGTATTACAGGTATCGTCGCAGGATGGAAGCAGTTCCTAATAAGGCCGCCTTTTGCAATTGACTAATAGCAAATTTGTCAATGCCAATGGTGTTCAAGTGGTGCTCCAGTTGTTTTGGGATTGCACCCAAGGAGCCTATGACTATTGGTACTACCCTTGCTTGCTTTTGCCACAGTCTTTCTATTTCTATTTGTAGGTCTTTGTATTTTGTTATCTTCTCCAGTTCTTTCTCTTCTATTCTGCTGTCTCCAGGCACTGCCACGTCCACTATCCAGACTTTTTTGTCTTTCTTATCGACAATTGTTAAGTCTGGGGTGTTATGTTGCAGGTGCTTGTCTGTTTGAATTCTGAAGTCCCAGAGCAGTTTAATTTTATCATTTTCTATGACTTTCTCTATTTTATGATCCCACCAGTTTTTGCTTACAGGCAAATGATATTTTTTGCAGATCTTCCAATGCACCATTGTTGCTACTTTGTCATGCCGCTGCTTGTAATCAGTCTGTGCAATCTTCTTGCAACAGCTTACCAAGTGGTCCACTGTTTCTTCAGCTTCTTTGCATAGGCGGCACTTACTGTCTGTTGCTGTCTTCTCAATTTTGACTTTGTATGCATTTGTCCTTAAGGCTTGGTCTTGTGCAGCCAGAATTAGTCCCTCGGTCTCTTTCTTCAATTTTCCTGCTCTTAGCCATTGCCAGGTTTTATTATTATCTGCTTTCCCAGCTATTTTTTTCATGTATTGGCCATGTAGTGCTTTGTCTTCCCATGCCTCTATTCTGTTCTTCATTTGGTCTTTCTTGTAGGCCAGTTTGGTCTCTCCAGTAGTTAGTAAGCCTTCCTGATATACTAATTTCAGTGCATCTTCATCATTGTTCTTCAGATATTCTTCCAAAGCCATTTTTTCTTCTTCAACCATCTGATGTACTTGTAGCATTCCACGCCCACCTATTTGCCTTGGTAGATAAAGTCTATCAATGTCACTGCGTGGATGAAGGGCATGATTCATTGTCATTATTTTTCTGGTCTGCCTATCCATTGCTTTTAGTTCTGCTTGAGTCCAGTCCACTATTCCAGCTGTGTACCTAATGACTGGGATTGCCCAGGTGTTGATTGCCTTTATGGTATTTCCTCCATTGAGTTTGGATTTTAAGATCTTCTTCACTCTCTTGATGTATTCACCTCTAATCTTTTTCTTGACTTCAGTGTGCTTGATGTTGTCAGCTTGAAGGATACCCAAGTATTTGTAGTACTCTTCCTCATCCAGACTCTTAATGTTATTTTCGTGGGGCATCTTGATTCCTTCAGTTTTCACTATTTTTCCTTGTTTGATAGTAAGTGTGGCACATTTGTCCAAGCCAAACTCCATTACAATATCTTGGCTATATATACGAACAGTGTTGAGCAGCGATTCTATTTCAGATGATGTTTTTCCATACAGCTTCAGATCATCCATGTAAAGGAGGTGGGATAGTCTAGCAGATGTTTTTGATGTTTGATAGCCATGTCCTGAGTTATTCAGTATTGTTGACAGAGGAAACAGTGCAATAACAAATAGTAATGGTGATAATGAATCTCCTTGAAATATTCCTCTCTTGATATTAACCTCTCCCAGCTTTTCACCATTGATCTGCAACTGTGTCTTCCATTGTGCCATCGATTTTTGCACAAATTTTCTGATGTTTCTACTACTCCTGTTATTTCTAGGCACTTGATTATCCAGTCATGTGGCAGAGAGTCAAATGCCTTTTTGTAGTCAATCCATGCCACATTCAGGTTGGTCTTCCTTCTCTTGCAGTTTTCCAAGATCATTTTGTCTATTAGGAGTTGATCTTTTGTTCCTCTGCTATTGGGGCGGTTTCCTTTCTGCTCAGGTGGAAAGAGATTGTTTTCAACTAGATGCTGTTGTACTGCATCAGCTACCACACCAGTTAGTAATTTGAAAGTTGTTGGTAAGCAGGTAATTGGCCTGTAGTTACCTGGTGTTGCCCCTTTTGCTGGATTTTTCATTATTAGGTAGGTTTTCCCAGTTGTTAGCCACTTTTCAATTTCTCCTCCTTGTAGTATATTGTTGAACTGCTTGGCAATGAGTGGGTGTATAACAGTTAGATGTTTCAACCAAAACCCATGCAGTTCATCTTCACCTGGTGCTGACCAATTTTTGATTTTCTTTGCTCTTTTTTCTACCATTTTTGTTGTTATTACTAGTTCTTTCATTTCAACTTCTGTTTTATTTGCATCCACCTCTTTTAACCAAGCCGCATCCTTGTTGTATTTCTTTGGGTTATCCCATATCTGCTTCCAGAATTGCACTGTTTCTTCCTTGTCAGGTACTGACTGATTCCTTGCAGTTTCTCCATTGATGGATTGGTAGAAACGTTTCTGATTGGATTGAAATTGGAGGTTCTGCCTATAGTTTGCAATTCGAGCTTCATATCTACTGATTTTCCTGGCTATAGCTGTTATTTGTTGCTTTATTATTTCCAGTGCTTCCTTGATCTTCCTTGTTTCTAAGTGGTATTTCTTGATTAGGTATTCTTTGGTCTTCTTGTTCTTCAGCTTCTTTTCTTTCATCTGTTCTAGCTTGCTTGCATGTGATCTTAACTTGCTGATCTTATTTTCTAGTCTAACCTTCCATTTTTGTGGTGCACTGTTTGTTTGTTTTTCTTTTTTGTTGATTTTACATCCCAGGTATTCTGTTATAACTGCAGCTGTGCTGTACATTAGTTGGTTTGTTTCTTGCAGTGAATTGGTGCTTATACTTGATATTGCAGTATTTGCATCTTTTAATGCTTGTGCTAGCTGTTTCTTTGGAACAAGCTTCAATGCAGGCAGCCTTATTCTGTTGTTTTTGTGCTGTTCTAGATGCTCAGTTATTCTTTGTTTCAATTCTTTTATTTCTTTAGTTAGAGGGTTTTGTTCTTCCTGAGGAAGAGGTGCCTGGTTTCCAAATGAGAACAGTTGTATATCTCTACTGGATTCTTTCACTGCCAACTCCCCCTGGTTTGCCTCTACATTCTGAATTACTTCTGGTAAGGCTTTGATTTCTTTGCCCTGGGTAAACCTTTGCAGTTCGTCCAATTCTGTTTCTGTGAATACTTTATTTCGTGTTATAAATCGGCGTTGATCTGCTAGTCTCTGTTCTGTTATTTCTGATTCTGGATGTTGTTCTTTCCAGAACTGGTGCATTCGTTTTAGATATCCTCTTCTTGTTGGACTTGATCTGTAGTAACAGATCATTATTTCTTTGTTTTCCATCACTGTGTATCTGCGACGGGTAAACACCTTTTCTTCCAGTAGTTCTGCAGCTGCTGGCCCTGGTTGCTCAGCCAACAGTCCTGAGTCCTGTAACCCATTTTTCACCAGATATCCAGGAACTCCAATATCTAGTGCGGACCTTGTTAACCCGGGCGACGTCCGAGCCGGTATGGCATTCTGAAATTTACGTCTCACCATATTTTTTATGGGAGAGACACTCTTTGTCTGACTCCTCTGATGAGACCTGTCCAGTATGGTTGAACCTCTGGTATAGCTCTCATCTTCCTCAGAGCACACAAGCCCCACAACCACGTCAAGGTAGATGATTATTATTATTATTATTATTATTATTATTATTATTATTATTATTATTATTACTATTATTATTATTACTATTATTATTATTAAATATAATAGAATGGAATGGAGTGGATGGAGTGGAATAGAATTGGAAGGGACCATGGATGTCTTCTAACCCAACTCCCTGCTTGAGCAGGAAACTCTATACTGGACAAATGGCTGTTCAGTCTTGTTTTGAAAGCCTCCAGTGATGGAACACCCACAACTTCTGAAGGCAAGCTATTCCACTGGCTGATTGCTCTCACTGTTAGGAAATTTCTCCTTAGTTCTAGGTTGCTTCTTTCCTTGGTTAGTTTCCATTCATTGTTGCTTATCTTGCCTTTTGGTGCTTTGAAAAATAGTTTGATCCCCTTATCTTTGTAGGAGCCCCTCAAATATTGTAATACTGCTATCATGTTTTCCTTAGTTCTTCTTTTCACTAGACTAGACATACCCAGTTCCAATTCCTGCAACCGTTCTTTGAATGTTTTAGCCCCCAGCCCCCTAATCATTCTTGTTGCTCTTTTCTGCACTCTTTCCAGAGTCTCAATATTTTTTTTTATATTGTGGTGACCAGAACTGGATGCAGTATTCAGTTCTAGTCATAAATAAATAAAAATAATCCTTACTAAATATCCATTTCTTGCACTTTCCATTACTTATTCAAATGTTTAGTGTAAGCAACACAGGAAAATTCAGCAAATCAGAATATGAAGTCATGTGGTTTAGTAGTGTTCCCACACTTTTTCTTCATTCATAAAGAAATAACTTAAGAAAGTTGCTATCTGATTTGAGAAGCAAAGTTGAGATGCAGCCTTCTGAATTAAGTCCTATATGCAGAGATGTATTCTGTCTCCACTGTTGTTCAATATCTACTCTGAGTCAATCTTCAACAAGGCACTGGAGAACATCGATGCTGGCATCAAAGTAAACGGTGTTTGGAACAACAACTTAAGTTCTGCTTGCCAGTAAGCATGAAACTCTCATCAACAGAGCCACAGAAATATCTGAAAAATATGGCTTGAAGCTTAACATCTCAAAAACCAAGATCATGATTGTCAGCAAACAACCCGTTAATTTACCACCAATAAATTCAGAAGGAATACTACTATAAAAAGTTGAAAGGATCACACATCTCGGTTCTAATTTACATGAAAGCTGGGACATGACTGTTGAAGTAAAGACAAGGATAGAAAAAGCCCGAACAGTATTCTTCAAAATGAAAAAGATCTTCTGCATTCATGACATAAGCCTAAGACTGAAAATCAGGCTTGTCAGATGCTATATTTTTTCTATTCTGCTCTATGGAGTAGAGAGTTGGTCTCTGACAGAAGGCCAACTGAAGAGACTAGAAGCATTTGAAATGTGGATTTACAGGTGGTTGTTACAGTATGTATAATCTGGGTTGACAAGATTAGAAATGAGGAGATGATAAGCCACCTGGGAAAGCCAAGGGAAATCATCAAAACAATTAAAAAAATGAAAATTAGAATATTTCAGACATGTGATGCGACACCCAGAAAAATATGGCATACTCCATTTAATCCTCCAGGGAAAGATTGAAGGCAAATTAGGTCCAGGCAGAAGAAGAACATTGTGGCTTCAAAATCTAAGGGACTGGTTTGGACAAAACTCAGCAGCACTTTTGCATGCGGTTGCTGATAAAAACAGATCATCAACGTGATCGCCAACGTCCAATAACAGATATGGCACAAGAAGAAGAATAAGAAGATGCATTGCTTTGATTGTCCAATCTGAGATTACTTGGAAGGCTTTAAAAGAGGACTAGATAAACTCATAACTGCTATTCATCCTGACTAAAAATTGATTTTAGTATTGGAGCAACTCTGGCCTTCAGTATCATTTGCTAGGACCATGAATTGGAGAATGCATTTCTATTTATGTTCTCATTTTGAGTATTATGTTCTCATTTTGAGCTTTCCATAAACATTTGATTATGTGGGAAGAAAATGCTGGCTCACATGGTTTTCCTTATGCTAACAGGATCTTCAGTCTCATAGACTGCCCATTAACTTCACTGGGGAATTCAAAAATTCAAAGTATATAAAAGAAATAGGAGTTTATGTAGAAATTATACAGTATAGATGCCCATTTCAAGGTTGTGATTTCAGGTAGTTCACATTACAATAAAGTTACACAGTATCATAAAAGTAGCATTACAATGTAGCCAAGGCTCCTATAAAACTATTTCCCAATCAGAATGCATACATATCAAAATCTAGCAACCTGATCCATACAGGATGTCTGAGGGAAAAGGAGCCCCTTCAGGGCATATCAAAAAGTTAACAGGGTTGGAGATTGTTTTAAAGGGCAGGCACCACAACAATGCAAATAGGCCTCTGAGTCCCAAAGGATGGCTTAATTATATGGAAGAGACCTGGATCATGCCCATTTGGTTAGATTTGGTGCAATAGATCAGAGGTCTCCAACCTTTCTCAGTTGGCGGACCAGAGGAAAAGGGAGGGGAAAGCATTTTACGTGCGTGTCTGTGCACACACAAATGGGGCCACGAGCATATATGACACAAATGGGGTGGTGCTAGTGCCCACATGACACTCACTGACACCACCCCATTTTTGTTGCATGGGTGCTAGCACCACCTATTTTCATGGTGTGGTGCCCCATTTTTGCCATGCAGTGCTTCCTTTTCCCTGTGTGGTGCCCCATTTGTGTAGCAGCAGCAGCAGCATTAACGCGAGTGGGGGTGAGTACACACACACACACGTGTGTGCGCACTGGCCAGCCTGTTCCATGGCCCAGTGGCCAGCAGGCCAAAGCCCGGTAGTGGACTGCGACCCAAAGGTTGGGGACCCGTGCAATAGATGAACACAATTGAGGACAGGGGATCACACAAATAACTGTGGCATTTCTGTCACATGGAGTTTTATAGGTAACCACCAGTGAACCTAGGACAGGAGTCTTGTAGCTTGAAAAATAGTGGTGTTACTCAGCTATAACCAGAGATGTACCTGAGTAATGCCACTATTTGATGTACTTAGGTACAACCAAAGATGTCTCCATCACTGCATTCTGGACCAGCTGCAGTTTCTGAGCATTTTTTAAGAGCAGCCCCATGTAGATCTCATTTCAATAGTTCATTTGTCAACTGAGAAGTCACTAAAGCATGTTTCATTCTCCAACTTCCTTGTATTGATAATGATCTGCAGATATTATATCCATATTCGGTCCAACCTGAACAGAGTGCTTTGCATAAATAAGAACTCTACTGTGCAGAATTTCCAACCATGCAAAATGTTGTAATTTGTGTTCCACTGACTTTCTTTGCCAAATTTTCGAATCAGCTTGAGAGAATGGGAATTTGAGCTACACTGACCTGCTTTTGTTGTGTCTTCGTTTTCTGAATTTGTAGATTAGAATGACATGGCACCTGCATATTTGTTTCCTAACAAATATAGGAAAGAATGGTTGTTTTTCTCTAAAAGTATTGTGCTAACTTTACTTAATGCTTCTTTTTACAAGTCTTTCTTAAGGAAAGTATAAAGCTATTTTGGAAAAAAAGTATTTTTTCTTAGGACTGTTGAGTTTGTTGGCTGATCCTTCTTCAACCAAGCATGTTTATTAAAAGACTGTCTGCCATTTGTTTTCACAAAGCCTATTTAATTCAAGGACTCCCCATGTCTTTGACAGAAATAAGCAATGGAAGTTCTACTCTGATCAAAGTAGGGAAATGGATGAAGCGATCAAAACTAGCCTAAGAACTCCCATCCATTTGACTTATACAGCCAAAAGAAGGCTTCTAGCTGGTTTTGTTATTTTTTTTTTACCTTTTGCCAAGGGAAAAAAAAAAGCTTTTTTACATTTGCTTTCTTGAAATAACAGGTGTTATCATCCAGGTTTTTTGGAGGAGAATTTTTAATAGGCCAGCAATGATATGTCTGTTATTAAAAGCATATTGGCTAGCAATTAAAATTTTTCATGGGTGCCATTCGTAATTATGTTTCCAGGGCTTTATGAGAACCTAATTTAACACAAATATGTTTGCAGCTTCTCATATCTTTATAAGGAAATTTTGTTTAATTATTATTTATTTATTTTATTTATTTAGAAAATGTATATTGCTGCTTACTCACACATGGCGACTCAAGGTGGCTTACAAGATATAAAAGCACAATATCAAAGAAATACAACTAAGAGAATAATAACCCCCCTCCTCCCACCCTGGGGACAATGCACACCCATGCCAGCCATTTAATGGGCTCCATCCTGCTCTGGGCTCCACAGGCCCGCTGGCAGAACCACATTTTCAGGTCCTTCTGAAAGAGTGTTAGAGTGAGGGCCATTCTAATTTAATATTGAAAAGCAGCAAATTTACTTCACTTACAGGTAAATAGCTTCAGTCTGATTTACTAATTCAACCCAGGTATACCTGCTTACAGAATGTTATAGCATCAATAAATATGTGAAATATAAGCAGTACATCTTCCTAGTGAAAATAATAAAGGTATTATATTATTGCACCAAGTTTATGACTTTACACGTCTACTCAATATAATCTGTCTACCAAACAAAATGAAGAAATGCTTGGGATGCAGTTCTGTAGATGATATTTATATTAAGCAGTAAATGGACTAATTCACCTGAAACCTATTCAGAATTAAGGATGAATAAAAGCCATCTATAGAGAAACAGCTCTCTGTCTTTTCTGGCAAGCCATAAGTCACCATTAGAAAAAACTAGTATGATTATTAAAAAAATGGCATGATTTGATTGTCATATTTTAATGGAAAGAACTGGTTCAACTGCAGAATACAGTACAGAAAAAATAGTGGTGATGGAGATCAACTTATCTCCCTCAAATTGAATTCAACTCTGGTGATATTATGGATACATCCATGGAATTTTCTTGGTAGCAGTTTGGAAGTCATCTGTCATTGCCTTATTTCAGGATATTTGTAAAACTTCTCAGCTGAGGTTACGGGTAGCCCTCAACTTATAACCAAAATGAGCCCAAATATCTGTTGCTAAATGAGACATTTAAGTGAATTTTGCACCATTGTAAGACCTTCCTTGCCACATTTGTTAAGTGAATCACTACAGTTGTTAAGTTAGTAACATGGTTGTTAAATGAATCTGGCTTCCCCGTTGACTTTGCTTATCAGAAGGTCAGAAAAGGTGATTACATTACCCTGGAACAGTCATAAATATGAGTCGGTTGCCAAACGTCTGAATTTTGATCATGTGATCATGTGCTGCAATGGACATACATGTGAAAAATGGTCATAAGTCACTTTTTTTTCAGTACCGTTATAACTTTGAACAGTCATTAAATGAACTGTTGTAAGTTGTAAGTTGAGGACTACCTGTATTGTGAGGATTCAAAGTATGAACCCCTTCATGCCTTAAATATGGAGCAATTTGCTGAGTCTCTGGCTAGAAATTGCAGCTAATGCAGCTTTAACTCACCAATCCATACCAAGAATATATTCATTTCTGGGAAAGGTGAGAAAAAGAAGCAATACATGTAAATCACTATGGATATAACAGTCATCTGCACTTTCTCATTCACACTGGGCAATCATCTATTTCAAGTAGCTTCATGCTTGTCTGCAATACAGATTCCTTTCTGTCCAAACCAAGCCAGCTAAGAGGAACAGGGCTATGCTTGAACTTCTTGAAATTGATTTAATTCCCAGTCTTTATTAGGAAAATTTCACAAATGACATAATGGGAATCTTCCTGTCAGCCATTCCAACTTGGTCAGTTAGAAAAGAAAGACTTTCAAGTCCATGATTAGCTAAAAGTATAGTTTACTAAAGCCAAGTGGTTACAGAGGAAGCAAAGCTAGATCTGAAGTTTTTGCACCCAAAGCATATTGTTAACTTTTTCTTTGTTCCCACCTCCCCCCCACCCCGGTTAGCAGTGAGTGTTCAATTATGTGCTAACAAATTGTTTGGAGGCTGGATGGTTCTGCATGACCTTGGAACAGCCAACGGGTCTCATGGGCCGGTCCAATGCTTAGTTTCAATTCCTCTCATGCTATCCTCTCCTTATCCCACTCCACAGCTCCCCTCCCCATCAAATATGGCAGACTGACAGCAGGCAATGCATATCAGAACAGGATGGCTGTCTTGACACTCTTATTCAGATATTGACCAGGACTAACTCTGTTCAGCTTTTTTGAGGTTAGCTAACATTGACTAGGTAGTTCATTTTCATGACAATGCCAACTTGGATTATATTAAAAGGGGATTGAATATATTCACAGAATGTAACTATGGTAGCCAGAACAATGGCTAGCAATCATGATGAATATAAATTATATGCAGATTTGGAATGAGTATGCTGAGGAACACAAATGAGACAGCACTAATCTAATTGGTCTGGCTTCCCTGAGAAAGTGATTGGGCAATGTGGGAAAAAAAGGATACAAAATTATAATAGGCAAGGGCGAACTATATTTTACTAAGAGCATAACTAGTAGATTTTACCTGCACCTAAATATTTCATAAATATTAAACATGATTTATTGGTATAAATGGGAAAGGGTGTGTGACCTAAAAAACTGAGGTTGCATTTTGAAATCACAACACATATTTTACCAAGATTTTTTGTGGAGATGTGTGTATCATACGTCATGATTTATCCAAATGACACTTTCTCCAATATGCAGTGAAAATAAATGCCAATATACTGTTAAAAATAAATGCATAATACTAATATTGCAAGCTAATGCATTCAGAAACATTCCCGTAACACTTTATATATGGAGCAATTTGCTGACATAAGGAAGCGTGGTATTTATTACCTGTATATCACAAACTTTATTATATCACAAAGATTTATTTTATTTTGTTTGAAAAAAATCGCAAATTTCATTGCTAAAGACACATTGTCCCTGTTTGGATTAAAATAGTATCTGCTGTAAGAACAAGTCACCTTTTTTCTTTGTTAAATGATAACTAGATCATTACTCATCCGTTAAATGAAGCTTGCTGTGAAGAAAAGTATTTAGTATAGGATAAAAATCAAACTTTATGATTTGGAAGAAAGGTGAGAAAATCAGCGCTAATATTTTCCTTTTGGATTTGCATTTCAAATTGATACTTAGTAGGCTGCATATGTATTAATTTATTATAATGCAGGTGTTTGGACGCAGAGCATGTCAGCAAGATTTTAATTTGAGTGACTTTTCTCTCCTCCTCTTCCTTAGGTAATCAGCTCAGATACTGGATCTACAGTTATCTTCTGGTTGATTGATACTGGGCAGAAAATCAAAGAGTTTATCGGTTGTCATGGCAATGCAGAAATCAGCACTATGACTCTTGACGGGACTCAGACACGGCTCTTCACCGGGGGCACAGATGGAACAGTCAAGGTGTGCACTATGTGTGTTTAAGAAAGCGGGGTGGGGGAATGAAATGGGCTGAACCATTTCATATTATCAGAGGGGTAGCATCCACCACTTAGAAATTCCATTAGTGGAACTCAAAGCGGTACTTATTTTTTTAATAAAATAGCCAATACGTTTAAACAATAATAACAATACTGTTTATTAACTTAACTGGAAAAATAAAGTATTTATAATCCTTTTCTGTGCTTCCATGTAGATTGGAAAAGTAGACTGCGTTACCTCAGACTGTGTTTAATTTCTGCTTCAATTCTTTCTGGTTTCTTCTTTACCTTATAAATGTATGTTATCCTGCCTTTTTTTTAAATTCATGGCTTAGGATCACTTTTCACCTCAGATGGAAGTTAGGATGAGAAAGCATTTAAATTCTGGAACTGGGATACAGTCAAGGATACTGACATAAGGATACTTTGAATGTGTTCTTCTAACACATGGATCATCTAAAGTTCTAGCAGATAATTTGCACAACAGAGCAAACCTGATTTGTCCTAAAATTGATCAGACTTTCTTTGGCATGTCAAAACCCTGCTCAAGTGCTTAATGTATAGTTCAAAATACAGTGCAAACTCAGAAAATGGATTAATTCAGTAAACATGTTAGGTGTGTTGTGTAAATGTAGTCTTTTGCATAGATCAAGACTGTGCACCAAAGATTTCTAAATTGTGCTACATTATGATTTGTTGAAGAAATAAAGTTCACATGGTGTGTTGTAAGTAAGTCATAATATACAAACCACAATAAACAGATCCATAGAGCTTACTCCCAAACTGAACTGGCCTGCTCATAATTTAGCATAATGAATGAATCTCATCCTCTGTAGGTTCAGAAGCACCAGTTATTTACAACTTTATTTTACTGACCCCTAGGGACATTGGGAATTGAAATAGCAAATAAGAGTCCCTCTCTTGGTTTCTCTTCTGGCCTCTGCTTTTCTTATTTCTGATTTTAAAAAAAATTCAGATACTTTCCTTTACATATAGAATACTTGTTTCCTTTTTACTTTCCTCCTCCCCATCATAGGGACAAATAGGAAAGTCTTTGAGTCTATTGAACATAGCTAATAAAAGATACATATTCTTTTGCACATTAAGATCACTACTTAGATAGTATTAATAGCTTGATTCTAGTCCCATAATATACACCTTTAACTGGGACTCGGCAACTGAACTGAAAGCTGGGTTTGCCTTAAAATTTTCTCTACAAAATTTAGTTTCTGTGCTATGTTTGGAAGAGCAAAGAAAAATAGCAGGAGGTGAACTTAAGCCCAGGGGAACTGTGAATTCAGAGATGCAGAGCAAACAGAATTTCTAGGTTAATAAATAGCAGCAGTAACAGAGAATTCTAAAGAAGAAATGAAAGAAATCGTAAAAGAAGGAGCAAAATTGCGATTATATAAATATACTTCACAGAGGAGGATGAACTACTTTTGGACACGATAGTGGGTTTGTAAAGGGAGAAATAATTTTAATTCATCTGTATGAGCCAAAAATCAGTGAGTAGATGAGTGTGTGTCTCAAGTCAGATAAAAAAATATTACATTTCACAATTTTTTGATTGATGTGTCTGTGTGAGCAATGAACTATTTTCATAAGGATATTCCTTCTGTCTCCAGCTCTGCTACAGATAGACATCCTGAGTGTATCAAGCTTTGTCTTCTGATGTGATCAAGAATGAAGAATGGGTTTATTAATTTGAATTGTGCCAAAAACTTTCATATGATTAAGAAATCAGTAGATAAAAACTAGCTGTGCTTCACTTAACTTTTGGTTGGCTAGTATAACATTAAGTTGTATTGTACAGTAAATTAGCTGCAGTTGTAAGATCTTTAGATTTTAAAGATTCAAAAAGTTTACAGATAACATTGGTTCCCCATCAATTATGTTCTTTCCTCTCCAACACATGAATTATGTAGCCTTAAGATTTTTAACCTTATTTTTGAAGTTACCGAGAAACATTTTACTCTATGGTTTTGATACACTGATTTTTCTATTTTCCAATTTAATTGCTTTATTATTGAGAATAATAAATCATAAAATACAAATTAAGATTGAGTACAATCGTATCTATAGAATAGAAACTAGAGGCAAATAGCCCTATGATGATGAAAGTAAATTAAAATGTTCAAAATAAAAAAAAATCAGAATTAAATGTGATTTGTAATATAATTCTCTAATTATATAAAAATGCAAATCCTGGGTAAATCCATATAATAGAAATAAAATAGTCCGAGCACCAGGATAATTTTTTTTTATTGAAAATTTTTTACATTTTACAAAAACAAATCCCCTTCCCATACCCCCCCCAACCCTACCTCACCCCCCCCTTCCCAACCTCCCAAACCCTCCCCTGGACTTCCCAGAGCTGAGTACAGGCTTAATTAAAAAAAAAAAAAACTTAAAACACTTTTAAAACCTAAACAAATTTAAATACAATCATCATTCTATATAAACTCCCTCCAAAAACACAAATTTAAACATTACTTTCTTTGAATATCTATATCTATAGTGTAAAATCTAATTTCTCCCTCTTTCTTTATCCTAAAACGAAAAAATAAACATATAAACCTTTGTTATACCATTAAAACTAAATACTCTTAAAAAACTTAAAGTAAATACATATTTCCTTCAATCTTCATAATCTTCTCTCCTATCCAAAAAGAAAAAACTTAAAAAACCTATAAGTCCTAAACAAATCTAAGCACATTTAATTAAACAAATTATTTTCTCTTAAAAATATTAATAATAATATTTAAAAACTAGAAACACTTTTAAATCCTAAACAAATCTAAATACAATCATCATTCTATATAAACTCCCTCCAAAAACACAAATTTAAACATTACTTTCTTTCCTAAACAAATCTAGACATTTAATTAAACAAATTATTTTCTCTTAAAAATATTAATAATATTTAAAAACCAAATTTAAGCATACTTAAAACTTGAACAAGTTATACTCCCTTCAAAACACAAATTTAAACATTACTTAAAATTTAAAACATTAGAATCCCCTCACTAAAATGAGCAAATTATAATCCCTTCAAAACACAAATTTAAACAATATTATCATTAAAGGTTCAAAACTTAAAACAACAAAATTCCCTTATACGCCTATCCATAATAAACACATTAAACATTTCAATCTTCACCAATAACAAATTCCATCCGTAAGAAACTGCATCCTTATCAGTCTCAATTATATTAGTATTATTATTAATTATTCACATTCCAGTTTTTTCCATTCTCCATTCTTCCATTCTTCCATTTCCCTTCTCCAGGATAATTTTAAAACAAAAACTGTTTAATACAAAAGCTAAAGCTAAGCTTTCGTTGGCCAACATCATCAGAGCATAATACAAGATTACTGGGAGTCTTTTTTATATTGCCAGACAGCTCTGCACCTGGCTTCTCGATCTAGTCATTGGTCCGTCTGTTTTCTCTACTTGGTTTGTTCTTAAAGAGCACGCGTCTCTTGCTGTGTTGGTATCTTCTGAGGTTACTATTTTCTTTTTCCTGGGCTCAATCACTTTCTTTCTACTAGCATATGCCAGTTGCTTTCGCTCGCTTACATTTATCCCCTTTTTTGTTTCTATTCCGGGGTCCATCTGATCTTCCTTAATGGGATTGTGCACATGTGTGCTCGGGGGAGTGGGTATATTGAGTGGATCCGGGCATCTATTAGGGTAGTCTCTGATGGATATGCTCCTACGTGTGTTCTTCCACTCAGGAGCGCTGCCTTCTTCCGTGAACCTCCGTGGGTATATTGATCCACCTCTGGTTGTCCCCCCCATCTTAAGGTCCTTTACTGCTCAATTGTTCATTGGGTTTTTCGATCCCCCTTCATTGTTTGCTAGTTCTTTTGCCCTTCTTGAGCACGTGCAGGGTCCCGTGGCGTGGCTTTCCATCATTTGCTCATGGATCTCTTTTTTGTAGTCATCGGTGGAGTATCTCATCCCTCCCCTCTTGTTAGCGGGGGTCGTGGTGTGGGTGCCCCATGGGTTATCATCCAGCCATCCATGTCATTCGCATCCATCATTATTTCTCCTTGTTGTGGAGTGGATTGGGGTGTGCATATTTGGTGTGTCTATGGGGGTTGCTTTTTGTCTCTTCTCTGTTTCCCTTGTAGGATATGTTGTGAGTTCATTATCGCACAAATGGGCTACCTCCTCCATTTCCCCTTCCTTCTGATCTTGTGGGGTGTGTGCAAATTGCCTTCGTTGTGAACTATGATGTTGTTTTCCCCATATCTTAAGTGTTTGGTATGCCAGGCAACGTTCTATGTGGTGATTGATAGAATTGCCATCAGAAAGCCAGGTTTCCTTGAGTAGGCGGCCTCCCTTAGCGGTATCCCTGGATATAGGTTGTGCACTGATAAGATCAAATTCATGCCCATAGTTGGTCATATGGGTCCAAATCTGTGAATATTGTTCCTGTCTTTTAACTGCCAGTACATGCTCATGCACCCTAGTTTTTAACCTTTTAGTAGTCTCCCCAACATAATTGCAGGAACAATCCTTGTACTTGCTCTTGTATATTATTGAAGATTTTTCCTCATTGGGGAGTGGGTCTTTTGGGTGCATGATCTTGGTCTGTAAAGTTTGGTCTGGTCTATATTAAAGGGGGCCAGTAATCTGGCTGTTGCCTTTGATATATGGGAGAGGGACGCGCACATTTCGTGTTATCATCGGCTTTTTGCAAGTCTTCATGGGATCTGTGTGGTCTACTATACTTCCTGATAAATTTGATAGGGTAGGTTCAAAAGAGGTGGTTTCTTTCTTCAGTTTTGGTCTTGGTTGTATTGCAATGTGAGTCTATCCATTTGAATAATGTTCTTACACAGCTGATCTTGTGGGCCACTGGATGGTTGCTTTTATAGTGGAGGGTCCTGTTGGTATGAGTTGGTTTGCAATGTACCCTTGTGTGTAGAGTCCCATCTGGTTGGCGATGGACCAACACATCCAAAAAGGCTAAGGAACCCTGGTTCTCCTCCTCTGCTGTGAAGCAGATGGAGTTTAATGCATCCATAAAGTTGGCCTTATCTTTCACACACGCGCACAATCCCATTAAGGAAGATCAGATGGACCCCGGAATAGAACCAAAAAAGGGGATAAGTGTAAGCGAGCGAAAGCAACTGGCATATGCTAGCAGAAAGAAAGTGATTGAGCCCAGGAAAAACAAAATAGTAACCTCGGAAGATACCAGCACAGCAAGAGTGTTCTCTTTAAGAACAAACCAAGTAGAGAAAACGGATGGACCAATGACTAGATCGAGAAGCCAGGCGCAGAGCCGCCCGGCAATATAAAAAGGACTCCCAGTAATCTTGTATTATGATCTGATGATGTTGGCCGATGAAAGCTTAGCTTTAGCTTTTGTATTAAACAGTTTTTGTTTTAATATTATCCTGGTGCTCGGACTATTTTATCATATATATATGAACATAGAGCTGTTTATATTGAACTGTTGATGCTATTGATAAGAAGTTGTAAAGTGCACTGAATTATTTTGCAATATGAAAAATGTTAAACTTAATACTAAAGTCTCCATCCTATTATTACCTATTGCTATTTTTCAATATCATTTTTTTAAAAAAATACTATAAATCAAATATCCTGATTTTTCAATATTTTCAGGTTTGGGACTTCAACGGATACTGTCACCATAAGCTCAATGCTGGAAGAGACCAAGCAGTTGAAATTTCCCAGATTTTGGTGCTAAGCTGGACTATCTTGGTCCTAGGATGGGACAGGTACTGTGAAGAGTATTCTACTTAAAATATAAGCCTACAATATAGAAAACTGTACTAGTGCACCTTTTGCTTCCATTAATGGGTGATAACATCTGCTAATTGTCTGTCCCAGTAATTCAAGAGCTACTTGATAATGGAAATCAAGAAAAGATGTATTCACTGGTGTAGTATAGTAAGAGAAGCTCTCATTTGTCTTGATCAAATAAAGCACTTTAGTTTTCACCAAGAAGGTCAGCAAGTCTCTTCTCAAGGTTTTTCAAGAGCAAAAAAAAAAAAAAAATACTCCAGAGTACATTCAAAATAGGCTAGGCTTTCAAAACAAAGGAATCCTTTATGAAAGGATTTGTTGAGTTTACATTTCCCACTGCCCAATCTCTTAAACCCTTTGGTGAGATGAAAAAGAGTGTGTTTGTGTACACACACAGGCAGAGACATATTCTTTATTTCAATGCAATGATTTGGATCCTATGCTGAAGCATACTGTAAACCCACTTAAAATTCATGTAGAACATCTTCCTTTGTTTGCTAAGGCTAAAAATTCATGTTGCTCAGAGCAGGGGTCATTCCTGTTATGGAGTCACAGCTTCCAAAATTTCTAGTGAATTCTTGGGGTTGTAATCATAAACCACTTGGAGATCTCTAGATGTCAGCCCTTTGAGGTAGACCAGACCACGAAATCAACTCTGCAGGAAGATTAAAATATTTTTTATCGAGATAGGTTCAACAAAAAACGATTACAAAGTGTACCTTACCTGATAATAATGTGGTAAGCCAAGAATTGCTTAAGTTAGGTGGCCTATAAATCTCTGAATAAAAAAAAATATAATAATTCCTGCGTATTCCTTTCTACACTATGCCAGGATGGAAAAGATAGCATAACATTGGTAAACAGTTCGTTTTGATTTAAGATAATTCTCATGTTTATTTATTTGTTTATGACATTTTTAGCCCTTGCTTCCCCCCCCAGTGTATCACAGCTCTGAGAAGCTTACAAAATAAGACAATAAAAATGAGAATATACATCATCAAAAACATTAGTATGAAATGCAGAGGAAAAAAACAACATCTAATAGACCAAAACACTCCAGAAAGGATCTTTCAGCATTCTAGCACAGGTCTTGGAGGAGGTTTAAAAGACTAATTTAAACCAGGGTGAGGATGGGAACCATATAAATCTCAGAGATAATGTTGTTTTAGACAGCAGATGCCATGAGAGACAAGACCCACTTCGTGCATCTCACTTGCTAATATTATTTGTTGGATGAGAATTAGAACATGATGACTCAGAGCAGAGTGGACCCAAAAGAAGGCACAGGCAGTCTTTGACTTACAACCTTTTGTTCAGTGACTGTTTGAAGTTACAATGACACTGACAAAAAAGACGTACAACCAGTCCTCACATTTACAACTACTGAAGCATCCCCATAGTCATGTGATTAAAATCTGGGCACTTCACAATGAGCAGGTATTTACATTAGTTGCAGCACTCCAGGGTCATGTGACCATCATCTGTGACCTTCCCAGCCATCTTCCAACAAATAAAGTCAGTGGGGTAAGCCAGATTTGCTGAGCGACTCCCTGATTCACTTAAGAACTTCAGTGATTCACTCGACAACTGCAGAAAAAAAAGTCATAAAACTGGATGCAGTTGACTTCACAATTGCTTTAACAATGGAAATTCTGATCCCAATTGCTGTCATAAGTCAAGAACTACCTGTACTGAATATGTCCAAATCATATGACACATCCTACAATATCATTCTGTACTCTCTATTCTACTGCAGATTGCCACTGACAGCTATAGTAACTTTTCCCATGCCCTCTGTTGCTTTCTTTATAAAGGTCTGTGGAGAGGAAAAACAGATGAGATTAAAACAAGAGTTTGCCATATATATATATATATATATATATATATATATATATATATATATATATATATATATATATATATATATATATATATATATATATATATATACATACATACATGTCAGAGACAGTAGTGGGATTCAAATATGTGAACAACCGGTTCTCTGTGTGGATGCCACTTCTGGAAGTCCATTCTGGGCCTGGGCAACAAAATATTAGCTACCGGTCCTGCCAAAGTGGTATGAACTGACTGAATCCCACCACTGGTCATAGATCATTATAGGATGCATGCAATAATATTGTACATGGCAATTTGCTAGATTTACTTTCTCTCTTTCTCCCTCTCTCAGAATATTGCTTGTTTTTATAAAGTCTTAGCTTCTACACCCATGAGCTTTGCAGATGCTAAAGAAAAATTATATTAGGCTTTAATTAGAAACACTTCTGTCAATATACTTGAATGTTCAGATAACACATACAAGTACTTCCTCTATAATAATCATTGCAAAATTAGGCTACACAACTGGAGATTTGGATGAAATAAATTGATTTTAGGGTACAAGGTTTCCTCTGAGTTAAGAGCTGTTTATTTCATAGGCTCAAAAACATACACACTGAAATCAAAACTGAATTAACCAGCCGACTATGCCATCATTCAGCATGTGTGAATATAGTTATGCCTTCTCAGACAGTTCTCAATATTTACAACAGAAAACAATAGTTTTAGTCTGCAGAATACTAACAAAGGCATTCCTCCATTCTATTGAAAGCTCTAATGCCACCCGAAAAGATATTTCAGTTGTTAGGGAAACTTCCTACAACTATTACTATTATAGTCATGTCAGAAGCTGAATCTCTTCAGGGTTGAAAGGATTGAAGAGTGACATCACCATTGCTCAAGGGACACCCAGTTGGGGGTTCTTTTCATGTCCCCATTAAGTGGTACCCTTTATTTATTTACTCATGGTCACCTGCTTTTGAACTGCTGGGTTGCCAGGAGCTGGAGCAAGAGACTGGAACTCACCCATCACAGCAGTAACCGGGTCTCGAACGTGAGCCCACTGATTTTCAGCCCAGTGTCCAAACCATGTGAGATGCCACACTCCTCCAACTTCCTAGTACAAGTGAGATAGAACACAGAATGCTTCCATGTAATGTTTGAATTTTCCTTTGGTAAGATCTGTATATCTCGTCAACATTCTTCAAACATTTTTTGAAAGACCCAAAAACACAAATATTTTTTCACAGAGTAATTTTATTCTTAAATTATAAATTTATTTTGCATTTGCAGGCTGTAATGTTAAGTTAGTACTGTATCAGTTGTAAGCATTGCCAAATGAATTTTGTAGAGGCAAATCACATGCAAAACGTAATTTCCTGAAGTCTCTGAAACAGCCATTAGAAATCAACTGATTCAAACTATTGATCCCTTGTTTGGCCAAACCATTCCAGTAAACATCTTCCCCCTAATTTTCAAATTATTCTATTCCAGGGGTGTCAAACTGCCGGTCCAGGGGTCAGTTGCATAATGCGGAGGCGCACCCACCCCAGCTCCGGCAATATGAAAAAAGTTGTGATACATCGTGACACCTCACGTGATGCGGCAAGTTTGACACCCGTGTTCTATTCTAATTGTATTTTCATATAATTTTGGATCAAATGTAACCACTTACCTATGAATAACATTATACATTATGCATTATGAATAAAGTATACATTTCATTCAAAACAATCAAAAAGCTAAAAGGCCACAATATCTCCTAGCCAGCAATCAACACCCAGATAAGCAGCGATTAACACCAAGCAGTAATCAGTACCCCAATCAAGAAACTACCAACTCAATAAACAACGGCTTATCAAGGAGCCACCAAGAACACTTCTACCAACACTGACAAGGCAGACCACTTGCATATAAACAGAGAACAAATTCCACTCCCTTCTAGAACTGATGGTGTTACCCAGGTGGGTAATGAAAGCTCTGCAAGAAAACAACCAAACTCTAAGAGCACCAAGGACTTCACAGTTCAACCCTGAGCTACAAATATTCTCCACTGTTAGTACTTATGTAAAGCTTAAAGCAATAATGACTATAAAGTAGGAATGCAATGGATAAAAATGGGAGATTTTTTTTAACAATAAAACATTTCTCTGTGATGTGTAGTCACTACTTAAGTGCACAATAATCTGCCCATTTATCCAGAACATAGACACATGAATGGGCTGTATATGTTCAGAAGACTTGGATCACAAAATGTTCTTAGTGATACATAATTATTAAGTTTTTGCACAGTCAAAATGTATGTGATATTGAATACAACTATCTTTCTAATTCTGATATCCTCACTATATATGGGACTAAAAATCCCAGATGTCCCAGCCTATATCTCTTTTAATGCATTACCTCTGGTGCCGTATCTCAACCTTGCAAATTTGGGTGGACTTCATTGGCTGGGGAATTCTGGAAGTTGCAATCCTACCCATCTCAAAGTTACCAATACTGAAAAATACTGGCTTAAGGATTTAGGGAAGTTCAGTCCATCATACCTTTAGAGTGCTAAATTTAGAGAAGATATTCTACACCAGGGTGCCAAGCTGGCAGCCCGCGGACCGGATGCATCACGTGCAGGCCATGCCCATTTGGCTCTGCAAAGGCAAAAAAGTCACAATACATCATGATACATCACATGATGCAATTGAGTTTGACACCCATGTTCTACACTATTGGCAACTTTCAAGAACTCAGTGCATTCCAGGAATACGTTTGTGACGTTAGTGACCTGATGCCTTTCTGTCTGGTGATATACAAAACATGTCCTTGGAGAGATCTCTCAAGTCTTTAAACATCAGTCCTCATGTGGATAATTAAACTGACATCCTTTCACCATAAAGATGCTACTCACCATGAAAAACAATAATAAATTGTATACATCCACTTTTAATGTGCTTAGAAACTTGCAGTCTGTAAATCAGCATTGTATTTGTGCTGAAAAAAGGTTTAACAAGGTAGTAATTGTTATAACGCATCTGAGTCTTCTTGTTTGAAGTCTGAGTTTGGCTGATCTGCACGCAACAGATTTTTAGCTTTTCTACAGAACAAATGTTATTGGCAAAGGAAATAGAAAATCAATGTAAATACATTTAAGCAGAATAAAATGTATCTGTGCTGCCTGCTGTACAAAGCCTGCTTTAGCCAGGGCTGAGTGTTACGTGTTTATAAACAGTAGATTAGACAGGATTAAAGGATCTCAGCCTATGTTTGAAAATCTCTATTTTCTCAGCAGCCTCATAAAACCAATGTTTTTTCTGCAAAAACTCCTATTCTTTGTTTGATTCTGGCATAATGAAATAAAGAATGGGAAAATGTAGATTGGGGGTATAGAGAGTGTAGAAAGTACTACATATTGAACTGATTCTGTTGCAGAATACAGTACAGAAAAAATAGTGGTGATGGAGGTCAACCTATCTCCCTCAAATTGAATTCAACTCTGGTGACATCATGGGCACATCCATGTAGTTTTCTTTGCTAGGAATTTGGGATTGGTCTGTCAGTGCATTATTTCAGGATAAACTTCTCAGCTGAGATTACTCTGAAGATTCAAATGTGAATCCCAAAATGTAGGTTTGGGGTATAGAAAATAACTCAGTTCATCTCCTTCTCTTTCTTGAAACTGGGATAAAATCTGTGCATCCATCCAAAGTTTAGCAATCAGGAATTTTAGGTATACAACAGGGAACATGTTCTTAATGCCTGCCCTATGCTTCCCTTTAAGCAAACTGAAGAAATTGAAATCCAAATATATAATTCAGCATAGTTTTGGAACATAGATTTTCCTAGTGTGGTCTTCAGTTTGAGGAATTACCTTGTGTGAAAGTTAGATTTGCATAGGAGCAGCTACTGATACATTCAGTACATTCACATTAGAATGACCCCACCACAAGTCAGACAATCCTTCTGAAGGTCTTCCATGAAAGAATTACAGATAATTCTTATTTAATGACTGCCTCAATGATTATTGAAGTGATGGCAGGGATAAAAAATAATTTCATGACCAAAGCCAATATTTATGACCTTCACAGTATTTCTCTCAATGATGTGTTCACCTTTCAGTTAAATAGTATATGTTGTCCTGTTACTTGACCTATTTTTTTCTTTCTATCCCATCACAAGAATGGACAGATTGCCTGGACAAACTATCTCTTCCTGAGCTACTTTTCTCTGAAGCATCTCCTAGAAAGTGCTGACTGCAAGTTAACAAGCTCAGCTTTGTGACATTAAGATTAGACAGATTAAAACCTTCTGGCCATCTGTCTCTGTTGCCTGACACAGACAAGACCATAATTATTTCACACTAAATACTTTTGTTTGAGTCCTTAGTGCAGTGATGGCGAACCTTTTAGAGACTGAGTGCCCAAACTGCAACCCAAAACCCATTTATGCATCGTCAAGTGCCGGGTGGGTATGACCCATTGGCTTGGTGGGGCTCATTGGCTGGGCGTGGCTGTGGTGGTAACAGCAGACTGGGTGGGACTAAAAAGTTAAATCAATCAATTCCAACTTTGCAAGGTCTTTTTTTTTCCCTCGAGAAGTTGAAAGTGACTGATTGATTGAACTTTTTTTTTTTTTTTTTTTTGCACACGGCAGTGGAGGCCTAAAGCGAAAAGGTTTTATAAAACCCAGCTGAAAGCCTAGGACTGGGGTGATGGCGTGCATGCCCACAGAGAGGGCTCTGAGTGCTGTCTCTGGCACCCGTGCCATAGGTTTGCCACCACTGCCTTAGTGGCTCATGGAAGTGCACTAGGCAAATAGCAGCACAAGTACATTCCTTTCAATCTGCACACTCCATTGTGTGTCTGTTATTCTCTTGTAATCACTTCCTCTGCAATAATGTAAATACAACATAACTCTGTTCTTACTAATTATCCCAGAGCAGGGTGAGCATTCCAAAAGGGAGGGATAGATAAGGGGCTATAAAATTTACTCTTTTTCTTGGCTTCCCTGTGAATCAAATTCTTGAAACCGTCCCTGTTCTTTAAACTTCCCTGACTGTTTGAGGCCATATCCTTCTGATGGTTTAGGGTTAGGGTCTGTCACTGGAATGGAAAGGAAAACTGAAGTAAAATGCTAAGCACAGTCAATGTTACATCATTGCTTCACTTAATGACCAAGTCACTAGAATCTACTGATAAGAACTCTTCTACTGAACCTGGGAAATGGTTAGCAATGGTTATTCAAAGGTTAGTGAATAACATAGTGCTAGGTACAGAACATTCTGGAGTCTTCTGGTGACAGGGCTAGAATTACTCAGACAAGTTTATAAGAAAGCCAAGCACTTATGAAGACTAACATTTACTAAAGAAAGTTAGGAAACTATAAGCAAAAAATTGTTTCAGTTCAGGAATAAACCCTCCTATCTAGAAAGAGGATGGGTGTGATGGCTTAGCAGTTAAAGACCCTGAGCTTATTAGCTGGAAAGATGACAGCCCAGATTTGAGCCCTGAGCACAGAACGATGGGATGAGCTTCTGTTACTTATCCCAATTCCTGCCAACCTAGTATTTCAAAAGCATGCAAATGTGAATAGAGAGGTACCATTTTGGTGGGAAGATGAGAGTGTTCCATGCTCCTCAGCATATGTCATGCTGGCCACAAGACCAGAGAAATGTTTTCAGATAATGCTAGTTCCCTTGGCTAAGAAATGGAAATAAGCACCATCCTGTAGAGTTTGGCACAACTGGACAGGGAAACCTTTACTTTTACCAATAGAAAGAAGATTCAAACCCTGTTCTGTTTCTTATCCTTCCTAATGACTGCTTGTTTCCACCACTTTGCTCCGGCTGGCCAGCTTCCACTTGTCCTTTGTTTTGCAATGGTCAGATTTGCACTTATCTGACTATGTGAGAATTAGTTCTCAGATACTGTTGATGAAAGCAGCAAAAATTCAGTAGCACAATTTGCTCTCTCACTACTAAGTTTTCACATCATTTCAAATTATTTTTTTGTTTTTTTAAATAGTATTTTATAACACTGAAAAATAAAGACAGTTTGTTATTTGTTAATCTTTGAGCTGCTACAACACAATTTGTTGCTTTTGTAATTGAATAATAAAGGTAATTCTTTAACTTCAGGATTAAATCTTGGTATGATAAGCCTTAGTTTATAAGGTATGCCACAAGTGGCTGGATTTATATAACAATTTAAGTCATAATAGATAGTTTGGAAATCCCAATAGTTGACTTGAACAACATGCCAAGACAAATCCAGATATGCTATATAATAATTTAGGATGTTCTGTTAATTCAGCCTAGAATTATTCAAAAATAATTCATTTTCCTTTTTTCTCTGCTCCCTAAAATATATACAATGGAACTGAAGGGTAAACACAATCATTTGGTTCCTCAGCAACAAACTGTACCTATTTGTTTAGGATATATCCAAAGTATTGTTGTTTTTAGGACTCCACATTTTCTGCATTATTGTTTTCAAATAAAGGGTTTTCTTTTTTCTTTAAGTTAATTTTATAGCAGATTTTAACAAAGCTGTAAATTGGTTAGGACAGTAATTATCCTTGTCATCAACTAATATGGTTAGAAACAATGCATGGTGCACTGGAGACAGATTTTCCATTATGATTTAGCAATAAGAAATGTAACTGAACAATAGAAATATAGAATGAGGTTTGTAACATACAATTTCTGCAACAAAAGTGCAGAAGAGAAGGAGAAAATTAAAACATGAAAACATCACATTTAATGTTATCTGTTAAACATTATCATTTCTTGCAGATCAGACTGCTTTTTGATGATTAACTCAATTCCAAAAGTGTAGTATTTCCATCATATGAAAATAATTTGTGGATGGGATGGCCAGCAACTATGGAGTATGAAGAAGATAAAATGCAAGGGGATGAATAAGGGAAAAATATTCTGAGGTGTACCTTGTCTGCTAAACTTTGACTAGAGAATATATTCACATCCTGAGGGATATATCAATTCTAACTTAAAAATATATATTGTGATGCACTTACATATTTGTTTTGCACTTCCTTGTGAGATTGCTAAAAGGGACTGTCCTTATAACAACTTTCCTTATAACAACCTATAGTATCAATATAAGTTAGGTTAGAAGGGAGCTGGTAACTCAGATAAGCAAGTTCACCATTCAAAGTTGGTTCCTAGGACTGATGCTTACCACTTCTTTTGTCTCCTTGCATACTTCAGATTGACATGGGATGTATATTTATTCTATATTTATACTCCTTAGCCAAGGGACAAAAAGCTGAAGTACAAGAAGGTCCACTCATTGGTTTTATTTGTGCTTGTTTGTATCTTTAGGGTGATCACTGTTTTCCGCCTAAATAATTTGACTCAGTATCTTGTTCAGCCTTCAGAATGGAAAGGAACAGCTCAGCATCAGGATGACATTTTATGTGCAGCATTTTTACCTCCACAGACTCTTGTCACAGGTAGAAAAAATATTTAATGACTGAACTAATGGTGCTTCAGTGCAGAACTAGATCTGCTGTCTGGTTTAAGTTATCTATTGTATTTTGTAGAGCTTAATTGCTTCTGAAACATAGAAGAAATGAAATCATGCAATAAAACAATTATGGGTCTGACCTTCCTTTTTTTCCTACTATGGTTTTCAGCTTCTAACTTAGAAAAATCTGGAACTATGACATTTATTTCTAGATGATCCAACACTAAGAAGAGTAGAAGAAATGAGTTTTAAGAAACATAAGAGTGGATATTATTATATAAAATCATAAACTTTTAAGTCTTATTTTCCATCTGGAAAAGCAAAGTCTCAACTTCTTCCCATTCTACTTCTCTTATCAGTATTAATTAACATCAGTTAAAATATTTTTTCAGTAAACTTTTATAGGGTTACTCCTGAATATGAAGTGGATACATTTAGGATTGATTTAATTAAATAAGCACAAGACATTTCTGACTCTGTAGCTATATGGCTTTGTAGCTCTATGGCTCTATTTCTTTTGACAAAAATATCGTGTGAACTGAGCTACTAGTCTTTGTCTGCTTCCCCCCCTCCATGTTCACTACAGTTAAGACTTGCTGTTACTGTTCCTGTTGCTTCCATCTGCGTTTGATTCTTGACAGTTATTGTGAAGTTGGATTAACAACACTTTAATATTGGATGATTATTTTAATTTATTATATTAATTTCAATAATCATTTTGTATCCTGTCAACATCTTCAAGAATTCCCTATGGTTTACTAGCATAGCACTAATTAAAATGTCCATAGCAAGTTAAATTAAATAAGGATTAAAAATGGAGCAGCAACAAACAAGCAATAAGGCATTAACTTTCAGAAAGAGAAACAAAAGAAGGAACAAATTTAAATTCTAGAGAGTGGCTTTTGCAAAGATACCACTAGTGAACAACATCTCTGAGTGTCAATCCCATTTTCCACAACAGCTGTTTTCCCCAGACAGAGTGAATTTGATGGATAGATTCTGGTTGCAAGAGGCGTCCTATAAAAGTCAACTTATCAAGCTGTATGAGGCATAACACTTTAAACTGCCCCTGGCACGCTTTGGAAGCAAATGAAAAGTCCACTAGTCAGATGTAATATGCAATGAACAATAGTTAACAAGTGGGCTGCTATATTTTTTTACTACTTGCAAGTTCTGATGAGTCTCTGGGGTGAGTACTATGTGGAGCTCATTACTGTAATCTTGCATCAAGTTACAGATTTGTTCAAATGTTTAATCAAATTAATTAATAATTAACAACACAGTAATCCTTATCTACATAAAAGGATTATATGTAGGGCATGGGGGGGGGGAAGAGAAATTTATTTCTTTTACAGGTTGATAAACTCATCACTGCCCATATTGGTTTTCTGCTGCTTTCTGGGATCCACAACTACCCTGCCCTAATGCAAAGACTTCATAACGTTGCAGAAGTGACTTTAACTTTTCACTGGTTCTTTTCACACTAATCCCCTATGATGGATTTGACAAGACAAAATTGTGAAGAGGGATCTATTTTAGTGCTGGATCCCATCCCGTCAATGGTTTGATTCCACTATATACAAACTTAAACCTGAATTGTTGGGAGAAAGGAAGATGTTGAGGATCACACCATTAACTTACCTTTTTTTAATTCACCTGTTCATCTGATTTGTATTTAAATGGAAATTTATGCAATGTTTTGTTATTAACTTTTGCATCAATTTAATATTTTGCATTGCATTGTTTGCTTATTTTGCAAACAGAATGCATTTTGGAGAAATAGATCAGTACATGCCAAGGGATCCTAAATAAGATGTGTGTGTGTGTGTGTGTGTGTGTGTGTGTGTGTGTGTGAGAGAGAGAGAGAGAGAGAGAGACAGAGAGAGACAGAGACAGACAGACACAGACAGAGACAGACAGACAGACAGACAGACAGATAGACACAGAGACATATAAGGAAAAGAAAAAAACTAGAACAAAAATTAGACGGGGCAAGATTTCATGAAACAATACATAGATCATGGTTTAATGGTTAAGTTCACAGCATTCTTAATCTGATTGGTAAAGATGTAGAACCTGCATTCCACAACATATTGTTTGGCTGTTTATAATATTGCTAGTTTTCTTATGGTTAGTTATATAAATCCAAGTTGTAAGATCAATTTATGGTTCATTATACTATATTGCCTGAATCCAGAAAATTAGTTAATTCAGTAACTAGGGGAAGTGTGTTATATGCAACCCTCTGTATAATGCATTTTTTTTCTTATTAGACTATTACTTATAGAAAATTTCAGCCATTCTAACAATCCTGAATGTAATCTTTCTACTCACCAAACATGAAGCAATCAGCACTTCTCAATCTTATTTTCATCTTTGATTCATCTTTGCATACTATTTTTTTGGTAATGCATTTAATTTTGTAATTTAATTCAGGCAGTTCTGATGGCGAGATTGTTGTATGGAACAATAGTACTGAAAATGCCATCATGAAGCTTTGCTACAATCCTGGAAGATCATTGAGGTCCAATTCAGGTTAGTGAGTGTCATAATGGGACATTAGTTTTCTTAGACTTAGAAACTGTTATTTTGTACAGGAAGGGAAACAACAAATGACTCCACCTTTCATTGCATTGAAGTTTTTTTATTGTAGGTTGGTGCCTGCCAGGAGTTGCCCAAACTGAAATCCATAAATAATTTGGAGAACTGTCCACTGAGTGATGGTCAAATGTTAGTTGAATTGGGGTACTTGTGAGCTACATAATGGATGGTCATATTGTAATAGTCAAGGGTGGTAGAAATTGAAACCATGCTACGCAAGGCATATGACTGATACCCTCAAATGTCCATATTGGCATGAGACAAGAGATTGTACTAATGTACATAAATCAGCTATCCCCAACTTGAGTGCTCTCCTGATGTGTGGGATTCAATTCAGCTATGGAGGAATCCAGGCTCGGGAAACATAACATAGATAATAAATTACCTAACAACACTAACCATATTGAAAAGGTAATTATATGAAGACTGGGCTGTCATGTTCTTATATAGGATAAAGATAAGTTCACCAAGCATTTAAACTTGGATCAGAAGCCCTAGAAAACAAAGGAATACTAGCTGGTTTGTTGAAATATGGGCAGCTGCTACATATATATCCTCCTGTGTATCTCCTATCATATTATTGCTTGGTAAATTATCATTTGCTTTTAATCTAGCAACATTACAATTATCTTGTTCTATGGGATCAAGCAGGCCAGGAAAATTTTTATCTCTGGAATTAATAATAATGAGTTCCATCTAGGAGACTGTTTATACCTTTGCTTGTCAGAGCGACAAAAGGCAGCAGCAACAAGGCTTTTCCTTGAGATTGTTTTCTAATTCCCCATCACACTGAAAACGATTGGCCATGTTTATTGTCTCAGATCTATGTCAGCAATTTTTGTGTTACCATCTTCAGCAGGGGGTATTTCCTTAATTTCTGCCTTGTTTAAATGCAAGGTGATAAACAATTTCAGGGGGCTCCCTTGCAATGCAGCCTCCCCTTGAGGTTGTTCATAACCTGAGAAATTTCATTTGGCTGAGTCTTCACACACTAATGGTTATCATATATTAAGGCAATTCATAATTGCTCCCCTTTCTACAAATCTCAGCTTCCATTATGGAAGAATAACTTGCATATACAAGACAGAGAGATGAGAAGGGTTTCTTATAGCAGGGACAGAAATGTATTTTCAGCTAACATTATAGAATGGCTTGACACATTCTTCTTCTACTCCTTCCTTAAATTGCATGGCAATTTTAAAAGGGCCAGCTATATAAATTTTAATCTAGTCAGATCTTGTTGTCAGGATAGCCTATAACACACAAGACAGAATGGTGAGAAAAAGAGACTTTTGATCTTTTGCACTGGTGTCAGTTGCAAGAAGAGAGGCTTTTCTTTTTTTAACACAAATTGGAAGATATCTAATCTTCACTAGATAAATAATCCCTTCATCTAGATATGCTGGAAAATCATTTTGTTATAAATAGAGCTGAAATAATGATGTTGGAAGAAGATGTCTAAGCCCTTAAGGACCGAAATTGTGTATGAAGACTGTAATAAACCAACAGAGAGCAATTTGGTGGCTGTAGAGCATCCCTAATTTGAAATGACCTCTGCTGGTCCATGTCTAGCATGGGATTATTTCAGTATATTTGTTCTGCAGAAGCCCATTAAATTGGTGTTATATTATCTGCAAATTTGTTACTATATTAAGGACAGAGGACTGAAAATATACTGCAGCATACATTTCAGAGAAAGAAAGAACCAAGTTTTGTCTTTGAAGAGGTACCAAATGCAACATATCAAAATTGGGGAAAGCCAGAATAAAACATCATACATTATATATAAAATCCCTAATAAGTTGTTCCCTTCATATTTAATATTTTCCCCTTCTGTCCCATTTAAATAGGTATTTGGCAGTAACACTGCTAGGATCCTAGGGCTATTCCCAGAGCTTAAAGAGGCTGTTTATGGCCTCAGAACATAAAACTTTATTTTTTAAGATCCCAGGGAGTATGAAGTGATAAGAAGAAAACAAAAATAAGGAGCAAAACAAGGAAGATAATGCAACATTCAGCATCTGTTACTTAATACATTATGTGGCATAAAAATTAACTTTGAAAATTGTGTGGAACCTATGTGTTCCTGTGAATATAGGAATAAATATTCTATATTTGAATGATAGAAAGTGGTGGCAATAAGCTGACCTTGAAAAAAAAGAAAAGAAAAAGCAAGCATAAAATGAATGGGAGGCCACCAGGAAATCACAAGGCTATAGATTAGTCTGGGAAAATGAAAACAAAAATGATCATGGGATAAAACAATGGCAAAAAACTTCCAGATTGCTGCCAAGAAAACTACATGGAGATGTCTAGAGTTAAGCTGAATGAAAAACTAATTTATTTTTATCCTGTTGTTAGATAGGTTTGTGATACATATTTCAGTAATGATTGATTCTAATTTAACTCTAATTAAAACCCATATATAGGCACAATATAATTAGGGAGATTATTTGGCTTTTTTGACAGTTTAAGGTCAAAATGAAATAAAATGCAATGAACTAGCTTAATCTATTTCCTGATTCTTTTCTTTATAGCCTGCTATTCCAAAATAGTATCGCTTTCTGGTTGTTGTCATTTTTAAAAGTCAAAATTATAGGATCATAGAAATATGCACCTTGATGAGACCTCAAGAATCATCTTGTCCAATCCTTTGCAATGAACAGGAAAACAACCAATTAAACCATCTCAGAGAGATTGCTCTCCAGACATCTTAAAAACCTTTAGAGATGAACCTACAGTCTCTATACAGTAGGAAAATTGGTTTTCCACGTATTTAAACCAAATCTAGGTAGCTGCAATTTATAGCCATCATTTCTGTGCTATTTTCTGTGGCCATGGAGAATAGTTCTTGGCCATGTTCCTGTATCCAGACTATGTTACTGTATCTGCTCTACATTGTTTTCTTCATACTGAACAGTAAGAAGGTTCCTTCAGCCTATTCTCACAGAGCATGCTCCTAAATCCTTGAATCTTTTGTTGCCCTCTTCCAACCTGTCAATATACTTCTAGAAATGGGAGTCCCAGGATTATACAAAACTCCAAGCATGATCTCAACAGTGAAGAGTCAGGAGGAGCAAAGTTTTCACATTTCTTTCTTTTTTATATAATATATTTTATTATTTTTTTTAACATGGTCACCTTAATATTCGGTAAACAGTGTGTTGTCTGGGTTTACATTTAAAAAACATTAGCTAACAATTGGTTTCTATGATCTATAATCCACATAAAAGCTTTACTTGATTTCCTCTTCTTCCCATAATGTTCTCTTTTACCAACCTTAGGTTAATACAATTTTTATTGTTTTGATAGATAACAATTGAATATAATTTTTTTCCTAATATTTCCGCAAATCATAATCACATCAATATAATATTTCTTTTCTATCTAGTCATTCTGGTTGCCTCATCATAGGCATCCCTATTTTTGACAAACCTATGTTGACTGTTAGCAATTACACCATTGTGTTCTTGATGCTTGCAAATAGTCTGCTTTATAATCTGCTCCAACATCTTTCCAGCTATTGATGTTAGTTCACCAAATTCCTTCAGTATTCTCCTTCAGCATATTTCATCAGTGCTCGAGGAACTGAAAGTCTTTGAATTAGCTAGAAGTTATTCGAATTAGCTGGACCTTTTATCCTCACCTGTTGTCTCTAAGGATTAGCAGTAAAAGGAACGAGGTCTGAAAGACAAAGGAAGAAAATTATCTAAGGCTAGCAACATTCAATAAGGATGATGACCAAGGGAAAAGAAGCAGTGATTTGACTTGCATAAACTAAAGACTGTTTGTGTGATTCAAATCACCACTTAATTTGGATGCAAAATAATAATTACAGGTCTCCTTTTCTTGATCATCTGTTAAGACCTCTCTCTTTGGATTAAACAATGAATTAAAAGATAAAGCTGCCTTTGTTTTCCTCCATAGTTTATGAGGTTTTTTTTTTTAAATCCTTCCTTCTGGATTCTGCTAATCCTAGCTGATTATCCTGCTTTTACCTTCTAGACTTCATTCTTTATTTCTGACCTGAAGCTTTGTTGACTTCCTTGGTTATTAAGCCATCCTTCTATTTCCAACACTCAATTTCAGTCTTAATTCTTTTGTGAGCTATCTATTTAAAATGGCTTTTTTAAAGATGTAAAATAATATATATTTCTGAAGTAATGTTTTATTTCTCACTGGTGTTCATTGAGATTGTGCTAGCCTTAATGTCTTTTCAAGAAGTCTCAGCCAGCTGTCCCATCTTTTCAATTAAAATTTTTCTTCTCATGACATCTCCTTTACTACTTCTCTTACCTTAATAAAATCAGTTAATAAAATTCATGGTTCAATTAAGAATCAGTTAATAAAATACATGGTTTCAGTTTGATAGGTTTTGCCTTTTTTTGTTTTGCTATTAAAAATCAGTTCTAAGAATGTTTGTTCATTGTACCCAAAGTTTCTATTATTTTAATATCTTCAATTAAGTCTTCTTGTTACTAAGGATTAAATCTGATCTAACAGATTCTCTAGTATACACCTCAATCTTAAGAAAGGTAAAATGACTGCCAACTCAAGTACAAGTAATATTTAATATCTTATGTTTGGCAACATTTGCTGTCTAAACAGATGTCCAGGTATGTGAAATCTCCCATTGCAACTGTTTTATATTTTATACTTCAGTTATCTGCTTTAATAAATCTTCATCTATGTCCTCTGTTTGGTTTTGTGCCTGTAGGAAACTCCTTGTATCGGAACAGCAGGCAGAACTGCAGGGTGAAGTTAAGCACGTCATCAACTTAGACTCATTGTGTTCCCACAAGCACTCCTAGTTCAACCCTTCTGAATTCCGCTAACCCTTGTCTGGCACCAATTTAGTGTTGGTTTTGAGTTGACCAGATTCTATGCTGCAGTCTTGCAAAAGGTTCTTTGCATCCAACATTAATCTGGTCAACTCACGTTTAACACTAAATTGGAAGCTGATAAGTGTCAATGAAATTCAGGAGGACTTGGACTTGTGGGAATGCAGCAATTCTAAATTGATGATGTGCTTAACTCGTCCCCCTAGCTCTGCCTACTTTTCTCATATACTCCTAGCAAGTTACCCATTCTGTTAGCTTGCCATATTATCTTAAGCATTCAACATTATTATTAACAGTAGTCTGATGGACCTCTGTACATGTATGTTCTTTCTTGTTATATAACACAATATCCCTCCTCTCTTGTATTGCCTGTTTTTCTGAAACAAGGTATTCTGCTAGTAGGTAAGATTCATGTTTCTTTAATCCCAAATATATCATACTTGCCTTTATGTTTGAAGACATTTAAAGAAGGCTACATTCAGAGTAAATGAATCAGCTAGTCCCCTGAATTATGTGAAGAAATGTATGGGAAGTTATTGTAACTCTGTAGCCTCTTCTGCCCTCAGAAACTTGATAATATTAAATAAATAAATTCAGATTCCATGTTCCTATTTCTAAGGAAACAGTACTGATAGAACTGCTATAATATGTAAGCTGCATTACTCTGAGGAATTGCCAAAAATGATTCATTTATTAATTTAATTTATTTACTAGACTTTGATAATCACTTATCTCATATAATGACCCAAGATAACTCACAACAACCCATAAAAAGCATAGTTAAAAGCTAAAGTATTCTTCCCCCAGATGCCAGACCAATCACTCAACTCCTACCCTAACTCAATGTTTGAGGGAAGAGCCAGGACTTCACAGCCTTCCAGAAAGCTAAAAGAGTAGAGATTCCTTGGGTCTCAGGGAGGAAAACTGTTTGAAAGAACTTAAGTGGCCCATCAAGAAGGCAGACTTCTAAGGTCCCATCAAATGTAACCAAATACACCCATCCTATCTAACCTAGTAAGATGGGCAGATACCCTCAGGGAGAGACAGCCCCACAAACAGCATTCTATTAATTTTATATTTATAGAGCTATACAGTAGGAACTTTGTCAGCCTTTAAATTATAACTTTCAGCTTCCCTCCTCTTACAAAAACAAGAAAGCCAAAGTAGCTGGGTACTTTTCCCTTAAAAAAACCCACAGCAGTTTGGCTAAGGGACTAACTAAGATACTACTTTATCTCAACAGTATAAGCATATTTATTCATGCTGATATCTCTTGTAGACTGGGAGCCAAAAACCCACAGAAATTGTTCGTACACCCAGAAAAATTTGGGGATTTCATTTCTGTTCCAGCATTCTTACTCCATTCCCATGTTGCCCTGTATATCCTTTTGATACTGAACAGGCTTAGTGATCAGCTCTCCATGGATCAAGAAAGCTATAGTGTTTGAAAGCTGAAAAAATGAATAGAAAATCCTTCTGAGAGCACCAAACTCCATATATATATATATATATATATATATATATATATATATATATATATATATATATATATATATATTAAAAAAAATAAGCTGTGTGGATATTGGGCATGGTAAAATACAGAAATGTAACATTATAAGGAGCCACAGTCTTGGCATGGTAAAATACAGAAATGTAACATTATAAGGAGCCACAGTCTTTACCTAACTAGACCGAAATGTAATCAAAGCAACCTGCTGTCCAAGTTAGCTCAAAAACCATTAGGTAAGATCATGTAATTTTAGAGCCATTTTAAAAAGTTTTATAGACCTAATTAGACTGCTTTTTAAAAGTCCAAATGTTTCTTTACAGCACAAAACAGAGTTTATTATTAGTTTTTTTCCCCTCTGGATATTGCAGTGTGGATATAATATTCAATTATTATTATTTTAACCTATGAGCCATACCAAATCTGAATGAAGATGGAAAAGAGATTATTGCATGTAATATTGAAATCTGATTACTGAGTCTACTTGTTCTCATTCTCACTTTTGCTTCCTTTTTGCATCCAATCATGAGAAGATAACTAGAAGTGTTCATTTTCTTTTTTGTTTTCTGAAAATCGGTTAGTATAATATGACATATGAACCTAAACTATAGATTCATATGTCAACTTCATTGTGCAAAATATACTTACTTTCATAATTATTTCATAATATTGGCAGGTTCCAATCAAACTATAGATAGGGTTAACATAGCCACTTGAATTTGGATAGGGCTAGAGATTAGCGAAGAGATACAGAAAATTGTAAGTCTCTATTTCCATCTTGCAGTGATTCAGATTGTTTGCAGTCTTGAACAGATAGTCCTAATGTTGAATAACATGACGAGTTGATTTTATTTATTTATTTCAAACATGTATAGAGCTATCCATCTTGTCCCAAACTCTCTGGATGGTTCACAACCAAGAAATAAGACAACATCTATTTACAATAAAAATATTAAAATCAAAACAATTACAACCCAAAGACCCAGCCCATAACAAGTACATTTCACAATCTCACCCTATCCACAGCCTGGGGGAAAAGCTATATCTTCAGAGAGGTTTTGGGGAAGGTTAAAAGGGTGGGGGACTGCCAAATTTCAATGGAAAGGGTGTTCCAAAAGGCAGTGGCTGCCATGAAGAAGGCACACTTCCTGAGTCCCAGATGATGGCAGCATTTAAGAGGGGGGACTAGGAATGTGCTCACCCTACTGAATCTGGTCAGATGTTCTTAGGAAGAGGTGGTTCAACAAATAACCTGATCCTTTTCCATAGAGGGCTTTAAAGATAATAACCAGCACCTTGTATTGCACTTGGAAGAAAACTGGGAACCAATTCAGATTATGTAGGAGGGGTGTAATGTGGGTGAATCTAGGGGACCCATCACTGTGCACTGTGCATTCTGGACCAGTTATAACTTCTGGGTGCTTTTCAAGGGCAGCTCCATGCAGAAAGCATTACAATAATCCAAATGGAAAATGATCAAGGTCATTCCTAGTCCAGGAAGGGGCATAATTGATTCATGAATCTGTGCAAAAGCCCCCATTGGCCATGGCTACAGTCACAAGTCATGACCTCCAAATTGCATACCAGCTGTATGTATTCAATGTCTATATGCATTCAGAGATACATTTGTTGTTGTTGTTAGTTGCAAAATCATGTCCGACTCATCACAACCCCATGGACAACATTCCTCCAGGCCTTCCTATCCTCTATGATCTTCTGGAGTCCATGTAAGCTCACACCTACTGCTTCAGTGACTCCATCCAGCCACCTCATTCTCTGTCGTCCCATTCTTCTCTTGCCCTCCATCTTTCCCAGCATTAGGCTCTTCTCCAGTGAATCCTTCCTTCTCATTAAGTGGCTAAAGTACTTGAGTTTCAACTTCAGGATCTGGCTTTCTAAAGAGCAGTCAGGGTTGATCGGAGATACATACAAACTGCATTTGGCATGCGAAATCCTAAAACCAGGTTACCTTAACACATGTTTTATCTCAACAAATAAACCATACTAAAGGTGAAGAGAATAGCCAATTTATCCTAGGTTCCAGGGCTTGATTCCCACAACAAACCACCCAATCCCATTTTTCTAGCTCTAATGTATTATGTGAACCTGGCATAATTGTATAACTTGCATAAATTTTGTGATCTTGAGAATTCAGTTCCTATGTCAGCTTTTAAAAACATTTTAAACTGTCTAGCAAAGCTAGTTGATTTAGAATTATAGAAAAGAAAATTACCAATGAGGCTTCTTTTTAATGAAAGCCTTCTATCACAGACCTCATATTAATCTTTCCAAATAGCTCTTCAAAATTCTTTGACATGCATCTTCAGTGGTCTGCAGAGGAAGTCACTAACAGAAAAAGCATTACACACATTAAATTGGGAACAGAGATACATATTTTGTATTTTGGATCATGAATATTGTTGGCACCTTGTAATCTGGCTTCTCCTCCACCTCATATACATTAATAAATTTTTTTTTGTTTTAAAATTCCCCACAGGTTCTCAAATGCTACAGAACAAAACATTTGACAAATATATGAAGTCTGCAACTAATCCTGAAGCTGAAAACTGCAATGCTATAACTAGACTTGTCTTCTTGGAGAGTAGGAATATCTCAGCCACAGGTAAAATATAAGCACTTTCTGATGCAGGTAGCCTTCAATTTACAACCATTTGGTTAGCAAACCAACAATGGCACTCAAGTAACTTATGACCGGTCCTTGCACTTAAAACCTTTGTAGCATCCCAATGGTTGTATGATTAAGATTTGGGTGTTTCACACTGACATATATTTATGCAATGCTTTTTTTCTTAAAAAAAAAAAAAAATGGTGCCGGAACTCACACACCTAATACAACCCGCCTTCCCTTCCCTACAAGGTTCCATCCAAAAAAGGTGCTGAAACAACGTTCTGGGCGTTCTATGAGAAAAAAAAGCCCTGTATTTATGATGGTTGCACCACTTTGGCAGAACTGGTAGCTAATTTTTTGTTGCCCAGGCCAGAATGGACTTAGTAATAGTAGTAAAGTTGGAAGGGACCTTGGAGGTCATCTAGTCCAACCCCCTGCTCGGGCAGGAAACCCTACACCTACACTAAACCCTACACTTCTGGAAGTGGCATCCACACAGAGAACCGGTTGTTCACATATTTGAATCCCACCACTTGTTGCAGCCTCCTGGGGTCATATGCAACCTTCCCAGCTGGTCTCCAACAAAGTCACTGGGAGGAAGCTAATGACTGTGTGATTCATTTAACAACTACAGTGATTTGCTTAATAATGTGGCAAGAAAAAATTAAATTCAGGCACTTAATAACTGCCTTGCTTAGCAATGAAAATCCTGAACCCAGTTGTGATCATGAGGCAAGGACTATCTATAGTCCTCTCCTTCATTTTTCTGAGGCCTAGATCATATAATGCTCCTTGGAGTAAGGTGATACAGTGCCTAACTGAAATTTTAAAAAGAGGGCAGATTAGCAGAGGTTTCAGATAGATGAATAAAGGATTTTGATGCGGACACATAAGACCTATCTCACTTTTTCTTGTCTTTTGGCATATGTGAACTTTTTTCTTCAGTTCTGATTTATGATTCAGGCAGGGTGGCTGCATCGTGGATTTATACAGTGAAGTTGTAAAATTAGTATTTTAATTTTCAATCATCTTCCTCACAGTTCCTATACTTTTAATCCCAAAAGATATTTAAGAAATATTGAAACCCTCCTTACTTTGTCCCACATCTGCTCAAACATAATAGATCCATTCATTTCGATAATTAATCAATCCACTCTCTTCCCCAGTTTCTGGAATTAACCTTCTCCCAAAATTAATGTCATCACTTACCAAAATATATAAATACTTCTAAGCAGATTGCTCATTTGCTTTCTTTTTATTTGAATCAGAACTAAATTACGTTTGATATTGAAGGTACATTCCAAATGAGCAAATCTATAATGAAAGACTGGTTACCCAGAGAGTGTCTAAGTAAATAAATATTGATTTATGCCTCTGCAAGTTGGAACAGCATTGCAAGATGATGATGGAATTTCTGCCTAGTTGAGAGCTTTGGTGCAACTAATCTTCAGAAAATAAAGTAATTTTTCAGCCACTTTTTCCCCCAGATGTTTCTTGAATGAAAATATCATTGTTTCCCTCTAAGGTAAATTGGAATCTCTTTGCAGATTTATGTCCAATGATTTAAGAAATCTGTTGCTTTAAGGATTATTTAGGGTTCTTTGGTGTCCATAAAGTACATAAAACTGACAAGAGGAACTTTATTTTGCCAAAGTAAAAACCATTTATATGAAGATTTACAGTGCCGTGTACAGGTTTTGCAAATAGAAAATAAAAAAGTCTGGGAAATAGATTTTTAAGGCTTAATTTCTTATTGTGATAGCTTCTCTTGGTGTGAGAATGCTAAGGATTGCTGCATATTTCACTGCTGGTGGAAAGCTGCAGTATTAAAATGAAGACTAAAAGCTACACAACATCCATCTAGCAAGCTTCACATGCAGTAAAAATGGCTCATGATGAAAAAAATGCACAAAGTTAAATCAAATGCACAATTCCTTTTTACTATTCTCAGAAAGAATATGTAAGAGAAGACCTCAAGATTAAGGCTTTAATCCTATAAATATTTGCACAAAATAGAAGAGTACATTCATGGGACAAAACCCCATGGCTTTGTGTGATCACACACACACACACACACACACATACGGATTCTTTATTAAGGCTTCTGAGCCTGAATTGGTATTTCACAGCAATTCCCTGTGCCAGCACCAGCTCAGTCCCAATGAAGTGGTATCCTCCTCTGAGCTGACATCTAGAGAGGTATCTGGTAAAGCATCTGGGGGTGTCATCCTAGGATAGTGGAATTATTTTCATTCATAGGAGCATAAATTATGAAGTTTATGGTTCAAAGTATTGTTCAAATTTGTAAAATAGGTTTATTCAGTATCTAAGTTAATCATGTTGCCAGTAGATTTTGCACCTGAACTCAGCTTTCACTGATTCTGAGTTACTGAGTAAGTTTTTTTCCAACCTGCTGCCCTTCCAACCAAATTCATTTATTTGATTTTTATCTTGCCTTTATTATTGCTTATAAAAAACTCAATATAGCTCCTATGGCTATATTGGAAGAGAATAATGCAATTTATGGTTTCACACATTTGGAGGGCACTGGATTGGCAAAGTTGTGTTTTGCAACAATGGCTCTCCCAGGCATTTTTATTTCTTCTTTAAATAACTTAGAACTTTGTCTCAGTGGTGAACAGTTTCAACTATAGAAGAATTTGGTTAATCTCTTACCAAAGATCCTGGAGACATTTTAGAGACGTGCACAAACAGCAGTACAGGTAGTTCTTGACTTGTAACCATTTGTTGGTGACCATTTAAAGTTGCAACAGCACTGAAAAAAGCAACTTATGTCCAGTTTCAATACTTATGACTGCTTTTTAATGATCACATGATAATAATTTGGCCGCTTGGCAATTGGCATGTATTTATGCTGGCTGCAGTGTCCCAGGGTAATGTGGTTACCTTTTGCAAATTTCTGACAAACAATCTCAATGGAAAGCCAGATTTACTTAACAATTGTGTTACTTAACAATTCTAGTGATTCACTGTGTCAAGAAAGGTCATAAAATGAGGTAAAATTTACAACTGTCTGCTCAGTAATGAGATTTTTTTGGTTTAATTGTGGTTATAAGTCGAGGACTACCTATATGTCATAGTTGGCTAGATGAAATAATGACTTGTTCATTTAAGGAACAAGATATCTTGAAATCCAAGCAGCTGTGTATGAACTTTTGATGGCTAAGAGTCATTCTTAATATTATGCATGGCTGAGGCCTCCATGGTCAAGATGAGGATACAAAATGGATGGTGCCAAGGTTTTCAGGCAATCTTCCTTTAGTGTTGAGGAGACCTTGTGGAGACCTTGTGAAATCTAAAAATTTTGAGTATTATCCATCTTAGGATACTAGGAAATTACTTTATCAGTCTATAGTAATTGTCCTCCAAGATTATTTGAGAGGTGCACAAAACAGAGGTCCCAAAGTAGCATGTTGCCCCAGAGTCCTGGGCTATTCAAATAATCTATTTTTTATGCATGTATTTGAACCAAGCATCATAATGTGAGATTAGATCCACCTTCTTTATGTCTCCTTGTTTTCCTATTTTAGGTGGAGCCAACCTTGCGTCTTGTGGAGGTGCTGGTTGGGTCCGGTTTTGGAATACACAAAGAAGCAAGCTACTGGCAGAATTTGAAGCTCACAGTGGAGTAGGATCTATTATTATGACAACTGAAAAACGAAACCAGTACCTCATCACAGCTGATCTGGTTGGATGGCTAAAAATATGGGACATAAAGGTAAGATGCAGGATTTCTGCATTAACTTGATGGAGCTAAAGCAAGCAAACACATATGCATACACATAATGCTCATATCCTACCGTGCTCCTTATGTGAAACATACAGTTTTAAGATAAATTCTACAAAATGTAATACAATTTCCCAGGATTTAAAAAAAAATCTTAATGGTATATAAATTTCTATCTGTTTCAGTTCTTGAACATGGCATTTGAACTTAGGTTTCCCTCACCAAAGTTCCAATACCAGTCATTACATCAACTTTCCCTTATCTGGCACACCCAGCATTGGTACCATTTCTGGAAGAAAGACATGATTGAGATAAGCTGCACATGTTTTCATACTTTGCAAATATTTACCCATCCTTATAGATTTGCATATTTTAATCTTAGACCTGTGCTGACCTATATCTGCTTACCCATTAATTTATTGATTAAGCTAGAAGCTGAAATTATATGCCATTTTAAACTGTATACAGTACCATGGTTTACAAATCAATATATCTGGGGGTCGCATAACATACTAAGTTAAAACCAGGCTGAGCTGTTACATGACTTACGAATCCTATTTGGGCATTATACTTATGAAGAAGTCCGAAAGATGAGCAAGCCTGCAACAAATATCTCACACACTATATAGCCTTATACACACATCACACATGCATCCTTTGCATACATATTTCTAATGTACAACTGTGTATTTTCCATGTCAAATCATAACTATGAGGGCACGTTGGTGTATACAATTGTATACACAGAGGCGTTCTTGCAGATTTTTACTTATTTATTTATTTAATTTTATTTATATGCTGCCCAATCCCAAAGGACTTCACTTTATGTGAATGCCAGATTACATACTTTTATTAAGTTTGAAATGGAATTGTTAAAATGGTTGGTATTAGGAATAAAATAAGAGGAAGAAGGAGAATTAGATATGAGCTATTTACAAAAATAATAAAAGTGGGGTATAAGTAAATTCATGGGGAAGTGTTTCTGAGTAATTATGAATTATGGAACCTCCATGTTCTGCAGAAGATGACTATTAAATAACCAGAAATGGTTTCCAAGTAGAAACAAAACAAACAGGCAAAATAAATGTTTTATTTGGGGTTTCTTTCTCTGGATATTAATGGAAAAGAATGCCAAGCTAAATACTGTACCTGGTCTGATGCTATTGACTTACCCTCATGTTCTTCTGAATATAGGAGCTCTTGGCATAGCTGATAGCATATATTTTTCCATTCAGTTGCTGCTCTTCCAGGAGTTCAGTGATCAATCATGTTTGCCAATTGCCATAGTTACAATACATGGCTACTATATTCATACATACGCTGTTAGGATATTAGACTATATAAGTATTTGAATTAATGTAAGGACTATATGATGCCCACTTTGGTATGTCTGAAGACTGCCAAAATGAGCAGCTTATATTTATGTAGCCTTACTAATTATTTCCATATGTTACCATATGTTACATGAATTTTCTTAACCTAGTTTAAATTGGCAAAATGGTTAAAAACCAAACAAAACCCAAAGCTATTGCTACACTTTTGTTTCTCCTACTTCTGTCCCTCTCTGTCTCTTTTTCCTGTTCTCCATCAGGACTACTGCTTTGTTGTGGAAGAAAACTTCATAACGCAACCACCTGCTCTACTAAGATCATTTCAGGCTCATGAAGATTGCATCACTAGCTTGGAGTCTTGTTGGCAAAACAACTGTCTTTTTATCGTGACTTCTTCGACAGATCGTAGCATTATTCTCATGGACATTTCTGGAATTCCGTTTGGGATATTTGGACAGGTAGAAATGTGAACATTATTACCATTATTTCGTTTTCTCAGCATTTCATGAATTATTTTCATTTCATTTATTTATTTAGAAAATTTATGTAGCTGCCTACTGACTCACAACAACTATAGGTGGCTTATAGGTCAACTGCCAACAGCAGTTGATTCTGCCAACCGCTGCTGGCAGTTTGCAGAGTCAGCCTGCAGCACTACACCACCACAATATCCATAGTGCCATAGTGGCTAGGTGCAATAAGTCAGGGATGAGGATAGAGTTCAAAAAGTACTATAAGTTTATTTCATGCTGCCTATATACCAGAATCTATACTACTAACGGTCAAGGTAAATTGGCACCAGCTAAAAGTCAATGGACTTCAAAGGAGGCTGGACTTTTGCCTGAATATTAATTCCTTGCAACATGCATGCCTGAGACACTATCATTTTGCTTTCAATGCCTATTTTAGCAGTCATATCAAGCTAAATATAGGAATTTTTGTAGTGTCAATCGTACAGTAGTTGCACCATCATGGAGCTATTTTTTCCATCCTGAGGGAGAAGAATCATAAAAAGAGCAAGAAGTGGGGAGGGAACCAGAGAGGGAAAACATTTTCTGAAAGAAGGAGTGAGAGAGGAAGAGAGAGAGAGAGAGAGAGAGAGAGAGAGAGAGAGAGAGAGAGAGAGAGAGAGAGAGAGAGAGAGAGAGAGAGAGAGAGAGAGAGAGAAAGGGACAGGGACAGGGATAGGGATAGGGATAGGGATAGGGATATGGAGAAGGAATGGGAAAGAGAGAGAGACACACACACAGAGAGGAGGTATTTGAAAAAAAGAAAAATAATAGTAGCACCTGTTTAACCATGGCTTCATCCTAATTCTACTTTGGCCACATCAATCACTGTCAGCCATGAAAAGATTGATCCTATGGCATGGCAATGAGGCCCCCAAAACATTGCCCACTCCACTTTAAAACAATTGCTTTATATCCTTTTCTTAGCATCTTTGGGCTTATCACCTAAATTATTTCTTCATCTTTCCTGTATTTTATTGAAAGTACTGAAGGCTCACTTGGTCCTTTAGATATGACACTTTTATCTCTTAAAAGATAATACATAAGAACAAAAATTCTCTTGTTACAGAAGATCTACAAAAGATTATCAAGGAGGGGGGTCAATATAAGATTTTTAGAAAGATGATACCATAGGATAGATGCTATGTTTCTTTTCTTTTCATGTTAGACTCCACAGAGGAAGAAGAACAAGAAAGAGTGATCCAGGGCTACCTTCTAAAGCTTAGAGATGATATCTGTTTGATATATCCTTTATCCTATGATCTGTTTTTAGGAGGAGCACTGGAGAATTAGAAATCATGTGCCATCCTTGTCCGAAATAGAAAAAGATACCCAAAGAGAAACAGAGAAAGATGTCATAAAGAGCAACCCTGTACAATTGGTTGAAGACAATGCTCCCTCTACTGTTGTGGAACAAATTCAATCTGTTGCAGAGGATAAAGACAACTCTACATTCATGTATGTAATGTCTCTGAAAGCTGATGTAAAGTGACATATTTTTGAGAGACTATGCTATTAAGAAAAAGTCAGTACTCCATTATCAGGGTCTCTCTCTCTCTCTCTCTCTCTCTCTCTCTCTCTCTCTCTCTCTCTCTCTCTCTCTCTCTCTCTCTCTCTCTCTCTCTCTCTCTCCACTTTTAAAATCCCCCCAGTCCATCAAACCACAAATCACATTCTAATATCTCCAAAGCTATTCTAAGTGATACATTTCAGAAATAGGTTTGAGGAGGTAATTCAATCTACGATCCTTCTAACTGAAGAATCCTTTAAGAGCTTTTTAAATACTAACATTTAAATCCTCTGCCTTAAGAGTTTTTTAAAAAAATAATAATATATAAATAGGGCTCAAAATATTGACAAAGAAACATAACAAATAGGATATTTTCTTTGTCTCTTGGATTGTTTTATAACAGTGTAGTACCAAAACATCTAGCACCAAGAAATGCATCACCTGAAAAAATTCTTTACGCAAGGTTGTTAAAAATTCAGGAGCATGGTTTTGTGAGAATGGGGACTAACCTGTTTGTAAATTTTCTGTGGCAGCTTATTGTGTTGTGTTTTACAAACAACAGTTTTTAAAAGGTTTTTTTTCCTCTTATTCTAGTTTATAAAAAAATACATTGAATAAGTAATTGGTATAACTTTGTAGTTCTCTTGCCAAAAGAATTTGCAAGAATTTGATTCTGAGTGAATTCATATATGGCAAAATACATAAGTCTTTCATGGATGTTTGTAAAATATGAAAACATAAGAATGGTAAGTTAAACTTTGGCTAAGTGCTTCCTCACTTTAATTTCTTTGATATAACATAATTAAGCTTCTGTGTTATTAAAATGCTAATAACATTGGGCAAAACAAAGTAACCTTCATGTACAGGGCCAATGCACAACTAAATATAGTAATGAATAATAAAATATGATGCTGTTCACTACAATTGCAGTGTTACAAAGTTGGAAAATGTTGCCCAAAGCTACGGTGCATGTCCATCTAACTCGACATGTGTGATTGTGGGTACAATTAGAATTCTGATATTTTCAAATTCAAAATTAATCAGAACACATTTTCTGGGGAAAATAATCTAAGATTTTTATTCTTTTTTCTCATAGCTGAAGGGAAGCCTTCCATAACCTGACATCTCTAGATCTGTTGAGGTTGTAATTCCCAGAATTCTTTTGGCCATTCAAACTGGAAATTTGGAAATTGCAACTACAACTAGAAGTGGTTTGTTTGTTTGTTTGTTTGTTTGTTTAAATTGTGGCTAATGCTATTCATCTCCCAGGTATCTCTGGAAGATATTCACAGTATTTTCATCCAGGTCTCCAAGTATATCTATTTCAAATTATAATGGAAAATATTGAAAGACCACTGCATAGGGCTCTGGAGAAAGGGATTTAAAAACATGTAGAATAAAGGTTTGGCTAGTCTAAAGAAAAGAAGAAATAGGGGAGACATGATAGCAATATTCCAGTATTTGAGGGGCTGCCACCAAGAAGAAAAGATCACATTATTCATCAAAGCACCAGAGGGAAGGACAAGAAACAATGGTTGGAAATTGATTAAAGAGAGAAGCAACCTGAAATTAAGGAGAAAATTCCTGACACTGAGGACAATTAACTAGTGAAACAGCTTGCCTCCAGAAATTGTGGGCACTCCATCACTAGAGATTTTTAAGAAGAGGCTAGAGTCACTTGTCTGAGATGGTATAGGTTCTCCTGCTTGAGCAGGGGGCTGGACTAGAAGTCCCTTCCAGCTCTATTCTATCCTAAATGTCCTACGTCAGATCAAAGAATAAATAGTTTATGCTTATGGCCATGGAAGCCAACCAAATGCATCCAAAAACAAGACATACCGTAAATGCCGGCGTATAAGACGACTTCCGCGAGTGCTGAAATTGGTGCCAAAGATGGGGGTCGTCTTATATGCCGAGTCGTCTTACTGGTAGTTTCTGGCGTATAAGACGACATTCTAGGAATGCGGCCCGGCTATAAAGACAGGGGTCGTCTTATACGCCGGGTCGCCTTGTACGCCGGCATTTACAGTACTTGATATAGATCTTATCTCATCCAATGGTTGGCTTAACAACATAGATGTCAGGATACATGCATTGTCTACACTGACTGGCAACATCATTCATGAATCTCAAGTAAAGGGTGTTCTCTATTACCTGATTATTTTAACTGGAAATAACAAGACCTGAACTTGGAATCTTCTGTCTACAAAGCACAGGCTATTTAATTGAGTTATGACCCCTGTCAAAATACATTTAAGCTGTATTTAATCATTCCATGGTGCATGGGTTTTTCAGTTTGTGCCAATTTTCAATATGTTCAGATTAAAGTTAGAGACTGAAGATTCAGATAAGGTAGGAGAAGATGGATGGAGGTGCATGGGAATCAATATTTAGATTGGGAATTGTAAAACAATATAGTTTTCATTACAAACAAGTCTTCAACCTATCTTCCTTCCTTCCTTCTTTCCTCTTTTCCTTTTTTCCTGCATTGTGGCCTGTTACGCATTTCTCTAGAACTCTGAGCTACCCTCAAACCCCAAAAGCCTGTGCACCAATGGGTAAATATGTGTATCCAATCTATACCAGAATTTATGAAGATTGGAGAATATTCTGTTTGCTTATTCAAAATGTCAATGGCTGCCTGTTACAATCAATGACTCTGGATGGCTTACAATTCAGTTTTAATTATTTAGTTCAGAAAGAGCTGTAAGTAGCTGTAGTGAAATTGAATTTGAAGATTTTGTGTCCAGATCCATTTCCCTAATGGTTATTACTGGACTAGAACTTGAAGAGAGATTCTAAAATGCAAAGCACAGAAAGCTCAGCTGTCTTGTCAAAAACGGAAACTTATAGTTGACTAAACGAAACTATATGTCTATACCTTTAATGAAGCTGTAGTAATGACAAGTGTATGCCATTTGGAACCAAATGGAAAATTCATAATTTTTTAAAGAAGGAAAACCATCTCTAAGTGATAATTTGCACTGTAGCCAGAAAGTCTGAGATTTAAGCCCTGGCATCTGCTTTTTTAATGTACTAAGTCATTTCCAATATCTCTGTATAGCATCCTGCAAATTATATTGCTACTGGGCACAATTATGAGACTTTAGGCTTTCATTTTTCTGTTCCAAGTAAACAACTTGATATAAATTGCATGCAGATGTGCACACAAGATAGCTAACAGCATGAATGGAAACCTGATCTTAGTGACATATGATGGCTTCATCATTCTTGCTTTTATGAGAAACATGTTCCTATTTGTATTTGCATAGATGCAAATAGAACTCCCTGCACAGTTAAGAAACCTGAATAAACAGCTATTTATTAGTGCAGAGGAGATCTACATCCAGGAGAGATGGCTCCTTCAGACATTGCTGATCAATGTTTAATTCAGTCCCTGGAGGCCAGACTCCAAAGGTTGTATTCAAAAGGGCAAATTTATTACATACACAGCTGGAACACAATTTTTCAAACTATATTTAATTTCCAATAAATTGAAGCGTGTGTATGAATGCAATACAACCACATTTAGCTTTCATCCTGGTTCTATCCATTTTTTTTAGGAGTGGAGCTCCAAGCATATCACTCCAAATCAATAACTGTTGGCCGCCAATTAGATCTAGCCTTCTGATTACAAAAGTGTTGGAGCATAATCGTTCACTAGGTTAGTTCCCTCAAAGCACAAGTTTAGTTTCCATAATGGTAGCATCTGCTATGAAAATACCGTTTATGTCACACAGGGTTTTATGATAGTTCATTAATCATGAAGAATAAATTTAGCTTGCACAAGTGAGTAGTGCACCAATGCCAACTTTACCAAATGTCATGATTGCTGATTGATGTTTATTCTCTGTAAACAGTGGTATTTTTATTTTTTAATCTTTTTTTTTACTTTTGAGAGAGGCATAGCAAGTTGAAGTCACTTTCATAAAAATGGAGTTGACAATTATGACAAAAACTAAAGAACCGGTGAGCAATCCATTTCTTCAGAACTTCTCCAAATTTATTTATTTATTTATTTATGAGACTTATATATCGCTTTAAGTGCAAGCACTCTCTAAGCGGTGTACACCAGTAAGCATATATATATATATATATATATATATATATATATATATATATATATATATATTACATTGCCCCCAACAATCTGGGTCCTCATTTTACCTACCCCGGAAGGATGGAAGGCTGAGTCAACCTTGAGCCGGTGAGATTTGAACCACTTACCTGCTGAACACAGTCAGCTAAAGTGGCCTGCAGTACTGCACCCTCACTGCTGCGCCACCTCGGCTGTAAGTACAAGATAGGAGATCACCCACACATGTTCTGGAAGACTACTCCTCATGAAGAGGACCATAGGGCAGGTGTTTTCAGTGAGTTTGAGCACTAGGAGACAGCAAGATCAACCATCTTGCTTACAACCATAGTGGAGCCTTTTAAAGGACACAACTATGGTGTAATCTTTTGAAAGACACTCACTTTCTAATCACATTTGGAAATTGCCTATTAGCTATTTGAAAACTACTTGAAATCTTTAGAATGACAAGTTTGATGATCAAGGTATCCGCCCTGCCAGGTAAGTAACTTCAGCTCTGAACAACAATAGCAACAACAAATAATTACAAACTTATGAATGTGAAGTAAGCAAAAAAAGTTAAAAGATTTTGATCTAAGGAGGACTTCTGTTTTGCACCCGTAACGCATGGCCGCGCGAGAGCGGACCTCTGCTCCCCATGGCTAGTTTTATCCTGCCAGGGGGACCCTAGATGAGTCTGAAGTCACCCCAAAGAGGTGACTGTGAAGGAGGGGTGCCCCATTGATCATGAAGCGATGGCAATCACTCTATTTGATCCAGGGAAAGCCTTCTGAACCCGACAGGAGAAAGGCTAGCATGAGATCAGCGTCTAGCCCAAGCTACTTGCAGCCAAAGTCCCAGAGCATGAACCTGAACGTAGGTGAACAGCGTGCTTGGAATTGGTGAGAGTACTGATCTTCTTTCTTTTATCTACTAACTAAATCTTTGACAAGATCCCCAAAACAAGAAAACCTCCAGAAGTGAAGGGAGGGGACTATATCCCCATTCCCTTACAGATGGAAGCAATGAATTAATATTAAAGGAGGGAAGAGATATTACAAAAATTTGATTTAAAATACTACATTCTGGATAAATCTAGGAACTAAAAAACTGTCAAGATTATACCCTAAAGAATTTTTGACAGAATTATAAAAATATATAACAAAAATAACTTTTTGATTGAAAAAAAAACTGAAAAAATAAATAATTGCTGACATCTAATGGAGAATCAGAGAATAAAACACTAACAATAAGGACTCAGAAATAAGCCGAATGACTAGAAACAAAGAAAAAGTTGTTCCTTTGAATTGCAAATAGCCTTGAAGACAGCTGGGAACGGAAGAGCCAGCTATAAGATTAAAAGTGTCTGAAAGAAAAAAACAACACCTGGACTGTTGTTTAAATCTAAGAACTGTTTATGGAAAAGAAAAACCTTGGCTTTTTGGCTAATCTTTTAGAGGTGAATCTACAGGAAGGATTTAAAGTGGCTTAACACACTGAACTGTAATTTTGACTGACTGATAAATTGACTTTTGAATTAAAACATTGATGAAAGATTATTTGAAGGGGGGAGACAACATGGATATCACATACGTATCAAAAAATGACAGGATACCACATTCAATATTTTCTCCTGAAGGACTTAGCCTGGAAAATCAAGGGCCACCAGAAGCATTACTTCAAGGCAAGATAAATTCTTTCCAGGAGGAAATATATGTAATGTTAGGACAAATACAAATGACAATAGACTCTAACCATGAGGAAATTCAAAACAACTTTGGTGATTTAAATAAGCATATTTCCAATCTAAATCTACAATTAAAGAACACCCAGGAAATAACAACAAATGAACAAATAAATCAGACAGAAGACTAAAAATTAGAAGAGTATGATCAAATTGATGAAATAACAAAGGAAAAGAATTACAATTTGACACAAACAGGAAAAAATCTACAAGGTTCTGATGCAACAAGAAAAATGGAATGGACTATAGAATTATCAGGAGAACTATCAAAGTTTGGGAGACAGAAAGTATTCATCTTACTTACTTCAGCTTTTGTATTCCCAACATTTGTAAAAATACAGGAACTGCTGGATAAGTGGATTACATCAACTTGGAAAATTACTTGGCAAAAGAAGACCAGTGACAGATACAAGAGATTTGACTCAGCCTACCAGATGGACTATTACATGAATAAACATTTGTTTGAATATGGCTAAAAGAAGAGAGACTTTTTGAACATAAAGGCGCCTTATAATAAGAAGGATAAGAGATTTAAGTAATATAGTATGTTCTATATTATATGAAATGTTAAAATAGCAGGTTGATGTAACTTTTATTAATATAAGTGAAATATAAATTGATTAAAAAGGATGTTATATCTAGATACTATAAGATAGATAAAAAGTATAGTATTTTTATAATGCATGACATAAAATATTGGGATGATGTACCTAAATGGGAAAATTTGGACAGTTAGATGACTAATATGACTGATAAGAATTGGATTGAATATAAGGGAATTTAATCGAACAAAAATTATAAAAATAGGATGCATGCTGAACTAATGAGATGATGGTTATGAGAATAGTATAAGCTGAAAAAATGTTATATAGAGAGATTATTAATATTTGTATAAATATAAAAAATGCCTATATCTAATCTTTTATATATTGAAAATATTAAGAATTATATTTTGGCTAAGGTTGAAGAAGGAGAATACAAATGGGAGAAGGGAAGATCAAAGAGATATATCATTAATTAAACCAGAGATATGTTGGCTATCTTGGTTCATAATAAAGATAAATGACTTTATAATTTTAGAAATTGGATGCTAGAGGGGACTATATTGTAAGTTGAAGGAGAAAAAAAATACAAGCCAGCTTTTGGTATTGATTAACTTGGTCTTACAAAATGACAGAAAATTTCATAATATGGGAAATATTAAAGGTGATATTTGAAGAATGGAGCCAGAAATTAGTAGTTACAATATCAACAATATCATTAATGATGTCAAATTCTATGGATAGATTATGTCCAAAAGATGTCAGTGAGGGAATGACAGACATGGAACAAAATTTGTTTGACAAGACAGAGAAAATAATGAAAGTGGAATTACAATGATAAGCCAAGAAAAATATTTTCTTATTGGATCTACAAAAGAGGCTTTTAAATGCTTAAAGAACTTTGTGTGATGTGACAAAGAATAATTGAAAAGAAATCAGATCCTATGATAACATTTGACAATATTCATACAATAATAAACTAAAATTAAGACAATTAATTATATTCCTTCCATTTAATTACAATGTTTTATAATACTTATAGATAACAGATGAGATATTGTAAACCAATAGGGAGTGATGAATTACTAAATTTGTTTATATTTGTAATGAAGATTAGAAGTCACATCTTTATATATTTATTATATTTTTATCATATTTTTTCTTCTTTTTCCTTTTTCCTTGCACTTTTTATTTTGTTACCATTCTTGTTTCTTTTTTAAAACTTAGTTTGTAATAAAATTGTATTTTATTGTGTAACCAAAATCATTAATAAAAAAATATGCACAAAAAATATCTTCACATCAACCCACTGAAGTATGTTGTGGAACAGGGCTTCTAGTGTTAAAATGGGAATAGACTCGTTCATGCATGCAATCAAGCAACTGTTTCATCTTGTAGCTGAACATGGATAGATTTTGAGAACCAACTCTTTTTAAAAAGAATATCCTTAGTGTAATCACATCAAAACTGTAATTCAGTACAAAACTACACATCATAGTCCACCAGACTAACAGCTGTTTTATTCATAGCAAAAATTGCTGCTAAAGCTTCCAGGATATAATGAGATGAGAAGAGATGAGACGGTGATTAATCTTTCCCCCATATTTTTTTTTCTTTATTTTTCAGCCTTTTTCATGATTTTTTTATACCTCCAGGTTCTGAAAAATGTGTTTGCAAGGGCAAATGTGTGTTTCAAATTCAACAGGCAGATAATTACTTGGGGAGCAATTTGGAATAGCAACACAGCAAGTTGGCAATAAGGTTAAAAACTGTGCCCTTCACCCTGTCACTCCAGATATACCTTTTCATTAAAAAACAGACACACTGTACTTTTATTGTATAATTTACTCTACTTTTAACTGATTGGAAACTGATTTGCAGAACATCCAGTTCAGTTTTTTATTTTGTTCTTTTGCGGAGATTGAAGGTTATGCAAAACCATTTACAAATGAATAAGCAAAAGTCACTTCTTATGTTTAAAACAACAAAATTTTATTCAATGGCTGAATTCTTGTAAGATGGAAAGAATTTTTTTTTGCTCAGTTAATGTGATTTTAAACAAAAAGAACTGTTTTAAAACAAACAGAAATAAATTCACACAATGTTCCAATTAAAAATTGCCTTGAGGTTCAATAACAAAAGAGGTATTTACATTATTACAACTTTTTGCACATTTTTCCAGAAAAAACAATACCATTGAAATGATATTTAACTTCTATACATGGTTAAGCTTTTCTTCTCTCCCTCCCTCTCTCTCTCTCTCTCTCTCTCTCTCTCTCTCTCTCTCTCTCTCTGTGTGTGTGTGTGTTTGTATACACATAAATAAAATAGCAAACTCTTTTATAAATCTCTCTTGAAAATTCTTTGATTTTCCTATCTCCTATTTGATTTTGAAGTGAAAGGTAGCCCATTCCAAATTCAACTTCTCATCCTGAAGACCTCTGATTGACTATTATAAACATCTCAGAGAGTTGGTACCATGGAACAGTTTATTTTGTTGTTTCACTTGGGATATTCATTTGATTCATTCAGCCCTAATGAGCTCTATTGAGAATGGATAACAAGATTCATTTCAGAGAAAGTTTTCTTTTGCCTTGTGGTCCAATCATTCTGCTACCTTGTCTTGTTAACTGTCAATGGTAGGCACATCTTCCACACTCTTGCTCCCTTGTACAAAAAAAGAGCAATTGAAACAAAGCATGATCATGTCAAAAATATTTCATTTTGTTCCATGTTTCTATCCATCTAGGGAAAATAATATATGGGGGAACACAATACTGGGGAAAAAATTCCAAGCGAGACAAAATGAGAAAGGAAAGAAATACAGTCTCAGCACTAGAATGACTGGAATAAAACCAACAGGTATACTATATTCATCGTTAGCAACATTATTATGCACTCTCTTATAATGTACATTCCTTACCATTGTGATGTACACTGTTGTCTTCATTGATTTGGGGGAATACATCCAGTCTGTTGCTAAAAGAAGTTCATACAGAAAGCTGTGGAAAATGTTGGAGAAGCAATAGGAAGTTCAAACCTCTAAAATTGTCAGGCTTGATAAATCAAGCTAGGACCTTCAAAGACCCAGAATTGGATTCCTGCTGGTTTCTTTAGTAAAGTCCTACCATAATTCATTATGACTACCCCCATTGATGGCTCTAAAATTAAGACATAGACACACTATTTTTTATACTTTGGGGGTTGCAGTGGGTGAAATGATGATATGAAATGGACAGAGTCAGAAAATAGATGGAATGAGATTGGGATTTCCAATAGTTTTTCTTCTCTAATGTTGCTGTTTTTCTTCTTTTTCTCTTCTTCCTCCTCTTCTTTTTTAAGTCTCACTGAACCTATTTTAGGGATTTATGTTACAATTTTTGTGTGCTTTCTGCCTTTAATTGGGGAGAAACCCCACCATGCAAGCTTGTATATGATTGACATAGTCACAAGAGGTTCTGAGGACCGGAGAGACTATGTTTAGGAACACAATGCCTGGCCTTCAGTTAGATAAGAGTGCTGGACTCTGTGAGTGGAAAATGACTGAATGTGTCAGGAACAAACTTTATGATAAATTGGATTCCAGGCCAGAGATGGGTTTTATACAGCTTTCCTGGAAAAAATGTCATTTAATTAAACTTATAGAGCATTTCTAGAGCAATCGGTCTGAGGACTGGTCTTCTAAATCTCTTTTTTTGACTTATGGCTGAACATTTTTAGCCACACAAATGGCTTTAATGTGATTAGGTGATTTTACCTAGCTGGAATTTGTTTTTGGAATGATCCTTTGGTTCTGAACTAGTTGTATTTAGGTCATTGAAGATTGAAGCCCTGAAGGAGATAACAGATATGAATGAGCTGGACTTATTTTTGCACCCTGACAAATACTCTGGGGAGAAGTTGGCAGAGAAGTCTTCTAAAGATTTAAAACCACCTACTCTTTCAGCAAGTAAGTAGATACTTATTATATTGTCATTATACAGAGTCTCGTAAGCGAGAGGCAAAAATTAATACCGCAAGCTTATCTCTTTTAAGAAGAGGGGGAGGTAATGGGGAGACCTTGGATTTATTGTGTGGCCTGAGGGAATCCTTTCAGGAATCAAGAAAGCTGGAAGATGCAGAAAATCTATGATCCAAAGCTGTAAATGATTTTTGCCATGGAAAAGCGGCCAGGCACTTTTGAAAACTCTAATGACATTAAATTCTTTGCACATTTATAACTACATTAGAAGAAAATTGGGCTAATGGTCACTGGTTTTATCCTCTCAATCTTGTGTTGCAACCCTCCATTTAATTTGTCTTTTATTACATTTACATCTAGTTTTTCCCCTGGATAGGAAGTTGTCAGCCTATTGAAATCCTGGGAGTATTTATTTATTTATTTTCATTAGCTATAGAGCAGGGGTCCTCAACCCCTGACTGGAGAACAGTATTGGTTTGTGGCCTGTTAGGAACTGGGTCACACAACAGGGGGTGACTAGCAAGCAAGCAAAACTGCACATGCGTGGGATCTAGGTTGCATACTACTGCTCTCCCTTCCCTGGTCTATGGAAAAATTGTCTCCCATAAAACTGATCCCTGGTGCAATAAAGGTTGGAAATCATTGCTATAGAGGGCACGTCTGGTGAATTAGCGGCATCCTGGAGGATGGTAAGGAAAGTTTGTGATGGATGCTTGGGGAATGTGGTCCTTTAACCATTATTAGATGGGACAATGCTGATCACTCCAGGGTAGAGCAGGTAGGTAGTGCCTGTTTGGAGTACTTGGATAGGAATTATTTTGGCATGTGTTCATTGGTCTCCCATAAGAACTAGAATCAAGATAACTGGTCTAATAGTCTCCTAGCATGGTTGACAGTAAAAGGACCTGATTCAATTCCTTTTCTCTTCTCTCTAAATCAGTTACCATGGACAGAAGAGAGAGGAATGAGTCTTAGATGGTGCTAGTTTGACAAACATAGTGATTAATCTGTGATTTTGGGAATTTCAGATGTGAAATAAGCAGATTTCTCCCTGATTGCTTCCCTTATTTTAAACCATTCCTTAATTTGTTTTGTTCCCAGCATTTCATAATTGAAGAACATATATTTATCCAAAAATATCCACAGCAAATATTAGAACAGAGAACCTTTATCATAAAGACAGCATACTTGCCAAGACCTGAGATCATCATAGATTGTCAATATGAATGGAATAGGATTAGCAATAAAACTACTTTCATATATCAACATCAGCACTTTTAATGGTGGAAGAAAAAAAGCTGTTGCCTTTTCAAGCAGTGTATTAAGAGGCAACTGGGAATTAGGTGGAAAGTAACTGAAAAACAAGAAGAGTGAAACTGGAGTTATATTGATGATTCAGCATAAACCAAGAAAAAGATCCTGCTCAGCTCCAAAAACTAATTTTTAAAATTAAAAATAAACATTTTGGAAGTCAGATCAATTTATAAACAGCTTCTTGATTAGCTATGTCAGTTGGCAAAATACTGATTTTCTAGACTGTTATTAATCTTGCCAGACAGAATCTCTCCTATTCCCCTGGAGCTTTTGATATAAAATGCTATTCTTACATTTATATGAAGTACTTCAGAATTCTCTCATTAATCCTTGAGAAAATCCTATTTTTAGGCAACGAGGAGAAGCCAAAATGAAGTAAGCTTCAGTATTAACTCTTTGGTTTGAGAAATTTGCAGGTATTATTTTGCTCAGAAGGGTGTTAGAAATGTACAAGTTAAATCAACTACAAAGTTGGGAAAAGAAAAATGTGGTAATATCCCAATGTCACAGTGTTATAGCCAAAAATTAACTTGAATTTTGACTTCCAGGTCTAAGATAGTTACACTGTATAAGAATCCAACACGTAATCTTAAATTGATTGCCATAAATGTTCTTTCCCAAGGCTTTTATGATCCTTGGATTTGTCACAAATCCAATACAGTGGTATTACCAAGGTTCAGAGGACCTGGGACAATAGAATTTAGAACACAGAACATAGAATATCAGAGTTGAAAGGGACTTGGGAGGTCTTCTAGTTCAACTGTAGTCAAGCATGAGATCCTATACAATTTCAGACAGGTGGTTGTCCAGTTTCTCCAGTGATGGAGCACCCACAACTTCTGAAGGCAACTTCTGTTCTACTGGAGCCCATGTTTCCTATTGCTATTTTAAGACTCATTCTGAAATGAAAAATGACTAACTTGAAAATTGGGGTTTTTGTTTATTGCAACCATTTAAAATACATATTTGTTGAAATAAGGACTTTGTTTCATTTGGTCTGATAGCTCTGAAAGCTGCATTTGATGAAAAGAACTTATTCCCCAAAGAAATTCTGGACCGTGAAAAATGGTCAAGACAGTTGCAGGAGGAACTGTGTCCCAAAGATAGGATAACAAGTGAGAGAAAGCAAGGGAAGTTGAAACGAAAATGAATCATTCATGGTTTCAAAAGGAAGGTAAGAATGAAGGATACAAGCCTTGACAATGTAAGAGCCCAACTTTTGTTTCCTCTCATTGAGAAATACATAGGATGGAGAAGATGCTAAAATGAGAAAAATGTACATGGTAAACACTATAAAGAAAGCATGAAAATGTAAGGAATGTTTTTTCTATCCCACTTTCCACTTTGGAACTGCACAAAGAACATGATGTCAATGAAGTAAAACCAAATGACAATGCAATTTAATAAATCTCTTTTAAAAGGTATTAGAAAGAATAAATTTGCCTTTTCCCTTGAGTATGAGCTGAGAGTCTTTTACAATACTAATGATGTTTATGATATAGCTAGATTAAAGCCTTCAGGATATCTAGTTGCTGATGTTGCCATGGAGGAAAAGAAATCCAGAGTTGCAAAGACAGAATAACGGTTGAAATATGGAACATATTAAACATGAATGAAGGAAAACTCAACATAGTGAAAGATGAAATGAATCAATTACAGATTGACATTTGAGCCATCAGTCAGTTGAAAAAGACTGAAATTGCACACTACCAGTAAGAAAATCATACTGTGCACCTTGACAAAATGTCATCAAATCATTGAAACTCTTAGTGACCACATGCAGTATACATAGTTTATCAAGGACAATCTGACCTTAATCTGGCCTTTCAGTTTTCCATTGCCACTGTAACTGAATTTATCCAGCTTTCCTTCCACCTTCCCCAGTATTAGACTGTTCTCCAGGAAGCTAGATAATGTATCCATAGTAGAGTAATTAAAGCCAGTCATTTATTCCGTTACTGAGTTGATTTCTTTGCTGATGCATTTTTTTTTGTTTTATTTTCCTGGCTATCCATGGTATTCATAGAAGTCTTCTCCAATATCAAGTTCAAAAGAGTCAATACTCTTTTAATCCCGTTCCTTCAAACTCCAATCTTTGCTTCCGTAGAGTGTTGCAATGAATATCTTTGCTTGCACTAGATGCATCATGACATAGGAATGTCTTTTCCAAGGACTTCATGGCTGTTCTACCAAGTTCTAATCTGTGGTGGACTTCTTGCCTGTTTGCTAGCTTGTTTTTTTATTGTTGATGGTTGATCCTAAAAGGCAGAAGCTACCTACCATTTCAATATCTTCATTATCAATACAAGTTTATTGTATCTGTTGTCATTAGATAATCATCCTTATACTGACTTCCAATTTTTCCATTATACTCCTTGACTTTTGTTACTTGACTTTGCAAATCCTTTGCATTTTCAGCTGTTAGTGTCATCAGCATGCCACAAATTATTGCTGTTCCTTCCTCCAGTTTTAAAACAATGCTTATTTTCTTCCTAACCAGATTTCCTTAATAAATATTCAGCATATAGCTTGAATAAATAAGAGGATAATATATGGCCTTGTCTCAGTCCTTTGCCAACCTGGAGCAGTCTGTTTCATTATGTACTTCCCAACCTGTGTGTAGGTTTCTTGTCTTTTTGAGGACAATACATTTTTTTTATTCCTTTTTTTTCTAAGCATATTCTAGAGTTTAATATTGCCACAACTGAAGGCCTTTCTATAACCAATGAAGCACATACTGAGTTCTTTCTGGTACTTTTTGACTTTTCTAATTATTCAGCATGCATCAGAAATAATGTCTCATGTTCCTCTACTGTCTAGCATCTTTTTTTTTCATGTAGGACTCTTATTTATTTTATTTATTTATTAAAAGTTATAGACCGCCCCATTCCCGCAGGACTCCAGGCGGCTAACAATAAAAACACAATATAACTTAACAAGACAAACAATACAATAACATTCATCCAGGGGTCAGATTTTATAAACCCCGGGCCTGCCGGAAAAGCCAGGTCTTAAGCAGCTTGCGGAAAACCAACAGGGTGGGAGCGGTCCTAATCTCCGGGGGGAGCTGGTTCCAAGATGTGGGCACCATCACAGAGAAAGCCCTCCCCCGTGGCCCCGCCAAATGGCATTGCTTGGCTGACGAAGGAGGCCCAGCCTGTGGGATCTCACCAGACGAAGGGAACTATGAGGTAATAGGCATTACATAGTCATAGCTTGTAATATTGTGTAATAGTTTGTATGCTCTATGACAGGAGTGTCAAACTGCCGCCCCGCGGGCCGGATGTGTCATGGTGAAACCATGCCCACCCCATTGCCGGCAATGGAAAAAAAGTCATGATACGTCGTGACACATCACGTGATGTGGCGAGTTTGACACCCCGGCTCTATGGAGTCTTTATTTTGGGTATTGAAATGTTGATTGACCTCTTCCAATCTGTTGGCAAATACTAGCTTGTAACACTCATTGAAGGGAAAAGTCAAAGAATGGACATTGCAAATGGTCCCAATTCAACTGATGAGAGGGAAGTTAAAGATTTCAGGATAAAGAAAGAAGTCAATACAAATGAATCTGACACTGGAAAAATTATCCATAAAAAAACAATAAAAAGATAGGGGCAAGTCCATTGGATGAGCTATTCTGTACTACTATTCAGTTTTCAAGCCCTCACAAATAAAACAGGTTGATAATTATTTCTATCTATTAATGCATGTATGGAGATATAGAATTTCATGGTACAGGTATAATCATATTATCATGGACTTTGACCATTTCAAAAGGAAGCTCAAGGTCTTGGGGTAGTGTTCTCATGGAATTCATGGAAGGGGAAAGAGAGATATCAAAAATCAGTATTCAAATAATATTGATGGATAGATTTGGTTTAGAGGATCTTAATCTGAGTTATCTAGCAACAAACAGCAACAAACAGGCAAGAAATGCAGCGGGGGAGGGGTCGCCTTCCACAAAGAATGAAGAAAGGCAACAATGAAGGACGGCAGTATTGGCTAGAGGTTAGGCACGGAGGGAGATGGAGAATGGAAGGATTCTTATGTGCTTGTAGCTTATGGGTTGTAGCTTATAAAAAACTGATAAAGCTATATTTGATAGAAGCATGGTGGGTTTGAGTTAGGTAACGTTAATTTCTATAATATAATACCTTTCAGTATAGTTGATGCAATGGATGTAGAGTTCTTTAGTATAGAAAAAAACAGGAGTATTGCTTTGAAATTTATTAAAGCACTCAATGAAAATCAGAAAGGAAATGGCTTAGCAAGCATGACCTTATTTGTTTATACATTAATTCTCAGAGCATGAGAAATAAACAAGTCAAACAAATATGATTTAAGAAGTATAACAGATATTTGGTAGGATGAGTCCCTTGATTGGAATACAATAGTTCAGAAGGAACAGAAGCAATGGGGGAACAGATTGCATGTTAAAAGTATCCACTCTTTCTCAGAAATCCAAATAAAGAAATTAACAATACAGTATAAAACATGTGGATTAAAATAAGCAGACAAACCAATAAAACTGATACTCTTGTGAATGTCTATTGTTGTCCACCTATCCAAGGAGAAGATATGGATGATGCATCCTAAAAGAAAATTGCAGATTTTTCAAATATGCATGAAATAGTAGTGCTGTAGGACTTTGCTCCCTTGTAAATATTTTGAGAGATGAACTCTGCCAAATCTTTCTGGGAAATTCCTGACATGTTTTGCTGACAGATGTCTTATTAAAGGATGAGGAAGGTATACATAACCTTCTACTCTTGAACATTCCCAATAAGGAAATGTTCTGAGGAATTGGAAGTAACAGGAGATTGGTGGGGAAATTATAGTGTAATACTGATTTGCTTAATTATAAATTATATGGAAACTAAAGCAGCATGAAGTCAAACACGTATCTTGGACTTCAAAAAAGAGAAGATTTTAATGAACTCTATCATCTGTTTATGCTAAATCAGATAGCACAGGAGCAGAAGTAGGAAAGCATAGAGAACTTCAGTGGACTCCTGATAAATAGGATAACATTAAATGAGAAACTAATGAGAACAGGAAGAAATATGTCGATATGATTTCAGAAAAACTAAGCTCAGAATGGTTGGTAAGATTGGTGAAAGGTGTTGATGAATACAAAGAGTTTCTTTAGATACAAACTGAAAGGAAAAGAAAAACATCAGAGTCTTGTGCAGTTTGCAGGGGAATAAAAACCTGATTATATTTGCTACCTATAAGACAAATATCTGAAGATGTAGATTTTGTACAGAAAAGCATAATGAAACATGGAATCATTATATAAAATACAGTAGATTAAAAAAGAATTGTAGCTATATAAATGTATTATAAATTAATATATATGTATTTGAATAATGGTCCTTGACTTACTATTGATTTAGTGATCATTCAAAGTTACAATGACACCAAAAAAGTAACTTATGACTGTTTTTCACACTTATGACTGTTGTCACATACATCATGTGATCAGAATCTGGTGCTTGGCAACTGGTTCATATTTACGATGGTTGAAGTGTCCCAGGGTCATGTGATCACCTTTTGCAAACTTCTGACAAGCAAAGTCAATGAGGAGGCCAGATTCACTTAACAACCCATTATTAATTTAACAACTGCAGTGATTCACTTAACAACTGCGTCAAGAAAGGTCATGAAATGGGGCAAAACTCACTCAACAGAAATTTTGGACTCAATTTTGGCAGTAAGTTTAGGACTATTGTACACAAGTATACAGAGAATTGTAACTGTTAATTGCTGTAAATATATGTTATACTTTGTTTCTGTTCTTTTTTCTTTTGTATTTTTTCATTTGTAAACACTTTCAAAGCATAGTTTTACTATGTATTTGCATTATAGTTATCTTTGTGGGTTTTTCCCTTCTTTTTCTGTTTTTTAAAGGGGGAATAAAAACAGTGAAAACGGCAATTAGCATCACAATAAAAATCCTGCCTCTTTGTAGGTGTGTGTAATAGTGACGCATGGACAAAAAAGAGATAGGCCTTTAATTGTGGTGCTGTGATTGCCACCTAATCAGTTTCAACTTTTTCTTTCTGTCCTGCCCCCCTCCCCCCACTACAGTTGCTGATTTGTCTTCTTCAACAAAAAAGGATATGGTCCAGCAGGAAAATGTGAAGAATGGGATTGAAGATTTTTAAATTAGAATGATCACAGAATAATTCTTCTTTGAATACATTTAACTTTCCAAGATCAGATGAACTGCACTGTAATGTTCTGAGGGAAACTGCTGAACTTTTATCCAAAAGATACTTACATGCTGTGTTGTATTTATACTTACAAAGATCAGAATTGTATAGGCAATATTATTTACTATGAAATTCTATGAAAGTAAATTTGGATTTTGAAGAAGCAAGATAGAAACAGTATTGACACTTTTGAATATTGGTTTTGGGGAAGATTGTTGTTGTTGTTGTTAATTGCGAAGTCGTGTCCGACCCGTCGCGACCCCATGGACAATGTTCCTCCAGGTCTTCCTGTCCTCTACCATCTCCTGGAGTCCATTTAAATTCACACCTACTGCTTCAGTGACTCCATCCAGCCATCTCATTCTCTGTCGTCCCCTTCTTCTATTGCCCTCAATCTTTCCCAGCATTAGGCTCTTCTCCAGTGAATCCTTCCTTCTCATTAGGTGGCCAAAGTACTTGAGTTTCAACTTCAGGATCTGGCCTTCTAAAGAGCAGTCGGGGTTGATCTCTTCTAGGACTGACCGGTTTGAACGCCTTGCAGTCCAAGGGACTCGCAGGAGTCTTCTCCAGCACCATAGTTCAAAGGCCTCAATTCTTTTGCGCTCAGCCTTTCTTATGGTCCAACTTTCACAGCCATACATTGCAACTGGGAAAACCATGGCCTGGACTATACGCACTTTTGTTGGCAGGGTGATGTCTCTGCTTTTTAGAATGCTGTCTAGATTTGCCATAGCTTTCCTCCCCAGGAGCAAGCGTCTTTTAATTTCTTGGCTGCAGTCCCCATCTGAGGTGATCTTGGAGCCCAGAAAAATAAAATCTGTCACTACCTCCATTTCTTCCCCATCTATTTGCCAGGAATTGAGAGGGCCGGATGCCATGATTTTGGTTTTCTTAATGTTGAGTTTCAAGCCAACTTTTGCACTCTCCTTCTTCACCCGCATCAAGAGGCTCTTTAGTTCCTCTTCACTTTCTGCCATTAGAGTGGTATCATCTGCATATCTTAGGTTGTTGATATTTCTCCCGGCAATCTTAATTCCAACTTTTGATTCATCTAGCCCTGCCTTTCTCATGATGTGCTCTGCATATAAGTTAAATAGGCAGGGCGACAGTATACAGCCTTGCCGGACTCCTTTTCCAATTTTGAACCAATCAGTGGTTCCGTGTTCGGTTCTCACTGTTGCTTCTTGACCCGCATATAGGTTTCTCAAGAGACAAATGAGATGGTCTGGTACTCCCATCTCTTTAAGAACTTGCCACAATTTGTTGTGATCCACACAATCAAAGGCTTTTGCATAGTCAATGAAGCAGAAGTAGATGTTTTTCTGGAACTCCCTAGCTTTCTCCATGATCCAGCGTATGTTGGCAATTTGATCTCTAGTTCCTCTGCCTCTTCGAAATCCTGCCTGTACTTCTGGTAGTTCTCGATCCACATACTGCTGGAGTCTAGCTTGTAGGATTTTAAGCATAACTTTACTAGCATGTGAAATGAGTGCAATGGTGCGATAGTTTGAACATTCTTTGGCATTGCCTTTCTTTGGAATTGGAATGTAAACTGACCTTTTCCAATCCTGTGGCCACTGTTGAGTTTTCCAAATTTGCTGGCAAATTGAGTGTAGCACTTTTACTGCATCGTCTTTTAAGATTTTGAATAGCTCAGCTGGAATACTGTCACCTCCACTAGCTTTGTTGTTGCTCAGATTTTCTAAGGCCCATTTCACTTCACATTCTAGGATGTCTGGTTCGAGGTCAGTGACCATCTCATTGTGGTTATCTGGGATGTTAAGCTCATTCTTGTATAGTTCTTCTGTGTAGTTTTGCCATCTCTTCTTAATCTCTTCTGCCTCTGTTAGGTCTCTGCCATTTTGGTCCTTTATCATGCCCATCTTTGCATGAAACGTTCCCTTCATATCTCCAATTTTCTTGAAGAGATCTCTGGTCCTCCCTATTCTGTTGTTTTCTTCTATTTCTTTGCACTGTTCATTTAAGAAGGTATTCTTATCTCTTCTAGCTATTCTCTGGAATTCTGCATTCAATTGGGTGTATCTTTCTCTTTCTCCTTTGCCTTTCGCTTCCCTTCTTTCCTCAGCTATTTGCAAAGCTTCCTCAGACAGCCATTTTGCTTTCTTGCATTTCTTTTTCTTTGGGATGGTTTTAGTTGCTACCTCTTGTACAATGTTGCGAACTTCCATCCATAGTTCTTCAGGCACTCTGTCTATCAGATCTAATTCCTTAAATCTATTTGTCACCTCTACTGTATATTCATCAGGAATATGATTTAGTTCATACCTGAGTGGCCTAGTGCTTTTCCCTACTTTTTTCAATTTAAGCCTAAATTTTGCAACGAGAAGCTCATGATCTGAGCCACAGTCAGCTCCTGGTCTTGTTTTTACTGACTGTATAGAGCTTCTCCATCTTTGGCTGCAGAGCACATAGTCAATCTGATTTCTATGTTGACCGTCTGGTGATGTCCATGTGTAGAGCCGTCTCTTGGGTTGTTGGAAAAGAGTGTTTGTTATGACCATCGTATTCTCTTGACAAAATTCTATTAGCCTGTGCCCTGCTTCATTTTGTACTCCAAGGCCAAACTTGCCTGTTATTCCGGTTATCTTTTGGCTTCCTACCTTAGCATTCCAATCCCCCATGATGATAAGGACATCATTTTTTGGTGTTAATTCTATAAGGTGCTGTAGGGCTTCATAGAACCGGTCAATTTCATCCTCTTCAGCACCAGTGGTTGGGGCATAGATTTGGACTACTGTGATATTGAATGGTTTGCCTTGGATTCGAATTGAGATCATTCTGTCATTTTGGGGATTGTATCCCAGTATTGCTTTTCCTATTCTTTTATTGACTATGAAGGCTACTCCATTTCTTCTGAGGGATTCTTGCCCACAGTAGTATACCTGATGGTCATCTGAGTTAAATTCACCCATTCCTGTCCATTTTAGTTCGCTGATTCCTAAGATGTCGATGTTCAGTCTTGTCATCTCTTTTTTGACTACGTCTAGCTTGCCTTGATTCATGGATCTTACATTCCAGGTTCCTATGGAGAAAAAATCTTTACAGCATCGGACTTTCCTTTCACCACCAGATATATCCACAGCTGAGCGTCCTTTCGGCTTTGGCCCAGTCGCTTCATTCTTTCTGGCGCTACTAGTACTAGCCCTCTGCTCTTCCCCAGTAGCATATTGGACACCTTCCGACCTGAGGGGCTCATCTTCCAGCGTCATATCTTTTTTCCTTTTAGTACTGTCCATGGGGTTTTCATGGCAAAGATACTGGAGTGGTTTGCCATTTCCTTCTCCAGTGGATCACATTTTGTCAGAACTCTCTGCTATAACCTGTCCGTCTTGGGTGGCCCTGCACGGCATAGCTTATAGCTTCATTGAGTTACGCAAGCCCCTTCGCCACGACAAGGCAGTAATCCATAAAGGGGTTGGGGAAGATTACTAGGAATTAAAAGGGAGCCAGAAAACAAATGGATCATTGAGTAACTCAAGTCAAAGTCTTAGTCAAGGCACAAATAACCAAGATCAAATTATTCTACTCTGGAGATGTTGTGCAAAGGTCCAGCTCTCTGGAGAAGATTCTAATTTTGAGAAAAATGGAAGGAAAGGGAAGAAGTGGACAGCCAACAGTGAAGTAGATGAATGGATGCATTGTTGGAATACCTGAAAGACCAGGCTAGGAATATGGAGACAATCTATGTGTTCACCAACTAAAGCTTGATAGCACATAATCAATTCATACATGAGTTAGCAATTCATATGTCATTACCAGAGGGAGTGTACATCACAAGGAAAAAGAGATAAGTGACCATTTGTGTATAATCTTTACATAAGCTAATTTATGCCTCCAGTTGCCCACCAAATAGTAAACGGAAATATAAAAACTATTTTGAGTCTATCCTTTTCCAAATAAACTTATTTTGTGATGAATGTATGAGAATTCACATATGAAAAGAGAAGCCTTACCATCCTTATTTGCCCTGTATCCAAGGTTCAACAGACTTGAAATTTGAATCCTTCCTTGCCCAGTTCCTAGTGCAGAGGGCAGAGTGGTGTCTCTGGGTATGCTTTTTTCATGAATATTAAAAAAAGAGCCTTAGAAGCACAATTTTGTTTTTCCTCTAGAGAATTCTCCCAGGAAACCAAGTACATCCTAAATCAATTTACAGAAAATACAACATCAGACAGCTTTTGATACTCAGCTGGACTATTGATCTCCATAAGATGGAGAAATAGCAAAGCTTTCTGCTAAAATAACCTTAGAGCTGATATGTGAGATTCTGCTAATTAGAAAAGAAATTTTTGAAAGTTTTGTCGATAAATTCATGTTGCTTTTATAGACATGAGGGGTCATTACCTAAACTAGGTAACATCATCAATGCTCATCAGTCTGCAAGAAAACAACCAACCTCAGAGAACATCAAGGGCCCCTCATTTCAACCCTGAGCTACAAATATTCTCCTTTATTGTTATAGAAGTCCTCATATAAGACTTTTTGGAATCAACATGGTAGAATTGTGGGATTAGGGCAATATGCTTATGTTCAACTAAGAAACTTCCCAAACTTGGACAAAGCCTGTCTCAGTTTATTTCTTCCAATTTGGTTCTATTTCATTTCCTTTGACATTTACAGACACTATATGAGAAAATTTTCTATGGACCCAGAATAGTGTTAATTGTTATCAGATAACTAACTTTGTCCTCTGAATTCATTTCTGGACATTATAAATTAGGGAATATATTTAAGAAGATCATATTTCCCATCACATTTCTTTGGCAGAATGTATTTTGAAGATGTATTAAATATGTACCTGAAGATCCAAAGTATAAGGATGTTAAAAAGTCTGGGTTTCATGTAGGAATGCTAGTTAAAAGACCAGATTTGGCTACACACAAATTTGCACACATAGTTACATCTTGGCACATGTATACATTTGAGAGCACACTCTGTAGCAAATGCAAGGTTTTTTTTTCACTATGCAGTATGTAAATTAGCATTTTTGCTCTTTCTGTTTTCTCCATTCAAAACCACTTAGTACACATAATGGGCTAGTATTTTATTCATATTTCTTTTGAATGACTCATCTAGGGACTATTAAAAAACTCTTTGTGTACTGAATCTGATTTAATCTATGGCATAACATTTTATGCCCTGCCTCTTGGGGGAAAAATGTACTCCTTTTTTAAAAAAGAAACCTGTAGCAGATTCGGAAGACCTCATGGGTTCTGTTCATCCTCTGACAACAACACAAACAGTGATTGTGATAAAATGCTCTTGGGCTTTCCAACATTTTTTGAGTTATTGTACACAAGCAATCACCATACATTTAGCTCTGGTAGAGTGTGAATTGCTTGCTCTTTTGTTTATTTTTAGCTGTCACATCTGGCTGATCTTGCCTTTGCTCAAAAGCTAAGTATGGCTCAGCCTGATTAGTATTTGAATGGGAAATCTCCAGAGAATCCAAAGTCTGTAGACTAGACAGGGAAGTTTTTTCTTTTTAAAAAGAGATTTCTTGCATATTCTTGCATAAAAAAACCATCTTGCATATTTCCATTTTGTTAAGAAAGAATAAATGTTTCCATGTAGCCAACAGGATTTTTGTTCAACTCAAAAAAACCTCTTTATTTGTGATTATAAAACAAAGATTATGGGGGAATAAACCCCCCACCTTTTTTAAAAAAAATAGTGATTATAATTATTTATTCCAAAACCTTCTAGTAGAACTGGACCCAAATGGTTTCTCAAAAGTTTCCACCTTATTTATCAGAAGAAAAATTGAATAGACAGTGTCTCTGACTTTTTCAGGAAGAGGAATTCATTATTAATAATGAGGATAGCATGGGAATTAGGAGGAGATGGTAGGTTCATTGACTGGCAATTCAGGCACTGGGTTGAAGCTTTGTCCCATTGCAACCTGGAATGGGGTGTAGCCTGTGCTGGAGCAAAAAGCATTGTTGTAAGCCACTTCTGTGAAAGGAAGCAGTTCGGTCTAATTGTCTTGTTGATAATTAATAAAGCATTTTAAATATTGTTCCAATACTGAGTTCTAATGTTATGTCCCACCATTCATTTGCAGATGATGACTGACAGGCCCTGGGTGATCCCCAGGAGGTCAAAAAACACTCTCTAGAACTCTGAAATGAATTGCACCACCCTGTCCGAAATTATGTGTTGCGGAGCCCCATGTAATCAGTAGATATGTTATACAAATATCTTTGCTAGAATCTTGACCGTGGGAATCTTGGTGCGCAGGATGAAATGCACCTATTTGGGAAACAAGTCAGTCACCACCCAAATGACCATGTTTCCTGTGCTCTCTGGTAACTCCACAATAAAATCTCCCACCAAGGTGCTGATGGGCTTGCTACCACCTGCAATAGCCCTGGTGTTCTACCGTGACTTCATTTTGACACTGCACAGATGGGATAGCTAGCAACATAGCTTTCATTGTCCTTCTTTATGGATGGCCAACCAAAACGTCTCTTCACTTAATGGAGCATTTTTATGAACCCAAAATGTATAGCCATCTTTGAGTCATAACATAGTTGCATAAATTTCAGTCTCTGGGCTTTGTGCACATATAATTTTCCACCCACCCAAGGGAGTCCATTATCCATCGAGCAGAGGTTCTTATGACCCAGGAAGCATTCATCTGTTTCCAAAGCCTATCTGAACTTTGTTCCTGCTTCGCTATCTAGGGGCTTTGGGTTTTTGCTTGCAAGCGTGTGGTTATTGGAGCCACTGTTTAGATAGCATGAGGGGGTCCACTACTTCTGTTTTGGTGCTGTTATACTGTGGCAACCTTGACAAAGCATCTGCCAGGCAGGCATTTGATAGTAAAGTTAAACCGGTGGAAGTGTTGAGACCACCTTGCTTGTTTTGGTGACAGTTTTCTGGGGTTTTTTAAGGCTTCAAGTTTCTTGTGGTCAGTCCATGCCTGGAAGGGGATTTTACTCCCTTCTAGGAAGTGCCTCCATGTGAGGAGGGCTCAGTGTACTGCATAGGCTTCTTTCTCCCACACTGCCCACCTCTGTTCCATCTCCGTGAGTTTTCTGGATGTGTAAGCACAGAATTGCAGTTGGCCCTCTTGGTTTTCTTGGAGCAGTACTGCTAGCATCTGCTTGTATAACAAAAGGCTTCTCTGTTTCTGGGTATTTCAGGACCGGTTAAGCTGCAAAAAGTGTTTTCATTCCATAGTCCATTTTAATGGTTGGCTAGGTTTTGGTTTGCCCTCTTGTTTTTAGCAAATTTGTAATGGGAAGTGCAATTTGGGCAAAATAAATTAGCGAACCCCAGGAAATTTGCAATTGTTTCCTTGTGCATGGCAGTTCAGCACTGACCTTTTCTGGATCCATTTCTATCCCATTATAAGATATAGGGTATCCTAAATAGTCAATTTTTTCTTTATGGAATTCATACTTTGACAGCTTGGTGTAGAGTCAAGCAGCTGCAATTTATTCAGTACTTCCCCTGACCAGTTTTACGTGCTCCTTCCTTGTTTTGGTAAAAATTAAGATGACATCCAGGTACATGAGAAACCCCTGGTAGAGGTGCTCATGGAGGACTCCTGCCTAATGTAAGGACCCGCCTCAATCAGTTCTTCCAAGAAAGCAGAACTCTTAAAATGGCATAATTTCAAAAGGAACTTTTATTGGGAGCTGTTGACAGCAGGGATAGAAGGCAAGATCTGAGGGTTTCCTTCATGAATTAAGTAGTTAAAAGTGTTCATAGTAACCCCACCCTAACTGTCCATCTGGATGGTTCAAACAGGCCAATCCACAGGTGTGAAAACGCCATGGGAAAGAGTGATAAGGTGCCAAGGCTGTTAAGTGTCTGAGCTGTTACTTTTGCACTTAGAGATAAGGCAGATGGCAGGAGGTACATTCCATTCTCACCCCATTAGAGACACATCAAAGAGGATAGAGCAAGAGACATAGCAAAGGAAATACACATCAGCACCTCAAGCTTTCCCCCCCCCCAGGAGAATGGCAGAACCCAAAAAGAATAAGAAATCCCATGCACATAGAACATAGGGTTCTGACAATAGGATATTTAGTGAGAAGTAAAACATTCATACTAATACCTTGGCAAACTATGTTGATTGACAGGAACTCTATCCTCACTTGGTGATTAAGATGGCACTCCTACTTTCGCCTAAAATGTTGACAGGCCCTACAGCCATCTTACATTAGCTTGTATTGCTCCTTTGGTTGCCTCTGGTGCACTTATCTTGGCATTTTGTTCTGTCTTTAAAAGAATGTTGTCTGCTGTATCTAATAAATAATATATTGCATATAATCTGAACTCTAATGTGTGATACTATGTTCTGTTATATTATCTTATGATTCTTTTTACAATATCTTTGTATCTGTCTCACAAATGGAAGAAAATTGCTGATCCAGATCTTCCAGCTTTCTTCACCACTTTTGTTAAACAAATTAAATGAAGTATTAAGGACAGATGAATCTTGGAACGGATTGTTGAATCATTTCTAATTTGTTTTATGTGAATTTATAGAGTTTTGGAATGCCTCTGCAGACTTGCTTTGCTTCACCTTGGTTCAGGGGTTGCCACAAAGAAGAGGGAGTCAAGCTATTCTCCAAAGACACCTGAGGGCAGGACAAGAAGCAATGGATGGAAACTATCAAGGAGAGAAGCAACCTAGAACTAAGGAGAATTTCCTGACAGTTAGAACAATTAACCAGTGGAACAACCTGCCTCCAGAAGTTATGAATGATCCAAAACTGGAAGTTTTTAAGTTTTGTCTGAAATGGTATAGGATTTCCTTTCCAACTTTATTATTATTATTATTATTATTATTATTATTATTAGTAGTAGTAGTAGTAGTAGTAGTAGTAGTGACTTCATCAGGGTTTGAAGCTACCTTCCATTCTAGATGGGTCTACATCATTTCTAAGAAGTTGCTCAAATAAATGAATTCATAATCACTGATTTCTTCATAACCAATTGTTGATGTTTAGTTTTTTGCAATCAAACATTTAGGACATACTAGACTTATCTGTGTACTTTGGTTTTTTGTTTTTTTTGTTTTGTTTTTGAGGTGGGTAGCTTAAACTGCTGTGCAAATAGTGAGTCTGGGGTGTAATGCATTCTGTGTACCCAAATAAGGGTTATTTTTTCTATTATTAGATTAAGAATATTGAACAATTGTGACCCATGATAAAATTTTATTTAATCATAAGAGGAATAAGCAGTTGAAAGCCTTGGGCATTTTACATGCTACCTGTTTACACCATTGGCATACCTGCAAGCAGGAAATCAGACCTTTAGTCTAATTAATTGCAGTAGTTCCTTGCTGCAACCAAGATATTACATTAATTCATTTTTCTGTGTTTAGACCAAACAGGATGAGCTCACACAACTTGCTTAGCCACAAAGTATTAACCAAGCTTAACACCAAGCATGTCATGTTGTGCAAATTAATCTGCCAGGTTTTTATTTGACCTGGTTAAATGTGTCTTGTGAGTACAACCATTTTGTCTGCATGCGAAGGACAGTTGTTACTCTTACCTATCATAAATCAAGTAGCCATAACTTCATTTGATTTTCTACAGTGATATTTTGCACAGTGGTGATAAAAGCAACCACCAATTAAAAATAATATTTTAACCAACCAGCAGAGGCAAAGAATATGGGAAGCTTTCAACACTGCATTTAGAAAAGTTGGCACATTTTCTCTTATAATTTATATTCAATCCTTTGAATTTATTATAGATTAAGGATTCCTTTTCTGTAGAATGAAAATTATGCTAAACATTTGATCCACCAGCAGGTTAATAGGAAGGATGTCAACACAGCAGCTTTACATGCATATAATTATCTTAATCTGTATGTACTTGTGTCTTGTTTATGTATTGAGAAAACATGCATAAGCCCTTTTACAAAACCTCAACAACTTTATAAAAAACAATCAAAACACTATGCATTTTCCCCATGTAATAAATATTTACCTATTCTGAAACTATAAGAGCTAAAAACTGCAAACTTACTTGGCAACCTTAACTAGATACTGCATCAGAATGCAAAGAAGCACAATTGTATGGAGGATTGCAGGATTATGCACATAGCAAGTCATATATTATGCTACTCAATTCCATCAGAAATACCTTCGATTCTTAATTTCATATATTCTGGTAAAATTTAACCATGGTTATCTATTTCCACTGAATATACCAAAGTCATAAGTATATACAACCTCACAGAATGCTTATATATGACTTATTTCATATTTTTTAACCTAAGGCATTTTCAGAGATGCCTTATTCTGAATGCTGGGAGTTATGTATGCAACGTATTTCTTAAGATAGGGAAAGATGCTGTCTAGTGTGTGATTTCCAAACTTCCTATGTTTAAGGACCAAATTAACCTTGATCTTGGTGTGGAAATGTAGAGGGGGGAAAGCTATGAAACATGATTGCTATGATGAGAACTTAATGGAGGATTCTTATGATCAGGACATAATAAACTAGAAGAACAGAACAGAACAGAACAGAACAGAATAGAATAGAATAGAATAGAATAGAATAACTTTATTGTCACTTTAAGTGTACATTAATTAGCATACATTAAAATGTGATTTCATTGCATAGGTTAACCACCTCCAATATACACTACATAAACATGACAAAAAAAATTATGTATATACCCACATACACACACATATATGACCCAGAGAAACTGCACAGTCTAGTTGGGATGTATACATATACATGGCAAGAAAAAAGAATCTTGAGAGTTTACCAGACAGGTGGCATAGGGAAATTACAGAATCTGAGATTCTGTTGCAGAAACTGAGATTAGTTTAGATGAATAATGACTAGCAGCTGGAATCCAAGGAGAGAGATGATGTTATCTCTATCAGCACTTGTAATATTTTTGCATACCACTCAGGTCTTATTTTTCTGAGCACTCTATTTTGTTCTTCCCCTTCCTCTTCTACCCCAGTTACAAACAATCACATAAGGTGATTTGTCAGCATAGATTCACCTGTGTATAAAATACCCTTGTAAAATCCACACAACTCAGATCTCTCCATGGACAAGGACTGGAATACATGCTATGGATTCAGCATTCCTCCAATGCAAGCAGTTCCTGACTTAAAGCCAAAATTATGATGGACTTCAAAAAAGCTACTTACAACCCATCCTTGAAGTTAAGACTGCTGTATCATAATCCTTTGTATGGTTACATAATCACATTTTGGATACTTATCAACTGTTTACAATTGGTTGCAGCATCCTGTGGTCATGTGACCACTATTTACAATCTTTTTGCCATTTTCTGATGTTGTTTTGATTGATCTAGAACACCTCCTGAAGATAAATTACTGCAGTCTATCAACCTTTCAATAAAAAATAGTTTCTAGAGCTAATTTTTAATTCAAAAAAGTTCTGAGGATTCTAGCTGACAATTAAATTCCCAATAGCCACTCCCTATTTCTGGCTATTACAGTATTCCCTGTTGCTAAAGGGATTCAGTATTAAGCACTTCACTAGTGGAATTTTAAACAACAAATTCAATTACTTACCATTCCAGTATCTTCTTGGAAAGGAATTCATATTTCAATCAACATTCTGAATAAACAATAACAAATTAGAAATACTTTATACCTCAATTCTTGCAACTTAAAACTCTTTATGTTCAGCTAAAATGCTTAGAATGATTTGCCAAAAGAACCTGTGATAACTAAGGACATGGTTTATCTATCAGGCCCATACTTAAAAAATGCAGTTTTTCAGATAGCCACCTGTTCTGTATCTGCTTCATTAATCAATCCATTTTCTGTGATAAATGTCATTTTCCAAATACCCTTGACTTTCTACTTGTTCCCTTCATTACACAATAATCTGTGTTGGATGCACAGGCTGGCTGAATAGAGGACTCCCTTTTGGTATACACATATCTTTTTAAGGTTTTACTTATACTGTGCTAATGACATTATTCTGATAAATGAAAATAAAAATGGTCTGAAAGCTCTACTAATGAAAGTCAAGAAGTACAGAATTAAGGTTAAATAGAAAAAAGACCAAATTAATGATAACAGCTAAAGCATTCAGCTTTAGAATTGACAATGAAGAAATTGGAAGTTGTGGATCGTTTCTACCTTTTATCCTCAATTCTCAACAGAAAGGTTCTAGCAGTGAAGAAATACACAGACTAGAATTTGAATAATGTAACAATGAAATTTTTTTGGGAAAAATATTCAGATACCATGATGCGTCTACACCTATCGAGTTTATAAAAATGCAGGCAATGTTTTTTTCCTATGGAACTATATAGAAAAGAAAGATGGATTTTGAAGAAGCTGAATTAACATTATTAATGCTTTGAACCAGGAATTAGGAAAAGACTCTTAAAAATACCAAGGGCAACTAAGAAGACAAATGGATAGATTTAAATTATCATATTTGAGACACATTATTCTAAATCCCAACTCCCTTGAGTAATCCATAATATTGGGAAAGGTGAAGGAAAAACCAGCAGAAAGGTGGATGAACTCTGGTTCAATAATGATAGGTCTATAGTTAGAACATTTGAATGGCTTAGCAATAATCTGATGTCATATAAATCAATCAATCAGTTAGAATTAAAAAGATAATGGGAAAAATATGGCAACAAACTAGCTTGTAAAATACCAAAAGTATTATCTTTTCAGACTGTCTATTCAGTTTTTTGAATTTGTTCTTTATAGTTGGTGTACAGCAGAAAGTGATACTAATCCTGAAGAGTTCACAAGAGTCAGTTCTAAATAATTGACAACTTGATTGTCACTTTAAATGTACATTAATTAGCATCAGTAGCGGGATTCAGCCGGTTCGCACCACTTCAGCAGAACCAATAGCTAATTTTTTGTTGCCCAGGCCCAGAATGGACTTCCAGGAGCGGCATACACAGAGAACCAGTGGTTCACATATTTGAATTCCATCACTGATCAGCATACATTAAAATGAGATTTTGTTGCATACAGCTTTCAAAGGATAATGACCTTTGAGATGTATGCTGCATAAACATGACAAAAATATGCATATACCCACATACACACACATATATGACCCAGAGAAACAGCAGTCTAGTTCGGATATATATATATATATATACATGGTGAGAAAAAAGAATCTTGAGAGTTTACCAGATGGATGGCAAAGGAAACAAAGCTGTTACAGGATCTGAGTTTCTGTTACAGAAACTGAGATTAGTTTAGATGAATAATGACTAGCAGGCTGGAATCCAAGGAGAGAGATGATCTTATCTCTATCAGCACTTGTAATATTTTTACATACCATTCAGGTCTTATTTTCCTGAGCACTAGTATTTTGTTCCTCCATTTTTTCTTCTACTCCAGTTACAAACAATCACATAAGGTGATTTGTCAGCATAAATTCATCTGTGTATAAAATACCCTTGTAAAATGGCACAATTCAGATCTCTCATGGACAAGGACTAGAATGCATTCTATGGATTCAGTACTCCTCCAATGCAAGCAGTTCCTGACTTACTTGAGACTGTGGAAAAAGTTCAGAGAAGAGCAACTAAGATGATCTAAAGATGTGGAGACTAAAACATATGAAGAATGGCTGCAGGACTTGGGTTTGGCTAGTGACTGGTCTAAAGAAAAGAAGAAACAGGGGTGACATGATAGCAGTATTCCAGTATTTGAGGGGCTGCCACAAATAAGAGGAGTCAAATTATTCTCCAAAGCACCATAGGGCAGAACAAGAAACAATGGTTGGAAACTGGTCAAAGAGAGAAGCAACCTGGAATTAAGGAGAAAGTTCCTAACAGTGAGGACAATTAACCCATGGAACAGCTTGCTTTCAGAAATTGTGGCTGCTCCATCACTGGAAGTTTTTAAGAAGAGACTGGACGGCCATTTGTCAGAAATGGTAAAGATTCTCCTGCTTGAGCAGAGGTCTGGACTAGAAGATCTCCAAGGTCTTTTCCAGCTCTATTCTATTCTATTCTATTCTATTCTATTCTATTCTATTCTATTCTATTCTATTCTATTCTATTTTTCCTATTAGCTTGTATATTCAGCACTGCACTTATTAAATCCTGGTTAGTTTTAGAAAGAAAAAAAACAAGGAACAAGATAAAAACAAAAACAAAACTAAAACAATGATGTTAAAGGATTTATTAAGAACCAAAAACAACCCATACAATGATATAGTTATGTACCTTATTAGTAGGACATCTAGGCTAGGGATATAGAATGAAGCCAAAAATGAAGAAGAATTTGTCCTCTATAATTAATGCAGTTAGTTGCATCTAGAGCAACTATCATGATCTATGAGTGACAATGAGGTAAGATTATTTGGGACATTAATTCAGTAAGTATTACAAAACTCTTTGGGTAGAAAGAATTGCTATTGAGTGAATTAATGCAATTGATCTTTTATGCAGTATGATGAATTATTGGAAAGGTCATTTTATAATTCAACAGTGCCAAGCACCTGCTGAATAATTGTGTGATATCATGGTTCTTTTGCCTAGTTTTTTCATTACCATTTTTAGGATTTATCTATTTAAGAAGACATACTTCAACCCAATACCTTCTGATATCACATACTTTAAAGTGGATTTTTTCCAAGTTGTTTCCATATGTAAAAAAAAAATGTGGAAATGTTATCTTTTGCCTCTAGTAGCTTCATTGGTTCTTGAAAAGATATATCTAGGAGCAAAAGGAACAGCATAAAATAGGATCTGAGAACCTGTGAATTTCCACAGAAATGACAATGAGTATTGTTGGATTTTATAAGTTATCTACTAACTTAAAATATTTGTATTCCTAGTTTTTAAATTTCATGTTATGCAAAGAGATCTACAACAATACTGATGCCACAAATATTTTTAAAAAGGGGGAAATTGGATCAAGAATTAAAATGCATGAAAGTAGCATTAAAAATAGTAATATCTTATAGTGTAGTTTAATGAATAATTCCAATTTATTCAATGATGTTCACTCAGAAGGTTAAATTCTGCTGTGAATTCTGGAAACTGCTATTTCAATTTACGTGAAGGAGCCTCAGTTGAGGAAGAATGATATATAGCAGTCTCCAAAGTAAATACTGTTGAGTGCTTTTCTGATTAATCTTGTATAGGATTGCACAATAATTATTCACTAACACTCTTCAGATGTAATTCTATGCATTTTAATCCAGGAATAAATCTGATGGAAGACACTGAGGATTAATTAAATGCTATCACCTGAAATCTAACTATTCTGAGAAAAGCAAAGGCAAAAGGTCCATAATTCAGTTGAGATCATAGAAAGTGTGTCCTCTGCAGCTATAACCTATTTAATTTTCAAAATGTGGTGGGATCAAGTTGGAGATATCTAGGAAGGGTCTTAAATAAAATGCTTATGCCTTGGATTTTATGGATAGAAAGTCCAACAATTGTTCTGATAAACAGTCTTAAAATCTTTAAAAAACAATGACTCTTTAAACAGTCTTGAAACAAAGAAACATATAAGATTGGTTTTATGTTGAGGGATACCTAAATATATGTGTGTGACTGTCAACAAAATGTCACAATATGAATTGGCTTTTTTGTTCATTTTTTTAAACCACCTCTTACACTTTATTCTTCCCTTTGTGGTGACCAGATCTCATCAGCAACAATCCCAACAATCATTAGATGGCAGCTAGGAGAAGAAGAATGAACCAAACCCTAGTCTTTGAACTTTGTAGTTAAGACCTGGTAGTCCTATCACTGTCAGACAGCATTCTGTGTTCACTAATATGTGTAAACCTTGGTTGCTTTTTGGAAGCTACCCTTCAGTATTTTCCTCTAAAATTTGCTCTTTTATTGCTGAAAACCCTGAGATTTTCTCACCTGTTAATGCTTCCCTGTGTTTTTTCACACTTGAAAAAATATTTAGTGACTGAATTTGCATATCATATAACAGAATAACAGAGTTGGAAGGGACTTTGGAAGCTTCAAGTCCAATCCTCAAGCAGGAAACCTATAACATTTCAGGCAAATAGTTGTCCAATCTCTTCTTAAAAATCTTCAGTGTTGGAGCACCCACAACTTCTGGAGGCAAGTCATTGCCCTAATTAATTATTCTAATTGTCAGGAAATCTCTCCTTAGTTCTAGGTTAGTCCTTTCTTTGATTAGTTTCCAATCTTGGTTAGTTACTAATATCACACTGATACAAAATATGCTTTATAAATTACATTGATTTCCATTAACTGCAATAGACCAAAATTGAAGGATGGGCAGATCCAACCATTAAATCTCCTTTCACTTTCCCATTAGTTATTTCAAATGCCAATGCATCTGTAAGAATCTTTTATAAACTTAGTTTATTAAAAAAAACTAAGAATAATATGCATAATAAGGAACCCAGCCCATTATCTTTGGTTGGTTGGAAACATGATTGCTTGGTTTCATTTGAGAAAAAGCAACAGGGGGAAAAAAAGGAAAAGAAAAATAATGTGGCTTTCTATGCAGCTAAAAACAGGCGATAATTGGAGGCTGTTTTCAACTGCAATCTCTAAGAAAATGTATTAAGCTGATATAATTGATTATTTTTCATACACAATCTGAACGAAATGCAATCTACAAATCAAATCAAGTGTGCAGAGAACATATTTGGCATCACTTTACTGTATAGGCTATGCTATATTGAAATATTTGCTTTTTTTCAAAACAAAAACCCCAAACCCTCTTTGACTTCCAATCAGCAAGAACACATCCAAAAGGCAGATGAAGATATTTATAGTGCCTTTTTAGACCTTTTGCAAATGATGTAAATCTATTCATTCAAGGAGATGATTGCCTACTATTTCAGTATGGTTCAATTTTGTCCTTCCCTTTAGAAAATTCACTTGAGAACAGACCCTCTTGCCTCTAAATTCCACCAGATGTCTTGCTGTCAGTCACAGACATAAAGGGAGCTTTTCAGATATCTGTGTAGTGTAATTACAGGTTCTAGTGATGATGTGGTAATTGGCTCGATGTGTTGTAGTTTTTTCTATTAAAAAGAATGTCCTATAGATTTAAAGAGAAAACAAGGGCAAGAGATTGCTGGATGCTGAACGAAGCAGCCCTCCACAGTAACAGCAAATCTTGATTGACAAGATAATTCACTCCTCTTTTGTTACTAAAATGAGGATGTCCCTGAAAATGCTGCTTCAAAGAGGGAGTACACATTTATAACAGAGCTTCAGAGGTCCACAGACACCCCTGAAGATTCACAGTAATGATAATACCAAAAGTTGATTTTCCTGGTGCCCAGTATTATAGATCAGGTTCCACAAAATTTTGATAGGGTTCCATGAAAAACTAAAGGTAAAAAACATTCACTTGAACATAGTCAATATTCTATTACTAGAGTTTCACCTCTTGAGCAAGGATGCAAGAAATTATTTTTTAATGAACAGATTCTGTGACTGAAAAAGCCTGTTGTAGACAACCAGAGTGCTGGTACTATTGTTCAGTCCCTGTCTGTCCATAAATCTATTTTACAGAAAACCCTACTTTGACCTTGGACTCCTCTGGATAGGTGTTTGTGTATGGTATTCAGCTTGGTGAATTGGATCTCATTTGCAGCCTTTGGAAACATTTGCAGCCTTTACTTGTTGTTCAGTCTTTGGTTGCTTGTAACAGTCTAATTGAACAAGTTTTCATAATTCCTGTACTGCCTACTTTAGGCCATTAAACAGAACATTGACAGTAATGGACTTGGGTTTTCTTACTAGCTCTTTTGGGGTTCTCACCTCCTTCTGGAAGGGTTAATGCATCCAGTTCCTACATATAATGAAACATTTTCATTCAAGATAGAAATTGATACTCTTATAAACTTGATAAAACTTCAGAAATGACTCAAGGCCATTTTTCATACTACTGAGCTTTCCAAGCTTAAACACAAGTGTTAAAACTCTAGTTTATTTTATGATTTATTTTCCCACTTTCCTCTGTTTTAAGCTCAGAATTTCTTCCTCTTTCTTTCTCATTATTATTCCCATATGCTTTCATTTGCTCCTTCAAATGCATTTAATAAGGCTTCTAGAATGGAATACCAGATTGGTTCGGGTTTTTTTAATTGGCCAATGAAACAGCAAAACTATATATTCTCCATCAGGTTCTTATGGATAAGGAGCATTAGGACCAGGCTGAGACAAAATTGCATGAAATCTTTCAATTGGGTAGGATCTAGGCTAACAAAAGAGTTTCTGACCTCTTTCAATGACTTAAGAAATAGTAAGAGTATATTCAAAGTGAATGTTGTCACTTATGGTAAAATCCAGTAGAGAGATTCATATTGGCACTGTAGTAAGACAAAATAGAGATTTGAATCATTTTTCTTTTATATTAAATTTTAAACCAGCCATGGGCAGAAACTGTGCAGGTCAAGATCTAGCCAAACTATTGTTTAGGATGGGTAGGCAACCTTGGTTCTTTTATGAGTCGTGGATTTCAACTCCCAGAATTCCTGAGCCAGCCATGCTGGCTCAGGAATTCTGGGAGATGAAGTCCACAACTCATAAAAGAGCCAAGGTTGCCTACCCCTGGTATAGGAGCTGTGGTGGTGCATTGTTAGAATGCAGTGGTTAGGAATTCTGGGAGTTGAAGTCCACAAGTCATAAAAGAGCCAAGGTTGCCTACCCCTGGTATAGGAGCTGTGGTGGTGCAGTGGTTAGAATATTCCACAGCCTGGAATTTGATCCTGTCTGGATCAAAGTTGATTCAGCCTTCCATCCTTCCAAAGTCAGTAATATGAAGACCCAGGTTGTTGGGGGCAATGTGCTAGCATTTGTAAACTGCTCAGAGAGTTCTGTAAAGCACTATGGAGCAATATATAAGTTTAAGTTGCTATTGCTAAATGGTTATTTTTTAAAAAAAAATATGTAAAGGAAGGAGCAGCCTTTATGAGAACCACATGCAACTGTAAGCAAATAGGTCATTTATTTCTTTTAAAAGAAATTAAAAAGTTAAAATATTAGCTATTTCTTACATTTTCAAAAATAATCTTTCTTTTCTTTTTTTAAAAGAAATAAAATCCTAGTTGGGTTTAAATCTCAATCTTTCTCCTCCCCTGCATTTTTTAAAGCAACCCTCAAATATAAATTCATTTTTTATAAAATCTATGGCATGATTCTTCTATATCTCAACTTTCAGGTAAAAGTATTAGTTAATATTTATATTAGAAAATATATCCAAACAGGAAAACCAGAAATTATAGGCATCTGTCCTTGAGGTACAAGATATATGATTGCCTTCCAGGAAAGAAGACAAGAATAGTTGAAAGACAGAATAGTTTTTTTTTAAATCCATCATATGAAACAAGAGCTGAGCAATGCTTTGAAAGGTAACATTCACTATTATACAGAGATAAACTTTTACAGAGAGAATACAGAATTGTACTTTTTTTGATACAAGTCAGTTTTAATCACAGCTAGAGCTACTTCCAGAAATTCAATACTTAATCCACTAGAGAGCAATGAGAAATTATTTTAAATGGAGCAGACTGCAAAATAATGTGTTCACTAGTGTAGATTCTATGCAGTCATGGCAGTGTTGGATCTGAACAACTTGTGGCATGAAAATAAGTTGCTTTTACAGGTTGAAATTTGGCTCCTTAGGTCTATTACATCAGTGCTTTGTATGATAAAAAGACTATTTTCCAGGCAAAAAATTATGCTTAACTATTGAGTGACATCCTATGGCCCACAGTCCCAAAAGAATCTATTTGGTTTCTGTGCCATCTTTCTGTTAAAAATGAATATTTGCAATGGCTTATAGTTTAACTATAATATAATTAAAATAATCTCTTATATACCCAAATCCAGAACACGCAGCATAAAAACAAGGATAAATCAGTGATATTTAATGGTCTGCTTAACAAGAGATGTTCTTCAGTTTTTCTAAAGGTAGAATGAATGAAGGCTGAAGGTAACAATGGTGTACATTTCATAGCTTAGAAATGATAGTCGTCTCCCAATTGTCCCATAATAAGAACCTCTTTAGATGGGCCTCCCCTTATCGTCTATCACATTCATAACAGAAGAGGTGATCCCTCTGATAGTTGGATGCTAAATTACAGGTAAGGCCAGGTCTACTTTGTGAACAAATTTGATTTAGTTATTTTGTCATAAGAATAATTTAGGGTGCCAACTCGAACTAAGGATGCACAAGAATAAATAAAAATGAAATCCAGACAGCTGTGAAGAAAGGAGAATGATTTAATCCCCAAAGCAAAGAGGTTTTACTAGGGGGACAGCTGCAAAGAAAATAGGGTATAGACTGGGGGTGTCAAAGTGCCAGCCCACGGGCCGAATGCATCATGCCGAAACTGTGCCCACCCCTTGCTGACAATGGAGAAAAAGTCACGCTACATCATGACATGTGACATGATGTTGCGAGTTTGACACCCCTGGTACAGAGAGATTGTTTTACAGGGAGCTTGTCCTTGGTGTGGAAGTGTGTACATGCTGATTCTAGGGTGACACTTAAAGAACATGTCCATGTGTATGAATTGACCCTAGAGAAGAAGTTGATTAAATCAAGCAATGTATATTGGGTCTCCTCGTTTGAACTGTGACTGTTATAATTATGTTTATATTGAGTTCATTGAGTTTTGTGTGTTTACTTGTTTGTGTTTACTATGTGAAATACGTGTTTAATTAATTTTTATGTTTGGGATTTTGGAAGTTGTTAATCAGTAACTTGTTAGACCTGGGTTAGTTAACATATGGTTTCCTATACAATATTTCTAACACAATTAAATAAATTTATAAATTCTTCCCACACTATTTGTTGTCATTGCAGTGGGGAGGTTAATTTTTCTTCTTGGCATCATATTCTCTTGCACAACTTGCAAAGAAACAGCTTTAAACAGATATCAGCTAGTTCTCTTCTGTCTGTCAAATAAGCAAAATAGTAATTTTTTAGTCAGACAATTGTTATTAAGTTAAGGTGGGATAAGATAAGATAACCTTTATTGTCATTTTTTACTGTAGGCACACCGGCACACATTAAAAATGAAATTTTGTTGCCTGTTACCATACCCATACATGGCACACATATACACAAAGTGGATCAAAGTTGAATCAGCCTTCCATCCTTCCAAGGTCAATAATATGAAGATCCAGGTTGTTGGGGGCAATGTGGTGGCATTTGTAAACTGCTCAGAGAGTTATGTAAAGCACTATGGAGCAATATACAATTGTATTAAATGCCAAACTGAAGTCAATGAACAGTGTTCACACATGAGTATTTCTTTCTCTAAATGTGCCAGTCTCAGATGGAGAACAGAAGAAATAGCATCCTTTGTAGAGCAATTCGGAGAGTAAGCAAACTGAAGCGAGTCAAATGCAGGAGGGAGGCTAGATACAATAATGTCCTTTATCAGCCTCTCAAAACATTTCATAATGATGGATGTAAGTGCAATTATCAATTATTCAATATTGTTAGCAAAATTTGTATGAAAAAGTGACTATTTGGTCAAATGGTTATATTTCAGTGAATGGACTATTGTGAAGATAGCACTCTTCCATGGATATTCCTATGAAGTCCAGTGAGATGCATGCCTAAGCAATTATACATTGAACTCCATGGTTGCTTTCTTACAGTCATTTTATTACCCAACTAGATAACATCATCAGAAGAGAGTGGAATTTGCCCTCTGTTTATATATAAGTGGCTTATATTTAGTAGCTCATTCTTTGATTGGTGCATTGTTTACTATTGATTCTTGGTTTTGTGTTAATTACACCAACATTAATACCAGATTAACAGTCAAGCAGTAAACAATACCACACTCAAGGAACTACCAGTTCAGAAAAATAATTAAACATTAAAAACAGCCTAATCAAACAACTAACAAGAACATCACATAAATGCTGCCATTATATCCTTCTGTCTGGTGTTTAAAGTCCTGATGTCCTTGTACATGTGTTGTTATTTGCCTGTACATTGCAAATGGAGGCAATGTGTCTTTCTACTTTGGATCTGTTTTCCTGACATTTCCAAATCCTTTACATCCAGGAATGAAAAAGTTCAAGGAACAAAAAATTTTTAAGGATATGTATGATATGTTAATATAATGAAATATAAGACTTTCTTGTTAAAATGCTACATTCTGAAATAAAAATATGACTTTGGAGCTCTTAAGATAAGAAAATTCTGATGTCCACTTATAATGAAATCATTTCAGAGATTGTGGTCAATAGCTTTTATGGCCAAATCAATCCATTTTATTACAAAGCATGAAGGCAAATAACAAAGTCGTACACTAATGAATTGGAATCTTTCCTACCCTGGATTTATACAACATAGTTAATCTCATTACTAAATTTTCTGGATTTACACAATCTACTGAACCAACTACACAGGCTAAGTCTGCATAACATACAAAGCAGACAAAAAATCTAATGTTTAACACTAAGCAAACTTAGCAATGTATAATACAAATGCTTTTCTTGCACTTTTCAAATGCCTCATTAAGCATCCTTATGTGAACATAATCATGATGTAGTCAGATGATAAAGACCCTGATGATAATAGGTTAGGTTAACTAGATTATGGGGGTTAACTAGATTATGGGGGTTAATACAATGTATAAGTTCCTAATAAATCAGGTAATTGAGTCTTATAATGCTGAGGTGTTAGTTTTAGCCCTAAAAAGCCAAAGACTTTTGAGGAGAAAAATAGTCATACTATTCAAGCAGCTTAGATTTTTTTTCTTCCATCTCAACCAAAGACTGCCTCCTTTGTCCTTTCATCACCTGTCACCTTATAGCAAAATTGAAAAGGGGAGAAAAAGGAGGAGGGCTAACTTCCTTTTTCTGTCTGCAGCAGTTTCACCCACCTAATTTGGTTAGCACATTTTTTTTTTTAAACTTTCTGGCAGAAACTCCTGAATCTCAGGAACAAGAAAGGAAGTGGCATCATTCTTCATAGCTCGGAGAACTCAAAATGTCAGAGAGATGATTGATCCAGTTCTTCTAGTTCATGCATTGCTGGCACATACAAGAGAATGAATTGGCTGTGGGAGAGGATGATTGACAAGGTCAACCATTTAAACATGGTCAAAGTTTTCTTTTAGCTGTAGCCTGTCTTAACAGATAATGCTATTTTAGCCAGCAGTCTAGTCTATTATTCATGGAAATGAATTAATTATATTGACTTTTTGCTTTTTTTGTGAGGAGATTAACCCATGTTCATCTCCATATGAGCTTGATGACCTCCCTGTAAGACAATTTAGATATATGGGCCAACTTCAAACATTGTGTTATTCCATGACTTATTTAACTGGGATTTGTTGATACACCATACTAAGCTAGAGTCAAAGAAACTGTGTTATGGCTTGGCACGGTATATGCCATAATACAAAGTAGCAGGATCATGGTGTACACATGACTGGAATTTGAAACCATTAATATGCTAATGATACTCAGTTGTATATCTCAGCCCATGGTTGAGTTAAGAAATGCTGTGACTTGCAGGCTGTTAGGGGCTGGATGGGGAGCAATGGGTTGAAACTGAATCCTGGCAAGACTGAGTGGTTTAGGGTTTAGGGTTCTTTGGATGGGGGTAGCACTGCCCCAAACAGACCCTATGCATAATCTGGGGGATCTCCTGGACTTGCAACTTCTCCTGGACTTGCAACTCCTCTCTTGTTGGTCACATCTACCTGACTCACTAGAGTCCTATTCCCTAAGGAGATAATCTGGCGGGACCCAGAAGAAGGGCCTTGTTTGTGGTGGCTCCCTCCCTCTGGAATACCATCCCTCCAGAGATTAGTCTGGCTCCCACTCTAACATTTTTTGGAAGCCCTGAAGATGTGGGTCTCCTAGCACCCAGATTGGGATGGAACCCTTTAAATGGCTGGTATGAATGTGTGTTATCACCAGGGTGGGGGGGAGGATTATTTTATTATTTTTATATTTTAGTATGTTTATGTTTATTTCTTTTATATTGTGCTTTTATGTCGTGTAAGCCACTTAACTTGCTATGTGCGAGTAGGCGGCAGTATAAATTTTCTAAATAAATAAATAAATATCCTTGGAGTTTGGACCTAATTTTGGGCCATACATATGTAAGATAGAAGAATAGAATATATGTTGGATAGAAAAATGTTGAATGTTCATCCTGGAGACCAGAGTACCAAAAAAGATGTACCGTATTTTCCAGCATATAAAGTGACCCGGCGTATAAGACGACCCCCGACTTTGGCACCAAATTTCATGCTGAGAAAGTCATATTATCTGCCAGAAACTATCATAATTTCCAGCATATAAGACGACTCGGTGTATAAGACGACCCCCGACTTCGGCACTGATTTCCGCGCTTTAGAAAGTCATCTTATACATCGGAAAATACGGTAATGTTGAAGATATATGCACTAAAAGAGTGTATATATCTGCTGCCCAGGAGAGCAGGACTAGATATAATGGATTAATTCAGATGAAGGGAGGTATTTTTTTTAATGTTATGCTAAAATTGTTAATGATTCTTAATTATAAAAGCAATTATCAGTAGCTTGTACTAATCTGTGCCTTCCAGCTATGTTGACCTACAATCACTTAATTATTAGACAGCAAAACCAATTGATAGGGAATGATAGATTAATTATCTGGAAAATATAGGATTTACATCTGACTAAAAGGCCTGAGAATTTTTCTGGATGTCTTTCTTCTAGAAAAAGCTGGTTGATCTTTTGAAGGGATGTTCTGTTAATAGTTTTTTTTTTTTTTTTTGCAGTGGCTAAAGATACTTTTCTGAATTGATACAGCTACCTCTGACTTCAGGCAAGTCTTTCCATTATCTTCTCAATGTTGCAACATGGATTTCTGATAGAGATATGAAAGAACTCTTAGGCTGCAGACCTAGGTATATTTGTTTAGTAATCTGCTCCAGTGAATGCAGGTAGACTTTCAACTTAAGAAGCATACATGGAATTGCTTTTTATTCTTCCAAAACATATGAATTGTTCCTATGGATATTCTGCTTTTGAAAGTCTTCATTGAAATAGTTCAGAACACTTTATACATTTTATTTTTAAAATTTTATTATACCTGCTGTATGATGAAACCAGCCTGCAGGCTGGCAGTTTGACACCCCTGCCTTAAACAGAAGCTTTCTCCCAATGTTTAAATGTGGCAAATGAAAAGTAACTTGCATATTAGAAGAAGAATATACATTATAGTTCTTTCCTAGTAGGATAAATATAGGATCTAATAAAGAACTCTTAGTGTGGCAATCAAAATTGCAAATATTTCTGTTTTCAAAATTCCATAAAGTCAAATCTTACTTATAGATGATTTCTGTTGAGTCCGTGGCGGGAAAACAGACACGAGAAGCAGCTGGAGTTCTCAGTTTCATTTATTCAGCGTTCAGCTTACAGGAAGATGGCTTCAGCCTCGCCCAAACGCCTCGCAGCCTCTTATATAGGCAACTCCCGGGTAAATGGGTTACTTTTCCCGCGCCAGCACCCGCGCATGCGCACGGCGCTGGCGACAGCCTGTCTGGTCCCGGGCAGCTTTGCACCTGCCCGGGACTGCCTGCAAACGCCCGAGCCGTTTGCAAGGCTCGGGACATAACACCCCTTTCCCCCGGGCTAAAACTACTACCAACATACAACATTTATTTTATATGACATTTTGCTCCCCAGTGCTCCCACTGATTACTGGCTTTTGCCTTGCCAGCAATGTTATGTAATCTTCTAGATACTTAGGAGATTTCTTTGCTCTCTGTGACCTTCTTAGCTCTGGGTTACTGGCATAAGTCCCCTGACTGGAGGGAGGCGTGAGCCTGTTCTCTCTATTGTGCCCTGGTGTCTTCCAAGGACTGTGCCCCGATGCCTGGCCTGCTTGCTTGCCCACCGGGCTCGTCAGGCCAGGGCTTCTGTTACTTTGTGACCTGGTTGACCTACCTAGCTGTAGACCCTCAGGCCCCTTGAAGTGATAGCCGCTGCTGGGCGTCTCTGTAGAACCTCCTAGGTCAGTCCAAGACCTGTCAGGAGGCTGTCCATTCCCTGAACCCCATTCTGTGTTCGGGCTCGTGTGGGTTTCTGTACTTTCCCAAAACTCAGGTGTTCCCTGATTTGTGCTAGGGTTGTTGTAGTCGGGACTTGGTTCCTCGACTAGCTCTGTGTATGTTTGACCCCCTGTAGGATTTGGGGTAAGGTCAGGCCAACCTTGGGAATTGTGTGCCAGCTCTCTTGCGGGGAATGATTTGTTGGGATGCCCCCGGGTATCCTCCGTGACTGGAGTGCTGTGTGATGTGTGTGGAAAGTGAGTATGCCCCCGGGGTGACTCCCTGGCTGGAGTAGGCGTGAGTGCCTGTTGTGTGGGTAAGCTCCATGACTTTCTTTTCGGAGCAATTGCAGAACCTTGGGACGAGCCGTTTGTGGCTCCCTCAGTGGAGATGGGCAGTAGCTCTTGCCCTTCCCTTTGCTCCAAAGGGTCCCCCTCCCCCCCTGGAAAAGACCCAGGAGTCTCAGCAGAAAAGTCCCGCCTAGAGCGGAGTTGGTCGATGTGCCGACGCAGGACACGACCGTTGTCCAGGGCAACCTCGTAGGAGAGAGGACCTGTGATCCTGGACACAGAAGCGGGGACCCATGTATGACCAGGCCCGTAATTGCGAGCCCAAACCGGGGCACCCACAAGTAGTTGTCTAGGTGCCCTAGGATGTGAGGTAGATGAAGGCAGTCTGTCCGGATGCAACCGGTCAAGTCTAGTAGTAAGTTGGCGCCCCCAACGAAGTTCAGCTGGACTTCTCCCTGTAGAAGTGGACGGTGTGGTGCGATAAGAAAGGAGAAAGTCAGCCAACCTGTGATGCCAGTCCCCGTAGGTGAGTCTCTTCAAGGCGTCCTTTGCGATGCGCACCATGCGTTCAGCCATACCGTTGGTGGACGGGTGAAAAGGCGCAGACGTGGCATGACGAATCAGGTTTGCCTGTAAGAAAGCTTGGAATTCGGAGGAGGTGAATTGAGGGCCGTTGTCGGACACAATGACATCTGGCAGCCCGTGTGCAGCAAAAATCCCCCTCAGTACCTGAATAGTCTTTGCAGTGGTGGTGGATGAGACAGGCACAACCTCAAGCCATTTTGAATGGCTGTCAACAAGGACCAAGAAGAACTGGCCCTGAAAGGGCCCAGCGTAGTCAATGTGCACCCTAGACCATGGGGACTGTGTTTCCTCCCATCTATGCACAGGAGCTTGGGGCATCTCTGGGCGAGATCGTTGGCACAGGTGGCATGCGTGTACCTTAGCCTCAATATCTTTATCTAAAGCAGGCCACCACAAGTGGCTGCGTGCAAGAGCCTTCATACGAACAATGCCAGGATGACCCTCGTGGAGGGATTCTAAGACCCTAGTCCTCATTGAGGTGGGAATGACAACTCTGTTTCCCCAAAGCAGACAACCCTGAGAAAGGGACAGTTCGTTTCTTTTGGACCAGAAACTCTGAAACTCAGGACTAGGGCAGTGCTCAGGCCACCCGGACAGGACCCAGGAGCGGACACGTGAAAGTGTGTGATCTGTACCTGTTTCAGCGGTAACATCCCTGGCACTAAGAGGGAGCTCGGGCAAGGCTTGGATTGATAGAATGTTGACAGCTGGCGCGGGGTCAGCTTCTACTACTGGCAGAGGCAACCTACTGAGGCCATCAGCATGGCCCATTTCTTTCCCAGGCTTGTGGAGTAATGAAAAATCATATGCAGACAAAAAAATAGACCACCTAAGCATTCTAGGGGAAATGATGTGGGGAGTCTGCTTACGTGTGGTAAACAGTCCCAGCAGAGGCTTATGGTCAGTGAAGACCGTGAAATGCCTGCCATATAGAAAATCGTGGAATTTTTTAATTCCAGCAACAACAGCCAGAGCCTCCCTGTCTATCTGAGCGTAGTTGCGCTCGGCAGAAGACAGTGTTCTGGAGTAGTATGCAATAGGAACCTGAGTTCCATCAGACCTGAGGTGACTCAGGACAGCTCCAACCCCGTAGGGGGACGCATCACAAGCGATGCACACAGGGAGAGACTCGTTGAAATGTGCAAGAACACTGTTAGAAGTGAGCAAGGCCTTGACTTCTTTAAAGCAAGCCTCATGCGCTTGTGACCACAGCCACACAGCCTGTTTGTCTAGTAGCCTGTGAAGAGGCTCAGCTACACTAGCTTTATGTGGAAGAAAAGAATTGTAGAAATTCAGGAGGCCTAGAAAGGCCTGAAGTTCGGCCTTAGACTTTGGCCTGGGTGCATCTAAAATAGCAGTTAGTTTGGATTCAGCAGGATGAATCCCAGCAGCATCAATTTTGAATCCCAGAAATTCAGTAGAAGGCACCCCAATCTGGCATTTGTCTTTTCTGAGCTTGAGGCCTGATTTCCTGAATCTTAACAGGACAGCCCTAAGCCTTTCAGCTAGAATGTGTGTGGAGTCTCCTGCAATCAAGACATCGTCAAAGTAGGGGCAGACCCCTGGTATACCTCGTAGTGTGTTTTCCATTACGCTTTGGAAAATCCCAGGAGCGACATTCACTCCAAACTGTAGCCTTTTTACTTTAAAGGCTCCCCTGTGGGTCACAATGGTCTGAGCTATGGCAGCATCATCATCAACAGGCAGCTGTTGATATGCTTGAGCTAGGTCAAGCTTTGCAAAAACACGCCCCCCCTTGAGAGAGGCCAGGATGTGACTGACCACAGGAACAGGATAGGCATGTTGCTGCAATGCCTTATTGAGTGTGCATTTGTAATCAGCACAAATGCGAATGTCCCCATTTGCCTTTAGAGGCGTGACAATGGGGGTCTCCCACGGGCTGGAATCAACAGGTTCTAGGATTCCCTGTTGGATTAGTTTGTCTAAGTTCAGTGTCAATCTTACTTTTTAAAGCAAAAGGGACCCTTCTTGCTTTAATCCTAATGGGAGTGACAGTGGGGTCTAGCTTTAAGGACACAGGTGGTCCTTTGAATGTGCCCAGCTGGGGGCTGAAAACATCTGCAAATTCTGTGCAGACTTCCTGTAGGTCGAGTGTTTGTAAGCTATTGAGTCCTGTGACGTGTATCCCCAGGGCCTCAAACCAATCGAGTCCTATGAGACTCGTTCGTTCACCCCCTACTACTAATAAGTCTAGTGGACCTTCAAAACTCTTGTATTGCACGTTAAGGGTGGCCTCCCCCTTAACACACACTCTTGAGTTCTGAAAATCTGTTAATACAATATCAGAAGGCCTTAACTTGGCCTTAGACCCACTTCTGGAACAAATCTTCCTAAATGTATGCAATGAAATGATGGACAGGGCAGACCCTGTGTCTAGTTCCATAGATAATGGAACCCCTTGTAGCTTCACGTTGAGTGACAGCTTTTTCTTCATGGGCTTGTGTGTGCCTGTTCTACAGATGCTTCTTCGCGAAGCGCAAAAACCTACCCTATTCTGGCTGGGGAATCTGGTACCCTTCAGGCGTTCTTCTTGGGGTTGTGCCTTTCGTCGGCCCAGGCACACAGCTGCAATGTGCCCTTGTTTACCGCATGCCCGGCAGGTAGCGGAGCGGAACTTGCAGTCGGTTCTCCTGTGGCGACCTCCACAGCCGATGCACTTGAGCGGAGCCGAAGAGCTTCCCTTCTGGTTCTCTTCCTTCGCGGGGTGTAGACGGTCGACTTCCTCGTCCGGATCCTCCTCGGAGTTTCGTCGGACGTCTTCCTGGTGCACGGACGCACCCTCTGCACTGTTTCTGATCGGCCGCATGTTTTTGACGGCGCCGCCTGCTGCTTCTTCTGCGGTGACTTCCCTTAAGGCGTCTTGGAAGGATAATTCTTCCTTTGCGAAAAGTCTCTGTTGTAGCTCGCGATGCCTTAACCCGCACACGAATCGGTCCCTCAGTCGTTCCTCGAGGTCCTTGAACTCGCAGGGCTTGGCGGCCTTCCGTAACGCGGCGATGTATTCCTTGGCTGACTCACCGGACCGTTGATCCCTTTGTTCGAAGGTGTGGCGCCATGAGATAACGGACACCTTGGGATGGAAATGCTCCTTCAGCAGCTTCTTCAGGTCTGCGTAGCTTACAGACTCTACTGGGACAGGTGCTGCAAGGTTTTCTGCGATTTCGAAGGCGTCTTGGCCGCAAACGCAAAGCAGGGTGGCCGCCTTCAAGCTATCTTCCCTCACTTGGTTTGCCTTGAAGTAGTTCTCCATTCTGGATACGTAGGACTCCCACCGCTCTGGATGTGAGACGTCGAATTCCGAAAGCCTTCCGATTTTCGCCATCTTCGGATCTTCAGGAGACGGGTCTATCAGCCAGCCTACCCCCGAATGCGCACCGGATTGGCGGGCAGCTGCCGAGTCGACGCCGTTCCTCTTTCGCCGCTCAGGACTCCTTGGGTAAGCTTACACTTCTTCCTTTCCAGATAGTGCAAGGCATCCCACCTTCATCGCCAGTGTTGAGTCCGTGGTGGGAAAACAGACACGAGAAGCAGCTGGAGTTCTCAGTTTCATTTATTCAGCGTTCAGCTTACAGGAAGATGGCTTCAGCCTCGCCCAAACGCCTCGCAGCCTCTTATATAGGCAACTCCCGGGTAAATGGGTTACTTTTCCCGCGCCAGCACCCGCGCATGCGCACGGCGCTGGCGACAGCCTGTCTGGTCCCGGGCAGCTTTGCACCTGCCCGGGACTGCCTGCAAACGCCCGAGCCGTTTGCAAGGCTCGGGACATAACAATTTCCTAATTTCCTTCAGTCCCCGAAAACATCTTTTTTAGGAGATATCAATCAATAGTAATGCAGATCAGCTCAAGGCATTTTTTTCTGATAAAGAGAAACCCTTCCATATAAAAAAGGAAGACTGGTCAAACTGAAACTGTCAAGCCCCAAGAACCATGAATGACATGAGTTACATCTAAGTAGTTTACTTTATTGTTCTTCATCTATAGACAGAATCATGCCAGACTAAAGCAACTATCTGAAAAACTATAGCTATACTCTGTGAACTCCTAGGGAGTACCATTTTAACCCTCTTCCTGCCCACCAACTAGTTAAGCTTCTTTGCCTTTTTTCCCTCTGGAAAGTAACCCCTCCTTCTTGGGAATCCAGATGACATTGCACCCCAGAAACATACTCAACTCTGACAATGGGCCATCATCTCCCATTGCTCAGAAAAGCAACAGCTTAATGTAGGGCATGTGAAGGTAGTTTCTGGAACAGATATTTCTGTCCCACCTAATAGTTCTTGCAGCTGTCTTACTAGAGTTACTTAAGTAATGAGACTGGCCTTCAGAATGAATTTACCAAAAGATCTAAAATCTGAGATAATCCCAGTTTATCAAAGCTATAGTCAACATTATTTAGCTTTTTGTGTGTAAACAAGCTCAACTCTCTTGAGACGAAAGTTCACCCTTTCCTTGCATATACCTCATTTTTTCAAATAAACCACATTTGTGTCATGGCTTAGAAACCAATGGCACCTTCTCCTTTGTAGGTAGATAAAAGGTCTTCAAACTTGGTTCTTCTATGACTTGTGGACTTCAACTCCCAAAATTCCTCACCCAGGCACACAAGTCTAAAAAGGCCAAGTTTGAAGACCCCTGGATTAGACCGTTCCTGTATATAACGCCCTGAATGGATTTGAATTCTGGGAGTTGAAATCCACAAGTCATAGAAGGGTCAAGTTTGAAGGCCCCTGAGGTAGATTTTCCTTATAGGCCAATATGAAATTTCAGGCAATTTGAAAAAAAGAAAACATGTCTCTCTTGCATAGGAACTTTATCAAACATTTGGGTTCCTCAAATGAAGATGTTAAATCTTAATGCCTATTTTCTTCAGGTGAAGTGTTCCTGAAGCTCTACCCTGTTCTCTGCCACCTCAGAAAGAAAGGCAGTTATAGTTAATCTTGCCAATGTCCTCCACCTTCAAGAAAGATTCATAATGAAAGAACAGTATCTCCATAGCAACCAGGAATTATTTCAGGCGGCTGTAAAGCTGGTGAATTTCCAACATGCTAAAGCTTTTGCAAAGGCCATAAGAAAAACAAAACAGATGGTTAAAAAAAATCCACTCTCTCTTCAGCTTCTTTGCTTTTGGTTGCTTCATAGGATTTGCTAGTTAAATTTGTTTTCTTCAAAGCTCAAGTTTGGCAGCTAAATGTATATTTACATAAAGGGAATGAAAATCATGGAGACTTTCTACAGCACCCATACAACTGTGTTCTCTTGTTCTTTGGAATAAATATTGAAAATTTTAATTTCATCAAGCTAAGGGAGAACTGATCAGGAAAAATGTAAGACAATTATTTTTGCAGGCACTGTTCCTGCAAATGTCCTATGTTTGAAGCAATTCTCCAGAGTCTCCCTATCATTCAGCTTTGCTTCTTTCCTTTCTCAGATATACTGAGGATTAAGAAATCACTGGGACAGGTGGACAGAACAGTAGTACTGAGAAGACAAAAAAATTAAATGAAAAGAGTAGCCCTTCATCTTTGGATACAGTGATATGGTGAGAAGTATCGGGAAGTGAGGGAGCAAAGGATCTATAGGAAATATTCTATGAAGGAAAAGTTGCAGAAACAGTGATTTGAAGAAGGTGTCATTCAGACAACCTGTGGATTTCCAGCTATTGATGAATTCTAACTTACAATATTTGATGCTAAGGAATTAAAAACTGAATGACAACAATAGTTATATATCTGAATAAAGAATTATAATTCTCAATCTTGGAAAATCAGTGAGTCCAGGTTTTCAGTCATATAAAACAGACTTCTTAATGAAAACAATTTATAAGAACACATTATTTTGTGTCTACTAAAGAATGTTTAAATATTAGACTTAGATTTTTTTTGTGTTGACACTGAAAGAAATTTGAGGGTTTTTTAACTCATAAAATCTCCTCTTGTCCAATCATAATTTTGCTTTCGTTTCAGATCATAGCAAATGTTGATACAGCTTTGGAAAGAAATATAATAAAGAAGTATATATGATGTTAAAATATATTCCTAAAATATAACATATGTCATTTTGTGAAAAAAAATGGTTCTATCAAGCCTAGTACTCAGAAAACTAGGCTGAGGAAAACCTTATGTAAATTGAAATAAATTTATCCTTCTGATACCAAGGAATGGATTCATGAGACAAGTCTTACCTATTTTTGAAAAAGAAACCTTTGTTATAAAACTGAGCAAAAGAAGCAATATGACTTCAGTTTAATTATAAGTTTAAGGACTATACTAATTTCCTATTGATACTATATGGATATATATATATAGAGAGAGAGATCTTTTTTCTCCTTTTACTTTAATTCCTTCATTTTTAATGTTTCATTTATTTTAGCCACTATCAACATAATCAGATTCTTTTGTATTTGATTTTTTATATTCCACAAACTTCCTTAGTATTTCATCAAGCTATATCCTGTATATTTTGGCATCACACAGGCAACCATAATTTATCCTAGAATTATGGTAGTAAGTCAAGCCAGTCATTAACCGAATCATCACATGTCTGATGAGATTTTTGGAATGTTTTTTGCAGCAGTCCTTAAGTGAAAATCATTGTCTTTAAGTGAATCCAATGTCCTCAATGGGAGTTTTTTGCTGGAAATCAGAAGTAAAATCCAACTTCTGGTAAAACCCATAAATCATAGTCATATGACTATGAGACATTGCAAATGGCCATAAATGCTGGCCGGTTGCCAAGCATGCAGAATGGAATGGCTTTGGGGGAATCCATTTAAATTTGAACAGTCACTAAATGATCAATCATAAGTCAAGGTATTTTGTTTCAGTCAAAATAGAACAGTGATTTAATTTTCAGCTTAAAAATAAACCAGCAGCAATATTAACAATTACTCAGAAAGCAGAAAGTGAACAGGTAAAGCTTAACACTACTGAAATGGTGGTGTGCTCAAATTGATTCCACAACTGATATATTTTAAATGGATCCATTGGTCATTTTGTTTCACATAATGGAGGTGAAATCTGTTATATGAATCATTCTAGGGATTCACATTTCTCTAAGTTTATGTGACTGGTCTTGGGTGTTCTGACACTAGCTGACCTAGCTAATTGGGTCAATCTCATTTTGCTTGTTAGCAACTATGTTGTATATCTCTCTGATTGGTAGACTCAGACTTATTGTATTTTTTATAAATTAGTACTGGAGAAAAAAAATCTTTAATGGCTAAAATGGGGAGAACCTATTGTACTCTAATAGAAGTACTGTACATATCTAGGTTGCAAGCATATACAGTACATGACTAGTAGATGGGAGTAAGGCAATACAGAAATTTTTTTGCTGTGATCATTTGTTCAGATCTGATACCTTATGTCTAGGTCTCCTTTTTATCTTCCATTTTTACATTCACCTTTGTGTGAGGAGAAACAGTAAAACAGGAATGAAATAGACAAAATCAATGAAAGAGCCCCTGTTTCCCAGTTGTTCTATGTTCTGTGTCTGAAAGCTAGAAAGGAAATGCTTTTTCTAAAGGTAACTGGACTGTTTTCTCCTTGAGGAAGAAGTTTCACTTCTCATCCAAGAAGATTCCATCCCTCACCTTCATTTCCAACCAGTCAGAACCGAAGAAGCTTCTTGAATGAAAAATGAAACTTCTTTAAGCAAAAACAAAGGAAGTCCAGTTGCCTTTGAAAAAGTGCCTTTGAGATAACTATGACCAGGATAACTGAGAATCCCCACAGACAGCTGGAAGGAAGGATTAATCACATATTCTCTCTTCCAAATCTAGAAGATTCGAGAATTATTTCCTCCATTTTTCATGCTGCTCTTGCATCAGTTCCCATGAAGATCAAGACCACTTCATAGGTTCATCAGGGAGGCCACACTTAATGATTTACCTAGAAGAAAGGATTTAGGAGAAAAGATTCTAAATGACTCTTTACCTACTCATCTAATGAGCTTATTCAGATTAAGTGATACATGAAACTACTGGAGGACAAACATGGGGTCCCCTTAACCAATTTGCTGAGACCGAAGAAAAGCAGTGAAATGTTTAAAACCAAAAAGAAAAGAAGGCCAATTGCCATGACTCAACTTCCAGACATACTTATCTGAAGTATACCTTTACATATTTGAGACTGTTCCTTTTAGTTGTTCTAAATAATAAAGTAATAGATTATCAAAATTAGTTTAACATCATATTTTGGGGAAGCTCTAATATTTATGTTGTCCAAAAGAGATTGGTAGCTTAGCATTGATTTGTTGCTCTGGCTGTTCTTTTTGATGAGAGGCTCAGTATTATTAAAAAAAGAAAAAGAAAACGTTTTAGTCTATAAACTTTATATGCTGTCAAAGATTTCACATTAAGCCAAAACCTCTTCTGCCTTGATTTTGTTTAATATCAACAAGAGTCATAGTGGTGCAGTGGTTAGAATGCAGTACTGCAGGCTAATTCTGCTGTCTGCCAACTGTCAGCAGTTCAATTCTTACCAGCTTAAGGTTGATTCAGCCTTCCATTCTTCCAAGGTTGGTAAAATGAGGACCCAGACTGTTGGAGGCAGTATGCTGACTCTGTAAATTGCTTAGAGAGGACTGTAAAGCACTGTGAAGTGGTATATAAGTCTAAGTGCTATTGCTATTGCTATCAACAAATAGGGACAGAGAGAAACTTGGACATACTTTCAAGATTCTGTTATTATACCTTGTAACAATAAAGTAGCATTCCAGGAATCCCTGCAGTGTCTATTTCATGATCTGGCCTCTCTTGAACGGTTGATAGATAATTGTTATTGTTTTAAAATCCAAATTCTTTCTAATTGTAAGGCAATGCTTTTAAATGTAAATGAACTATAGCTTGGCTGTCTGACCTGAGGAGATGGGAGACTTTGATGATATAGTAGAGCATAAAGAAATATCTCCAGCTCATTCTATAGACCATATATAACCTGTCCCCACCTCTCAACTCCCAAATTGATCTTTTTCTAAACGGGCTTGGAAATAGATGTTACCAATAATATAATTGGAACATAAAGGCCAAAAAAAAAAAAAAAAAAAACTGAATACCATTCACCACTCAAACTTTTGCAAAATGCTACAATAAAAATATTGTTCTGGGGAACTATGGAAAAATTGAAATGGCAGGTGATCTCTGTCTATCCCGGTGGATGCCTTCAGAAAGATCTGTAGATGGAAAGACTCTCCATTCTCTGAGCCATAGAAGCCTGATGTAAGCTGCTCCTCCTGCTAAAGGCAAAACAAAGGACAATAACTGTGAAACTGACACATCAGACAAGGTGGAGGAAGAACTGTCAATTCCACCTTGTTTTTCTACCCTTTTCAAGCAGAAGCAGTCAAAACTCTAATGAACTTATCACCTCCCTATAGTATGGAGCTGGACGGACACTTCACATGGCTTTTTGAAGGAAAAGGAGACTGTTCTCTTTTTTATAGCACAATAACATGAAATTAAGTAAAGATGGCCTTTCAAAGAGGCTGTCTTCTGCATTGCATGGGGTCAAGCTAATAAGCAATCATCCTTGAATAGAGCTAGTGCTAAGACAGTATTAACCAGATAGAAAATGGCATTTTCATTATTGGCTGGAAGCACCTGAGGAAAGCTACAGCTATTGATTTTTTTTTCTTCCTCTTGTGTACTTGTTAAAGGTGTGAGGGCTACAAGTACATCTCTGTTCTACCGACACACACACACTTTTGTCTTGTTTCTCAGAAATTTCAGTTTTTTTAAAAAAATATTTTTACTACCAGAAAATATGTTTCCAGAGATCTATTTATTCTGTCTCTAACAAGAGGGAAAGGCAAATGCTCTGTTTCCCACAGCTGCATAAATCATTAAAATTCATTTAAAAGATGAGTTCATTTGTTTGCTAAATGCATGTTATTGACAACAGCAACATTTCAAGATGAAAGTGCGTCAAGAAATGTGATACCACTGCAAACCTAGAAATAAAGGACCTATAAAAAGGTCAGTGATGCCAGTTGATATGGAAACATTTGTTCAGGCTCTTCTGGGAAATAGAGGAATCAGTGAGTTGTAATTTCAGATCACTGTTTCATTTCCACAGGTCCAGAAGTAGGGCACATTGTCCTAAAAGTGATTTATATCCTACCTGACTTCGTGAGCACTGTGGTTTAATTATTTAATCCTTGACTTAGAACAAATCATTTACTGATTGTTCAAAGTTATGACAGCACAGAAAAAAGTGACTTGTGACCATTTTTTTTTACATTTATTATCTACGGGGAAAGTCTTCAAAATTCTCTTATGCTTTGAAATAATTTCTAAAATAAATGGCAACTGACTAAAATTTCAGACATTTGAGATCCAATGTGATACAATGATTAAGGTAGAAGACTAAGACATGAGGTTCCCGGATTCAAATCCACTCTCAGTCATGGAACCTGAGTGGGTGACTTTGGGTGAATTACTTCTCAATTTACCTACTTTTCTGGGGTCGAGATAGAAGCTCTACTTGAGCTCCTTGAGATAAAACAAATAAAACTTTGAAAAGATGAATAACATGCAAGATGTTAAAATAAAAGTGAATCATCAAATTTTCTTCCTGTTAGCATTTATTCTATCAGGGATCTTCTAGGAGCAAACTCCAAAATCTACTTCCAGCAGGATTCTTGCCAGAATTTGTTCACATTTTGATCCCTAATAATGCCAATTATTCATGTTGTTTCAGTCAAAGGTGTTAGGTTAAGGACTTTTCTTTCTTCTCTGAAAGATGGAAATAAATATATAGGTCATGCACATCTGGGTTGAGTCATTTGCATTTTCTTACTCCATAAGAAAAAGAAACAATAACATTTAAGGAAGCAGACATTATCATCTTCAAGTGGCAGTGGCTAAACTAGTGTTGCTTAATCTTAGCAATTTCAAAATATGTGGACTTCAACTCTCAGAATTTCCCAGCCAGCATGCTGGAAGTTAAACATAGCTGGCTAGTTAATACTTGATTGGGAAACCTTTGGGAATCCAAGAACTGAGGGCTAAACTGGAAGGTTAAAAAAATAGGCCTGAAAGAAGCTAATTGCAAATGTCTTCATGTTGTTGTCAGAAAAACCCTACCATGCATGAATATGCTTATAGGTTGTAAAGACATCAATGTTTTTGAAGTATAGTTTGAAAGAGAAGTTTAAAATATATATACCCTGTCCAACCCTACCCATCAGGGAGTTTTATTTTATATCTGGGTTTAAGCTGCAATGTGATTCAAATGTTCAATAATGTGATGAGATAAATCAATTCTCTTTTCAATCTGCCTTCAAAATGTCCCAATCCTAGAGTGTTTCATTGTTTCTCAACCACACATATATCAGTATAATGTGCTGATATCCTACTTTGTATTGGTGAAAATTGGCTGTGGGTAGTCTTAAGTAAACAATATGCCAAGGTCTGAGAACAAAGACAATGAAAATTCTTCTAAGAGCAAGGATGATACTTTTGCCTTGTGGATCACAGAAACAATAGGTGGAATACATATTTATTTACATCCATATGTTCATATTTCCACAGCTCAAATGCTTCTTGTTCTGTCGCCTAATTTTGTCAACTACTTTCACTTTATGTCTACTAGCAGGATTCTTCAAAATGATTGTGTAGTGCTTTACTCAGAAGTTTCTATAGTTTGTTGCAGCAGGAAAATGCTCACAGGGGGTCTCTAGATTGGGGGTCCCCCACCCCCGGTCCATGGACTGGTACAAGTCACAGCATGCTTGCAACTGGTCTGCACAAACAAGCAAAGTCCCATCCATGGGATGCCGGCAGCACATAAAACCATGCACTCTCCAGTCTGTGGAAAAATCTTTCTCCATGGAACTGGTCCCTGGTGCCCAAAAGGTTGGGGACCTCTGCTCTAGATAATCTAGCACTCCTAATGATTTGCAATTAGGGAGAAGACCGCTTAGAGAGGGCTGTAAAGCACGGTGAAGCAGTATATAAGTCTAAGTGCTATTGCTTTTGCTATTTCCCTTTAAGGGAAACTGGAAGCAAACATTCCAAGCAGAGGATGCTCATTTGATACTTTTTTACTGGAAGCAATGGCTCTGCAGTAGAAATATCAATGGTTCATTTTCAGCTCACAGCAAATCCTAACAGTTTTCCTCAGTCTTCATGTATATATATTGATAGATGGATGCTATTAAAGCTATGAAAGTGGGTATCGATCTCAAAAATGTCATATAAGCATCCAAACTAACACCAATAAGCCCCTTTGAATAATACTGCGGAAACTAAAAGAGGAACTGAATGTGAAATAATATATCTGTTACGTACTAGTCTGCAAAAACAAATGCTAAAAACATAGGCAATATTCATCCTGTTCCATGAAATCATACACATAATATTCTTATAATTCTTGTACAACAATTAAACACATGACATATATTCAAAGAGGATGACCTTTAGAGAAAATGCTTTTGCTGAATGCAATATCTAGACCAATGGGCAATTGGCACTAAAAATTGCTATTTTTATTATTTGTACCTATGCTTACAGTTAAATATATACTGTAATTAAGAAATGCAAAACTATTTCTTAAATAGCACATAAAAATAGTCTCAGAATAATGGAACAGAATAGCAGAAGGAATCTTGGAGGTATTCTAGTCCAACCTGCCTGCTCAAGTAGGAGACCCTATAACACTTGAGTCAAGTGGTTGTCCAGTCTCTTCTTAAAAACCTCCAGCAACACCACAACTTCTGGAGGCAAGCTCTTCCACTAATTAATTATTCTCACTCTCAGGAAATTTCTCCTTAGTTCTAGGTTGGTCCTCTTTCATTATTCGTCATACCTCACACAATATCCATGGCTTATTTGAAAAACCAGATTTTCTAAAACAGAGAAGAAAATAGATCTGGAAGCACCTGTGGGGGATTGGTATTCCAGAAGACAGGCGTGGTGACAGAGAAGGTATACATCTGAAGTCCCACAAGATTTCATGAGATGGGCAAAACAATTGATATCTGCGTACCTATCTTTAGGATATTGCTAAAGAAATGAGGCACAAGGAATAGGTAACATTTCTCTTTAAAGCAGTAAGAGAAGTTACAATACAGAAAATGAAAAACAGCTTCAAACTCTACATTAGATTTATGATATTAATAGATCTGAACTTCCGCATTGCCTAAAAATTAACTAAGTAATTAAGTTCAGACTGTTTACAAAATGACCAAGCCAACAACATTTATGAGCAATTGGTATTGGTTTATTGATTCTGTGACTTAACAAAATTATTCTGCTTTAGGATCAAATTCTCATGGTACCCTTCTAGAGACATTTATTCAAATAATGGAGCTGAAGCTGCTTAGTTAAAATAGCTAAGTTTTCCAAAAGGATACAATTAAATAATTGTGAGAACATTGTTGAAAACATCTCTCTTTCTCTCTCTCTCTCTCTCTCTCTCTCTCTCTCTCTCTCTCTCTCTCTCTCTCTCTCTCTCTCTCTCTCTCTCTCTCTCTCTGTGTGTGTGTGTGTGTGTGTGTGTGCACATGAGCTTTCAACTCAGTGTTCATTTCTGGTGTCTGCCTGGACAAGTTCCTAGCCAAATTTAGTCATTTATTTATTTTTATTATTTAGTATTGTGATTTTGTTTTCAAATAATCCTATTATTGACATCCACTCAGCAAATTGGAATATAAAAGGTTATAATACATTACTTTTTTATTATTATTATTTTTTATTGAGAATTTTTAAAGTTTTACAATAAAATACTCCCCCCTCCCCCCCATCACCCTCCCCCCTCCTTCCCAGAGCTGAATACAGGGTTAAAAACAACAAAAAATATACAACTTAAATGAACATCAAGCAATTATACATAAATCCAAAAAACAAAATTTTAAATATTTTAACTCCAGTACATAAAAGCAGAGATTCTAGCCATTACCCTTAAACATAGATTATTCAAAAGCTAAGTAATACTTTCTAATCTCATATTTATTCTGTATAAAATTCACCATCTTTTCCACACTAAAATATATTTCTCTTGCGATTGATCTTTCAGATAAGCCGAAATTTTTGCCATTTCAGATAAATAAGAAACTTTAAGAAACCATTCTTCTAAAGTAGGCAAAGAGTCCTTCTTCCAATATTGCCCAATCAGCAACCTTACTGCTGTAATTAAATTCAACATTAGAATAATTTCTTTATCATCACAATCAACAATAATACCTAACAAAAACAATTGTGGTGTAAATTTTATCCTTCTATTAAAAATCTTCTGAATGTTCCACCAAATCTTAATCCAAAAAGCCTTTATATTTCTACATGACCAAGGTTATAGTATATTACTTGATAGGTACTGTTGAGTCCGTGGCGGGAAAATAGACACGAGAAGCAGCTGGAGTTCTCAGTTTCTTTTATTCAGCGTTCAGCTTACAGGAAGATGGCTTCAGCCTCGCCCAAACGCCTCGCAGCCTCTTATATAGGCAACTCCCGGGTAAATGGGTTACTTTTCCCGCGCCAGCACCCGCGCATGCGCACGGCGCTGGCGACAGCCTGTCTGGTCCCGGGCAGCTTTGCACCTGCCCGGGACTGCCTGCAAACGCCCGAGCCGTTTGCAAGGCTCGGGACATAACACCCCTTTCCCCCGGGCTAAAACTACTACCAACATACAACATTTATTTTATACGACAATTTGCTCCCCAGTGCTCCCACTGTTTACTGGCTTTTGCCTTGCCAGCAATGTTATGTAATCTTCTAGGTACTTAGGAGATTTCTTTGCTCTCTGTGACCTTCTTAGCTCTGGGTTACTGGCATAAGTTCCCTGACTGGAGGGAGGCGTGAGCCTGTTCTCTCTATTGTGCCCTGGTGTCTTCCAAGGACTGTGCCCCGATGCCTGGCCTGCTTGCTTGCCCACCGGGCTCGTCAGGCCAGGGCTTCTGTTGCTTTGTGACCTGGTTGTCCTACCTAGCTGTAGACCCTCAGGCCCCTTGAAGTGATAGCCACTGCTGGGCGTCTCTGTAGAACCTCCTAGGTCAGTCCAAGACCTGTCAGGAGGCTGTCCATTCCCTGAACCCCATTCTGTGCTCGGGCTCGTGTGGGTTTCTGTACTTTCCCAAAACTCAGGTGTTCCCTGATTTGTGCTAGGGGTGTTGTAGTCGGGACTTGGCTCCTCGACTAGCTCTGTGTATGTTTGACCCCCTGTAGGATTTGGGGTAAGGTCAGGCCAACCTTGGGAATTGTGTGCCAGCTCTCTTGCAGGGAATGATTTGTTGGGATGCCCCCGGGTATCCTCCGTTGCTGGAGTGCTGTGTGATGTGTGTGGAAAGTGAGTATGCCCCCGGGGTGACTCCCTGGCTGGAGTAGGCGTGAGTGCCTGTTGTGTGGGTAAGCTCCATGACTTTCTTTTCGGAGCAATTGCGGAACCCTGGGATGGGCCGTTTGTGGCTCCCTCAGTGGAGATGGGCAGTAGCTCTTGCCCTTCCCTTTGCTCCAAAGGGTCCCCCTCCCCCCCTGGAAAAGACCCAGGAGTCTCAGCAGAAAAGTCTCGCCTAGAGCGAAGTTGGTCGATGTGCCGACGCAGGACACGACCGTTGTCCAGGGCAACCTCGTAGGAGAGAGGACCTGTGATCCTGGACACAGAAGCGGGGACCCATGTATGACCAGGCCCGTAATTGCGAGCCCAAACCGGGGCACCCACAAGTAGTTGTCTAGGTGCCCTAGGATGTGAGGTAGATGAAGGCAGTCTGTCCGGATGCAACCGGTCAAGTCTAGTAGTAAGTTGGCGCCCCCAACGAAGTTCAGCTGGACTTCTCCCTGTAGAAGTGGACGGTGTGGTGCGATAAGAAAGGAGAAAGTCAGCCAACCTGTGATGCCAGTCCCCGTAGGTGAGTCTCTTCAAGGCGTCCTTTGCGATGCGCACCATGCGTTCAGCCATACCGTTGGTGGATGGGTGGAAGGGCGCAGACGTGGCATGACGAATCAGGTTTGCCTGTAAGAAAGCTTGGAATTCGGAGGAGGTGAATTGAGGGCCGTTGTCGGACACAATGACATCTGGCAGCCCGTGTGCAGCAAAAATCCCCCTCAGTACCTGAATAGTATTTGCAGTGGTGGTGGATGAGACAGGCACAACCTCAAGCCATTTTGAATGGCTGTCAACAAGGACCAAGAAGAACTGGCCCTGAAAGGGCCCAGCGTAGTCAATGTGCACCCTAGACCATGGGGACTGTGTTTCCTCCCATCTATGCACAGGAGCTTGGGGCATCTCTGGGCGAGATCGTTGGCACAGGTGGCATGCGTGTACCGTAGCCTCAAGACCTTTATCTAAACCAGGCCACCACAAGTGGCTTCGTGCAAGAGCCTTCATACGAACAATGCCAGGATGACCCTCGTGGAGGGATTCTAAGACCCTAGTCCTCATTGAGGTGGGAATGACAACTCTGTTTCCCCAAAGCAGACAACCCTGAGAAAGGGACAGTTCGTTCCTTTTGGACCAGAAACTCTGAAACTCAGGACTAGGGCAGTGCTCAGGCCACCCGGACAGGACCCAGGAGCGGACACGTGAAAGTGTGTGATCTGTACCTGTTTCAGCGGTAACATCCCTGGCACTAAGAGGGAGCTCGGGCAAGGCTTGGATTGATAGAATGTTGACAGCTGGCGCGGGGTCAGCTTCTACTACTGGCAGAGGCAACCTACTGAGGCCATCAGCATGGCCCATTTCTTTCCCAGGCTTGTGGAGTAAGAAAAATCATATGCAGACAAAAAAATAGACCACCTAAGCATTCTAGGGGAAATGATGTGGGGAGTCTGCTTACGTGTGGTAAACAGTCCCAGCAGAGGCTTATGGTCAGTGAAGACCGTGAAATGCCTGCCATATAGAAAATCGTGGAATTTTTTAATTCCAGCAACAACAGCCAGAGCCTCCCTGTCTATCTGAGCGTAGTTGCGCTCGGCAGAAGACAGTGTTCTGGAGTAGTATGCAATAGGAACCTGAGTTCCATCAGACCTGAGGTGACTCAGGACAGCTCCAACCCCGTAGGGGGATGCATCACAAGCGATGCACACAGGAAGAGACTCGTTGAAATGTGCAAGAACACTGTTAGAAGTGAGCAAGGCCTTGACTTCTTTAAAGCAAGCCTCATGTGCTTGTGACCACAGCCACACAGCTTGTTTGTCTAGTAGCCTGTGAAGAGGCTCAGCTACACTAGCTTTATGTGGAAGAAAAGAATTGTAGAAATTCAGGAGGCCTAAGAAGGCCTGAAGTTCGGCCTTAGACTTTGGCCTGGGTGCTTCTAAAATAGCAGTTAGTTTGGATTCAGCAGGATGAATCCCAGCAGCATCAATTTTGAATCCCAGAAATTCAGTAGAAGGCACCCCAATCTTGCATTTGTCTTTTCTGAGCTTGAGGCCTGATTTCCTGAATCTTAACAGGACAGCCCTCAGCCTTTCAGCTAGAATGTGTGTGGAGTCTCCTGCAATCAAGACATCGTCAAAGTAGGGGCAGACCCCTGGTATACCTCGTAGTGTGTTTTCCATTACGCTTTGGAAAATCCCAGGAGCGACATTCACTCCAAACTGTAGCCTTTTTACCTTAAAGGCTCCCCTGTGGATCACAATGGTCTGAGCTATAGCAGCATCATCATCAACAGGCAGCTGTTGATATGCTTGAGCTAGGTCAAGCTTTGCAAAAACACGCCCCCCCTTGAGAGAGGCCAGGATGTGACTGACCACAGGAACAGGATAGGCATGTTGCTGCAATGCCTTATTGAGTGTGCATTTGTAATCAGCACAAATGCGAATGTCCCCATTTGCCTTTAGAGGCGTGACAATGGGGGTCTCCCACGGGCTGGAATCAACAGGTTCTAGGATTCCCTGTTGGATTAGTTTGTCTAATTCAGTGTCAATCTTACTTTTTAAAGCAAAAGGGACCCTTCTTGCTTTAATCCTAATGGGAGTGACAGTGGGGTCTAGCTTTAAGGACACAGGTGGTCCTTTGAATGTGCCCAGCTGGGGGCTGAAAACATCTGCAAATTCTTTGCAGACTTCCTGTAGGTCGAGTGTTTGTAAGCTGTTGAGTCCTGTGACGTGTATCCCCAGGGCCTCAAACCAATCGAGTCCTATGAGACTCGTTCGTTCACCCCCTACTACTAATAAGTCTAGTGGACCTTCAAAACTCTTGTATTGCACATTAAGGGTGGCCTCCCCCTTAACACACACTCTTGAGTTCTGAAAATCCTGTTAATACAATATCAGAAGGCCTTAACTTGGCCTTAGTCCCACTACTGGAACAAATCTTCCTAAATGTATGCAATGAAATGATGGAAAGGGCAGACCCTGTGTCTAGTTCCATAGATAATGGAACCCCTTGTAGCTTCACGTTGAGTGACAGCTTTTTCTTCATGGGCTTGTGTGTGCCTGTCCTACAGATGCTTCTTCGCGAAGCGCAAAAACCTACCCTATTCTGGCTGGGGAGTCTGGTACCCTTCAGGCGTTCTTCTTGGGGTTGTGCCTTTCGTCGGCCCAGACACACAGCTGCAATGTGCCCTAGTTTGCCGCATGCCCGGCAGGTAGCGGAGCGGAACTTGCAGTCGGTTCTCCTGTGACGACCTCCACAGCCGATGCACTTGAGCGGAGCCGAAGAGCTTCCCTTCTGGTTTCCTTCCTTCGCGGGGTGTAGACGGTCGACTTCCTCGTCCGGATCCTCCTCGGAGTTTCGTTGGACGTCTTCCTGGTGCACGGACGCACCCTCTGCACTGCTTCTGATCGGCCGCATGTTCTTGACGGCGCCGCCTGCTGCTTCTTCTGCGGTGACTTCCCTTAAGGCGTCTTGGAAGGATAATTCTTCCTTAGCGAAAAGTCTCTGTTGTAGCTCTCGATGCCTTAAACCGCACACGAATCGGTCCCTCAGTCGTTCCTCGAGGTCCTTGAACTCGCAGGGCTTGGCGGCCTTCCGTAACGCGGCGATGTATTCCTTGGCTGACTCACCGGACCGTTGATCCCTCTGTTCGAAGGTGTGGCGCCATGAGATCACGGACACCTTGGGGTGGAAGTGCTCCTTCAGCAGCTTCTTCAGGTCTGCGTAGCTTACAGACTCTACTGGGACAGGTGCTGCAAGGTTTTCTGCGATTTCGAAGGCGTCTTGGCCGCAAACGCAAAGCAGGGTGGCGCCTTCAAGCTATCTTCCCTCACTTGGTTTGCCTTGAAGTAGTTCTCCATTCTGGATACGTAGGACTCCCACCGCTCTGGATATGAGACGTCGAATTCCGAAAGCCTTCCGATTTTCGCCATCTTCGGATCTTCAGGAGACGGGTCTATCAGCCAGCCTACCCCCGAATGCGCACCGGATTGGCGGGCAGCTGCCGAGTCGACGCCTTCCTCTTCCGCCGCTCAGGACTCCTTGGGTAAGCTTACACTTTTTCCTTTCCAGGTAGTGCAAGGCATCCCATCCTCGTCGCCAGTGTTGAGTCCGTGGCGGGAAAATAGACACGAGAAGCAGCTGGAGTTCTCAGTTTCTTTTATTCAGCGTTCAGCTTACAGGAAGATGGCTTCAGCCTCGCCCAAACGCCTCGCAGCCTCTTATATAGGCAACTCCCGGGTAAATGGGTTACTTTTCCCGCGCCAGCACCCGCGCATGCGCACGGCTCTGGCGACAGCCTGTCTGGTCCCGGGCAGCTTTGCACCTGCCCGGGACTGCCTGCAAACGCCCGAGCCGTTTGCAAGGCTCGGGACATAACAGGTACATATATTGTTTTACATATCTGACCTCTAACACCATGTTCTGGATCCATATATAAAACTTCTCCTTAGTGTTAAGTCTATCAGATTTGGGCTGCAAAAATCCAGGAGACCCACTAAAGGTAGCAAAGGATTATAGAATTCTTCTTTTTGTAGTCTAAATTTGGAAGGATTTAGGCCCTTTATAACAAGGATAATTTGCTGTAAAGTGGGCCATTGATTAATTAATATTTTGTAGACTAATCAATTACTATACGTTATAGCTTTCTTTGTTTACAGGCAGTTTGTTTGTTTGTTTAGAGCCAATTGATGTAAGAGAATTGAGGCCTTTGAACTATGGTGCTGGAGAAGACTCCTGCAAGTCCCTTGGACTGCAAGGCATTCAAACCGGTCAGTCCTAGAAGAGATCAACCCCGACTGCTCTTTAGAAGGCCAGATCCTGAAGTTGAAACTCAAGTACTTTGGCGACCTAATGAGAAGGAAGGACTCACTGGAGAAGAGCCTAATGCTGGGAAAGATTGAGGGCAATAGAAGAAGGGGACGACAGAGAATGAGATGGCTGGATGGAATCACTGAAGCAGTAGGTGTGAACTTAAATAGACTCCAGAAGATGGTAGAGGACAGGAAGACCTGGAGGAACGTTGTCCATGGGGTTGCGATGGGTTGGACACGACTTCGCAATTAATAACAACAACAACAACAACAACAACTTGATGTAAGACTGGAACAAGAAACTGGGAGATTGTGAGCACTAGTCCCATTTTAGGGACAAAGCCAGCTTGGTGACCTTGGACCATGGGCCAGTCATTCTCTCAGGCATCAATGGCAAACTACTTCCAAAAAACCTTGCCAAAAAGGGACTTGCCTTGACAGTTGCCAGGAGTCAACACTGGCTTGAAAGCACACACACATACAAACCATGTGCCCCATTTTCTCCACTATTATACTCCTTGTTATATTTACTGACTATTCAATAGTCAACATAAGATGCATTTTGTTTTACTTATCTGCCAAGATCCACCAAAGAAAAAGTTCTTAGACATTTAGTAAATATTCCTGTGACAAATGACTCATATTTTCCTGTACAAATGTTTTCTTCTAATTTTTGATTTCCATTCGATTTCCTTAAATCTTCGGAGAGCAATTCATTCCCCACTGTGAATCCCAGAACTGAAGCCTTTGGATAATATAACATTTAAAATGCATTTTTCTTTGAGCATTTTTTCCCCTTTAAAATATTGATTGTTTTAAACAGAAATGGCAAAATGCATCAATGATGCCTTTGTCAAAATAGTAAGTCAGAATGACAAATTCCAATTAAACTATCTGTTCTAGTACATGATAAATAATTTCCAATCGTCAGAATCACAGCTTGCTTGTTCTCTCTTCTTTCCCTGAATCCATCCTGATATATTAATCAGACTCAAAGCATACCAATGTTTTTTCCTTAGCAAAATAAAAGTACCAAATGATTTATTTTGTCCTTATTTGACTTGATTTATACCCTTCCTTTATGGCTGGGCAAGCAGTTAGGTTGGCTAACCAAACTTTAGCTGTGTGTAAAATGCTGTATCTTTATGGATTTTCTAAATTTTAAAGGGCCAGGCTATCTCCTCTATGCCTGATGAGTCTCCAACAGAAGGAAATAAGTTGTAATTCATGAAAGCTTATGTCTTTAATAAAATGTGTCAAGTGGAAATGTTCCTATCAGAATTCTGATTTTTTTGGCTACCATAGATTAACATGGCCCTCTTCCCACAATGTCTAATGGCAAGGAGATTTTCTCCTGCCAATCTTAACTACCAGGCAGTTTCTCTATGGAGATTCTCAGTCATCCAGATCAGGGTGGTTGCAGAGGGGCTTTCTTTCAAAAAGCAACTGGACTTTCTTGTTTTGCTAGAAGACATTTCATTTCTCATCCAAGAAGCTTCTTCAGTTCTGACTGAATGATGGAGTATGGAAGGAATGTAAATCCTATAAATCTCCACCATTCAGTCAGAACTGAAGAAACCTCTTGGATGAGAAACGTAACATCTTCTAGCAAAAGAAGAAAATCCAGTTGCCTTTTGAAAGAAAGAACCAGACAGCTTCATAATTGGTGGGGTGGTCTCTTAGATCAGGGCTTTTCAACCTTTTCACCCATTATACCACTTTTAGGATATGACAACATCCAAGTACCACCAGTCGCCTAGCAAGGTGTCAAAAACTTGATGACCAAAAAAAAAAAGGAAAAAAGTGATAAAATACAGGTAGTCCTCGACTTACAACAGTTTGCTTAGTGACTGTTCAAAGTTACAATGGCACTAAAAAAGTGCCCCCCAAGCCACAGCCGAGCAAGACACCTACCTGCCCGCCCAGCGGCGCTCTTCCTCCTGTCTGAGGTTTCCATTGTTGTGAGCATTTCTGTTGAGGATTGGCAGGGTGGTGGGGTGAGGGGGTGTTTGGTTTTTATTCCCCCGTCTGCTGGGTGGTTGCAGCAGGTTTTGGTCACTTCACATGACCCTGGGACACTGTAACCATCATAAATATGAATCAGTTGCCAAGCATCTGAATGTAAATCACAAGACCCTGGAGATGCTGCAACATTCCAGCTGATCAGCACTTCTTCTGGGCCCAGCTGGAACCTGGCACTGATTCTGGTGCTTCCACTGAGCCCTGACAGACCCAAAGAAGCGCTGATCCTGGCGCTTCCACTGAGCCCTGACAGCCCTGCAGCTCCAGCCATCTCTCTCTCAGGCTTGTGCGGTGCTGCCACCGGTTCAGCTCATTCCCCTCCCCTGCTACCACTTTTCTAGGATGATCACGTACCACCTGCCAGGTCCCAATGTACCACAGGTGGTACCGTACCACTGGTTGAAAAGCCCTGTCTTAGACAGGACTGTCAGTTTAGCTTAGAAGGCCCTAAGTGTTCTGAATGAGAAGTTTGTGCAAAACTGTAAGAAGAGTCCTGTGTGCCTTAAATTTCTCCATCGCTGTCTAATTTGTAGAGTCAAGTAACTGGTGATAGTCTCTTTATCCTTTTTGATGTGGTTGCAGAGGTTCATGGTGTAGTAATGCAGTTAGGGATTAAGTAACACTTGTAACGAGTAAAGATGCAATAAAATGTCTAAAACTGACACAATTCTTCTGTCCACTACATTTATTTTACACAAATACATACTGATTTAGTCATGAAGGAATATTATGAGGCAGCTTGGTGAAAATTGTTTTTGCAAATTTCTAAATATCAGAGAAAAGTATCTCTAATGGGATGTGTTGGATAGTATAAGCATAACACCACTGATATGCTCGGTTTTATTTTCTTGTAAAACTTAGAACCTACATAGTTTTGCAGTCTTTTCAGCATATTTAAGAAGATTTAGGGTGAAAAATAATACTCTCTTTTTTATTACATCAATAACCCAGCTTTTCATCCACATATTTATGATACAATTAGAATAAAAAAAGTGTGAACTGGCAGCTTTACCCCTCATGGAGATAGAAGACTGAGTAGAGATATAAATCAATGTTTCTCCAGTTCTAATCTGGCATTCTAACTACTGCAGAATACTCTGTTACTCGAAATAATAAAAAGGTAGGAAAATTAATATATGCATATAGATTTTACAATTCACATTATGGATTAAGAACCTGCAGTTATCATAGCTAAGAAGGTAACTTTCTTTCACATCCTAAATTGTCTTTTTCCTTGCTTGTTAAACCCTTTTGTTCTCCTTTTCTCCCCAGTTGCTCAGTTAATAAATTCTTTCTGTCCTTATTTTATTTTTTTATCATAATTAGAACTGCCAGCTTTCAGAGTTGCCATAAATAGGAGAAGAATTCATTTCAGAGATATTTTCTTACAGAATGGCTATGGACAGGGAAAAAAAAAAAAAAATCAGTACTGGTAGGACTGGATGGATTGGGCTGAGAGAAAGTGACTGACCCAAAGTCATCCAGCCAGCTTTCATTTCTAAAGTGAGACTGGAATTTTTGGTTTTCTTATTTCTAGCCTGGCACCACTAGACCAAATTGGCTCTTCAAGTCATTTGTTATGGAAATACATGTATATATGGAGAGAGTGAAAACTATTTACATGGACCATTGACAGGAAGGTGTGAAGCAGGCCTTTTCATGGAATGAATGGAAGAAAAAGTTTCACTTGGGTGGTGAGCAACTGAAACTTTTGGATTAATTTCAGAAGCCTTCCGTAAAGGATGGATTTAAGAATGAGTAGAGAGCGGGAGAGAGAGTAGGAGAGGGGGAGAGAGAGTAGGAGGAGAGGGAGAGTGAGTAGGAGGAGGGGAAGAGGGGGAAGAGGAATAAATAATAATAATAATAATAATAATAATAATAATAATAATAATAATAATAAAGTTGGAAGGGGCCATGGAGGTCATCTAGTCCAACCCCCTACTCAGGCAGGAAACCCTATACCAGTGATGGCGAACCTTTTAGAGATCGAGTGCCCAAACTACAACCCAAAGCCCACTTATGCATCGTCGGGTGCCGGATGGGTGTGGCCATTGGGTGGGCGTGGCTGCGGTGGTAATGGCAGACTGGATGGGATTAAAAAGTTCAATCAATTCCAACTTTGCAAGATCTTTTTTTTTCTCGCAAGAAGTTGAAATAGACTGATTGATTGAACTCTTTTTTTTTTGCACACAGCGGCAGAGGCCTAAGGCAAAAAAGTTTTATAAAACCCAACTGAAGGCCTAGGACTGGGGCAACGGCGCCCGTGCCAAGAGAGAGCTCTGAGTGCCGCCTCTGGCACCCGTGCCATAGGTTCGCCACCACTGCCCTATACCATTTCAAAAAAAATGGCTGTCCAGTCTCTTCTTAAAAACTTCCAGTGTTGGAAGTTTTAAAGAAGAGACTGGACAGCCATTTGAATGGCAGAAATGAAGAAAAACGGTATTCCTCATCATTTTAGGGATGAATCCAATAATTATTGGAATATAATTTTCCATAGATGAAGTCTGAAAAAATCTGGACCCTAAGATTCTCACTTTCATTCTTCTATTCAGTTTCTTCAGATTCACAACAGAACAAATGGCAGAGTTGAAAAATGTTTTTCAGATGCTCAGTGTTACTGAAATATTTAATAGTGGAGGTGACCTTTAGGGAGCAGCAGATGGTTGATTTATTATGTTGTTATTACTATTGTGAAAATGTTTATTTTCAGTCCTCTGTAATAATGCTGTAATAATGTACTTTCAATGAAGAATGTTCTGGTATTTGTTCAAGGACAAAGAAAAACCCTGATTTTTAAAATTTTTAGATTTAAAAATACATTTTTCAGATTCTTCTTCACTATACTCAGACCTTAGTATACTTAACAAAGAACTGCATTCAAAACAAAACAGCCAGCCAGATTTAGCCTCAAGTGAAATTCAGTTAGGGTGGATGATCAGCTGAAATTCAGAATTTTGAAATGCACTTTAAGGAACCAGTTATAATTCTTACAAAAAAAAAATTAGAGTCTAAACTTTATTATATTTCATCTCCATAATTTCATATCCAATAAAGATATTTTCTTCAAGAGAAAGATTGGAGAAAGGAAAATTTCATTGTGGAAATGAAAATGATTCAATGGAGAAATATTAATGAAAGTATATTAAATTATATTAAAATATACTAAATTAATGTAATTACTATAGCCTTCTTGCAGACATTGTCCTCATCTCCTATGTCCGAGTTGGGCAAATTATAGCTGAATGAGTCACGTAGACCCATATTAGCAATAGAAATAGCATTTATGCTTACATACCACCGCACAACACTGTGCCATTTACAGTGTAAGCATTATGTGTATATTTCCACCAACAATCTGCGTCCTCATTTTACTCTTACTTTCCCCACTCAGGACAAATAAAAATGGTTCTCTCCCATGCACGCTATTAGTGCCAGAGAATTTTGTGTGGAATATCAAAATGTAAAAATAGTGTGAATAATGAATCTTTCATTGTACAGCCATGTTTCTAGCATTCGGCAGCCTGCTAGCTTTCCAACATCTTAATTAAATCCTTTTATAGGCCTTCCTGGTTTCTGCTGTGCTGCCTCATTGTGGGCACACAAGCATTCCTGGGAGGAATGAGTGAAGAATGTTGGGAGTGTACATCAAGAATATGTACTCCATTGGAGTCATCCCAGAATATGAAAACAGTGACTCACAAGGTTAGAATGCTAGACTGATGATCAGCAGGCTCATCTTTGCTGCCATGGGGCAGGGTAAGTTCCTGTCATATGGCCCTTCTCCTGCAGTTCAAAAGTGGGTGACCGTGAGTAATTGGTACCGCTTTGGAAGGCAACTTCATGAGGACATGAAAGAAGCCCCCAACTGCACACACCCCAGGAAATGGTGATGTCACTGGCAAATTGTTTCACCACAGAAGCACTTTGGTGCTTCCAACACAGAAAAAAAGCCCACCCAGAATATGTAAAGGTAATCCTCAATTTACAACCATTCATAGTTACAATGGCACTGAAAATAGTTACTTACAACCAGTCCTTGCACTTATGGCTGTTGTAGCATCCCAAGAGTTGCATGATCAAAACTGAGGCCCTGGGGAACAGGTACATATTTATGATGGTTGCAGCATCCTGGCTTCATGTGATCTCCACTTCTAATTTTCCCAGTGGGCTGTTGGCAAGCAAAATAACAGCAGAAGCCAGATCCATTGAACTACTGCATGATTCACTTAACAACTGTGGGGATTCACTTTGCAACCTTGGCAAAAAATATCATAAAATCAAATGTGATTCAGTTAACAACTGCCTTGTTTAGCAATGAAAATTCTGGTGCCAATTGTGATTGTAAGTCGAGGTCTACAGCAGCATTCCCCAAACTTTCTGGGTTGTGGCCCAAGGTGTGTGGGAGAAGAGGGAATGGTTTTGTGCAAGCACGAGCGCATGCTCGGAAGGCTTTATTTGTGTGAGTGGGTCTGTGCGTGCTGGCACCTACTGCCCATGAGTGGGGTAGTGCATGCATGAACACCTGCCCCTCACACAAAACCATCCCTTCTCCCCCCCCCGTGCCAGACTACCAACTTGGAAAGGTTGGTGAATGCTCTTATTATAATCCTGTGTTCTGCACAAAGTCTAAATATAATCTATGGTAATCTTTTGATGGTATATACTATTGGAGAGCCTGATTATGCACGGCTCTTGACAATATATCAATAATCTATGTGCATTACATTTTTTGCAATTTTGGCTTCACTTCTTCATATCTTTGGATGACCAAAGATCAAGAGACAGACCATTTATTCCCTTTATCCCATCTGAACATAATTAATTAGTCATCACCTTGGGGCATATTTGGAAGATAGATTTTGTACCATTTTAAGAGGGAGAAACTCACCATGTAATTTAAGAAATGTTTAGAGTTAGGATGAGATCTCTTTTGGGATTATTTCTTTCGCCTCCATTTGTCCTTGGCCAACTGATTATTTAGGAGGAACACATTGTTGCAAGGTATGAGTTTCTAAAAAATTAAAGCCCAGAGGATTTTAAGTAGTTGATGACTCCAATAATTAATCGCTTATTCTCATCCAGACATATTGGAATACATTTAATGTTTCTCAAAAGTCTCCAGCAATATAAAATATGTCATCTTAAGGCTGAAATCCAATTCACCTTCCTCTTTAAGTAATTCTCAGAGTACATATGTAAAAGCAAGTTTTTATTTTGTGCAGAAATCTTATAGTATATGTACACACACACACACGCGCGCGCACACACACACACACAAACACACTTAGTGGTTGTTTGCCTGCTGGTCCTTTTATAGACAAAACTGACACATCCATATATGTATATGTGTGTATATATATATATATATATATATATATATATATATATATATATATATATATATATATATATATTGTCCAAATAATAATGATCACCAAGAGAATATCTATAAAAATAGAAATTTAATCCACCGAGCTTTCGTCAAATACACTTGACATCGTCAGGGTTAAAAGGCAAACTACGGGGGGAGTCTTATATACAGTTGTTTAATGCCTGTTTCCGGCTCCTGGAGCGCGTCATAGGCCCCAGCTGATCGGGCTGAGTCCTAAGCATACGCCCCACGTCAGCATCTATCTCCGTTCCATGGTTAGTTTGAGTTCGATTATATGTTGCTTCGTTAGTTGTTACCGGGTTGGGAGCCCAAGTCCTTTTTCCTTCCCTATTCGTAACCCCTCCACCATCCCAGACATCACTTCCCTTTGTGAGCGGGGGTAGGCAATTATCCACACTGCCTTCAATATCACTACATGCCCCAAGGCTGCTTTGATCCTGTTTTCCTATCTCCCGGGATTGTAACACAAGCTCGTAGTCCCCCCCCATACTATTCCTCCTCCCCTCCTTCTTCCCGTAGGTTCTCCTGAGCGGTCTGCTGTTCGTTTCCACGTTCTCTCTCTTGCGCGCAGTCGCGATGTTTCTTGCCGTTGTTCCGTTATCAGTGCTTCGTTGTTCCGTCCATTGTTGGAGAGCACTACTGCCGTTCATCCCCAATTCTCTGTTCCCACTCCGTATAGTGCTCTTCCCCTTTAACTGCAATCGCTGTTTTGTCTCGCAACTTGGTGTTGGGAGTATCCGAGGGGGATGCATTCTTCTACTCGACTGTGACCGGGTTGTCATGGTGTGTGTGGTGCGTGTGGTAATATCCTCAATGGGGGGTTCGTCCTCGGTCTCGTCATCTTGGTTGAGCTTGGTTGTATTCCGTTTTTCTTTCAGTTCATCGGGCTCTACTCCATCTCCATTCCGTCCCACCAATGATCCGTTCTCTATGGGTCGTGGCGCACTCAGCCGCAGTTGCTTGCTGGAATCAGTCTGTTGTTGATCCGTGAGAGGGGAGCTGTCAATGGAAACCCCATTGCTGTAATTACGTAGGGAGGAGGCCAGGGCGGCTTTTTGATTGGGTCCCCTCCCCATATCAGTACGATTACCAGTACTCCATATTTTTAGAGCTTGGTGCGCTGCGCACAAATCTACACGTCGATTGATAGATTCCGTTCCTGAGAACCATGCCTCTTTCAATAGGCGACCTCTTTTTGTCATATCATTGGCCAAAATTTGTGCGTTCTCAAAATCGAAGCGATGGCCGTGTTCCGCTACATGGGCCCAGATCTGCGAATGTTGCTCGCCTCGTTTAATGGCCAGCTTGTGCTCGTGTAAACGAGTCTTGAGTCTTTTCGAGGTCTCGCCTATATAATGGCTCTGGCAGTCTGTGCAATTGATTCTATATACTACAGCTGACCTCTCGACAGTAGGGAGCTGGTCCTTGGGGCGCATCACTTTAGCTCGTAGAGTCTGGGTAGGTTTGTGAGCTACCTGTATGTTGTGGGGTGCTAGGATTCTGGCAGTGGCTTCTGACACGTTGTTGATGTATGGTAGTGACACTCGTACGGTTCGTGTCCCAGGTTCTTCTCTTTGTTGTCCATTTCGAGGTCCTGGTGCCATACTGTGTCGCTTAATAAATCTCGGGGGGTACCCATTCATCCGGCATATACGGAACAGGTGTTTTCTTTCTTCTGCCTTAGACTCCCTAGTGCTACAGTGCGATTGCACCCGTTTAAACAGGGTCTTGATGCAGCTGGCCTTATGGGAGGCCGGATGGTTGCTATAGAAATGGAGGATGCGATCCGTGTGGGTGGGCTTCCGATAGACCCTGGTGTTAAGGGTTCCGTCTAGGGAACGTTGGACTAACACGTCCAAAAAGGCTATCGAGCCCCGGATCTCCTCCTCCATCGTAAATTTAATGTCCGGATATATTGAATTTAATACTCCCATAAAGCCAGCCAGATGACAGCGTTTGACGACAGCAAAAGTGTCGTCAACATACCGTGCCCAGAACTTGGGCTGTTGACGGGTCATGGCCTCGTGTTCCAGTTGTTGTAGAACCGCTTCCGCCACCACGCTGGATATTGGGGAGCCCATCGGTGTGCCCTTGACTTGCTCGTATATATTGTCTTGAAAGGAGAAGTAAGTTGTAAGGCATAGCTCAATGAGTTGCGCTAGATCTCCCGGTTGCAGAGAATCTCGGTGTCCAGTTTTTCCTAGTTTTTCTAATCTGTCCCTTAAGACTCTCAGGGCCAGGTCTTGAGGGATGGAGGTGAAGAGTGAGGTGACGTCAAAAGAGACCATCACCTCATCCTCCTCCACCCTAAGGGTCCTGATCCTCTCCAGGAACTCCTCCGCAGATCTAACTGTAGTAGGGCTGCCATCGACCAGGTAGGATATGCGATCACTGAGCCACTTCGCCAACCCCGAAATGGGAGTGCCTCTAAACGACACGATAGGGCGAAGTGGAATATCCTCCTTATGGATCTTTGGCAGCCCATAAAACCTTGGGAGCGCCGAGTCATTGGGCCGTATTCTCCTTAAAGTATCTTCATCAAGTTTCTTTGACCGTTTAAAACCGTCAAGTAGCTTATTGATTTTGTTTTTCAAGGTCACCATGGGGTCTTTCTTGATAATTCTGTAAGCAGTCCTGTCACTTAGTAATAGCAATGCTTTGGCCACATAGAGTGTCCTGTCCATCACCACTGTGGCCCTCCCCTTGTCAGCGGGGAGTATCACAATGGTGGCGTCCCTCTTGAGATGCTCTAGGGCCTCTATTTCATCCCTAGTTAACACTTGGTGGTACCTGTGGCGCATAAGCAGCCCCGTGACCTGCTGCCTAATTAAGCTCATAGAATTCTCCCCCATATTCTCGTGGTGTATGGCGGGTTCTAACGCGGCGATGAAATCCAGCAGATTTGCATCCATCAGATTATATCCTACGTCGCGCTGCAGCAGCGTAAGTTGGGGGCGGGTAAGGGTCTTTGAGGACAAGTTATGCACCAAATTATCCATATCCCCGTTACCCTTTTGTCCCCGTAAAGAGTCTATCTTACGTTGGAGGCGTGTGGCAGTCTGTTGGTTGGTTCTCTCAGCCATTAACTGAACGTGCTGGTCGAGCATTTGGAAGTGTTGTTCTGACAGACCCTTGCTACATTGTTCACGAAGGCAGTCAGCTCCCCTCTTCAAGATTCCCACCCGACGATGTTGGTCATTGATGAGTGCCCGTACCGTACGACGTTGAAATTGTCTCACCGCTAGCTGGCATTCAGCAGAATTCACCGCGGGTCTCCTCATCAATGACTTAGGCGGGAGTTCTTCACGCATACAAGCGTGCAGGAAGGCTAGCTTACGATAGCAAGCCGAGATACGACAGGCAGACTTTTCCCAGCGTCTTGCCGTGAGCAAAACTGCTCTGTTATAATAATTAGAAATAAAAACAAAAATGCGACTCTTGGGAATATTCATATTGTCCAAATAATAACGATCACCAAGAGAATATCTATAAAAATAGAAATTTAATCCACCAAGCTTTCGTCAAATACACTTGACATCGTCAGGGTTAAAAGGCAAACTACGGGGGAGTCTTATATACAGTTGTTTAATGCCTGTTTCCGGCTCCTGGAGCGCGTCATAGGCCCCAGCTGATCGGGCTGAGTCCTAAGCATACGCCCCACGTCAGCATCTATCTCCGTTCCATGGTTAGTTTGAGTTCGATTATATGTTGCTTCGTTAGTTGTTATCGGGTTGGAAGCCCAAGTCCTTTTTCCTTCCCTATTCGTAACCCCTCCACCATCCCAGACATCACTTCCCTTTGTGAGCGGGGGTAGGCAATTATCCACACTGCCTTCAATATCACTACATGCCCCAAGGCTGCTTTGATCCTGTTTTCCTATCTCCCGGGATTGTAACACAAGCTCGTAGTCCCCCCCCATGCTATTCCTCCTCCCCTCCTTCTTCCCGTAGGTTCTCCTGAGCGGTCTGCTGTTCGTTTCCACGCTCTCTCTCTTGCGCGCAGTCGCGATGTTTCTTGCCGTTGTTCCGTTATCAGTGCTTCGTTGTTCCGTCCATTGTTGGAGAGCACTACTGCCGTTCATCCCCAATTCTCCGTTCCCACTCCGTATAGTGCTCCTCCCCTTTAACTGCAATCGCTGTTTTGTCTCGCAACTTGGTGTTGGGAGTATCCGAGGGGGATGCATTCTTCTACTCGACTGTGACCGGGTTGTCATGGTGTGTGTGGTGCGTGTGGTAATATCCTCAACGGGGAGTTCGTCCTCGGTCTCGTCATCTTGGTTGAGCTTGGTTGTATTCCGTTTTTCTTTCAGTTCATCGGGCTCTACTCCATCTCCATTCCGTCCCACCAATGATCCGTTCTCTATGGGTCGTGGCGCACTCAGCCGCAGTTGATTGCTGGAATCAGTCTGTTGTTGATCCGTGAGAGGGTATGTTGACTCGGCGCTCCCAAGGTTTTATGGGCTGCCAAAGATCCATAAGGAGGATATTCCACTTCGCCCTATCGTGTCGTTTAGAGGCACTCCTATTTCGGGGTTGGCGAAGTGGCTCAGTGATCGCATATCCTACCTGGTCGATGGCAGCCCTACTACAGTTAGATCTGCGGAGGAGTTCCTGGAGAGGATCAGGACCCTTAGGGTGGAGGAGGATGAGGTGATGGTCTCTTTTGACGTCACCTCACTCTTCACCTCCATCCCTCAAGACCTGGCCCTGAGAGTCTTAAGGGACAGATTAGAACAACTAGGAAAAACTGGACACCGAGATTCTCTGCAACCGGGAGATCTAGCGCAACTCATTGAGCTATGCCTTACAACTTACTTCTCCTTTCAAGACAATATATACGAGCAAGTCAAGGGCACACCGATGGGCTCCCCAATATCCAGCGTGATGGCGGAAGCGGTTCTACAACAACTGGAACACGAGGCCATGACCCGTCAACAGCCCAAGTTCTGGGCACGGTATGTTGACGACACTTTTGCTGTCGTCAAACGCTGTCATCTGGCTGGCTTTATGGGAGTATTAAATTCAATATATCCGGACATTAAATTTACGATGGAGGAGGAGATCCGGGGCTCGATAGCCTTTTTGGACGTGTTAGTCCAACGTTCCCTAGACAGAACCCTTAACACCAGGGTCTATCGGAAGCCCACCCACACGGATCGCATCCTCCATTTCTATAGCAACCATCCGGCCTCCCATAAGGCCAGCTGCATCAAGACCCTGTTTAAACGGGTGCAATCGCACTGTAGCACTAGGGACTCTAAGGCAGAAGAAAGAAAACATCTGTTCCGTATATGCCGGATGAATGGGTACCCCCCAAGATTTATTAAGCGACACAGTATGGCACCAGGACCTCGAAATGGACAACAAAGAGAAGAACCTGGGACACGAACCGTACGAGTGTCACTACCATACATCAACAACGTGTCAGAAGCCACTGCCAGAATCCTAGCACCCCACAACATACAGGTAGCTCACAAACCTACCCAGACTCTACGAGCTAAAGTGATGCGCCCCAAGGACCAGCTCCCTACTGTCGAGAGGTCAGCTGTAGTATATAGAATCAACTGCACAGACTGCCAGAGCCATTATATAGGCGAGACCTCGAAAAGACTCAAGACTCGTTTACACGAGCACAAGCTGGCCATTAAACGAGGCGAGCAACATTCGCAGATCTGGGCCCATGTAGCGGAACACGGCCATCGCTTCGATTTTGAGAACGCACAAATTTTGGCCAATGATCTGACAAAAAGAGGTCGCCTATTGAAAGAGGCATGGTTCTCAGGAACGGAATCTATCAATCGACGTGTAGATTTGTGCGCAGCGCACCAAGCTCTAAAAATATGGAGTACTGGTAATCGTACTGATATGGGGAGGGGACCCAATCAAAAAGCCGCCCTGGCCTCCTCCCTACGTAATTACAGCAATGGAGTTTCCATTGACAGCTCCCCTCTCACGGATCAACAACAGACTGATTCCAGCAAGCAACTGCGGCTGAGTGCGCCACGACCCAGAGAGAACGGATCATTGGTGGGACGGAATGGAGATGGAGTAGAGCCCGATGAACTGAAAGAAAAACGGAATACAACCAAGCTCAACCAAGATGACGAGACCGAGGACGAACCCCCCATTGAGGATATTACCACACGCACCACACACACCATGACAACCCGGTCACAGTCGAGTAGAAGAATGCATCCCCCTCGGATACTCCCAACACCAAGTTGCGAGACAAAACAGCGATTGCAGTTAAAGGGGAAGAGCACTATACGGAGTGGGAACGGAGAATTGGGGATGAACGGCAGTAGTGCTCTCCAACAATGGACGGAACAACGAAGCACTGATAACGGAACAACGGCAAGAAACATCGCGACTGCGCGCAAGAGAGAGAACGTGGAAACGAACAGCAGACCGCTCAGGAGAACCTACGGGAAGAAGGAGGGGAGGAGGAATAGTATGGGGGGGGGACTACGAGCTTGTGTTACAATCCCGGGAGATAGGAAAACAGGATCAAAGCAGCCTTGGGGCATGTAGTGATATTGAAGGCAGTGTGGATAATTGCCTACCCCCGCTCACAAAGGGAAGTGATGTCTGGGATGGTGGAGGGGTTACGAATAGGGAAGGAAAAAGGACTTGGGCTTCCAACCCGTTAACAACTAACGAAGCAACATATGATCGAACTCAAACTAACCATGGAACGGAGAGAGATGCTGACGTGGGGCGTATGCTTAGGACTCAGCCCGATCAGCTGGGGCCTATGACGCGCTCCAGGAGCCGGAAACAGGCATTAAACAACTGTATATAAGACTCCCCCGTAGTTTGCCTTTTAACCCTGACGATGTCAAGTGTATTTGACGAAAGCTCGGTGAATTAAATTTCTATTTTTATAGATATTCTCTTGGTGATCATTATTATTTGGACAATATGAATATTCCCAAGAGTCGCATTTTTGTTTTTATTTCTAAATATATATATATATATATATATATATATATATATATATATATATATATATATATATATATATATATATATATATCTGTAGGTCTTTGGTTATTCGGGTTTTCTCCCACATAAAATTGGAAGTGTCTTGGTGATGTTTCGATGAAGTCTCATTTGTCATCTTCAGGCTGGTGCTTTCGGCTTCATGCTTCTAGGACAGTGGTTCTCAACCTTTCTAATGCCGCGACCCCATAATACAGTTCCCCATGTTGTGGTGACCCCCAACCACTTATACATCACCAGGTGCCAGGGGTGTGGCCAAAGAAAAGGGGGAAAAAATGGAGGACAGCCTTGTTTGGCGACCCCCGTGAAATGGTCATTCGACCCCAAATGGGGTCCCGACCCACAGGTTGAGAACCACTGTTCTAGGAGCAATGTGTGATTGTAGCTGTTTCCTCCTTCCTCCAGTTAAAAGGAGGAAACAGCTACAAGCACACATTGCTCCTAGAAGCACGAAGCCAAAAGCACCAGCCTGAAGATGACGAATGAGACTTCGTCAAAACGTCGCCAAGACACTTCCAATTTTACGTGGGAGAAAACCCGAATAACCAAAGACCTACATACAAACACCCGCAAAAACCTCAGAAAACATACACACAGACACACACACACACACACACACAAGAAGATACCAGTAAAAATGCAGAAATCAAAGTGCTATATAAGTACAAGCAATATAAAGTACATTTACTGGGGGAGGGGGAAGTACAGAACTGATTGTGGAGGGTGGGAAAAAAATGAATACAGGTAGTCCTTGACTTATGCCTATAATTGAGATTGGAACTGTTGTTGCTAAGCAATGCAATAGATAAGTGAGTCACATCCAATTTTATGATCTTGTTTTGGCATGGTTGTTAAGTGAATCCAGCTTCAGCCATTGAGTTTGCTTTTCAGACACCCCCTGGGAAGGTCACAATGGTAAGTATGTGACTTAGGATGCTGCAGCCATTGTAAATACATACCGGTTGCTAACAGCCTGAATTTTAACCACATGATTGTGGGGACATTGTGAGAGTTGTAAATGTCATAATTCACTTTTTTTCAATGCCATTGTAACTTTGAATACCTTTTTTTAATGAATGTCGTAAGTCAAGGACTACCTATAAAGTACCATATAGGCAAACAGGAATCCATCCCTGAATTTTGCTGAAATGTTCCATTTTGCTGAATTTTCAGTTTGTTTAATTGAAACATCTTTTTTTCAAAAAATGTATCACGATCTATTGCATTCCAGTTTAAATGAACCGGAGTTGCATCAGAGCCCACAGAGATATATTGAGCTGTTGCTGGCTGATTTATTTATGATATGCAGAAGGCAGTATTTTATATGCTTGAATAAAATAGCATGAAAGCTGATTATTTCTTTAGGTGCACCAGGATGATAAACAGGCCTATTGATTCTGGGTTAGATGGAAGAAAAGGAACAAGAGGCTGTCTGAGCACCTATTTCTACTGGCTGAGTCCTACTTCTTCCAGACAGGCCATTGTCCCTTCTCAAGTTAATAAATGATGGCCACACAGGATGGACTTTGTAAAACTTGTGCACAGGTATAGTATAGGGGATACATTCTCAATAGTAGTAACTGTGAGAGGGATCTCAGAGTCCTAGTGGACAATCACTTAAATATGAGCCAGCAGTGTGCTGCAGCTGCCAAAAAAGCCAACACAGTGCTGGGCTGCATTAACAGAGGGATAGAATCACGATCCCTAATGAGAAGGAAGGACTCACTGGAGAAGGGCCTAATGCTGGGAAAGATTGAGGGCAATAGAAGAAGGGATGACAGAGAATGAGATGGCTGGATGGAGTCACTGAAGCAGTAGGTGTGAACTTAAATGGACTCCAGAAGATGGTAGAAGACAGGAAGACCTGGAGGAACGTTGTCCATGGGGTCGCGATGGGCTGGACACGACTTCGCATTTAACAACAACAACAAGAAGAAGAATCACGATCACTTTACAATGCCTTTGTAAGGCCACACTTGGAATACTTCATCCAGTTTTGGTCACCAGGATGTAAAAAAGATGTTGAGGCTCTAGAAAGAGTACAGAGAAGAGCAACAAAGATAATTAGGGGACTGGAGGCTAAAACATATAAGGAACAGTTGCTGGAATTGGGTATGTCTAGTTTAATGAAGAGAAGGACAAGGGGGGACATGACAGCAGTCTTCCAATATCTCAGGGGTTGCCACAAAGAAAAGGGAGTCAGGCTATTCTCCAAAGCACTGAAGGCAGGACAAGAAGCAATAGATGGAAAGTAATCAAAGAGAGAAGCAACCTAGAAATAAAAAGAAATTTCCTGACAGTTAAAACAATTAACCAGTGGAATAACCTGCCTCCAGAAGTTGTGAATGCTCCACCACTGGACATTTTTAAGAAGAAACTGGACAACCATTTGTCTGAAATGGTATAGGATCTACTGCCTGAGCAGGGGGTTGGATTAAAAGACTTCCAAGGTCCCTTCCAATTTTTATTTTTATAACAACAACAACAACAACAACAACAATAATAATAATAATAATAAACAACCAACAACATGGACTTTATAGTATTGTTGTACTTGCTAACTAACACTATTATTTTGTATTTTAATTTGACTTATTCTTCTCTCTTTTAAATGATGTTAATGGTTTACCAAACTATTTGCAGATTGGAATTTATAATGGATAGTTTGATACTTCTAACATTCCTAAACTGAAAAGGTAAAAACTGCTTTTGTTCTCCAGGCTAGGATAGGATGGGACCATGCTTTAATAAGATGTCTGGAGTTTGTCTTCTGGTAAGAGAAAGCTTGTTGGTGCTAATTGATACCTGGTTTGTCTCTCTGTGAACTCCAGACAACCTTATGACTTTTTTTTTCCTTATTAACATCTTAAATTTTATGCTCCTGCCTTCATCAGTCCTCATTTAAATGGACACCCATGTAACTGATTTCCTATGAAAAGGGGAGGTTACTTTTGATCTATCCAATCAACTTTTCTCTTGTAATTTTCTTTGATGTCTTAACTATAAAAGGGAATATAAGATGGGTCTCGGAGTTCCCTCTTTGAATGTGAGGAATGCTTTTTAATCAAAAGTTTTTGAATAAATTGTAATAAAATGATGTTCCTGTCTCAGTTTATTTCATTGAAAAATATGCAAGCCAAGACAGCCTAGAAGCCATATTTTGGCTCTCATAAATTAGCAAGCTAAGAAGTTGTTGTCTCTGTTCTCCAAGTCAAGATCAGCTGCTAGAAGACATTGGACACTGGTAACCATAGATAGTTACTTATCCTAACTCATTGTGTTAACACAAGGAACAGTCTCTTGGATGGGCCATACCAGATAGATAGTTTGTAAAATAAGGGGTATTACAAGGTTCAGTATACAATATGCAAAATGGTACAGTGGCTATTGCTATTATCCTAGACAGGAAGAGTACAGCTGTGGGGGGGGGGTATCTTAGAGCAAAGGCTGAAAAAGGAGACATAATAGAAGTATATAAAATGGTATGGAAAGTATGAATAGAAAAAGAAGTGTTTCCTCTCTGCAAGTATTAAGCTACCAATAAAAGGAGTTCTTTCAAAAACAGCACACATTTCAATTGTTGACTTCACTGCCATTGACTATCAATTTAGGTGGTCTTAAAAGAGCCTGAACAAACTCATGGAGGATGAGGATATTAATGGTTATCTGAAGGCTGTTTAGTATTTCTGAATTGAACGTAATGTACTTCAAATACTGCCAAGAATGGAAGAGGACTATTAACAACATTTGTGATCTATCTGAATGCATCTAATTGGGTACCAAAGTACACAAATGGGCCATTGGTCTCAATCAAGAATTCTTATGCTGTCTAATATCTCATTTCCTGTAGTGGCCCATTACGTTTTAGAGAACCTAAACAGCAGAACAATCATATTCAATATTTTGCCTGCGGGTTCAGACACAAAATGAAGAATGTTTCTGTAATTAAAGATTGATCCTGCTACACAGAATTAGAGGAGATCTCTTAATTGGTCAATTTTGGCTTCTTTCGGGGTCTCATTTTTCCATTACACATTTTTTTGAGAATTTCTTTTTTTAAATTTCACAAAAAAATTATACATTTTTGTGCATTTCTATGTAGTGTTTCATCTCCTGTATGTTTTGGAAGTAATTTTTTCTTAATACAAAGTGACTTGTAAGTTATATTGGAAATCTAGTCCCAATAGCATTGATCTTCAGCATCTCAAGATATATTGACCATTGGAAGGGTCCTCACTTAATGACCAGTCACTTAATGGCCATTTGAAGTTATGGAGGATGCCCCTAACCTTGTCCCAAAGTTATAACAGCTGCAGCACCTCCAGGTCATTCACCCTTAAACTGACCACAGGGACACTGCAGTGCTCCCCACCTATTTCTCCATCCCTCTGCTGGGTCCCTGCAGGCCTCCACCCCCCACTCGGTCCCTGCAGGCCTTTTCCTATCCCATCTTTCTAAGCTGACATTATTAGATCCCTGCTCTCAGGAATAGAAGCACAAATGCTTCTATCTCCAACTTTTCTTTTTTTCATTTTAATATTTCCTTTTTTACTGGAGATCAGCATCACAAATCTATGATTAGTGAGTCTTTCTAAGGACAACTTGATTTGGTTCAAATGTGCATGTATCAGCAAACCAGTACTAAAATGCAAACTTAATATACTTTGGTTATGACCATATGGCTTTTTTCTCTGAGCACTATTTTTCTCAAGAGAATAAGAACAAATACATTTACACCAATATATTTATGTAACCAATATATCATGTTTAGTGGAATCTGTAGAATCACATTATAAATACACAAATCTATTAATAGAAATATGGATAGCCTAATTTTCTGTCTTTTAAGGATACAACCCACTAATATCATGCCTTTAAAAAAAGCAGTTGTATTTCCAGGGTTAAGTAACTCTTGTTAAATATATTTCACAGTTACATGGCCCATTTTTAAAGTTCTGATTCCACCAATGCCTGCAGGGAAGATAATAATTATACTTAGAAGTAAATGATGCAACAAACATGTCCTTCAAACAAGTTTGAAAATGGAGATGGTGATTTCAGCTTTTTCAGCTCAGTGCATCAATCTCAGCTCAATTTCTGCTAGGTTATTATCTCTGATAGCATTGGCTAAATCCCTAAAGAAAATGCTTTATTATAATACAATAGTGTGATGAATAAGAATTTCCTAGAAATGTTTCAGTTGCCTTCTGACGATTTGTAAGCAAAGGATGAGAAAAGGTTGTTGTAAATCATTTCCCACTTGCTAAAGAGTTTGTTTAGAACTATAGGTGATCTGAAAAATAAAAGACATTTAACATCTGTTTCTCTTCTGTATCTGATCCATTATGCTGAACTGATGACACATGTTGATTTGATCTAAGTTATGGAAATCTATGAGGAAGGAGTATTGCTTCTTTCCAACAAGTTCATCTGTCTTACTATCTGTCCCTTTTGGCCATGAAAATGATGTAGAGCTTTGGTTGAATAAAGCAGATTATGAAACATTTTGTTACTAGACCATTCAGTAAGTTGATGGGATGGAAGAAAATGCTGCAAAGAATTTAAGTAACTTTCATACAGCTGCTCAGTTTTTCTTATTCCTTTTAACTAGGATCTTAGTACTTTTTTATTCATTTTATTTATATCTTGACTTTATTAGTTTTATAAATAACTCAAGGTGGCAAACATATCCAACACACCTTCCTCCTCCTATTTTCCTCATAATAACAACCCCGTGAAGTGAATTGGTCTGTGAGAGAAATACTGACCAGCTGGCTTTCATGACTAAAGCAGGACTAGAACTCACTGTCTCCTGATTCGTAGTCTGGTACCTTATCCAACAGACGAAACTGGCTCTCCCTAACCCTTCTCTATCTGTATATTCCTTTTTGGCTAATACTGTATTGCAATTATGTACTGTATCAGAAATATCAATTGAATAGGTGAGTGTCAAGCAACAGACTGCTATTACTTCATATCACTCTTCCATAATTAATGGCATTACACCATATACATATATTTTCTTCCCAATAACTTATGGTGTAATAAATGGCTTTTCTTTATGTGATAACGTATTTTCTCCCTGCCAGCAAAACTACTCAAGATTGCTATTTCACTGCTGAGTAATTCTGCTGTGTTTTTTTTTCACTTCCCAGTATTTTAAACTCTAATCAAACCTCCAGTCCTCTCCCATTTATTTCCTATGCATCTGAGGAAATATATTAAAACTATTTCTGATGATGCATGTGTACATGAGACATGAGGTCTCAATGTATTCCTTTTGGGGAAGACTCAAAGGTGGTTTTTCAGAATCAACTTCTTTCCTTGAGGAAGAAGACATTTTGCTTCTCACCCAAGAAGCTTCATCAATTCTGACTGGATGGTGTGGGGATGGAAGGATTAGTACTGATGGGATGGTGGAGGAGGGGGGGGGGAAATGGAAGGATATTACTTCTTTGCATTCATCTGGTTATTAGTGCTCTATCTGAGAGCCATTGAGGCCCTTTGGGGGTTTATCTGTGCTCTGAGGGTCATTTGAATCAGAGGGCAAGTGGGTGTGGAATCTTCTTGGAACTGCTGAAAGGACTGGGTGTAAAGAAGAGATAGTTGGTGTTGTATTCCTCCCCCCTTGTTGAGGGAGGGCTTTTTGGGAAGACCTAAATTTCCACAGATGCCAGATGAAGAAAGAGAAGAGAAAGACATAAGACAGGCTAAAGGTCAATAAACTTAAGTTGCAGCCATATGGTTGCCATTCTTTTTTTTTTTTAAATTAGCTCTATCATATTTAATAACTTCAACTTAAGGGGGGAAATCTGCTTTGCTGTTTTATGCTTGCTGTTAACATCAGACAATCTGAAGTATCCTGCTGCTTTATTAAACTATGGATGAGAGATGAGTGACAGCTCATTTTCAGAAAATAATAGTGACAGCAATAAAGAGATGAAATTACTGTGATTTTTATCAATTACATGATCAGTGTTTTTTTTTTCTTTTCAGAAATTTCCACTTGAATTAATGTTAATACAGCATAATGGTATGGGAGCTTTATCAAGGGTTTTTTTGATAGCCTTAATTGAAGTCTAGGGATTAAGACTGAGTTTGTTATTCATCACTTCATGTGAAAACATGAAATGGAATTTCTGGAATTCTTCTCTTCAACTTATCATTTTAGAAGAACAGGTATATGCAGTATACCCAGAATAACCCTTCTATCTATCATCTATCTAAGCTTATGTGTCATTCCAATGTAACTGAACTCTGGCTTATATTCCAATTCTTCACAATTGTCTTGTATCTGGGTCTCTCAAAGCCTGTTCTAGGCTGCCAACCTTGAACCAGGTTTTGGAAGACCCAGATACAGGACCATTACAAAGAATTGGAATAAAAGCCAGTTGCATTGGAAAGAAACATAAGCCTAGATAGATAGATAGATAGATAGATAGATAGATAGATAGATAGATAGATAGATAGATTATCTATCTATCTATCTAGATAGATAGATATCTATCTAGATAGATAGATAGATATCTATCTAGATAGATAGATAGATATGATAAAGATGATATATAGATATATAGATAATATAGCTATAGATATAGATAGATGATATAGATATATTTTATACTGTTATCATTGCTCAATCATTATTTGACTTAAATCAAGGGATAATGACTACAGAGGGAGAGATGATATAATGAACTACATTATGAAGCAGAAGTTTTACAAGAAGGAAAGAGCCCATTCCAAGGAGAAGAGGCTGAGACAAAAGGCAACACAGCCCAGAGCTGATAGAAGGCTAAGGAAGAGATAGGATAGCTGTTATGTCCCGAGCCTTGCAAACGGCTCGGGCGTTTGGAGGCAGTCCCGGGCAGGTGCAAAGCTGCCCAGGAACAGACAGGCTGTCGCCAGCGCCGTGCGCATGCGCGGGTGCTGGCGCGGGAAAAGTAACACATTTACCCGGGAAGCGTCTATATAAGAAGCTGGGAGGTTTTGGGAGCTGCTGAAGCCATCTACTTGTAAGCTGAACGCTGAATAAAGGAAACTGAGAACTTCAACTGCTTCTCGTGTCTGCTTCCCGCCAAGGAACCAACACTGGCGACGAAGGTGGGATGCCTTGCACTACCTGGAAAGGAAGAAGTGTAAGCTTACCCAAGGAGTCCTGAGCGGCGGAAAGGAACGGCGTCGACTCGGCAGCTGCCCGCCAATCCGGTGCACATTCGGGGGTAGGCTGGCTGATAGACCCGTCTCCTGAAGATCTAAAGATGGCAAAAATCGGAAGGCTTTCGGAATTCGACGTCTCACATCCAGAGCGGTGGGGGTCATACGTAGCCAGGGTGGAGAACTACTTCAAGGCAAACCAAGTGAGGGAAGAGAGCTTGAAGGCTGCCACCCTGCTTTGTGTTTGCGGTCAAGACGCCTTCGACATCGCATAAAACCTTGCAGCACCTGTTCCAGTAGAGTCTGTCAGCTACGCAGATCTGAAGAAGCTACTGAAAGAGCACTTCCACCCCAAGATGTCCGTCATCGCATGGCGCCACACCTTCGAGCAGAGGGATCAACGGCCCGGCGAGTTGGCCAAAGAATTCATCGCCGCATTACGGAAGGCCGCCAAGCACTGCGAGTTCAAAGACCTCGAAGAACGACTGAGGGACCGATTCGTGTGAGGGTTAAGGCATCGAGATCTACAACAGAGACTTTTCGCTAAAGAAGAACTGTCCTACCAAGATGCCTTAAGGGAAGTCACCGCAGAAGAAGCAGCAGGCGGCGCTGTCAAGAACATGCGGCCGATCAGAAACAGTCCAGAGGTTGCATCCGTGCACCAGGAAGATGCCCAAAGAAACTCCGAGGAGGATCCGGACGAGGAAGTCGACCGTCTCCACCCCACACCGGAAGAAAAACAGAAGGGAAGCTCTTCAGCTCCGCTCAAGTGCATCGGCTGTGGAGGTCGCCACAGGAGAACCGACTGCAAGTTCCGCTCCGCTAACTGCCGGGCATGCGGCAAACAAGGACACATTGCAGCTGTGTGTCTGGGCCGACGAAAGGTACAACCTCAGGAAGAACCGTGCCTGAAAGGTACCAGATTCCCCAGCCAGAATAGGGTAGGGTTTTGCGTTTCGCGAAGAAGCATCCTTAGGACAGGCACACACAAGCCAATTAAGAAAAAGCTGTCACTCAAGGTGAAGCTACAAGGGGTTCCATTATCTATTGAACTAGACACAGGGTCTGCCTTTTCAATTATCTCCTTGCATACATTTAGGAAGATTTGTTCCGGTAGTGGAACTCAGGCCAAGTTAAGGCCTTCTGACATTGTGTTAACAGATTTTCAAAATTCAAGAGTGTGTGTTAAGGGGGAGGCCACCCTTAACGTGCAATACAAGAAGTTTGAAGGTCCACTAGACTTATTAGTAGTAGGGGGTGAACGAACGAGTCTCATAGGACTCGATTGGTTTGAGGCCCTGGGGATACACGTCACAGGACTCAACAGTTTACAAACACTCGACCTACCGGAAGTCTGCAAAGAATTTGCAGATGTTTTCAGCCCCCAGCTGGGCACATTCAAAGGACCCCCTGTGTCCTTAAAGCTAGACCCCACTGTCACTCCCATTAGAATTAAAGCAAGAAGGGTCCCTTTTGCTTTAAAGAGTAAAATTGACACTGGGTTAGACAAACTGATTCAACAGGGAATCCTAGAACCTGTTGATTCCAGTCCTTGGGAGACCCCCATTGTCACGCCTCTAAAGGCAAATGGGGACATTCGCATTTGTGCTGATTACAAATGCACTCTTAATAAGGCATTGCAGCAACATGCCTATCCTGTTCCTGTGGTCAGTCATATTCTGGCCTCCCTCAAGGGGGGCGCGTTTTTGCAAAGCTTGACCTAGCTCAAGCGTATCAACAGCTGCCTGTTGATGATGATGCTGCTATAGCTCAAACTATTGTGACCCACAGGGGAGCCTTTAAGGTAAAAAGGCTGCAGTTTGGAGTGAATGTTGCTCCTGGGATTTTCCAAAGTGTAATGGAAAACACACTACGGGATATACCAGGGGTTTGCCCCTACTTTGATGATGTCTTAATTGCAGGAGACTCCACACACATTCTAGCTGAAAGGCTAAGGGCTGTTCTGTTAAGATTCAGGAAGTCAGGCCTCAAGCTCAAAAAAGACAAATGCAAGATTGGGGTGCCTTCTACTGAATTTCTGGGGTTCAAAATTGATGCTGCTGGGATTCACCCTGCTGAATCCAAACTGACAGCTATTTTAGAAGCACCTAGGCCAAAGTCCAAGGCCGAACTTCAGGCCTTCCTGGGCCTCCTGAATTTCTACAATTCTTTTCTTCCACATAAAGCTAGTGTAGCTGAGCCTCTTCACAGGCTACTAGACAAACAAGCAGTGTGGCAGTGGTCACATACACATGAGGCTTGCTTTAACAAAGTCAAGGCCTTGCTCACTTCTAACAGTGTACTTGCACATTTCAACGAATCTCTTCCTGTGTGCATCGCATGTGATGCGTCCCCTTACGGGGTAGGAGCTGTCCTGAGCCACCTCAGGTCTGATGGAACTCAGGTTCCTGTTGCATATTACTCCAGAACATTGTCTTCTGCTGAGCGCAACTACGCTCAGATAGACAGGGAGGCTCTGGCTGTTGTCGCTGGAATTAAAAAATTCCACGATTTTCTCTATGGCAGGCATTTCACGGTCTTTACTGACCATAAGCCTCTGCTGGGACTGTTTACCACACGTAAGCAGACTCCCCAAATCATTTCCCCTAGAATGCTTAGGTGGTCTATTTTTCTGTCTGCATATGATTTTTCTTTACTCCACAAGCCTGGAAAAGAAATGGGCCATGCTGATGGCCTCAGTAGATTGCCTCTGCCAGTAGTAGAAGCTGACCCTGCGCCAGCTGTCAACATTCTATCAATCCAAGCCTTGCCCGAGCTCCCTCTTTGTGCCAGGGATGTTGCCGCTGAAACAGGTACAGATCACACACTTTCACGTGTCCGTTCCTGGGTTTTGTCCGGTTGGCCTGAGCACTGCCCTAGTCCTGAGTTTCAGAGTTTCTGGTCCAAAAGAAATGAGTTGTCCCTTTCTCAGGGTTGTCTGCTTTGGGGAAACAGAGTTGTCATTCCCTCCTCAATGAGGACTAGGGTCTTAGAATCCCTCCACGAGGGTCATCCTGGCATTGTTCGTATGAAGGCTCTTGCACGCAGCCACTTGTGGTGGCCTGTTTTAGATAAGGATATTGAGGCTAAGGTGCATGCATGCCACCTGTGCCAACGATCTCGCCCAGAGATGCCCCAAGCTCCCGTGCATAAATGGGAGGAAACGCAGTCCCCATGGTCTAGGGTGCACATTGACTACGCTGGGCCCTTTCAGGGCCAGTTCTTCTTGGTCCTTGTTGACAGCCATTCAAAATGGCTTGAGGTTGTACCTGTCTCTTCCACCACCACTGCAAAGACTATTCAGGTACTGAGGGGGATTTTTGCTGCACACGGGCTTCCAGATGTCATCGTGTCTGACAACGGCCCTCAATTCACTTCCTCCGAATTCCAAGCTTTTTTACAGGCTAACATGATTCGTCATGCCACGTCTGCACCCTTCCACCCGTCCACCAACGGTATGGCTGAACGTATGGTGCGCATCACAAAGGACGCCTTGAAAAGACTCACCTACGGGGACTGGCATCACAGGTTGGCTGACTTTCTCCTTTCTTATCGCACTACACCGTCCACTTCTACAGGGAGAAGCCCAGCTGAACTTCGCTGGGGCGTCAATTTACTACTAAACTTGACCAATTGCATCCGGACAGACTGCCTTCATCTACCTCACATCCTAGGGCACCTAGACAACTACTTGTGGGTGCCCCGGTTTGGGCTCGCAATTACGGGCCTGGTCATACCTGGGTCCCCGCTTCTATTTCCAGGGTCACAGGTCCTCTCTCCTACGAGGTTGCCCTGGACAACGGTCGTGTCCTGCGTCGGCACATCGACCAACTCCGCCCTAGGCGGGACTTTTCAGATGAGACTCCTGGGTCTTTTCCAGGGGGGGAGGGGGACCCTTTGGAGCAAAGGGAAGGGCAGAGCTGCTGCCCATCTCCACTGATGGAGCCACAAACGGCCCATCCCAGGGTTCCGCAATTGCTCCGAAAAGGAATTCATGGAGCTTACCCACACAACAGGCACTCACGCCTACTCCAGCCAGGGAGTCACCCCGGGGGCATACTCACCTTCCACACACATCACACAGCACTCCAGTCACGGAGGATACCCGGGGGCATCCCAACAAATCATTCCCCGCAAGAGAGCTGGCACACAATCCCCAAGGTTGGCCTGACCTTACCCCAAATTCTACAGGGGGTCAAACATACAGGGAGGTGGTCGAGGAACCAAGTCCCGACTACAACACCTCTAGCCCAAATCAGGGAGTAACTGAGTTTTGGGAAAGTACAGGAACCCACACAAGCCCGGACACAGAACGGGGTTCAGGGAATGGTCAGCCTCCTGACAGGTCTTGGACGGACCTAGGAGGTTCAACAGAGACGCCCAGCAGTGGCTATCACTTCAAGGGGCCCGAGGGTCTACAGCTAGGCAGGTCAACCAGGTCACAAAGTGACAGAAGCCCTGGCCTGACTAGCCCAGTGGGCAAGCAAGCAGGCCAGGCATTGGGGCACAGTCCTTGGAAGGCACCAAGGCAAAATAAGGAGAACAGGCTCACATCTCCCTCCAGTCAGGGAACTCATGCTAGTAACCCAGAGCTGAGAAGGTCACAGAGAGCAAAGAAGTCTCCTAAATACTTAGAGGATTACATAACATTGCTGGCTAAACAAAAGCCAGGTAACGATAGGAGCACTGAGAAGCAGAACACTGCGTAAAATAAATGTTTATATGTTGGTAGTAGTTTTAGCCCGGGGGAAAGGGGTGTTATGTCCCGAGCCTTGCAAACGGCTCGGGCGTTTGCAGGCAGTCCCGGGCAGGTGCAAAGCTGCCCGGGACCAGACAGGCTGTCGCCAGCGCCGTGCGCATGCGCGGGTGCTGGCGCGGGAAAAGTAACACATTTACCCGGGAAGCGTCTATATAAGAAGCTGGGAGGTTTTGGGAGCTGCTGAAGCCATCTACTTGTAAGCTGAACGCTGAATAAAGGAAACTGAGAACTTCAACTGCTTCTCGTGTCTGCTTCCCGCCAAGGACTCAACAATAGCCACTCCCTAGAATCTCCCAGGATATATCTGTTAGAGTGAGAGTAGTAAAAATTTAGTCTGGAAAGATTCTGTCTATTGCTGTGAGCAAAATGTAGATCTGAACTTGTGGCTGGATTGTTCTATATTGTTCTTGGGCTGGATCTGATAGCAGATCAGTGGATCAGTGGACACATTTGGAAATTTGGGGAAATGTTGAGGGTGGTATCACTAAATAGGATAAGGTAGGACTTGCCTTTATAACACTAGTGCAGTGTTTCTCAACCTTGACAATTTTAAGGCATGTGGACTTCAACTCCCAGAATTCCACAGCCAGCAATGCTGGCTGTGGAATTCTGGGAGCTGAAGTCCACATGCCTTAAAATTGTCAAGGTTGAGAAACACTGCACTAGGGCCTTCCTATCTTCCTTCTCTGTGGCTTTTTTTTTTTTTTTTTTGCCTGTGTGGATTTCTAAGTAGTCACTCATACTAACGTAGCAACAGGAAAAATAAAACTAAAAAGTAGAATCTCCTTCATTTTGAATTCAACTTCTGCTATCTTCATGGATATATTCATATAATTTTTATGACAATAATACCAACTACAGTATCTTCTTTTTCAATGCTTTTTTTCCAACTTTGTAAGTTTAACTTTTTAAAATCAATCATTTTTCTCTTACTACCTATTTATTAAATTTATATGCCACCCATCTCACTCAAGTGAGAGAGAAACCTTAAAATATCAATATTAAAATTCACATAAATTAAAGTATTATATGAATGTATCTCAATGGATATTAGCACGTTGTGGTTATCCAGGTTGATAAAGACCTAAGAAGCTGTATTTGTATAACATGGTTATACAATACAATTTTGTTTGTATTGTGTGAAGTTACCCCATTTGGTCAATTTATGGATCAATATACTGAGCAATGTTTTTAAAGGTTAATTCAATAAATAGAGTAAGCATATGTCAACTCAACCAATGGGTTTCAAGATTTAAGATTATGGAGCAAATAAGAATTCTAGCTCAACCATAATTTTATTAGTTGTTGGACACTTTATATGAAGGTGTTAATTCAAGTATAGATAAATATGGAATGTTTGGCATATCTGTAACTGAGACAACTCAATAAACAGGCCACGTATGAATTATTCTGTGAGACTTCCTACAAATTTCAATGGGGTACCTGAGGTCCTCTAATACTGTGACCTACAATCTCCAGTCTCTCTTACTAAGATACTAGGAACTGTAGTTTAATACTAGTGGATTCAGTTTTCCTAGTTTTATTTAAATTATTCTGTAGTAATTCTGCAGAGAGACAATTACGTACCATGCACCTTGTTCTCTACTTTGTAAATACATATAGACAGTGATTCCAACTGTTGACAATACCTGAATATATTTTACTATCTGGCATGCATGGAACCTCATTTCTAGATTTTTGTTTGTTTAGGAAGGAGAAGCTATTGCTATAGCAACAAGAAATAAGTCTTCAAGCCTGAAATAGTGCATATTTGTACATTTTAAATGATAACTTTCCACTCCACAGATTCTGGTACAGGAGAAAAAGGTAAGATCTGCCTTTTAGAATCTAGATGATTTTAGAAAGCCATGTTTGCATAACATTTTAATAGAGTAAATTAGCATTCTACTCTGAATGCAAACAAAGTAGAGGTGGAAACTGTGGCAATGGAGAAAACAGAATCTGTATATCATTTAAAATAGCCATTTCAGCTCTATGATTCTCTTCACTATGAAAACAAAAAATACTTCTACACCATAGCCATGTTCCTTTGTGGGTTTCTCAAAAGCAGTTTGAAACAGGTGCAGCTGCACCAAATTTGTTGGTTTCAAAATGGCAGGCATGACTGGATGATCAAAGCCCTGCCTCTTTTTAATATGCAACACATACTTGGCATGCATGTATAAAGGGATGGTTTTACCAACATGGCTCCACTCACCCAGTTGTGCTTGACAAAGAGCCAGTTTCTACTAGTGTTGAAGATAGTCGGCTAGAAACAAGGATGGTTCTAAGTCTCACCTTAGGCATGAAAACCAGTTGGGTGACTTTGGGCTAATTACCAGGAGAGTTCATGTCCCATCTTAGGGGTAAAAGATGGATGAGTAATTTTGGACCAGTCACCAGAAGATTGTGAGTTCTAGTACTGCCTTAGGGATGAAAGCTAGCTGGGTAACCTTAAGTCAAGCACTCTCTCTGAGCTCAACTCATCTCATAGGATTTCTGTTGTGGGAGGAAGGAGTAGAAGGTATGTTTGCTGCCTTGAGTTACTATAAAAATAATAAAGAGAAGATATAAAATAAAAATAAATGAAATTATTTTGAAGCCAATGCATGTGGTTGTGGATGCTCCTGGTTTGAAATCATCATGATTGTCTTCTGCAAATCTAGAATGCCATGTCAAAGACCTAAAATCATTATTGGCCCAAAGCTGCTTCACATCCAGTAGCAACAGACTTTTTATGTCTACTCCATAGCAAAGCGAAATAAAATAAATACAACATTCAACTAGTTGGTGCTTTGTAGTGAGCATATGGGAAAAAGATGCTCTACCCATTTTGCTTGGGTCATCAAAAGGGAGATGCAAACTTGTCAGGCTATCATCCCCTTGTGGAACCTTTGGGGCAGTTAAAATTCAGAAGCTGGGAGGTGGCAAGCATTTCAGATAATGGCAAAACAAACAGCTTCAAAACTCCATAGTGCACTAGCATTTTTATCTGGCAACCCACTTCAGCCTGGTTCCTCTTGCATTGTAGCTGAAATGGAAGTTAATCTCCTGCCAGGAAGAGATGATAGGATGTCACAAGGATATGGAACTAATCTAGAAGCAGCACAAATGCTTCACGTATAAACGACCCAAGATCCAAATAAATTTGGGGGTTGTTCAATTGTACCTGAATACCCAAGATATTTTCCTTTTCTTAGACTGAATAATCCAAACTAAGAAACTAGAAATCTCTTCCAAGTGTGTTTTTTGTATATTTGTGGCCAATTTAACAGTGAGCTCTATGTCCTCTTTTCTACCAATCAAGCTTTATTTATTTATTCATTAAATTTGTTGAGGCTGCCCAACTTCAAAGAGACTGTGCAGCCTACAAAATATCAAACATCTACTTAAAACATGGCTAATGATATCATTTTATTTTCCATTTCTTTTTTCTCCTCAAAATGTATCCACATCTATTTATTTTATTCCTGGCCTTGCTAACCCTAGTTTCATACAGAACTTTGTGGTTTAAAAGCTCATCATTTCTTATTATATTGAAACAAAGAGTTTCAATCTACTTTTATGTATCACACTTCTAGAAAAAATCCTTTTATCTTGACAAATGCATATATGCAAATTTAACTTTCGCTCTCCAACTGCGTGTTTATGGAGTGTACACAAGTGAATTTTAGCCTTGAAAATATATGTCATAACAACCTTGTCAGGTGTGTAAGACGGAGCAATGAAACTTTTGGTAATTAAAAGTTTCACTTAGATAAATTTGATGATGAAACTTAGAGAAGCCAGGTAACATTTCCAAGGCCCAGGATTTCTCTGACATTTATTTATTCTGTGATGAAATATAAGACTAGCCTGAAATTAACATTTGTGGCTGTATCCTAAAAATAAACTCAGCATACTGTTTATACAGAAAAGACAACATGTAGCAATCTTGGAAGGAAGACAGGGTTTATGGATTTTAGATTGTGGGTTTTTAAAGCTGTAAGCCATCTAGAGTTACCAAATATGATTTGGGTGGCCATACAAAAGTGTTTAATAAATAAATGAATCTTGTAAAAAGTCATTTTTGGAAAATAAATGAGAAAGAAGCAAGTCATTAAGAATCAAAGGAAATGCCATCAGAAAACAGAGGTTAGGCATAGAGACAAGGAATCCCTAATCTCAGCAACAGCTACCAGATTTTCAGATCAACAATGTGGGTGAGAAAAAGGAGGTAGTGAGGCCCACCCACTCATGGCATCGCTTGGGTCTAGACCTAGCAATTTCCATTCCTGTAGATACTGTAGTGCCTGATTAGCCTAGCTCTGCAGGATTGGATAATTAGGGTGCACGTGTGAGTGGGAAGCAATTTTATATGGGCAGTTCTTGATTTCTGACTACAGTGGAGCGTACCCATCATGATTGCTATGTTGTGATGGTCATCAATGAGTTACTCATATGACCACCCTAATTTTTTGATCTTTTTTGCTGTGGTCAATAAGCAAACCAATGATCATGTGACCTCGAGGTGCTGCAAACAGCCCTAAATGCACCCAGTTGGCAAGCATCTACAATGCATTCATGTGACTGCAGGGTGGGTGTTCAGATATTAGAACTTTCAACTGAGTCGTAGGTATCACCAAGGAGTCTGTTGTGACTTCAAATGGTCTATAAGTGACTGTAAATCAAGAACTACCTATGTTTAATTTGCTGCAACTTTAAATTTGGCAGGTCTCCATGTAATCAGCCAAAACCTTGAGAATGTCAGTGTTCCATTGAAACTGATTTGCACATATTCCTAAGTTTTTTGCCATTGTTAATTAGGGCTGTGTGCTCTGTATGTCCTAGCTGCACATATCTGGACCCTTTGATAGGGAACAAAGAGGGATGAAGGAACTGCATGCCTCAATAGGCTTCATGAATGGAGCAAGCAGCCATAAGCCAAACCTGGGAATTTTGTACCAGAGTTTTCAGAGTTGTGGATTTATTTTGGGGTACATAGTAAAAGACTTATACATGTCTTGGTTCTCCTGAAAAATATTAGGAAATCTAAACTTGGAGTTTTGTTTTTAATATTTCATCAAAGAAATTTGTGGACATCATTTTAGGGTGACTCTGGATCTGCTTTGAGAATTCATGTGGCCCCCAAAACTACACCCCTTATCAACACATGATTTTTAATGTGAAAAATATGGTAGACCTACCATAGATTAAGGGTTTACTTACTTTAGCCAAATACAAGAAATAATAATAAAAACATTTCTCAATTGAAATATATCAATCAACTTTCATGGTCTGAAATTCCAGTCCAGAAAGACTATGGTTAATCTATGAGAGAATTTACTGCAGACTGATAGATCTGTAATATATTCTCAGATGTGAAGCAAAAGAAAAAAAAAGAAAAAGTTAAGGATTATCCAAAGCTGTAATTTTTAAAAGATGCTGATTAAAAAAAAAAAAAGCTGTTACAAGCCAGCCTAAAGGAATAATGGCTCTTGAGGATGAACAGAATTTACTATAGAAAAACAAAACACTTTAACTTTCTTTGCTAGTTCACTTTATTGTACACATGTATACTAATATTCCCAAAGTTGATATACTCCAGAGATGTCAATCTACAATTCTTATTATCCTAGCTAAGCATTATCAAGGTTGTGGGCTACCACTATTCTTTTTTTTTTTCTTCCTTTCTTTGCTAAAGACTTCAATAGAGTTGCAAAACTGTTTTTATGTTTGCAGGGCTGCCAAAGAACAAGTTTTGAAAGAGGTGTGATAAGCCAGGAAAGTATGAGTTGAACCTGAAAGAAGGGAGTAAAACCTGTCTTCTTTGTAAAATAGCTCAGTTCTGAACAATCAGATTTTGAAAGAGCCATATTCTTCTGATTCACCAGTGTGGGCTCATCCATTTTCAAAACTCTATGTCTCTTCAGTGCTGGATTTTGAAAGACACTCTCCTATCATTGAAAGTCTAAACCAGTGTTTTTCAAACTTAGCAACTTTAAAACACATTGACTTCAACTCCCAAAATTCCCCAGCTGAAGTCCAAGTTGCCAGATTTGAGAAACACTAGTCTACAGAGCTTTGAAAACTTGCCCTCTCCCCAAGTCCCATCCTGTAGTGATGGGTGAGTCATTTCTTATCTATTGGTGACAGAAAAGAGGAGGCCAGCAACGAAAAAAGATTTGACCAATTGCTTTTCATGTCCATTTGAAATCAGACACCATCATGTAGTGGCATGCCAAAACAGAGGCAATAGATGCAAGATAATGATTGGCAAGATAAAAGCACAGTTTATTTGTTATTTTTTAATTTATTAAATATACATGGCACCCACCTCACTCTCAAGTGATTCGATGAAGCTTACAACATCATATAGGGTTTATGTGGGTACAGTTTACTGCCAGCTGAAGGATAACTGGATAGCATTTTAGCCTAGGAGTGGGGAAAGTTTCCTACATCTATCCTTCAGCTTTGGTAGAATAATAGGTAAAAGAATAACAGCACAAAGCTATGACTCCCTAAGAAAAATGCAGCAGAAAGCTTAATTATCCATAAAAACTATTTACGTATTTTCTTCTTTGTGTACTGGGCCAAATGCATTTACGCAACTTAATTGAAATTGGCCAGTCTTGATATCCAGTCCAAAAAATCAAAGGAAATGTGCTTCAGAATAAAAGAATGAAATCAGCTTTCTGGTAATACTGCTGCCAGTCATTTCTCCTGTTCTGGTATTCAAAGACATGAAAGAACAGAATAAGCAATTAGAATAGACTTATTTTTCATGCCTTAACAATAACAAAAAAACATTTTCTGTGTTTTGAACGGCCTCCTCCGCCCCCAGGATTTCTAAAGAAATTGCTAAAATGGATGTATGAAAAGGAAGACAACATATTAAGAAGTGACTTACAAGATAAGCCAGTGTCACTGTTCTGGTCTGAAGCATGCAAAGTAACAAACTTCACTGACATTGTCAGGCTTTAATGTTGATTTTTTCCATCTATGTGCTACTATGGTTTGCTTGCAAATCGATAAAAAAAGTAATCACCAATATACTCTTAAGGATTTTTTTTTAATAATAAAAGGCTGTATTATTTATATTTTAGCCACCTACCCACCCTCCCAAATATACGAAGATAATTTGAAACTTTGCTTCAGATTGCTTCAGCCTTCATTGCAGAAGGCTAGTTTTGAAAAGGGTTACCAGAGGCCAATGCTCCAAAGGTTTCTTTATTCCTGGTGAGTATCCAGGAATTGGTTTTAAAAAAAGGACAGAGACATAGTTATAGGAAAGGGTATGCAATTGGGATTTGATGTCAGTGGCGTTCATCTCAGGATTGGAAGGAAAGCAACACATGGACTACTATCTTTATGACTCTGGGCTTCAGTGTACTACAGCTGTTTCCCCAGAGCTGCAATAGAGAAGAAGACAATCCCATGCATGCTGTTCCATCATAAAAATCATCACATCTCTTAGATGATGATGTCCCTAGTGATAGTCCACATTACATCCCTGCATTATTACAAAACCCCCAAAAATGTGCCCGGAGTTGTAGCAGGTCTTCTGGTGTCCTTTCAAAGAAAATGAAAATAGCTGTAATCCTAGCCCAATGTCTGTCTTCACAAAAGCATGGTAATAATCAGAGAAAGCCTTACTAGCATCAGCTAATTAAGCTAGGGGTCCTCAACCTTGGCAACTTTAAGACTTGTGGACTTCAACTCCCAGAATTCCTTAGCCAGCAAAGCTGAGGAATTCTGGGAGCTGAAGTCCACAAGTCTTAAAGTTGCCAAGGTTGAGGACCCTTGCATTTAGCCTTCTGCAACCCATGGACATTGGTATTTCCCACCATGCAAGAAGTGGACACCAGGAGAAGACACCATTGCTACTGTTTGCCAGTCATAATCTCTTCTTCTTTCTTCCATATTTTCTTCAGGGAGTATAGGTAGTTCTTACAAACATAATCGAGCTCAAAATTTCTGTTGTTAAGCAACACAGTTGTTAAGTGAATTTTGTCCCATTTTATGACCTTTCTTGCCACAGTTGTTCAGTGAATCATTGCAGTTGTTAAATTAGTAACATGGTTGTTAAGTAAATCTGGTTTCTCCATTGACTTTGCTTGTCAGAAGGTCAGAAAAGGTGATCACGTGACCGTCATAAATATAAGTCAGTTGCCAAGCATCTAAATTTTGATCACATGATCAGTGGGATACTGCAATGGTTATAAGTGTGAAAAATGGTCATAAATGGTCACTTTATTCAGTGCCATTGTAACTCTGAAGGGTCACTAAATGAACTGTTGTAAGGTAATCCTCGACTTATGACCACAATTGAGCCCAAAATTTCTGTTGTTAAGTGAGACATTTGTTAAGCGAGTTTTGCCCTATTTTACAACCTATCTTGCTACAGTTGTTAAGTGAATCACTGCAGTTAATAAGATAGCAATCCAGCTATTAAGTGAATCTGGCTTCCCCATTGACTTTGCTTGTCAAAAGGTTGCAAAGGGTGACCACATGACTTTGGGACCCAGCAATGGTCATAAATATGAACCAGTTGCCAAGCATTTGACTTTTGATCACATGACCATGAGGAATGCTACAAAGGTTGTAACTGTGAAAAATAGTCATAAGTCACTTTTCAGTGCCGTTGCAACTTTGAATAATCACTGAATGAACTGTTGTATGTTGACACTGACCTGTATTTGGTCGCTGTCTATTATTTCTTTTACCTCTAAAGGGTTGTATCTAAGACATTGGAATTCATTGGTCTGACTGAGAATTATATACAGTAGTGCTCTAAAGTCCTTATTAAGATTTTGGTCTTAATGAATGAAAATAATAGGGATGCACGTACCATCCCTCTTGCAACCATTTAGTTACAACAAGCACCCAATTTTGAAACTGCTTGCTCTTGTATCTGATCTTTTGCTAACTGAGCCAAGTTAGAAGTAGGAATACACCCTGCTATACAAATTGCTCTCCAAAGAGTCCAGGTCATCATAGGTCTAAACAAATCTGGCCTATTACTTGGGGTCTGACTTCTTAAAGTGCTGTGCTATACTATTCTGCAGCATCTCTGTTTTGGTATGTCATAGCAGTGGCTAAACAAGGGAAGATTTTTATTTATTTCATGAACCAGCGAGCAAGTTGCAGTTATCAGCATTTTTACACATAATCTGCTAAATGGCCATTTACTCAATAGAATAAAGACAAGCAACCGTGCACAGTCTGCAGTTCTGTGTACTTTCCTAATGATTATAAATGTGTATAAAATCCCAAAACCTTGGAGAAACAGAGACATTCCTCTAATAACCTTTACACTAAACTAGCTATAACGATAGAAAGCAATCTCCACTTAGGGACATTAACCCTAACAAAATATTTTGTTACAGAAAGTCTAATTCTTTGGAGGACATTAATAAGAGAGCCATGCTTATACTTCTTTAAGTTGAAAGGCCTTATTTAATGTAAATGGTATTTTCTACAATACACAGCATTTGAAATGTACATTGGTGAAGAGAAATTCTTTGCAAGGTATCTTCTGTTTAGCGGATGAGTTGGCACAAAAACCTCTCTTCTGTTACAGTTTTCAAAGGTGGCATTCTAATGCAGAGTTTTTCAAGCTTTTCACCCATTGTACCACTTTTAGGATATGGCAACATCCGAGTACCACCAGTCACCTAGCAAGGTGTCAAAAACTTGATGACCAAAAAAAAAAAAAAAAAAAGTGATAAAGTACAGGTAGTCCTCGACTTACAATAGTTTGCTTAGTGACTGTTTGAAGTTACAATGGCACTGAAAAAAGTGCCCTCCAAGGCACAGCCGAACAAGACACCTGCCTGCCCACCCGGCGGTGCTTTTCCTCCTGTCCGAGGTTTTCATTGTTGTGAGCATTTCTGTTGAGGATTGGCAGCAGGGGGGGAGGGAGTGTTTGGTTTTTATTCCCCCCGTCTGCTGGGTGGTTGCAACAGGTTTTGGTCACTTCACATGACCCTAGGACACTGTGACCGTCATAAATATGAATCAGTTGCCAAGCATCTGAATGTAAATCACAAGACCCTGGAGATGCTGCAACATTCCAGCTGATTGACGCTTCTTCTGGCTGGAGCCTGGCACTGATCCTGGTGCTTCTGCTGAGCCCTGACAGCCCTGACAGTCCTGAAGAAGCACCAATCAGCTGGAAAGCGGTGAGCCCTGACAGCCCTGCAGCTCCAGCCATCTCTCACTCAGGCTTGTGCAGTGCTGCCACCGGTTCAGCTCATTCCCTTCCCCTGCTACTTTTCTAGGATGGTCGCGTACCACCTGCCAGGTGCCAATGTACCACAGGTCGTATCCGTACCACTGGTTGAAAGCCCTGTTCTAATGCTCCCTTAGCCCCATTTCAACTGAACTGCAATCCCTTGCACTTACTTATCACAGCAGCTGAGTATTTTAAAAGTTTAAAAGTTCAAAGATGCTCTGCTAAGTTTGGTTAGCATGCTTTGAAGTTTTTATATATCCACCTTCCAATCCCTTTTGTTTGCATAAATATTACTGTTTCTTTAGCCTGAACATAGCACTACACTAAGATCTGATCCTAACTATAAAAATTGTTACAGTCCCCATATTTACCTTAAGTAGGAAAGTTCTCTGAATTCTCTTCATTTTGAGTCAAGTGAGAACATAATAGTTCCATATCCATCAAAGGTAAAATTCATAGGACCATTACCCAGCCAAGTTACCTTGGCATAAGAAATAGAAAAATCCATTCCAAAAAAATCTCTTCACATCTCTGAAAATCAAAATACAGTGATAACATATTAAATGCCCTTTCTAGACATCAATGAGTGGAAGCTTTTTAAAGAGAGTATCCAACCTGGATCTAAGGAGAAATTTCCTGACCATGAGAACAATTAATCAGTGGAACAGCTTGCCTCCTTGAGTTGTGAGTGGGCTATTGCTTGAAGTTTTCAAAAACAGATTAGACAACCATTTGTCCAAAATGGTATAAGATCTCTTGCCTTGGGCCAGTGGTTCTCAACCCTTCTAATGTCGCGACCCCATAATACAGTTCCCCATGTTGTAGTGACCCCCAACCACTTATACAACACCGGGTGCCAGGGGTGTGGCCAAAGAAAAGGGGGGAAAAATGGCGGACAGCCTTGTTTGGCGACCCCCGTGAAATGGTCGTTCGACCCCAAATGGGGTCCCGACCCACAGGTTGAGAACCACTGCCTTGGGCAGAGGGTTGGATTAGAAGACCTCCAAAACATCCACTGAACAAACATAGGAGCTCTTCTAGATGTGCAAGAAGAAGAGGTAGCAGTTGTGGCCAGGAGGCCCTTTGCACAGTTTCATGTTATGCCCCAGTTGTACCCATTCCTGGATCAGGAGGCTCTGTTCATGGTGATTCACATCCTGATCACCTCCTGGGTGGACTACTGTAATGCACTATAAATTGGCATGCCCCGGAAGAACCTTTCTACAATACCCAGACTTTGAAATGTACATTGGTAAAGAGAAATACTTTGCAGGGTACTTACTACTGAAGCTTAAGTAGGTGCAAAAGTCAAGTGTTTAGTATGTTCCTAGAATGGCATATTAAAACTCTGCTTTGCAAGATGCATTGATTACCAGTTTGTTTCTGGGTCCAGTTCAAGGTGCCTTTTTGTCCTATAAGCCCTTCAGAGAATAGGGGCGGATTATTTGACAGAACCACTTCTTCCTGATTACATCTGTCCATCCCATCAGATCTGACCATAGACATGTGTTGTGGGTCTTGTCAGCTAAGGTGTTAGATTTAGCAGGACCCAGGGGACAGACCTTTTTTGCTGTCTTAGTGGCCTTATGAAATATCACCCCTCCCTCCCTGAGGTGAGTTTGGCTTTATCCTTGTTAACTTTTTGTAAGTCCCTCAAAAGTTGGTTATATCATCAAACCTGGCAGTCCCAAGAAAATGATGAGTATTTGAGATGGTCCCATTATTGTTAATATCTACTGCTCTTTCTTTGCCTTTTCATCATAATTTTAAATATTTTCTGTTTTTCAAATTAATGTTTTATAGTTTTGATTGTATGTCATCCAGAGTCACATTTTGTAAGATGAGCAGTCATAGTTATTGTATATGATGAATGAATGAATGAATGAATGACTTCTTAAATTATTGCACAGGCATTTTTTCCTGAATGAATTAATCTATTTATAATATTGGTCCTTAAGTAGTGTTTTGCGAGAATCTTCATGAAAAGAAAGCAATTAATTACATGTGGCAGGAAGAAGACCTTTGGTTTGGGGGAAACCAGATTAAATATTTTTGAAGGAGAGTAGCTCTTTTCTTCTCCTAATACATAGCTAGTAGTTGTGTTATCTGTTTCAAGAATGAGATGTTACCACTATATTTGCAGGTGTACACAAGAAATATTATATATTCCTGAAGTTGCTGTGTTAAAATTAAAGACAATTCTTTAGTGCTACTCATGGACTACTTTGCTGGGAGATGAGAAACAAAGATATAAGTATATATGTATGTATGCATGTACATATTTTTCAAGACCAATATTTTAAAGAAATATTTTATTAGAAATAGCTCAAGTTTGACCTACTAGGAGAAAATGAATAACTTCCACTTCTGAGTATATGAATGTATGTATGAACATGTGTGTGTGTGTGTGTGTGTGTGTGTGTGTGTGTGTGTGTGAGAGAGAGAGAGAGAGAGAGAGAGAGAGTTCTTCCCTCTGTTATTGTATAGATGGCACTGTTGCAGAGGAATACATAGAACATAGAATGATAGAGCTGGAAGAGACCTCAGTGGTCTTCTAGTCCAATCCCCATGCCCAAAGTAGGAAACTTTATCATAGTGAAAGGGTTGTCCAGTCTATTTTTGAAAACCTCTAGTGATGGAGCACCCACAACTTCCAGAAGCAAGCCTTTCCATTGATCAATTGTTCTCACTGTCAAGAAATTTCTCTTTATTTTATTGAAACATATATAAGGGTTTCATAGGGGATACTACCATTTTTTTGCCCTATATGCAATTCACGAATTCAGACCAAAGTGAACAGCCTTTTATGTGAAATATATGAAATTTTACAAATGTATATGAGAAGGGAGAAAGAAGGATGATTTCTGACCTATAATGAAGGTGACAAACTCTTGATCTATCTGCTTAGAGATCAAGTTTCCCTATCCTCTGGTGAAAGTGACTATGGCTTTATCAAAGTTGAAACCAGCCAATGCTAGAAAAGAAAAGCCACAGCAAGCCAAATAAGATTGACTCATATTCACAGGGAAGATTAAAACCTATCAAGTAAGATTAGGTGGATGAAAGAGATTCTCCAAAGAATTTGCTTCTGCCAGAATCTGAGGTGACAGAATCGCAGATGGAAACTAAAGAGATCCAACTAAAACTAATGAGATCCATAATAATATAAAATGAAGGGCAGAAAAAGGAACCCAGGTTATAGTTTTAAAAAAATTGAATTTTTTAGTCTTCTAACTTAGAAGCATCCTTGTAAATATATGGCTGGGCACCATGTAGCAATGAGACCAGTATTTTAGCCTTGAATACTTCAACCCTGAATAATTTCACAGCTGTTGGTACATAGTTGTTACCATGTTGACATTTTCAAAGAATGCCTTGAGACCTATTATAAAAAGATCCTTTGCTTGATTGAGCCAGTGAATAGATGATTGAAAGTGGATGCCTAGATATTTATAGGCAGTGACTTGCTCAATAGGTCTGTCATTAATCTGCTATATAATCATTACCATTAAGTAATGTATTACCTTACTATTTATACATATTTCTTCATAATTTGCTACTGGTAAACACATTAATATATGAGTCTCTGGACTCAGATATTAAAAGATACTTCATGAAAAATGGACTGGCAGCATATGTTAGAAGCCGTCTAAGAATTTGCAATGCATTTTTTGTTTACCCATTTTCTCTGTATATTTATTATCAATATGGCATTATTTAGCACTTCTTCCTTCCTTCTTGCAACATTCTGTAAAGATTGGGTTAATAACACTCAAGGTTGTTGTTTTGGAAGTGAACTGAGGAATTTTTAACTTTGAAGTTGTCTTATGATTTGACAGAATAGATAACACTTTAGATGCAGGACACAAAATTAAGGATCATCTTGATACATTCAGAAGAGAGAATAACAAAAAGATGTTTCATGGCAAATATTTTTGGAAAGGAACTGAAACACATAAGTCTGGGACGGAAAATAATTGGCAGCAGTTAAAAATAACTTGTAACAGTTCATCAGAAAAAAATCTTGGAACTGATTATGAGTATATATTCGGGCTGAAAAAAATGGTAAATATAATAGGACTACATTTTCCAAATCACGCTATAGGGCATTGCATACCAGAACAATTAGACACAAGGACAGTTTTTGCCCCATGCCATCACTCTGATAAACAACTAATTCCCAAAACACTGTCAAACTATCTAGTAAGGCTGTATTACTATTCTTCTTCTCATCTTTCCTATTACCTAGCTCCTTATCTACTTATGACTATAACTTTGTTGCTTGTAATTTATGATTTATATTGTTTTATTTAGTATCCTAGTATTATTTATGTTGATTGCTTATGTAGTATCCTATGACTATCACTAAGTGTTGTATCTTATGTTTTATGATGAATGTATTTTTACAATGACTATCATCATGATTTATCACTTATTGCTTTTATGTACACTGAGAGCTTATGCACCAGAGACAAATTCCTTGTATGTCCAATCCCACTTGACCAATAAAGAATTCTATTATCAAATGCTATACTATTCTGCACTAGTCAGTTGCTGTCTGGTATAATTAGTTCCTTCAATAAGCATTTAAAGAATTACACATGTTTTGCCTTGAAAAGATTAGTAAAAGCAGGATAAGGCAGGTTTCCTCAATGTTAATGGTTGTCAGGTAGAGGCAATTTTACCAATAACTGAATAGTGTGAAACACAAAATAGCAATCTTCAGTTTCAGAAAT